>NC_142592.1:21276789-21942206 GCF_965207765.1 Zootoca vivipara | reverse complement strand
TAGTCAGAATCTCCTTTCTTGTAACCTGAAGCCATTGATTCGGGTCCTGCCCTCCAGAGCAGAAGAAAACAAGCTTGCTCCATCTTGCATGTGACAACCATTTAGATATGTGAAGATGGCTATCATACTTATGACGATGAGAACTGTAGTCCTGCAACATCTGGTAGGAACCATATGGTTTACTCCTGACCAGGATCAACATTTAACAGCTATATAGGGGTGTATATATAGCACTTCAACCCCTTTCATCTTAATAATCACTGTGTCTTGCAAGGACTCCATCTTTTCCATGGCAACAAAGCAGCCATGACTTACCCAGACCTGAACCCAAGCTGTTCCTACAGTATTGTATACTGTATAGGATTAACAATAGCTGTCATTGTTTTATTTATAGGGCAGGAGTGGGAGACCTCCAGCTCAAGGCAGGGGTAAGGGATGTGGACCCCCAAGCCTCTCTGTCTAGTTCTGTACCATCCCACCCCATCCCCAGGCAATGCTTCTCACCGATCCTGCTTTGTATCCCCCCCCAAATCACTGCTGTGGTAGCACTGCTGTTGAGAAAGGGAGTAGAAGCTTAGAATTCTGCATTAATCCCCCCCACTCTTCTACCCCCCACCCAAGTTTCATGTGAGTATGAATACATAGATGTGGGTGTATAGTTGTCATTTTACACAGGACAAATTTGGTAGATGAGATAGATAGATAGATAGATAGATAATTTATTGTCATTTACATAGTACAACGAAATTGAATGTCATCCCATAAGAACCAAAACAAAAACACAATTACAGCCACACATACACACACATCACAACTCCTCAAGATCATATTATTAAGTTACAGCATTTAAGATTGTTATAGCTCTTGGATAAAAACTGTTTTTTAATCTATTTGTTCTTGATTTAATTGTTCTGTATCTCTTGCCCGAAGGCACGGTACAAAAAGACTATATTTTTTGAGGCAACGGGAACTGTATAGTTTTTCCGGAGATGGGAGGGGATGACCGATAATCTTTCGGGCTGTGGTTATGACCTTCTGAAGAACTGGAACTGAGCCATCACCAAAGTAAGAAAAAGGACCAAGTGTTTAGTTACTGCCTTGCTCATGATGCAACTACTTGGAATCTAATGCCCTCCCCATTCTAGTCATTTAACACGAGCACACAGATAAAATGCAACTGTCAAGGTTGTGCCACATGTCATCAGCAACTTCAGCCCTAGTTCCTTGCTCCAGAAAACCATTGCAAATCAGGCTCCTTTTCTCCATTGTTCTATGTATGATCATTTGTTTATCTATTGCATTTATATCCTAGTTATCCTCTGAGGTTCTCTCCATCCCTACTTTACCATCAGAACAACCCTGTGAGGTAGGCTAGGCTGAGAGACTGTTACTGGCCTAAGTTCAATCAAGTGAGTGGGGAAACTGAACCCTAGGTCTCACAGGTCCAACACTCTAAGCACTATACCACAATGGTTCTTCATCTACACACAAATATAATCAAGAACAATTGTGAAAAAGTGTTGAGGTGCTAAGGTAAAAGAAAAAGATTGATTATCATTGGGGATATGACTCAAGAAATACTAGATAATACTAGAATTAGAATGTTTTCAGATTTGATTACAGGTAGGTAGCCGTGTTGGTCTGGGTTGAAGTAAAATAAAAAAATTCCTTCAGTAGCACCTTAAAGACCAACTAAGTTTTTATTTTGGTATGAGCTTTCGTTTGCATGCCTAAATCCACCATATTTCAAAATATCTGCCTCCAATTTACACTTACATGAAGGAACATTGCATATGCTATTTTAAACTTTTATTCTACTTAACCATTTTTTTATTTGTGCAGTACTCTCTCTTGCATACAACAACACTTCCACTGCTGAAAATGAAACAATACAATCATGAAAACAACTGGTTTTTGAACCTTTAAATTGAACTTTGTAATGCATACCAACACAAGCATCACAGAATGTGTGGTGTCCAACTTAATACAGAAAAAAAGAAAATAATTTATTGATATGCAAGTTGGAAGTACCAAAGTTTGAATAGGATGGCAGACTTTGTACAGAAATTCATTGCTAAAGATAAAGAGAACTGTAAAATAAAATTATCCACAGTGTTTTGCCTATTTTTCACCTCAGTTAATTAAAATCACAGCATTAAATTTTGTTGAAGATAGTGATTTGCTAAAAAAAAAAATATGGCAAGTGTCTACATGCTATCAAAAATCCCTACTATATAAATAACAATGAATTATGCATGTTGTTTAATGAAGATTATAAAATATGTCTGCCAAAGAAGAAAAACAACATATGGGCCAGCATAATCCATTCATTGGTTTATGAACCAAATGTCCCCCTGAGTATGTAAAATGCCTATGAGTCCCAAGTGATGAATTTTACATTTGGATCAGTGATTTAGTTAAGAGATGTATAAAAACATCACATGTGGGTTGATGGCTCCCCATTGACTACACATCCAAGGATACTCATTAAGCTTTTCTTGTTGTGAAAATAAATCACACTCATGAAACATATATGCTACTTTCAGGTAGACAAGAAAAAGCAGTTGGTGTAAAATGGATAAAACCCTTTTTATTTAAATAATGATCTATATGTGGCATGAGTTACAGCTATGAACGGGACCTTTACTACTGTTTAGGGAGCAACCGTCAAAAAAGGAAGACACACAGAATAAAATAGGGTGGAGGGGGACTAGAAGAAATATGCCGAATATCCAAAGACCATGAAGTTAAAACAACAAATTGCGTGAGCTGAGCAGTGATGAAGCGACACATGCAAATCCCCCCCTTGTTTCCAAACCCTGCCTTGGAAGTTTGACTTTTGCAACATGCCTGATACTCTTGCATTTGACTCTGTCTATTCATTCTGGCAGCCGTGTAAACCTAGGGAAAGTGTTTCATCAGTGCTTCAGAGCTTTGGCAGCACTGACTAATTCAGTGATAAGGATATGGTTCAATTACTCTATTGTATTTCAATCTTTCAGTGAAATCAACTCATCAATAAAACCTTGAAGTAGCTCACATCAAGCACTAAACAGCAGAGAGATGATGGCAGAACATTTGGCTGTTTTATTTATTTTCTTCAATTATAGACAAGCTTTTAAGGCAGCTCTAAAAAAAAATCCTTGTATCTCTTTCCAGTTTATGTCATATATTTGCATTTGTTTATATACAGTGGTGGTCTTAATCTCTATTCCCAATATCTCTATTTTGGTGGCACTTTCCACCACTCAGTCCAGCTCTTCTTAATCATTGCTAAAGAGAAACTGTCTATGCTAACCAAACAGCAGAGATCAATGAAGCATAGAAACCAGAAAACATAAGTGGGATTTGACTGTTTATACGTTGTGTTAATTTTTTCCTTCACCAACATTTTCTGCCTCCTAATTCTCTCAGCAAAATGCAAGAAACAAATTCAATTGGGGTGGCAGGTACATACATAACACTGTACGCTAATGAGCATTTCAACTGGCCACTAGGAAATGAAAGCTGCATTTTCACATATCAGTGCCTCCTGAGCCCCCCATGGGTGCTTCTATGCATTTTGGGGCTCCAAAATGTGCAGGAGGCTTCCTAGGGATGGCGATGGGTATATGCAGAGCTAACATATTTGAGCATACTTTCAACTCCACATGTGTTGCTTAGTTTAAACCATGTTCAGAACACTTCAACAGGGTTCCAGTCTTCTATAATCATCAGAAGGTTAAGTATCAGAAATATAAATCTGAATGAGTTAGAAACAGCAAGGGAATAGGTGGTATCTGACTACAGTGCTTATTTAACTAATGCAAGTAAAACACTTCCCATATATCTCCAGTATATGACTTAACTGTATTTATGCTTTGAAAATACAGAGGCAGAAAACTACTTTTATATATTTGTCCCCAGAATTCCCATATGGAAATCACACATTCCTCTTGTTCTCTTTCATCCATCTGATATAGATGATGATAGATGATAGATAGATAGATGATAGATAGATAGATAGATAGATAGATAGATAGATAGATAGATGATAGATATTTTTAGAGAATAATGTTGACGCTTGGGTAGTGAAAATGATGCTTACATATACATATAATTATGATATGCAGGGGAAAAAGCTGGAATGCACATGAAAAAGTTTGAAAATACCACTGAAAGGAAAAATATATGTAGGATTTGTGTGCCCTTATGAAATCAGAGACAAAATAACAGTTTAATTCATGAAGCCATGCTGTCATTATTCAGCTATTTTAATGCTGAACTTGAACAATAAAATGCCCATTCTGTTCTTTGTGCCCTAACAGGAATTCCTAGCTAATGTTAATATGGTTGAAGGAGGAAACTGTATCCTACGTAGTTACTTTTCTACCAAACTGAAACAAACTTTAGACCTATGATCTGACCTCAGTGGCACCAATGTTTCTATTGACACAAATTAATTAATGGAAAGCAGATTTTATGGTCTAAACATGTGGGTGTTTTCTGGTAACCAACAGAATAAGACCACTTCTGAATTTGTCCCTTAAACTGTATGCCACAATAGCTATCTTTCTTTCTTTGTATCCCTTTTCCCTCCAACATGTAGCCCAAAGCTGCTGTCATCATACAAAAACAATGATTACCTGGCAATAAAAATGCTACAATAAACTTATAAACTTTGCAGTTATACCTAATGAAACACCAGTACAGTTAACAAATACAAAAGTCATAAGCAATAGCTAAAGGTAAAAGGTAAAGGACTACTGGATGGTTAGGTCCAGTCAAAGGCGACTATGGAGTTGCGGCACTTCATCTCACTTTCTGGCCGAGGGAACTGGCATTTGTACACAAACAGCTTTCCGGGTCATGTGGTCAGCATGACTAAACCGCTTCCGGAGCAACAGAACATCGCAATGGAAACCAGAGCACACGGAAACGCCGTTTACCTTCCCGCTGCAGTGGTACCTATTTATCTACTTGTACTGACATGCTTTCAAACTGCTAGGTTGGCAAAAGCTGGGACAAAGCAATGGGAGCACACTTCGTCAAGGGGACTTGAACCGCCGACCTTCTGATCAGTAAGCCCAAAAGGCTCAGTGGTTTAGACCAGTGTTTCTCAACCTTTTTGGGGCCAAGGCACACTTGTTCCATGAAAAAAATCACGAGGCACACCACCATTAAAAAAGTTAAAAAAATTAACTCTGTGCTGCCCTATATTGACTATATAATTATGACTGTAAGAAACACTTGCCAATTGCTGTGTTGGTTGCAATCTCCTGTAATAAGGCTTCACAAGCCGCTGATTTCTCTGCCAGCACAATCCTTTGCTCAGCAAGTTTCAGGTTGAGCTCACCCAGCCAGCTTCTTTAAGTTTGTCTAAAACCACCCTCCCGTGGTGGTGGCTGTTGAGACCTGCGCTCGCCCCGCGTCGTGACCCGGCCGGCTTCCTTTCTGGCGGGTTAGTGCCATTTATTTGCGGCCGCCAGGCACGTGACAATGCAAATCGCCCTTCTCGTCGCCGCACGTCGCGGCACACCAGCCAGCGTCTCGCGGCACACTAGTGTGCCGCAGAACAGCGGTTGAGAAACGCTGGTTTAGACCACAGCACCACCCGCATCCCTAAGCAATATACAATATATACAATACAATCCATACGCTAGCCCACAATATATACACATATCCCCGATCCAGCAGCCAATAGACAATACCATTAAAGTTGTTCATTTATTAATTTCTAAACATTGTTTAAGGGTCCTATGTAGAGCATATTACAGTAGTCTAATCTGGACATGACTCATGTGCAATAAAGCATTACAGAAAAACGAATCTTGATAGAATTATATGTACAATATTGATGTGATTGTACATATGATCACATACAACACAATCACATCAATATTCCCCCCCTGTAATGTTTTATCAGCACACACACACACACATGTTTCTCTGTGCTTGATAAGATTTTGGAAGCAGTGCTGGATGTAGGATTTTGAGGTCTATTGGCAATGGCATCCTCAGCAGGAACCCAGACCTGGAAGAGGCAGGGCATGCAAACTTATAATTATTTTAAGAGCTTTTTGAATACTCCATGCAAAGTGGAAATAATAGCACTGGACCCTCTGCTGATCTTGGGGCCCAGGCAAATACGCAATCTTGACAACTTCTGAAGCTGTCCCTATTTAGTTTATTTAGTTTCCTTAATTAATTTCTAGCAAACACAGGCCATTAGACTCAGGATTCAACAGTGATGCCAAACAAAGCTTTTCAAGTGGTCATTATTTACCTTAAGGCTTCCTCTACACCAGCTACACAAATTTAACTAAATATGGACATACTTTTTATTCACGTGTTGCCATAGAATCTTGACTAACACAAAATAGCATTTATCTACTTCGTTTCCATGGGGATTTTTTTTTGGGGGGGGGGTTGCTACTGAAACTTGAAGGCCTTTGTTTTCTTAGTCACAACATTACAATGTATGTATATTATCTTGTACCAAAAGGAACGGAAAGCCTTGGCAGGTAGAGGAGGGATTTTGTGTGTGCATGTGTGATCAAGCAGGAAAACATTAAAAGACTTGAGCAAATGCCTTGGCAACTGAATTCATATACAAGTACCAGAAAGGTGAAATTATCTGAACCTACCCATATTCTATCTGTCTACTTTCTGGCTAATTCTGTTCTCCTGTACAGTACTTGCAATGGTGTGCTTAAAAAGCATTTTTCATGAATGTATCTAATCCTTCTGGAAAAGCATTTGTGCTGGTGATCATGACAGCAACCTGTGGCAATGAATACTATAGGTACATTATGTGTTTCAGGGGTGGGGGTTCTCTTTTGTTTTAAACCTACTGTCTACCAATTTCAATACATGAGCCTAGGAAGGCTTCATATTGCGTCAGAATGAATCACTTTCACATAAACCTTTCCAATACATACCATCAGTTATGTTCAGAACCTAAATTGTTAGAGAGCATGTATTCATATGAAATATGCTTTTCCACCCCCACCGCCCAAATGCCCTTTTGGCACCCTCTCCTGAATTAGTATATGCATTTTTTTAACTTAATGTGACTATTTTACATACATATACAATACAGGACCATGTTATTCTGAATACCTACATTGGCACTAGATAATCAAAGCATGTGACAGCACTCCTATACTAGTTGCACTGGTTGACATTGCATATATGGGCCTAATTCAAAGTGATGGATTTTATCTTTAAAGTACTGAATGGTTGGGGACCATGTCATTTGAAGAACTAACAACACTGCTATGAACCTGCCTGGCATTAAGATCTGCCTTGGAAGCGATGCTTGTAAGCCGACTTGTAAGGGCAATTTGGTTGGTGGACACAAGAGACAAGGCCTTTCCTGTGGTGGTCCCCAGCTTGTGGAATTGCTAACCCAATGAAGTGGGTACAGCCTTGATGCAGTCAACCTAAGTGGTTTTTAAAAGCCTCTGCCTAAATAAGGACTTTAATTTTTTTTAAAGAGAGTGCTCTCTTAGAATGGGCAGCTTTTTATTTCTTCTGTGTGTTGTTTTCTGTTTTACCTGGCTTGTGGTTTAAAATGATTGCTAATGCTTCTGCCCAGATACTTTCAATCTGCACTCTGTCCTTATGATTCCATGAATACCAGTAGTTGAGAATCACAAGCGGGTAGAGTATTGTTGCATTCAGCCCCTGCTTGCAGGTTTCCCAATCATCTGATTGTGGTTGGCCACTGTAAGAACAGGATGCTGGACTAGGTAGACCTTTGGCCTGACTCAGGAAGAATCTTATTATTACAGTATTCTATATATTCTCTTTTGTTTTCAGACTTTTCCCTAGCCATACAAAGTACCATATTTTCACTGCTTCAGTAGAGCATTTATTATTCTCCGTAATTTTACTTTTTTCTTGGTCCAATTCTCTTAAAGTATATATATAAAGTATATATATATAATCCAGTTTGGGCTCTATCATCCTGAATAATTTGGCATTAACAGTAAATTTGGCTACTGTACTCTCAAGCCCTATCTCCAGACCATGTGTGAATCATCACCTTTGACATGTCTACCCTGTAGGGACAAGCATTTTATAAAACAACAAGGTACATGCCTTGGGCAGATATTCTAAAGTTTAGGTGTGGTGCTGAAGTTGTGATCATGTTCAACGGCTCTTCTCGTGCTCTTCATGCATTTCAAGAGCTGGTCTGCACAAGTCTCCATGCATACAAACTGAAGCTTGCGAAGACTTCTGCATAGCACTCTGGAAGACCTCACAATCAAGCCCAGTGAACAGTGTTCCACAGGCTCAGACATCTACTGATCTTTGTGCCTTATGAAACTCCATGCACAGCACTTCATAAAACGTCCCAATCAGCTGATCATCTGAGCATGCTTTGCAGAGCTTTGCAGGAGCTGAAAAACCTCTTCCACTTGAACTATGTCCTACCCCACACCTGACACCTGGAGTAGGCGGGCATGGTTTGGTCAAAATGGCCTCATGAGCCAAATGGGGAAGTCTGGTAGGTTTCATTAGGTTTGTTGTCTGGAGGTCCATAATAGCCTTAACAACAACAATTGTCACACTAGTAACAGGAACTACAGGAACTTTTTCTTTGCTTTTCTCTTTAATTTCCTATTCATTGCAGGCGGGGGGGGGGGGGGGAGGAGCAAAAAGTGGCTTTGGCATCCCATTTTGTATAATTACTCTAGGCGCCCTAGAGTAAAAACCCTTTGCCAGTATCTCTGCTCACATGATTTCTTTTATTAAAACACACCATTCTTTCCTACTTGCTGTAATCACAGCTACTGTGCAATGGCACGCAGAAATAACCATGCCTCATGTCTATATTTACATGTGATTATTTTTGCAGTAAAGGTATGACAGCATGCCATCTGCAGAAGCTGCAGGGTATGAAATTAATTTCCACCGCTTCTTAAGGATGGTGAGAAATCCAAGCAAGCCAACAGACTTTCTTTCTTTCTTTCTTTCCACTTAATAAACAGAGCATAAGGCCACACACTAAAAATAAACATTCTTCCACATACTGCAAGCTTTCAAAAGAAAAGGTATATTCAAGATAGTGAAATGTCTGCCAGGCCTTCTCAACAGTTAATCCCTGCTACAAGGGTAAAAAAAACCAGCAAGTTCTTGAGAGATGACAGGTGATTAAAATGGACAAGATTTTTTTGTCTGTGGAACTTGAGAGAGCAGGATTTCTGTCAAATTCAATCCCCCACTGATTCCCAGGAAAAGAGCTGACAGCACATTCAGCATTCAACAATGAGTGTGCTGTGCTTCCAAGGACTTGCTGAGAGTTTTCAAATCCGGGAACTGGGAGGCAGAAGAGATCCTTGAACTTGAATGATGAACAATGCTTTTGAAACAATGTGCAAGATATTGTTAAAAGGAAGAAGAAGAAAAATACACAGACAGACAGGGATAGTGTGAGTTGCAGAAAAGAGGATTCACTCAGAAAGCATTTTATTTGCCTAACCCTTTAGTTTCTTACATATTTCGGAACTTTAATGTACACACGAGGAGCTCCAGGGGATGCACGATTCACCAATGGATGGGCCAGTTCCACATGTATTTATTTATTGACAGTCATACCCCACACTTTCAAGTCCCAAGGGAGCTTACAAAAATTGTTGAAATGAACAAAACAATGGAATATGCAATAATGAAAACCACATAACCACAAGCAACAGCATTGAGCATGAAAAGGAATGAAGGTGGGATGGGGAGAGAAAGTATTCAGCAACAGGAAAAAAAGCAGCATCCAAAGGTTTTTGTATCAATAATCAGGTTGTAACTCAGCCAACAGTTCTCTTTAGAGTGATACTCCATGATTTGGCCTCCATTCACGAAGGAATCTGACCTCTGTGCACAAAGAATTGCACATAGAATAGCAAGATCCTTCATATAGCATGGCCTCAAGCAGTCTGGGGCTTTAAATATTAAGACTGAAACCAGTAGTTGCTCCCAGAAACAAAATTGTAGCTAGTTTATTTAGAATGGCAGTGCAAATGGAAAAAAATGCCCCAAATGAATACTTTGCTAGTGAAACAGAAAACCTCTCAGAAGTCCAGGAGAATTAGCAGGATCACACTCGCCTTCCTCACTTCTCAATGTAGGTCATGCATTATGATGACTAAGGTAGATTTAGTCCCACAATCATGCCAGGAAATCTAGATCAGACCTTTGGTGTCTAGAAGCTACTGGCCTCCGACACCCATTAGCCCCAGTCAGCATGGCCAATGGTTAGGGATGATGGGAACTGGATTTCATTTAGAGGGCTACAGGTTTCCTGCCTCTAATCTAGATAAATCAGGATCTTCTAGGATAACCTAGAGCTGTGCTGCTATGGCAGTTTCAAGCACCTAACCCAACAATGGTATATTTGAAACTAGTCAGTAATTACCCGGTTGTAAGGGATCTTGTGGCTGTCAATAGCCTCTAATCTCGATGTTATGACCTCCACAATCCAACAAGCCACCCTAGATCTGTCACATTACACAAGCAGGAAGGATGTGAGTGGCACAGTCCTCACTCTGCCCTAGTCTTCATTACATTCTTGATGGAAATACTGACCCAGTATCTATCAAGTTAAAGTTGAACCAACAATAAGCAATTTTATATGCTAGTGCTTCACAAGATATTAAGTCTGGAGAAATCAGTGTACCCTTCGTCAGATCAAGCAGAGACTGTTAGGCAGTGGGGTGTTTGTCACACAACAAAATCCCTATCCTACTTCAGGTGCCAGCCCCAGGTATAAACACTCAGAATTGTAAGCCTGCCTTTTTTGGCTCAACATCTCTCCCACACACACACACCTGCACACAGCAGCCCCCACCTGGTCAGTCCCCCAAACGAATATTAACATCTTTGCAATGCAAAAAGCAGTAGGTAAACCTGTTCAGTGGTCTCTGACGAGCCAACATTCAACAGCACAGAACCTAATCAAAACAGGCCAGCACAAATAAATGCAGTAGTAAATCTCATAGTAAATGTGGTAGTTTATCTAAGGTAGCATGTCACTCAGGCTGTGTAAACATTGCCAGCTTCAAGGGCAGCTGGATTATTCTTTTTCTCAATTAGGACCAAAGCTGGTTTTGGGAGAAACTGGATCAAAATGCAGCATAGGAAACAACAGGTAGATCAAGGATATATATGGATTGTGTGTACACTGTTAGTTTATGCTAGTGCTGAGAGCACACTGGATGCAGAGCAAATGGGAGTGCACACACAGCCACAAATTATCACATGAGAAGCATAGTTCTGTGAACCAGTCCTAAATCCAAGAGTTTTGAATAAACTGAACTGTGCACTCTAATTACAGGTAGGTAGCCGTGTTGGTCTGATGTAGTCAAAACAAAAAATAAAAAAATCCTTCCAGTAGCACCTCAGAGACCAACTAAGTTTGTCATTGGTATGAGCTTTTGTGTGCATGCACACTTAGAAGTCACCAGACCCCTATGTATAGTCAGAGGGTGGGGAGGGGTATTACTCAGAAGGGTGGTGGGAATGCGTGATTGGCTGATAGGAGTGGTAAACCCACCTTTCATTCAAAGGCCTCAAGGGGCTTAAAAGATGTAAAGTGGAAAGTGAGTAATTCCAAATGGAATTGAAATGAATAGATTCATTTCTTTCTTTCTTTCTTTCTTTCTTTCTCTCTCTCTCTCTCTCTCTCTCTCTCTCTCTCTCTCTCTATCTCTCTTTCTCTCTCTCTCCAGAGCATAGATGCCTAACTAGGTTAGGAATTAGGCAGCAGGAAAAATAAAATATTCTCTCACACACATGACTGCAAAAAGCTTGTTTCGTTATGTTTTTGGGGTCCCTCATTGCAACTTAACATTTGTTGTGCTGTACGTGTCAAATTGATTTTTATAAGTGCCTGTCTTTCCATTGCAAAAGAAATTGGAACAATATTGACACATGACCCAGAAAATTGGTCTACACACAGAAAACTACACACACACACACACTCACTAAATGTGCCCCAAATTGAACACGATCCCACACTTCAGCCACATCCTGACAGCAGGACTGGACTTTTTTCAGTGTGTTTGCAAAGGATAAAAGGTTAAGGGTGAACAAATAATATTTATGCATAGACCTTTTACCAAAGCAAATGACATTTTTATTGAACTCTGATTAGTTTAAGCATGTAACATTCTTTTCTGAATACTGTACCATAACCTATTGGCTTATGTCACTGAAAGAAACAGTACTGCTGCTGTTATTCAAAATACCACTGAACTGTGTCTGTGGTCCTTGAGTCATATTACTGGAAGCCTGAATGTACAAAAAATGAAAAAGATGAATTTGTTGTGCTGTGAATAGATGTCTGCGGCATGCATTTAAAAGGCACATAATTGATCAGATGAAGCCAAATGGTTTGCACCAAGTGCAAGTTTATTAAGCAAATGTCTTCTTATAAGCCCCCTATTAAATTGAGTATTACTGATCTTATCTTGCATTTGGGGAGGGGGCTTTTTATTGAGCCTTTTAAAGTGTCTGTTAAAATAATGCATGAATCACTCATTTATTAAGCAAGAAAGAACTCAATAAGCACAGAAGTTGGCTGATCTCACCATAGCCAGAAGTATACAGAAGACTGCTTGACTCCTATCGGTGATGGATTTTCTTGTTTTCCTTTCCTTTCTTTTCTTTTAAATGTTACAATATAGCAGAATAATCAAGTTCTTAACAAGGGTTTTTAATTTTACTATCTATGAAATATTCGCTCAATTTTGACTTAACCTCCACTCCCAGAAATCTTTGTTTAACTGTTAGAGATTGATGGAGGTTAATATTGCCCAAGGGAAAACAGCAGCATTCAAAACTATGCTACACGTAGCACCCACAAATACTAAGAGAAAATAATGAACAATGCTAGAAAGTAGCTTTTTTTATTGTCAGAAGAACACGGGAGGGAAAAAAGAAAAAGACGGGGGATGGTATTCCTGGGTGATAAAGTGCTGGCTTTTCTGATGCCAAGACAAAGCCCACAGCTCTCAAAGCTGACACAGAGAAATGATAAAAGAGATCTGATGTTCTAGGCAATGAAACTTTTAGTAAATTCCAAAAAGGGGTGGGCGGGGAAGAAACAGGTTACTATAATTTATCACTCTTTCAGCTACATCCCTGAATCCATGCAAGCTGCAAGTTCAGCAATTGTATAGAAGCAATGAGAAAGTTGTTTTGCGTGTTCAGAGCCAGAGACCTCCCCCCTAAATAAAGACACATTTGACTCAAATTTTAGTTTTGGTTTTTGGCAGAATTTAGGCCACAACTTTATTGATTACAGAAAAGTGAGTGGTTGCAGAGGCTCTGGTTCAACTAGCTCCCTAAACCCTTGCAGGTAGCGCTGACCCAGAGCTCTATCATAGGTCAGCCAAGGGTGAACACCTGAAGTAGGTGAAAAGCCTGAAAACAGACTCTGTTCACACCCCAGATGCTCCCCTGGACTCAGGCACAGGCACAACACCCCTTCAGGGGTTGACCAAACCAAGTTGAGTCCCTGGATTCCTTTAATGGAATACCCTTCACATAGGGATGATGAGACCGTTCCCCCATCTCTATCACATGAACCAGTGCCTATCTGCAACCTTACAAGTTGTGATGAATTGCGGCAGGCAAAACCCAAATGGCAACAGCCAATCAGCCAAGTGGGGAAAATTCCTGCCGTGCCCCTGTCCCAACGACACATGACACACAATGGCATAGCAAGGTCAATTGTAAAAATACCCTAAATATAGGGAGAGTTGGGCGGGTGTTCCATTTGCACAAGCCAAAAGAGAAAGCTCTGGGACACATGCAAGGGATTATATAGGTCCCTCAATCCATTTAGACTGCACCTATTGGACAGTTTACACCCAGCAATGAGGGACCAACCAATCGGGCGTTATGGCTATCCAATAGACCCACCCACATCCAGGAGGTCAGTCTCCAGGTCTCACTGCAACATGTGCCCTCTTTTAGGGAGGACTCAATTTGCCTTTTTTGTTTTTAATTTAACATACTTAACTCCAATACCTGCTGAGCCATGCCTTAAAATCTCTAGGGCAGACCCTGTTTGTAGCAGTGGCGCAAGAAATTCCATGCCCCTAGCTGTGGAATTTCTTGCCCATCAAGCTGTATTTGTCCCTTACATTGTCACACTTCTTGCCACATCTAAAAATGTATTTGTGCAGGCTTTTGGAGGTCGACTGGGGTTATACAGCTCAGCATTCCTCCTCTGATGTATTGTAAAAACTGCCAAAGCTGATACAGATTTTTGTATGGTTGCTTTAATGTACAGTATTTTTGTCATTGCATTTTTATTAAGTTGTATGCCATCTTGGTCTCCTATGGGTGAGAAATATAAATAAAATAAAATAAAAGTTTCAATCTGTTTAAGATAAGATTTTTGGTAGTACATTCAGACTATCTGGAGTTACAATAGCCTAAGAAAGAAGACTCTATTAAGGAAGACATCCTCATAGAACAGGATGCAATAACCAAAACAGGGCAGGGGGGAGACATTGCCAGAAGAACAATGTTTCTCTGACCTTTTAATCCTTGCCTTCAAAGAAAGCATGTACAACACCTTTGAAGGCTTGCCTGGGTATTAGAGGAAGACAACAGAGCAGACAGAATTCTGTTTCTTATTGTTGCTTGCTTTTTTTAGCCTTTGTCAACAGTTATTTGATGTGCAAAATGCTTTTTCTACCTTGACTAAAAATGTGCATTGTTCATAACCTTGACAAATATTTATGAATGTTTTACATATATATGCTTCCTGTATCACAGACTCCAGAGGAACTTCAAAAAGAGCTTTTAAAGATATTGACTACAAGGTATATCTCCAATACTTAAAACCTGGGCAGCTGTTTTATAATACAGTAATATAATAATAATAATAATAATAATAATAATAATAATAATAATTTATTATTTATACCCCACCCATCTGGCTTGGTTTACCCAGCCACTCTGGGCGGCTTCCAACAAAATATTAAAAATACAATAAAACATTAAACATTAAGAACTTCCCTAAACAGGGCTGCCTTCAGATGTCTTCTAAAAGTCAGATAGTTGTTTATTTCCTTGATATCTGAATGGAGGGCGTTCCACGGGGCGGGTGCCACTACAAAAAAGGCCCTTTGCCTGGTTCCCTGTAGCCTCACTTCTCGCAGTGAGGGAACTGCCAGAAGGCCCTCGGAGCTGGAACTCAGTTTTAAATCTCCCACAGGCTGGGTGGCGCTGTGCGCTGCGTCCGCCTGTCCGCCCACCGGCCCGGCCGCGCAGCTCCAGCCGCCCGCCGCGCTGGAAAACGGGGTGGGGCGGGGCGGCAGAGGGATCCGCCACACCACGGCACCAGGGCGCCAAATATACTTAAGAGGGCCCTGATCTCCCAGGAGTGGACCTTCTGCGCCAGCCTGCCATTGGCCAATTCAGGAGGCTGATGTGGAGCAGGATTTCAAGCCACGGGTGTTACTTTTGCCAGTTCCATCTCTCTGCAAACCCCAGTTCTACATCTGAAGGATCCGCAGAGATCAACAAAAGTCACCTCCGACTCCTCCATGCCAGGGGCACAAGGTCTGGATTCAGCCCTATGGCATTTTCCTACACTACATTCACAACATACAAAATCTCTTATAAAGAAATTGTTTTAGTCATATTCACACATTTTGGTTTTTTTAGCTGCAACTCTGAACGGAGATAAGCTTCTACTGCTGCCTTGCGAACGAAGCTCAAAGGGTCAATGCACATGTACTGCACCATTTTAAAGATATTTCTTAATTCGTATTGCATTATTTAGATACATTCCATAAACAAGTCAAAAAACATTGCCAGGTGGTGTTCCAATTCTGACATAAATAATACATTTTAAAATCAACCGAGTTCTAAAAGCTAATTACGCTGTTCCACAATGTATCCAGTCCAGCACAACTGAATAAATATCAAATCAACAGTAGAATATAATGTACGAACACTGTACATCCTTACAGATGGTAATTAACAGGCTGCTATTATCTGAATAGAAGTCTGTTGTCATCATTGTCCCAGATTTTCCTCATGCAGAATAAAAACTGCTGATTCCAGACTTTTGACTCTATGGGTAGATTTGATCTGCATTTAAAAGCTATTTCATCACATTGTTATAAGAATTATAATAAAAAAATGAGTATGGGCTGTATGATAGCAAGAGATAGCACACTTGTTCAAACTGTTATTCAAACCACTTGAAATACTGCCAGTTATACATTTCAAACCTGAAAGTGTATTTTAGCAGAGAAAATGTTAGTCATTACATTTCTGATTGTATGTTCAGCACACCATCTGCTCTTGTAGCATGGGGGAAAATAAATTTCACTTGCAAGGTTTCTGTGATTTACTGCCAGAAAGACTAATCTCCAAAAATAAGGTCAAGCATTCACCATACACTGAAGAAGGTGGCAGACCGTTTCTAGAACCTGCTTCAAGCTGAGTCAATACTTCAGACTGAGAGTACACGGACAGTTACAGGTGGGTAGCCGTGTTGGTCTGAGTCGAAGCAAAATAAAAAAATTCCTTCAGTAGCAACTTAAAGACCAACTAAGTTTTTATTTTGGTATGAGCTGACGAAGTATGCATGCACACGAAAGCTCATACCAAAATAAAAACTTAGTTGGTCTTTAGGGTGCTACTGAAGGAATTTTTTTATTAGTACGCGGACAATGAGGTTTGTCAGGTTCCCATAATGCCTTTCTCATGTAGCCTGAGAGTAAACCAGAATAAGTTTCTAATGAATCTGCTTTCACCAAATGTGAGTATCACGAAATGCATCCTACTTATTTACAAGCCACTAGGAGATATAATTCCCTGCTAAACACAGCAAAAAAATCAAAGTCTAGCAGATATCCCAGCCCTCAGTAAAGTTTTCTATGAATCAAGTTTGGCCTGTTGGATGGACGCTCACCATCCCTGCAATATGAGTACAGGGTGTTGTAGACCTTTGGCCTCAAATTCATGGATGGAACTAAACTGTGTACAGATTATGTGTCAGAGGGAGCAGGCTTGGCTGCACACCCCTGCTTCTCTTAACGTATTTGCTTACAAGTCTGAACATCCAAGGGGCATCATGTCTGAAGATATGCTGGAGCAGAGTAACACGTGGACATCAAATTTACATGAGACTGTCCACAGGGGGGGGCATGACCCTGGGTGCAAAATTGTGAGGGGTCGCAACCAGGCTCCCGCATGCAGGTGCCGGGTTCCGTGGAAATCCCTGCCCCACCCTGGCAAAGGCAGCAGAGCAGCCCAGGCTCTCAGTGGTCTAGACCCAACTAAAAACACTGCCTTTCTTAATACCAATCCAATGTTTTTTACTAGGAAGCCAGAAAACATCCATGGAAGCACATTGCAATGCTCCCTTGATCAAGTTTTATTTATAATTATTTTATTCTCCCAGCCCAGCCAGTGTGGTGTAGTGGTTAAGAGTGGTGGACTCGTAATCTGGTGGACCAGGTTCATTTCTCCGCTCTTCCACATGCAGCTGCTGGGTGACCTTGGGCTAGTCACACTTCTCTGAAGTCTCTCAGCCTCACTCACCTCACAGAGTGTTTGTTGTAGGGGAGGAAGGGAAAGGAGATTGTGAGATGCTTTGAGACTCCTTAGGGTAGTGATAAAGTGGGATATCAAATCCAAATTCTTCTTCTCCTTCCCTTTTCTGATGGAAGTGAGGCTAAAGCTGTAGTTATTTATGTGTCCTTTGAAAAGCCAGAGGACAATTAGAGAGAAGTTAGCAATATTGTTTCCCTGTTCAGGGGGTGTTTACTGGTATCTGGTTTTTAGAAGGTGATGAATGTGGTGCCACAGAGGCAGCCACAGCAGAATCTGAAGGACAAGACAAAGAAAAGTGACCACTATGGGCATGTAATGTACACTGCATTTGTTTAGCACTCATATGTCATGAAGGTGCCAGGCGAGACCTCCCTGGAGAGAGCATTCTCCAAATGGGTAGCCATCACAGAAAATGCCCACTCTCAAGTTGCCACCCTCTGGACGTCTTGTGGAGGAGGGTCTTGAAGAAGGACCTCAGATGAAGATTGCAGGGTCCAGCTTGGTTCATTTATGGAGGGGTGGTCCTTGAGGTATTGCGGTCCTGAGCCATTTAAGGCTTTATGGGTCGAAATCAGCGCTTTGAATTGGGCCCGAAAACTAAATTCTAAATTTAGTTTTGAAATATTTATTCAGACTTGCCTAATCTACCCTTTGGAACTCCCACCCACAGTATGTCAGACAAGCATTGTTTTTTGAGCAGCTTTCATTTTTAACAAGCCTTTTAAGTGGGATTTTTTTTTATCCAAGCCTATATCTGTATTGGCTTGTTTTATATATATTTTTATTGCTAAATTGCTTTGAGATGATTTATAGGAAATGATTCATAGATGAAAATAAATTAATAAAATAATGATTCATAGATGAAAATAAATGATTCATAGATGAAAATAAATTAATTGTGAATTTCTGGGGAAGGTGTCTATATTAAAATCTTACTGATGCAATATTTATGAATAAAACACATTGGCTAATACATATTATTTGCCTTTAAATGACAAAATGTGTTGCATATTAATGAAAAATGAAAGCCAACTTTGCCCCATAATTGTTTTCTGCTTACCATAAATCTGCCCTTGCCTCTGCTTTCTTGATACAATTTATGTTATATCCAGCTGACAGAAATCATTAAGTGTGCTCTTTTTTACTTAATAAATTGCCTTATTAGTCATTTCAAATCACAAACTGTGTGTTGAGTTAAAGTAAATAGGCAGACTACGGCTACACGGTAAAAGCCTTATAAAAACAATAAGAGAAATATGTGAACTACGTACAATGGTTTGCATACTGTTTCTTTCATCTTTGCACCCGAATTCAAGCAGAACATGTCTGTGAGCCACAATAAAAAAATATACACTGCTTTAATATTATGATTGATTCCTAATATTAGGAATGAGACTATTGTACCTCTCATTACCAGCAAAAGATGACAAATATCAGATCAGATCACTTCTGAAGAAGTGTGCATGAACACGAAAGCTCATATCTATGACAAACTTAGTTGGTCTCTAAGGTGCTACTGAAAGGATTATTTTATTTTGTTTTGACTACATCAGACCAACACGGCTACCTATCTGTAACTAAATATCAGATCATTTGCTATACTGTACAGTAGTGGAGAAATCTCTTTACCACCAGTGTGTAAGCTTAATTGTATCTTGTTTACCGGTAGCTCTTCTAGGTGGCACTGAGCTAATACCCCAAGAAGTATCTGCAGGACTGGCCCACCCATGAAGCAAGGTGAGGTGACTGCCTTGGGTGGCAGGATCCACAGGGGCAGCAAAACCAGTCTCCAAGGAATGCATCACCGACTGCGGCCACAGTGGCAGCGATGGCTGGAGCGCATTCCTTGGAGGCTGGATCTGCTGCCTTCTCAGCAGACATCCTCCCTCCCATGCCACAGGTGAGCCAGGGGCCAAAAATTCCTTTCCCTCTGACCAGCCAACAGCGTCATCAGCCTCAGCTGGCTGCAGGAGATTGTCAGGGCCTTCCTCAATCTGGATTTAAATGGGTCAATCATGGCCAACAAAAAAGTGGCAGATCTGAAAGGAACCTAGCTTCTCTCAGGTCCACGTCCAACTAATTTAAACCAACTGCACTTAGAGTCATCAGTGCAGTTGGTAATGGGCATCCCACCTGAAGATATGTTGGTGGCACATGCGGATGACCTTGCAGATAAACTGAAACCTTTAGCTCATTTTCAAAGCATAGAATATGCAAGTTAATAGAGTCTGAACACCAGAAAGGAGAGCTAGCAGAATGAAATCAAAGAGGGAATAACCACCACAAAAATTGTTTAAAACATTGCTTCATTCAAAAACAATTTGATGTTATACAAAGATCAAACATTTTAAATGCGAGCAAAACACAAGCCTACACCTACACAGAGGTGGCTGATGAGTCTACAAACCAAACAGGCTGCACAAATGTTAAACACTAAGAAAAGGAAAGCTCTCACCATGACCGCTCCCCACATCAAAAGATCCCACCCACTTCTAAACGATAGCTTTGGTTAGTTAAAGGCCAGAGGCCTAGAGGAAAGTTTTTGCCTGGCGCCTAAGCTGCAGATATTCACTCATTTATCACCTGCACCTTCTCATCAGTTGTTCTGCTTTATAAAAAAAATATTACTTTGCACGTCCTACCACACTATAAGTCCTTTTACTAACTAATATATTCTTATCCATTAATAACTGTATTTTATAAAGAATATTGATAGCCAATGATGCACACATCATTCTTTAGCGGGCAGTGTGAAAATTAGTTCTTGTTTTGTACAGCAAACTATTGTTACACACCTCCCCAATTTCTACAGCAGTGCGAGATTCCAAGGGTCCAGGCCAGGGTCCCCAAACTAAGGCCCGGGGGCCGGATGCGGCCCAATCGCCTTCTAAATCCGGCCCATGGACAGTCCGGGAATCAGCATGTTTTTATATGAGTAGAATGTGTCCTTTTATTTAAAATGCATCTCTGAGTTATTTGTGGGGCCTGCCTGGTGTTTTTACATGAGTAGAAGGTGTCCTTTTTATCTAAAATGCATCTCTGGGTTATTTTGGGGGCATAGGAATTCATTCATATTTTTTTTCAAAATATAGTCCGGCCCCCCAAAAGGTCTGAGGGACAGTGGACCGGCCCCCTGCTGACAAAGTTTGCTGACCCCTGGTCCAGGCACTTACTCAGGGTCTGTGTTTCCTTTGGAAATGAGGCACTGGGGTGTCTTTATGATATATGGTTTACAGTGGAACCTCGGTTTGCGATCGCCTCCGTTAACGATGAACTCGGAGAGTGACCGCTGTGAACCTGGAAGTATTTACATCCGGGTTCCGCACGCATGGATGCGCAGAAGCGCTCTATCAGTGCTTCGTGCACACGCAGAAGTGTGCCTTCAGCGAGTGACAGACTCAGGGAGCGACCAGCTCCCCGGAACGGATTGTCGTCGTAAACCGAGGTACCACTGTACCTGCACATATACACTTAATGGAGCATTACACTCCAAGTAGGTCCTGTTTCTCCTATTGCTGTAGCCTCCAATTCAAACCATCAGCCCACACTGTGCTCTGAACCTCACTCTCCAGCTTGCTGCTTTTCACAGACCAGCACCTTTCCCCTCAATCACACCACAGCCAACTCAAATGCTATAACCTCCTCCTCACAAAAACTCTGGCATTGCTTATCTCAGAGCTCTGGGGATGGGGACGGGGGGCTTCACCCAATGTTGGCTGGCAGAAAGTCTCTGGCTTGCTGAAAGCCCATCTCCCTGTCTCTGCTAATGGCCTATGTCCTCAACATTGGAAGCTGAGTTCATCTATTAGGAGTCTGACTTCCAGTTTAACTCTCCAAGCATTGATTAAATTCTAACACTTACTAAATCCAGGAATTATTGGTGTGTTGCACTAACAAACTCTGGCACCCAAACTCCTAACACTATTCTTATTTTTAGAAACAAAAACCCCAGCTGCTTTCATTTGAAAACTGAATGAACTAACTAAAATAAATAGAGTCCTCCTTTTCATAATAATAACTAGTCTAAATATTCATTGCTACTTATAGCACATAAAAATCAACTAAATATGAAAGTTACTGAAACCTAAATATTAACCCAAATCCAAAAAAATATACTATAATGATAACAATGTGGAAAATATTTGGAGAGTTCTGCCTTTAGAGGCATTGACCTAAAATGTAAGAAAGCAAGGTTCATATGCTACTGATTTGTCGACATGCACCAAATAACAGGATTAATATACTAAACTGACATCTGCCTCCGGAAAGCAATTTCAATGTATAATTATAAAGTGGCCTGCTTGCTTCTAGAGATACAATTAACCATTTCTATTATATTTAGAGTGAAATTGTTTGTTGGACGGTTTTTGTTTTCATTGGAATACGCAATTCATTAGTTTATGCTCTAGAATAATTTGTGACATGTACTATCCATTAAAAAAAGGGAAAGGAATCTGGTTTTGCACTGAAAAATAAATTGTATGGGGATTAAAAGTCATGTCAGCCAAACATGCAGTTGGCATTTCCATTTGACAATAACAATATTGCTCCTCAGAATAAAAGGATATGAGGCCTGTCATGCAAAACCCAAAGTCAAGTGGTAATTTTTTAATAAAAAAGAGAGAGAGAGAGAATTTCCACCTTTCTGTGTTAGAACAAATTTACAATATTTTTTTAATAAAAAACTTTTATCATCACTAAAACTGACTACAATTCACTCTCACATTTCAAAGTGGAACTAGAATTTGTATAGTGGGTTACCTAAACATACTGCAGAATTAGCTCTGCACTTGCCTTCCCCCACCCTTAACTGGTAAATACTGGTAGCGGAAATGACCACGTTAGACACACATTTCTATGTGATGCACAGTAGTCAATGGAAATATTATCCAGAATTTGAGCATGATGTCAGTCAACACATTTGCAGGGTTGTCCAAAAGTGTGCTACTGAACTAAGGTAATATGCCAACCCCACCTTTTCATGTCCACATAGAGACAGTGATGTAGTTTTATAGATAAGTCTCCTGCCTCACATTATGCTCTAAAGCATCCCTTGCTCAGCCACTCCAAGTATATTCTTACTTATGGCTGTCCAGTGGAATATACATTACCTGGTCCACACCTGAGACAGGGATAATCATTGTGGTGCCCTCCAGATATTGTTGGACGCTACTCCCATCAGCCCACACACACCATAACAACAAATTGTCACGATGATAAGAGTTAGAGTCCAATAGCATCGGGGGGCGGGGGGGCTATCCCTGTGATAATGGTTTGACCAATAAATACTGATTGGCTGAATACTGGTGAACGTCAACTTAAATATCAACTCTTAGAAACATTTAAGGTAGAGACAGCTAATACAGTGCCCTCCATATGTTGCTGGACTACAGCTCCCATTACCCCTGAGAGTTGATCATGCTAGCTAGGACTGATGGGACTTGGAGTCCAACAACATATGGAAGACATTACATTGGCTACCCCACTCTATACCGTAATAATCTATTGTACTGAGAATATAGAGTTATTAAGGAGATTAAGAAGTTCTGCTTTGATAAAGGTAAAGGTACCCCTGACCGTTAGGTCCAGTCATGGACGTTGCTGGGGTTGCAGCGCCCATCTCGCTTTACTAGCCAAGGGAGCCAACATTTGTCCACAGACAGCTTCCGGGTCATGTGGCTAACATGACTAAGCCGCTTCTGGCGAAACCAGAGCAGCGCACGGAAACACTATTTATCTACTTGCACTTTGATGTGCTTTCAAACTGCTAGGTGGGCAAGAGCTGGGACCAAACAATGGGAACTCACCCTGTTGCGGGGATTTGAACCGCCGACCTTCTGATCGGCAAGCCCTAGACTCTGTGGTTTAGACCACAGCGCCACCTGCGTCCCTTCTGTTTTGATAGGGTTGCCATATTTCAAAAAGTAAAAACCAGGACACCCGAAACGTGATTTTTCAATTGACTCGCCTAAGATCCAGGACAAATTCCCCCCAGATGTCAATTCCACCTTTGAAATCCAGGTAAATGCCAGAAAATCTGGATGTATGGCAGCTCTAGCTTTGTTGAGATAAACAAATCCATAATAATTGTTGGGCAAGCTAGAACTACATTAGGACTTATCTACAACCTTACACTTTAAATTTGAAATACTGTACTAGTTTTGTCAGTTAAAACCTTACATTGCTCCCAACAGAAGAATGTAACAACCTCTCACCATCAGAAGTTAGGCAGATCATGATCAAAGAGAGGGCATTCTGTCAAGGTTCATCAGTTTGAAAATATCCCCTTAGAGATATCTGCATCGCTGGACCCCAGGCAGTCTCCCAATCAGCACTAACCAGCCCCAAACCCAAAGATGCCTTCACAATGATGTCATGAGACCAGTGGCCAGGTAAACTATTTCATTTACCTGAGCTGTTAACTGAATGTTATGTTAATTTTATTTTTGATTCTGAGGTTTCACTGCCTGGCTGCTTTATGCATTTACTCATGCTTTTGCTGTTCATAATGAATTTATGTTCTTGTTTTTAATTGTATGTTTTCCGTTTTTAGTGTCCCCTTGCAAACTTCTTTGAAATTAGAAAGCAAGGTAGAAATAATTTAAATAAAATTTTACTTCCTTCTAGCTTACCTTTACTTTCAGCAATTTTTCAGACATAGTTAGGAAGTGTAACACTTCTTCACTGATATTTCCAAAATAATGCAATTGGTTCCTGGCATAAATAAAGGGACCCAGGTGGCGCTGTGGTTAAACCACTGAGCCTAGGGCTTGCTGATCAGAAGGTCAGCGGTTCGAATCCCTGTGACGGGGTGAGCTCCCGTTGCTTGGTCCCAGCTCCTGCCAACCTAGCAGTTCGAAAGCACGTCAAAATGCAAGTACATAAATAGGAACCACTACAGCGGGAAGGTAAACGGCGTTTCCATGTGCTGCTCTGGTTTGCCAGAAGCGGCTTTGTCATGCTGGCCACATGACCTGGAAGCTATACGCCGGCTCCCTCGGCCAATAATGCGAGATGAGCGCACAACCCCAGAGTCGGTCATGACTGGACCTAATGGTCAGGGGTCCCTTTACCTTTACCTTTACCTTTATAAATAAAGTTGTAAGAAGTGAACTCCTAGATCAAAGCCATGCTCATTGTAAAACCTTGAATTCTCTCCTGATTAATTAAAAGAAAACTATTATCATAAGTACATCAAGCTTTGAAAATTTAGGAATGAAAAGAGAGAGTGAATATTCCCTATACGATGGGTTAGATAACCTAAGCCTAATGATAGATTTTGCGCTGTAACTGTGATTTGACCTGCTACAGCTCGAATACAATCCTGGCTCATTTTATCAAATGGATGTCACATTTTCTCCATTCAAACAGTGGCATGGGAGCCACATCCGTCCCAATGCTGCTCAAGGATTGTGGTGAGCAGGGAAGGAAAGCAGCACCCACTTTGCTATGAGTCCATATGAATGGGACTACAGCTTTGTCCGTTTCTTTGGAGCTAAGGAAGCCCATAACTTCCACAGGATGCTGTGCAAGGCAATCAAAGGGTACCCAGCCCTGCAAACACAGACACACACTTACAAAATAAGAATAGGTCAGCTTGAGTTGTGTGACATCCCTTGCTTGGTAGCAGTTCTGGCCCACCCCTTCCATTCTGAAAACTCCAGCAACTGCCAGAGGCCCTAGAAGACCCTGTGCATGCCCAGCTGAACAAGGACTCTTCACAAAGTTATGATACCCATCCACCTGCTTTCTCCAAATCCCATTTCACCGGCTGCCCCCATTCTATCTTGTATTGCTGCTGTCATCCAGAAACCATTCATAGTCTATAATCATTTCCTTAGATGGCCCTGTATACCTGAAGGAGTGTCTTCGTTCAGTCAGGACACTGAGGTAGTGGTGCCTGCCTTCTTGGTTGTGGTGCCTGCCCTGTGGAACACCCTCCTATCAGATGTCAAACAGATAAAAACTACATAACTTTCTGAAGACATGGGGCGGTAGCCCTCTAGTATGACTTTTTAAATGTTTGATGTTTTGTTGTGTGTGTGGATGCCTGTATTTCCATATCCTACCCCTACAAAGATTCAACATTATTCACACCTATGCCCTACACATGTTTTAGGATTACCCTTCCAACCTTCCAGAGCAGGTGAGATCAACATTCTTGGCCCCAGAGCCTTGGTCAACATTCCAGAGGCCACAGCAGTAGATGTGACGAAAACTGGGTGTTGCCACGCCACACACACTTACCCCATACATTTATAGGGCACAGAAACACCCTCAGCTGATCTGTATAAATCAGATGAAGTGCTGGGTTTCATGCCCTCTTCCACCTCATCAAATGATTGATCTGATTACTGCGGAAGGAGAAAATTGCACCCAATCAGGGTTGGGCTAGGTTGAAATATTTAAATTTCACTGCCTATCACAGTGCTATTTTCACTTTATTTTATTTTATTTTTGTTTCTGTGTCCAGAACAAAACTGCTTAGGGAGCCAGATTATGCCCTGAAATTGAGGATTAGCCACACACGGTCTAGAGGAAGAATAGCATTAGGTTTCTGCCCGGCAGACTAAACATCACCATAATAAGCAGCGACCCCAATCACAAAGTAATTATGTGAAGCAGTACTATTAAACAAAATAAAAAAAATATCACTCTGCTGGTCTAGTTTCTGCCCTAACAACATACATGCTGGTAACTAACAGCTAAGGCTGAAGAACTCAAAGGTCAGTACAATTTGCTCTTGTACATAGGATATCAATCTGTTGATGGATAAAAACAAAGTAGATACCTAACTAGACAAGGACTTATTACATGATCTTCAACCAGAAGTCATCTTTGTTAGTTTCTGTTACTTACCTAAAAAGCAGGCATAATAGTGACACACCCAGCGATATTTTAAAGATATTTCAGGTTGTAAATCAGCATTAGACATAGTCAAATAAACATAAAGATATCTAAATCTCATTAATTTCAACTGAATTTACAATTAGGCTTCAACTTATCTATACCAACTTGCCTTGTGCATTAGAAATCTTTATTTTTAATCCATTTAGATCTATCAGACTATTTATAATTAATTTTAATTTGAAACTGTTAAGAGAAAGGCATTTATTAGCACTTGAGAGAAGGGCAAATATAATGGTATTGATTCCCTTAATTAAAACCAGCAGAAATTATAGATTTCTTTGCTTAGCTTTCCCTCCCCTTCTGATGTGTAACATGTTCTACTACTGACAATCAAGCACAGGCCAGTGATCAAATACATTACCTCCCATATAGTGTCTTTTCCTTTCATTTGTTTATGAGAATACCGGGTGCAGAAAATTATATTCTTGCAAAAGCAAGAGCCTGCCCCCCCCAATACACAATGTCCTTGGAAACAGCAGCAACATCCAGCTCTCATTTCTATCCCAGTTAACAGTTTAAAGGTAAAGGGACCCCTGACCATTAGGTCCAGTCATGACCGACTCTGGGGTTGCAGCGCTCATCTCACGTTATTGGCCAAGGGAGCCGGCGTACAGCTTCCAGGTCATGTGGCCAGCATGACAAAGCCGCTTCTGGCGAACCAGAGCAGCACATGGAAACGCCGTTTACCTTCCCACTGTAGCGGTTCCTATTTATCTACTTGCACTTTGAGTGCTTTTGAACTGCTAGGTTGGCAGGAGTTGGGACCAAGCAACTGTTAAGGAGTTAACAGCTTAGTACCATGTAAATGAAATGAAATACATGATTAGTTTATTTTTAATATTACCTTAGTTGTAAAATATAATAAAAATGCTAGTTTTAAGTCCAGCATTATTATTACATTTAACAGGTACCATAACACCACATTTATCCAATCATGTCACTTGAAGCTGAATATATTTTAGCTGCATCAGAAATTGTTTGGGGAGAGAAGGGTGAAGTTAGGAATAAAATATAAGCTTTGTGGTCAGCTGTGACCAACTGGAAACTATATCTGAAAAGTGCAGTGATACACCAGAGGGAATGAATGAATTTCAGGAAACAGCACAGTTTTAAGCATTCATAAAATAAGGCACAACCAACAAAGCAGAGTCACATAAAACAAGCCTTCTGTGCCAGCAGTGTACTTTCAGAAATTTCATTAATTAAAAAGGTCAAGAACTCAAAGTACTGGAACTATCTGAGACTTTGCAGACATTTTCTGAAGCTTAATTACTCGTGACATTTACTATATACTTTCATCCAAAACTAACATTCACTTATTTATTTGAAGTCATTTTCTCTGAGTGTTCTGCTGCATGGAGCATGCACTTGGACTGCTACAATATTGTTTTGGGAACCCTTTAGAGCAGCCATGCAGAATTGTTGCCATGGAAGGGGGGGAGGGAAAAACCCCTTGGTTTTTCCATGTTCTTATTATCAGTGGCTATTTCTGAACATTTAGTGTTTTCTATTTAGATAGCTCCTAAGGTAACTAATTTAAAATTTATGACAGCCGTTATTACACCATGAAAACAAAATAGGTTTTCCTCAAATCCCATTATCTACTGTTTGAGTGATGATCTCTGCCTTTCCAAGTTATGCATCTTGTAATGCAAATCCCAGCCTCACTCTGATAATGACCTCAGATTGGGTTTAATTTGGGGGGTGTTGCCTGTTTTATCTTGTTCCAATATTGATTTCTTAGTCTCCTTGTGTCTCATCAGAAAATTAGGCAAGATGAGAAATTAAAAGTAAATAAATAGTAAATACAGGTAACTTGCAGCTTTCACGAAGGTTCAGTTCCAGGGGTCCACATGTAAATGTGAAATTGTGTAAAGCTAGAAACCCCTAGAACTTACACACACACACACACACACACACACACACACACACACACACTGGAGGGCTACTTACTGCACTCTGGGAAGGTAGCATGAGGACTCTAAGGATGGTTCCAGAGCCATGATGCCACCTTCTCAAAGCTCAGTGAGGTAGGAAAGAGGTGCAAGGCCTCCGAGACCTTCTTGCTTCCCATAGCCCGGTGAGCAAAGAAAGTCCCCTGGATACACAGGTTGGTCGATGGGAAATAAATAAATGGGGAGTGGGGAATAGTGAATGGTGGGTCATTATTCCCCACCCCCTCTCCATTTATTGATCTACTAGCTGGCCCTGCACGCGTTGCTGTGTGTTAGTCTGTCAAATGGAGGGTAATAGGCCCCCTTCAGATCCCCCTGAGCCTCAGAGTCCCCCTGTTTTACAGGCTCTCGTGGCGGAGGCGGGGTTTGTGGGTGTGGCGCGTTGTTGTGGCTAATTCCTGTGACTGCCCCCACATGTCCCGATCCATGACCTATTCTGTTTGCTACTCCCCCCCCCCTCCGTGACCAGCATATCTCATGACGTTTTGGAGGATGATATTTGTCTTGCGGTTATTTGGTGGGGGGGGTTTTGGGGTAGTGGTGCTAAATTTTAAAGTAAAAACCCCTTGCCGTGCCCCCAAGTGTGTTGCTGTGGGTTATCCCCCCCCCCGGGCCTAGTGGGGGCCTACATAAAACAAAAAGTGGAACACGCACTTTCACGATTTTTACATTTATATATATATAGATTTTCTCACCACAACCCAGGCAAAGCTGCAATTGCTTAAGTGAAAAAAGTGAGCTACCTGTATACCAATTGATTCAGGAAGTCTCACACAGTCTGTGGATCTGTTTGGTATAGAGGGTCCTCATTTCAGACCATATTAAGGAGAGCAAGTTACTAGAATCAGCAGTTGCTGCTCCATAGCCCCAAATACACTGCTGCCCCCTCGAAACCATTACTATTTGAGTGGAGGGGCATAGTTTCAGCAGGTATCAGTCCCTGCCCTGTTGGTGTTAATACAAGAATAAGCTGTGGTTGGTATGTCATGGGTTTGGGTCCAAGGCACAACTAGAAGCAAAACTTTAATTCTGCAGCTTATTGACTGTTTAGGTCAAAAGCCTTTAAATAGAGATTCAGGACCTGAGTCAACAGTGATGCAGCAGCTAAAAAAGCCAATGCCATTCTGGGCTGCATCAATAGGAGTATAGCGTCTAGATCAAGGGAAGTAATAACCTGGAGTACTGTGTCCAGTTCTGGGCACCACAGTTCAAGAAGGATACTGACAAGCTGGAACGTGTCCAGAAGAGGGCAACCAAAATGGTCAAAGGCTTGGAAACAATGCCTTATGAGGAACGGCTTAGGGAGCTGGGTATGTTTAGCCTGGAGAAGAGAAGGTTAAGGGGTGATATGATAGCCATGTTCAAATATATAAAAGGATGTCATATAGAGGAAGGTGAAAGATTGTTTTCTGCTGCTCCAGAGAAGCTGACAGGGGGCAATGGATTCAAACTACAAGAAAGAAGATTCCACCTAGGAATTAGGAAGAACTTCCTGACAGTAAGAGCTGTTCAACAGTGGAATTTGCTGCCAAGAAATGTGGTGGAGTCTCCTTCTTTGGAGGTCTTTAAGCAGAGGCTTGACAGCCATATGTCAAGAATGCTTTGATGGTGTTTCCTGCTTGGAAGGGGGTTGGACTGGATGGCCCTTGTGGTCTCTTCCAGCTCTATGATTCTATGACCCCCAGAAGCACAGTAACCCAAGTTCAGTGTCACAACCCTTACTTTTTTGGGAAAAAAGGAAAAGGAAAGAAAAAGAAAGTTGAGGGCAAGGAAAGAAAGAGAGGCTGCATCTCTACACTACAAGGCTATACTACTTCCATACTAACTGTAATAGCTCCTCTAAGAATTCATAGGATTTTGTAGTTAAGGGCAAATCCTAGAAAAAGAGGCATGCCAAGATTCCCCTGTGCCCGTGGCAAGGAGCTGAACAGCGCCCCTTCCAGAAAAACAACACTTTACTGCAATAGCCAATTAGAAATTGCTACGTTTTATGTTACCCAAGTACTCAAAGCATCTGGAGTGAGGGTCCAAAGGAAGGGTGAAAACAACCGAATGCCTTTGTGCTGCGGTGCAAGAAGGACAAGAAGCTTCTCCCACTTCTGAGATCGTTGTGACAGCGGTGACACGTTGCCACACACACCTTTATGTCAACCACTCCAAAGTTTTATAGGGGATTTTTTGCACACATGCCTCAGGCCTGCGTCTCTGGTTGGGGCCAGTTTTGCCAAACCCTAAGTACACTTCTGCCTAGAAAGTTTTGTTATAGATCTCGGTCTTCCCCAACCCATACACACATAACTACAATTCCCAGGGTTCCTTAGGAAGAAGAGGTTGCTTGCAATGTAGGTAAGTACAGGAGAAGACATGCAGAAGAAAAATGGCAGAGATAGGAGGTATACACAGGAGGAAAAAATTAAAATTGGATGCCACTCTTTCAGATTGATTCAGTAATGTGAGTCTTGGATCTGAAACTGTTAATGCTACTTGTTTATAGCACAATATTGTTTTCTGCTAGCCAATCTTATCTTCCATGGAAATGATAATAATTATCCGAACAAACTCATACAGCTGTAATATTTTGTACGATTTAAATAAATTTTTCTTCTTGATGAGTTGTAGCACTTTAGATTCTTAACCTTTTGATGAATGAAACTTCAGCTTTGTCCTACCTAGGCAGAAAACTCAAAAAGATCCACTTAGACACGCTACACTTGCTTTGTAGAAATGTGGAAAGGTCATTTCTTTTACTTAATTCTCTAATAGGACGAGAGAGTATTAGAATTAAGTGAGCTGTGAAATAAAAGGTTGCAGTAACACAGTCACAAATTCCAGTCCATTTCATCCTCTTCCTTTGAGTGTAAGGCTTGTTAGAGATTATGATTTGTTTTAGGAGCAAAAGTAGTTGGTTTCTTTCGAGCACTGTCTTTGCACACATCCTGATTCAGCATTATACTATAGATATGCTCTAGCAGTTGTCACCCATTGGGGGAATGGTACAGACCTGGCCTAGATATGGAGCTCTAGAAGTTGTTGGCAACATGGTGTTTTATTAGCTGATCTACAGTTGTTATGCTGAAACTGTTGAGAAAGCCGGAGTTTGAAGAATTCTTTTCCTTCCTGTATTTGTTCTGTCTAATTCCGGTTTAATTACTCCATTCATATCCCCTACCAAAATAATTTCTTCATCTTTTACATTTCCCCCTATTAATTTCTCTAATTTTTTAGATTGTGTTAATACCATTTTTTAAATAGAATGTTTAAGATCTACCACTATTAAGCAGACATGAGGGTCCCGATTCAGACAGGACTGCAGAATGTAATGGGGACAGTTAACCTTTACTCTGTGGGATTTTTATGCCAAAAAATATTCCCAGGGGATATTTGCAGCGAATGGAAACTTTAATGAAAATAGCAGCTTCAAGGTTTTCAGCATGCTTAAGCACCTTCCCCATCACCTTGATCAGGATTCACCTTCTATCATTACTTTTGTTAAGTGGCATAGCAGATTCTATTAAAACTGCTTTAAAATGCAAGTTAAACAAAGTTATAGTGAAATCCTTTTCACATTTACCTGGAATCCCAATTATTTTCCAAGGAACTTCCTCCCTAATAAATACAATTAGGCTTTCAGCCTTACTTTGATTTGAAGAGGGGTAAACAAATATTCAGGGATGCGGGTGGCGCTGTGGTCTAAACCACTGAGCCTCTTGGGCTGCTCTGGTTTCGTCAGAAGCAACTTAGTCACACTGGCCACATGACCCAGAAAAACTGTCTGCCGACAAATGCCAGCTCCCTCGACCTGTAAAGTGAGATGAGCGCTGCAACCCCACCCAGAGCCGTCTGTGACTGGACTTAACTGTCAGGAGTCCTTTACCTTTTTAACAAATATTCAGGGTGACTGAGTTCTGAGATGAGCCTGCATGTGGTCAGTATTCCAGCTATAGAGTTCTGCTATGTCCCTGTCATTTACTTTATAACAAAATACTTCATGTATACCAAGAAAGCCCATTTCCAAGTGTACACAAAGCTAACTACTAGGGCTCTCCATACGCAAGCCTTTATATTTCAGAGGTGCAAAATTGTGGGGGTGCTGAATAGTGGCGGGTATCTAATTCATGGAAGGCCTGCTTTCACTGTAGCATCTGTGCACACAGTGGCATCTTTGCAAACACAAAGTAGCATCAGCTGACACTATCCATGCACTATCCTGTTTGGGGATTAGTCATTTTGTTGCTCCTGAATTTTACGGTAAAGCAGCATATGCTATGCTTGGCTAGTAGCAGCATTTTCAGTATGACAAAGTTTACTGCTGAGCTACGTTTTATAGATTTCCCCCCTTCAAAAATCAAAGGAAGCTCAACAGATTGGAACAACACTGGAATAAATTGTACAGAGATCAAAGCACTTCTAGAAATAAGGCTCTAACAAATGCTCTCCGTAGCTAACATCGTGGGGAACTGGGGTGGCATGCAGGGCGCAACAGGACATCCATGCAGTGGCAAACAGCCGCAGAAGAGTGGAAAACAGCAGCAGCAAGAGAGAGTTGTGTCCAATGGTCTGTGAAAGGAACTCTGTTCACACAAAGGGACTTCCCCTTTCTCTCCTCTCACCTGGCACCTCAAGATTTTTCTAGAGGTTCTCCCAACCCCCTGGAGATGATTTTGAGGGTGCACAGGAGGCTGCGGGGAAACTAGAAGAGGGGAAAGTTCTGTTCTGCATGTGGAAGGGGAACGTTGGATACCAACCACAGTGTTTAAGTAACTCTCAGCAGCACTTCAAACATCAAATCTCCTTCACAGAAGAATCATAGGAGATTGGGCCCATAAGAGCGTAAGGCAACCCTGGTGACCACCCCTGCTGGTGAGCATCTAGTCCACTATAGAAAGATCACAAGAGAGACATGGGAAAAGCAGAAGAAGGTGCATTGCAGGGGGGTGGAATAGATGATTCCCATGGTCCCTTTCAACTCTATAATTCTATGATGCTGCTGAAGGTGTTCAGGGGCATAGTGCCTCTAATCCTTGTAGTAGCTTATACGTACCATGACAAGTAGCCATCATGACAGCCTTCTCTTCCAAGAATTTATCTTGGAATTCTCTTTTAAAGCTGTCCAGGTTGGTGGCCATTGCTACATGTTGTGGTGGTGAACTCATAGTTTAACTAAGTACTCTGTGGACAAGTGTGGATCAGACACAGAATGTAGAGTTTGATCCCCTCTAAGAATGCAGAGATCCAACTCACTACAGTATATCCATGCCTTCATCGATGTGCATGCCTCTAAACATGCACTATAGGTTTTAAAACTGAACTGAAAACTGATATTATACATTAAGTGGGGGCTCAAAACTTAACCAAGAAGTAAGCTTTATTTAACAGAGGTCTACAGTAACATTATTATTTTTTGCATATGAAAAGATGTAGCCACAGCAAGGAGGAGACTGTGGAGGGCTGAATTGACCAAAGTATATATTTCACCCAATTTTCCTGAATGTTTGCCTTGCATAAAATAAAATGCCCTTTCATTTATGAAGATATTTAAACAATGCTTTACCTAAATTCTCTATAAATCTACCCCTTGTCTCCAGTGTTCCGGCAAACAACATGAAAGTACTGGGGGAAATACTTTTTATTTCATTCATTTCATTTAACATCCATTAATCAGGTAAATATATTTATATTTGTATCTCCAGTGCTCTGTAACGTCCATCCCATTACCATCAGAGAGAAAGATAAACAGACAGAGTGAGTAAATGAGTGGGACCCCCTAAGAGGATGTAAACTTCTGGGTTGATATTTTTTGGCACAAAGGATATTCATGTGTCCACAGCAGTTTTTAAGCTCACCGCTAGGCATAAAACAGCTAGAATTGAAAGTTAATGAAGGGGTGGAATACATACAGCAAGATGAATTCTGCAGGCTAATTATACAGATCCTTCACAAGCTTTCTCTAGGACATTTTAATTAATTTAATAAATAAATATTTAAAGATATCAGCTCTTATCCTCCTAGCACATATACCAGCGGGAGCACCAGGATTTTCCAGCTGAAACATCACATAATGAGAGCTAAGGAAAAACCCTCAGGCTTCAAATTTATAGCCCTCCTGCATGGGTTCTAAGCCCCTTAGAAGAGCTACAAGTTGTCCCAACTTAATTATAGCTTGTTAAATTGACAATTTAAATTGCTAATTCTCTTCTGGGGTCATTTGAGAAGCTACCCAATCCTGTACTGAGATTCTCTTGTTACATCCAAAATGTTTTGACCAAAACATGCCTTGTGCATCAAAAACAACCACCAAAATGTTTGAGTGTTGACAGAAAAGTGTACAATTCAAGGATTTATATTTTCTTGATGAACAGGTTTTTTTTAAAAAAAAGTAATCATTGTGTTTACTGCTTTAAACTATGAACAGAAAAGCACCATATTTCCATCTCACGCGTTCTTAGGTGTCAAGTCATCTAAGTCAAACATCAAACAAAAAAATGCAAAATAAGCTCTCCATTATTAATTCATTGATTATCAAGATACGTTGAGTACAAACGTACAATCACATGGGAAAGGCAGAACAGATAAGAAGAGTGTAGGCGAAACAATTTAGCAAGACAAGTAAATTTGATTGTGTGATGGATCCAAGGCCTTGGCCTTTAATCACATTTGAGTGTCTCCCTACCTACAATACTTTTTATAACCTTGTCAAATAACTAGATTTTTATAGCACATCTTAATCAGAGGCTGAACACATTTCTATCTATCCTCCTATGTGTTGGTTCATCACCATCTGTCACGTAAAGCTCCAGCAGATACGAAAATTTCAATTCAATAAATGCACTCTGCGCTCAAACTAAGCTATCATTCACATTTAGACATGAGACTTGAATTCTTTTTCAGTGTTCTTCAACTCTGACCCAGCTCTACCCCCTCCTTCACTGAAAAGGGCAAAGACAACAGCCCAGCAAGTGGGACAGGCAAAACAGACCTCCTTTGTTCACTTTTTTCCCTTTCAGTTTTCTATTGAGGTAAATAACTGAAAAGCTCAGCCAGTCTTCAGTGCTTCTGAAGAAAGCAGAACAGCTAGCCTGAAACTACGCCTACTGATCAACATATAAGAGTCTTATGAAGCTTGTGGGACATCATGTTAGTCTTGCAAAGTAATGTATTGAAGGTTAATTGATGAAGTGAATTTGTATTTATTCGCATTTTCTAAACATATAAACAAAGTGACTTTAAATAGTATACTTGACAAAATTTAAATTAGCGTTATTTATATTACATGTGCTGAATTTTTTGAATACTGCCTGCCCACTCAAGAAGGGAAAAGCAAATAATTCAATGCATAGTACATATGACCTCCTACATTATTCCCACAGCTAGCTTCACTGCTGAAAAACACACTTTTCTGTATGGATTTCAGCTGGGGGGGGGTTAATTGTATTTGCAGAGCAGAATAAAACTAAAGTAAAACCTATTGCCATCCTTCTTAATGTCTCTTAAAAGCCTCCTTGCACTCCCTTCCAAACAGATATCTGGCAGGTTGACAAAACAAACATATGAGGACTATAATATGGTAATTCACAGAGTGATTTGGAGCAATTACAGAAATGGCCCATCAGTGGATATTCAGTATGGATTTATTTACTATTGATTTGCTCTGCTGAATATTTAATTGAGCTGCTGAATAGTCCTAACCAATCTTTTAAAAAATAATATAAAATAATTGGTGATCCTAACATTTATACTCAGTTTCAGACCAAAGCTTCATGGACTATATAAAATGAAATCACATCTATTGAGTTGTGGTTTACATTTTGTATACCAACAAGAAAGCTAAAAGTTTATACCATACCAGTTCCTTTCCCCCTGTTACATTTATGGTTAGAAAAATAAAGGCTACCTAGTTGATTATTAAGCGTTCATATACTGTACATCACCATGCAATAGCATTCACTGCACTGGTAACATCTACACTGATTTAAGCATCATTTGCATTGTGAACATTTTATCCATTTATAAATAATAATAAAATACAAGAGCTTTAGCTTCCTCACAATCAGTGGCTGGGAGCCAAAGTTCCGTATGTGCTCCAGTGTTGCATAACAAGCTCTCAGATATGCAACAGCTTCCATTTCACTTAGATTCTGGAGCCAAAAGGGATGTGCCCCCCCCCAACTAAAATAACTGTGAAATCCTTTCAACATACAGAAGGAACAGGTAATTCAAAGAAGCCCCTGTACAGGTAAGGCTGTGGATCAAGTTTTGTGTCATGATTACATCCCTCCTACAGTGCCATCCTCAGATTCTGTCATGTGTGGAGTAGGTTGTTACACACGACATCTCTCCCCACTCACTTCTTTAAAAAATGACACATGGAAGGGAAGATGGAGCCCAAAAGTTAGTGATCCCTCTGGAATCTACTGCCTGAAGAGGCTGCTTCATGCTGCTTAACAGTAAGTCCATCTTTCTACTTGATCACACTACTTGTTGAGTGACATCTCACTCAGTACGCAGGCCCTGATGGCAGCAAGCTAACCAGCAACAAATATGGTTTTGGTCCTAGATATTCTACATTGGCCAGCAGTTTATATATATATATATATATATATATATATATATATATATAGCAGTTCAGTTGCCCGATTATGATAATTAGTACCTGTTACAGAGATTAGTGTTACGTCATAGGTCAGAAATTATACATGCACCATCAGCAAAAGCTGTGCATGAGGACTTCCACTTGTGCAATGGGACTTCCCTTCCCTTCTCTCCTCTCCCCCACCCCCTGGAATTACCTGGGGGTGGGTGCATGGGAGAACCAGTATGCAGGGGGAGGAGATGGAGGATCATACCACTTTGGCAAGCTGAAATGCTTGTGCAGACGGATGTTTGAGCCCCTCTAAGATGTTTTTTTAACTGGCATTTTGCAATTTGTATAATGTGCTTTTAAAAAGGACTATTTTGACAACGGTGAATGAATTGCTCTGTAAAATAGCTTGCATTGGTAGCAATCTATAGATATTAACACCCATGAACATAGATAAATCACTGATTTGGGTTACACTTAGCAATCACAGCTACAAATTAATTTCCTATCAAGTTTTGGAATAAACAGACATGGGGGGGAGGAGAGACATAGTCTCTCTCTTTCTAATGTTCAAAGCTGGTGCCACTGCGTAAGCAACTAAAACAGCACCATCCACAGAGAAGAGAAAGATATCAGCAGAAACAGGGAAACATCCAAAGTTTGCAGAAATGCATTGAAGTCTGAGCAGTGCTGTGGCTAGGGAATGTTGCCTGACTGTTGGAGAAACCACATATATCTGGATGTAAGGAGAACAGGAATATTGTGGAGGACATAAATGACTGGAGTAGTGACCAGGAGTACTCTATACTGCAACTTTTTGTTGCAGCTCTCACTTGTATCATACCAATAGCATTTACAACATTATTCAAATCTATGCCCCTTTAAAGATATGAAATAAAAAGTGATGGGTTTGATTTTACTCACCTTACTAACATTAAGTAACATGCTACTAATTTCTGTTATGTGTAAAATGTTCACAAAAAGATGAAAGTATAACATGTTTCTTTCACAGTGAAGTTTTAGTACATATCTATTCAAATTCAATGGGTCTTACTTTCAGGTAAGTGTGTGCACACAAGATTGCAAGTTTCAGGCTCTGAAGTTTTCTAGAAACAGACCCCTGATCTCAGAATGAGTATGGACATCTTCATAAAAGGTATCATTTCAGAGCATGTGGAGAATGCAGATTAGATTATGGCAAACAAAAACACAATACTGTAGTTGATCGAAACCAAACTGAATAACAAGCCAAACTCAGTTACTACTTCCGTAGATGTAGGCTTCACATACGGGTTGGCAATCCAAACTACTACTTTAGGTGCCCCTGATGGAATTTTTATACACCCCCTCCACCTTTTGAGCACTTGAGTTCTGTGTCATTCCACAAACTTGAAACGGAAGCTCCCTCCAGCTTTAAGAACTACTGTACATCATGCAGGATAGGAGTCTGCTGTTCAAAACCCTTGGGTGCTCTGAACCAATTGCGCTCTCTCTCTCTCTCTCTCTCTCTCTCTCTCTCTCTCTCTCTCTCTCTCTCAGGTCCTGGCTATAATTGACAACATAATCAATCTTCTACTGGTGATAGCCCGTACTTGAATCATTTGTGTTATTCCTAGAATGAACATAGCAAAGAAAACAGTTGTTTCACTGTATAATCAATATAAAAACAGCAGTGTATTGTTAACTAAGCCACAGGAATCTGAGTTCAGTCTGACATGCTTTTTGTACACTGAACCAAAACTTTTCACATCTCCCCCAAAAATTAGCAGACTAAAACCAAGTTAATGAACACTTGTAGCCAGGAGATTCCGTGCATTGCTTGCATTCATGGACATTTTCTAATGAGTGTCAAAGATGGGGAAAGTAGTACAGTAAGTCACCTCAGCACCCCCTATGGATATTTCTGTTTCACATATCAAGTCCAGTTGTTTACATACCACTTGCTTTAATTCTAGCTGGCTTTGTAAACAACCCTTATATACAAGAATGCTGACATTCTTTTGCACCTTAGTTTGCTTCTTTCCCTGTTATTAAAACATGTAGCTATTCTGTTACATTCCATTAGATATCATACACATGCACCTATGCACATATTCAAGAGTGAAATGCAGAGGAGACAGATCATGAAAGCGAGATGAAGTAATAATAATTGAATGACTCATTAATGCGATTGCATTTTCTGGAAAAAACAAAGTTGATATACATTCCGCTCAGGCTACCGCCTGTCAATCTGGCTAGTCATTTATGTATAAAGCAATGCGTAAAGTAAATCCTGCATCGCAAAGTGGATCGTTTACCCCTTGATTGTGAAAGAGCTTTTCTCCCCAAAGCGCCCCTTTTCCAAACCAAGACTCATCAAATCTGCGTGGCACAGATGGAGGAGGAAGTAAAGACGAGCGGGCCTCTTAAAACCCTAATCCTCAACTGCGTTGGCTTGCTTCAGCATAGACAGCTCCTTTCCCCCACGCAGACAGTTGCACAGGCTGCAAAGAGCCTGCCCCAAATCAGGCGGGTTTCCGCCTGGCGCGCGCGCAGTGGAGCCTCTGGCGGCGACTGGGGGGTGGCTGGCTGGGGGGGGGAGAGAGAGAGAGAGAGAGAGAGAGAGAGAGAGAGAGAGAGAGAGAGAGAGAGAGAGAGAGAGAGAGAGAGAGAGAGAGAGAGAGAGAGAGAGAGAGAGAGAGAGAGAGAGAGAGAGAGAGAGAGAGAGAGAGCACGGCAAAGCAGGCAGCCTGTTGCCCCCTTCGGCGGGCCTGAAATGGCGACTGTTGTCAACCTTCGCTTGGGTGGGAGAGGCTGAGCTACATGCCGGGAAAGCAAGGCAGGAGGGCAGGAGGGGCTCGCGTCCTGGCCTCCGCCACTCCTTCCCAAGCATCCCGACCTTCCCAGCCCCAGGGAAGAGAAGCTGGGGGCAGCAGACACTCCCCCAGTCCAGGCCACCAGCAAATGATCGCCGCTCTCCAAACTCTGGATGGAGGGATGGTGACAGCCAGGGCGCCAACTTGAATAAGGCGGTGGCAAGGTAAGCCCCGCCCCGCATAATCGATCGCAAGACGTGGTGCACGCACAGCATTTGAAGGGCAAATGCACAACATTTGAATGGCAATGCCCATCAACTTTGGGGGGCGGGCGGGCACCTCAAATATGTCATGGGGGGCCTCGGCCCCTAGAAGTTGGCTCCTATGGTTATAGGCGCTTTCCGAGGAGGGGTCGGCCCACACCTGTAGCACACAAAGGTCTCTTCCCCCACCCAACCCCAGCAAGCAAACCCAGCGCCACAACTCCTATCAGACACCCATCGTGGCCGCCAGAGGAGTCGTGACCTGAAAACAGGGTGGGCTGCTGCTGCTGCTGCTACAATGAGCCTGGCTGTCACCCGCCGTGGAGATGCACGGCGGAGGCACACCCACACGGCGAGAGAAAGAGCCACCTCTGCCATCGCCACTCCACATCAAAGAAACGCTGGGCGGGGGGGGGGGAATCCCGCCCCTCCACTCGCTTACCCCACCCCCCACCTACTACACACGGCCTCGATTGAGAGAGCCTTCGAGGTTCAATGCCAAAGGGGCTCCCGGGAGTCCCCTCAGCCCTCGCGCGCTTCCTGTAAAGCGGAGGAGTTGGAGCCACCAGGAAGGAAAGCGGGAGGGAGGGAGGGAGGGCGCCAGAAGGGACCTGCCTGGCTGGGCGTCAGCTCTGGCACATCCCTACACATGGCGACTTCTTCGACCCGGCTCGTCCACAGGGACATCCCCTCCCTTCCCGCCTGCTGGCCGCCAGCTGGGTAACCCCATTGCGGACCACGGCCGTTATATAATTCACCTGATTCCTCCGGTTTCTGTCGGGGTCAGGGCGCGGAAGATAACAACGAGGGGGTTCTTTTATTGGTTGTTTCCCAGGAGCGGGGCTCATCCCTCCTCTCTCTCCCTCTCTCTCTCCTGCCCGGCTACCAGGGCGCAGGAAGGTGGCTCTCAGCCAAGCTATCCCCGCAAACAGCGGCGGCCAGTTGCCATGGGGAGCTGCGGCGGAAGACGAGCTCGGCGGCGTCGCCTCAGAGCCTGGGCTGGACAGGGCTGGGCGCGGGGGCTCGCGCTGGTGGGTGACAGGCAGCCACCGCCACTCCCGCGAAGGCAGCCGCCCTGTTGCTACCCGCTGCTAAGACACCCCACCCCAAGACACCATAATATATACTGTATATATGCGAAGCTCAGGACTCACAGTTAGCCGTAGGCGGCGGGCCGGAGAGAGATATAGCGCGCGCCACGAGTCTTTCTCCTCAGGGGGCTCGCTCTCTCCTCCCTCAGGTCCAGCGAGCTTGCAGAGGAGAGCTCGCTCAGGCAAGGCAAGGCAAGGCAAGCGCGCGCGCTCCACAGCCTATCTCGCCTCCCTATTTCCGACCAGAACGAGCTCGGCGCGCGCGTGCGCGAGCGCTCGCCCCTGCCTGAGAGACGAGGAGGCGGGAGAAAAGGGATGAGCGCGTGGAAGGTGCCCTCACCCCACCCAGCTGCCTCCTTCCCAGACGCTGTGCGCGCGCTGCTGTGCCTTCCTCAGGCGGCGAGATTTCTTCCCCGCCGTCTGACAGGGCGCGCTGCCTCTCACGGCACAGACACGCGCCGCCGCTGTGATGCCCCCAAACCTGGGAGGGCGACGGTCAGCAAACGGTTGACAGAATTGTTATCTACCCCTCCCTACTGTTTGTTATGTAATGGGCGATAGGAAGCGGGACCTGTGTGTACCCCATTGTTCACAGAATTGTAGAGCTGGAAGGGTGCCTGAGGGCACTGAAGCAATCATAGGGGCCCAACTCCTAGGGGCTGAGGTCCCTTCGCTCCCCCCCAATAAAATATTTGAGGATGCCACCCCCCCCAAGTTGATGGGCATTGGAATTCAAATGCGTGCCATGATTGATTAATTAACAATAACAATTTATACCCTACCCATGTGGCTGGGTTTCCCCAGCCCCTCTAGGCGGCTCTCAGCAGAATATTCAAAACACAACAAAACATTAAAAACTTCCTTAAACAGGGCTGCCTTCAGATGTCTTCAAGATTATGCAAGATGGGGCTTACCTGGGCCCCCCAAATATTTTATTCAAGTTGGCACCCCAGCAGGAATCTCAGCTAGATCACACAAGGCATCTACTAAATACCGTAATTATTTGATCGCCAAATATGTATTTCATATCTCTACTGGATATATAAGGCATTAGTCCAAACACAGGCTAAGAAGAATGCACAAACTTTTTTAGTATGGGCAATGAATGTTTAAACTAGTTTGCATTATAAATTGCTGGATGATTAGTAGATTTATATGTGCACAAGCATATATTCTTTAACATTCAACACATTCATTTGTAAGCTGGCAAGCTATGAACTCATAAGAACCTTGTGCGCAAAACCCAGTCTCAAACAGTAAAAAGGGAAATCTTGTGCTATTTGTGCGATTAGGACTGTATGATACTGCCTGGGGAGGCATATTTTCCATCACCCTGTAATATGCGCCCCACCTGTACTGTATATGCATGTTGCACACACACAGGTATTTAAGCAGGTATGTGGATTACTCCTATCTTGCTGAATTGGGACCCATTGATTCTTTGCAGAAACCAGAGAAGAGAACTGTACTGTGGCAATTAAACAACCCAAAAAACTCAGGAGAGATACAAGCAAAGCCCCCCCCCCCAGTTTGTTTGAGCTGCCCACCAACTACCCTGATGCCTTTTGGCAATGTTAGAATTGCTTGTTTAAATCTAATCCAAGTAAGCTGCATTTGAGTAATTTGTACACTGAAAGGCAGGATATAAATAACTTTAATAAATAACCTGCCTGATCAGTGAGAAATAAGGTCATCTGACTCCACATAGGACATGTCCACAGAAAAATGTTGCAAAAGAAGAACCCATAAGAGTATATGGTCAGTGAATAATAAAATATATTGTTCATACTGGCTGCAGATTCTTCAACTGGAGAAGCTACTTTAACAGCCTTTGTATTATTGCACTATAGGAATTTGTGCACCTGCTAAATCCAGGTTGCTGCGATAGCACTCCTCCCACCTTGTATTTCAATAAGGACTTGTGCTCACATTACATTACAAAAGGCATGATTTATATGTTCTAAGGCTGCAATTCTATGCCTACAGTGAAAGCAAATCCCACTGAACTCAGTGAGACATACTTCTAAGTAATTGCATAGGTTTGGACTACAAAGTTAATGCAACACATTCCAGAGCAAACTAAGCTCCACACCACTTAAATAATAGTTTTTACATGTATAATAGCTTTTTAAAGTTTGCTTTTTGTAAAAACAACTAACACTTTACATGAATAAACAGCTAGTGAAAAATTTGCACGTTTCATTTTTTAAAAACCTTGAGTAATATTGTAGTGAAACATAAATGGCAACGGAATTAAGTATCACACCAAAGAAAGATAAATGTGTCCATTGTAAGATGTTGTACTGTTTGGTATATATAGTAATGAGGTCTGGTTTTCCAGCATATCAGCTACAGTGTACCCTAATATAATGTGTTCAAAGAACTTGTCTAAGGGGGAAAAAGCACTACAGTGTCGGCTTTTAGAAAATACACAAAGATAGTACTGTGCTATCTAGAATAGGGCACTTGAAAATAGTTACCATCAAATGTAAAGCTTTAGTGCAAAGCTGTTGATTAAGCCAAATCCAAACCAGAAAAGGTGTTAAAAGCAAGGCAGTACAACCCTGGAACAGAAGTTTAGGGGGCTCTCTGCCATTCCCAAGTATGACACAAAAAGTTATTGCTTTCTTAGATATAGCACATTAATTTCCATGTTAACATTACAAATTCCTATGTAACTAATTTCAATAAAGCTCAACAGAAAAAACAGGATTTTATTAATGAATCGCTGTAGCAAAATGCGGAATCAGAACTAGGCATTAATGTTTGCATTCACTCCTTATCACTCTAACCCCTCTCTGAAATAACTGGAGTGTTTAGATGTATGTACATGGGAGAAGAGATGATTGGCTTCCAAGCTGGACAACCTTGGAAAGCACTGCCTCAGCCTGAGAACAGAGCAAGGCTTAAGAAGTTTGTTAAAAGCGGAAATTGTTACAGTATATGAATACAGTATTGTTATTTCTCAGAGAAAACACACAGTGCAAACTATGGAATGCCTACTCAAGACAGAGCAGCATAGAGTTCAATGGGTCTAACCGAAGTGGGTATAGGATTTCAGCCATATTTTATTTAATGGAACTAAAATAACACCTTTCATAATATATGTCCCAGGTCAATTTGCAAATGATATTTTAAACAAAATAATAAATTTAGAACAAACCCATTAAAAAGCAACCTATAGCACATTATCGGGGGGGGGGGGGTGTCAACCAAGTCACTGAAATCAAGGGACTTAAATCCAAATTTTGATGAGTGTACTCTCCATATACTATAGTTGGATTATACTCCATACTATTAAAATAGCAATCAACGCTGCAAAGTAAAAAGTCACTTACCAATACTATTTTAAGTACAAACTGTTAAAATACCTGAGAAAATAAGAATGCCTTAACCTGATCCCTAAGAGACAAGAAGTTGGTGATAGGTAAAGGAAGGGTTATTTTACCATGGTTTTTGTCAGGATTCCTCCCCACCCCCTACTGAAATACTAAGAACAGATTACACAGGCTGTGTGGTGAAAAAAAGAGGACCTCTAAATTTAGGCAGGAAACACAGCATGCTTTTAAATCTGTAGACTATAATTGTAAGTCTACAATTTTTACCAGCTGCCCTTAATAGAGAGCTTCCATCAAGACTAACTGGGCAAATTTTAGCACTACTAAAGCCATGGTCTTTATGGAAACAAGATAAGATGGTGGCTGAATAATACACTGGTCCGGTAGCCAGTAGGTTGCAGCATCCAGGCTACCAGCAAACCCAATGTAGATTGTGAAATACAGGCTAAAGATATGATTAATCTAAAACACATACATCTATCTCCTGGATGTCCAGCTGAATGAGCTGATCCAAAGAGGAAATTCTGAAAATATAACGTGAACTCTTCTCCATGAGAACAGCTGGCTTACAGGCACAAGGTTAAACCTTGCAACACAGAAAGAGCTGCATGAAGCTACCATTTGATTCAAGTTAAATGATGGTATTTAACCTTTCCTCCTTTTAGCACTACACAATTAGATTTGCATCATTGGAACATAAGACAACCACCAATGATTTTCTAATTGCTATGTTACATAGCACTCTAATTTTTGCATGGTGATGTGCTGGGTTCTTGAAATGCGAAACAGGAAGACTTGAATTCTTCCCCAAAGCCCTGCAAGTTCTTTGATGTTTACAGAGAAAAAAACAACTTATGAGCAGTAACCGCAGTTGCAAGATTTCAGATGAAGCCTTAAGAGCTCTGGTCAAAGATGAGAACATCTCTTATATTTCTTCTTCTCCACACTACAGAGAATATACCTTAAAAAATAATATATATGACACCAACAGCTTTAGAACCTGCCCTGAATTTATCTTCCCATTCTTTCCCCATTACTTATAAGCAAAATGGAACGTGCTTTTTCCTCTTATGAAGTAGACAGGCATAACAGTGTGATTTATCACACTGGTATCCCACCTTTTGTTCCTGGAGCTATACGCCCCCCATTTTATCCTCATAAAACTATGATGGGTCAGTCACCATCGCAGTTTAATTTGGGTTTACCCAGCAAACTTCATGGCCAAGACAAAAATGGTTGTTCACTAGGTATCTTGTTCAACAGGATCAGGCTGGAAGCAGTGGCCATTCAGTCCACCTGACCCTGCCACATTGCCATTTTGATTAATCCAGAATGCAATGTTGTACATAAAGCAAGAACAGAGGAACAATCTGCACAACTGTGGAACAATTTGCACAACTGCCTGAGGTTGACCAACAGAGAAACTAAATCTTAATTAGCATTAGACAAACTAGGCATCCCAATATTTTATTTTGTGAAAACTCGGTTCTGTGAATGACCTCAAACAGTCCATAACTGTTAGCCTTTGCAGTTCAGTTCACTGCTATGCACAATGCATAGAAAGACAGATTTAAGAGAATAAAACTTATAGAATTAAGCTGTCAAAGCAATGAAGAGTAGAATGGAAAAGTCTCAAAAGGATTCATGACTAATAGCATCAAAAATAAATGTAGCATCTTTTTAAGGACAGAAACAGAAACAAAGTCAGACTAAACTGACATGTTTCAGTGCTAAATGATGCTTTCACACAGAAACTTGGAAATATCCAGCTTGTATCATGCACATAGACTGGTAGGACCACACACACATTTAAATACACATTCAGCTCACCACACATTAAGCAAAGAACTGTACAATGAAATTAGACAATTTGAGCAAGGAGCAGGAAACACAACTCATAAATCCTTAAATCAGTGCCCAGCTTTAACAGGAGGCAGGCATTGGTGCCAACTCTTACCTGATCCATTGCCATTACATATTTCAATCTTGTATAGATGGTTGCCAAAAGTAGTCACTGAGTGTCAATTTTTAAAAAGGAGTTTTTTTATAAAAAAACCATTTGTTTATTTCACATTTTTAACCTAATCCCCCACCCACCACCATGTCCAAATTTAAGCATGCAAAGGAATACTAATTATTACAAATGCCTGTGGAAGTGCCTGGTGTATTGAGGGAATAGGATACAGGAATGGTTCATCAGACCGTCTTCCACAGCTAATGAAATAATTAAGGAATATATTCAGGCAGAGATGACCTAGCTAAATTTACTACAGCCAACCACTATATCTTTATCACAGGACTTTGGAGATCAAACAAGCTCTCTTACAAGTGCCTGATGGGGTAATTGGAAAGGTTAATTGCATAAGTCCAAGTGCAGCATTTAATCAGACTCTGAACAAAAACTTGACTGGATAAGCAGCCAATTCATTTGAGATAAGAAAACTTAGGCACCCTATTGCCTTCAGATAAGGCAGCACCAATTTTTTATCCCTGGCCTAAAACAGAGAGAGGAGCACCACGTTTAGCAGTCAAATGCAAAGTTGTGCCACACAACCTACTTTTACAAAATCTTCAGATACTTCTTGAATGTAAATACACACTAACCTACATACGATATGAAAAAAGACTTAACATTCTTCAATTAGAATAAAGAATCTCAAATGGCATTTTACTCATACCCTATGGAATATTCAGGCACAGGATTACAATTAAAAACAGTTTTAAAGGAATTGTAGACAGCACACACTGTAGCTTATCTGCATTCAACAATAAATTCTTTCATCAATATTTCAGACAGATCCTATGATTAAAAATGATTAGCTTATCTTTGGGAACTGAATTTTCCAAGTTTATGAAGGGAAGGCAAAATATTTTATTGCCATGAGTATCTTAGAAAAAATGCAAGGAAGCCATAAAGGCTTGATTCATGTAGCAGCGCACTCAAATCAGTGCATACTTAAATTAGTGTACATTTTCATTTCTAGCTGACAATGTGGCTTTAAGGAGTTGCACAGAACAAGTTTTTAATGATAATTTTTAGAAACATTTACAGCAGACACAGCTAAAATATGCCAAGTCATTTCAGGTGCATCATTTCAATTTCAGAAAACAGTTCCTTTCCTATAGAACTGTTCTTCCCCATTTTTCATTCCCATTTCCTCAAGAGAGCATCAAGCCATGAGCTGCCAAATTCCAAAGAGCAGCAATGGTTTGGGGGAAACATTCACTGTGGAAATATATTTTTTAAAAAATAAGAAGAATGGGAGTATTTATGGGACAGCCAGTGTGGTGTAGTGGTTGTAGTGTTGGACTAGGAGCTTGGAGACCAGCATTCAAATCCCCACTTAACCATGACACTCACTGGGTGACCTTGGGCCAGTCGTCGTGTTTCAGTCAAACCTACCTCACAGAGTTGTTGTGGGGGTTAAATGAGGGGGGAAACTATGTATGCCACCTTAAGTTCCTTGAAGGAAAATTTGGGATAGAAATGCAATAAATATTTACACAGAAGTAAAAAAATAGAAAAATTGGCATGCACAGTGGTCTAGCTGAGTTATAGTTCTGTCCATTAAGCTTGCCCCTTCTGGGATTCTAAGCATGATATATATCAAGAAACAAAGGGTTGAATCCAAGCCGTACTCCAAGTAGACCCTTTTGAAATCAAGAGACACCGCATACTCTGAATAGGACAAAGGTCTATGTAGTCTAGCACCCTGTTCTCAGTGGCCAACCAGGTGCCCATGGGAAGCCTACAAAAGCAGAATTCTGAGTGTGACAGCATTCTGCCACTTGTGATTCTTAGAAGCTGGTACAGTATTCTGAGACATGCTGCCTGTGATAGTGGAGGTGGGAACATAGCCTCTTTATTCTCCATGAATTTGTCTAATCCTTTTTTAAGAAGCCATCCAAGTTGGTGGCCTTATAAGCCTATTAAAATAAGAACAATCCTGCTGGATCAACCCAAAAGTTCAGCTAGCTGAGAAGGGGACAAGCAGGAACTGAAGGCAAGAATTCTCTCCCAGGGTTGCTCCCCAGGCAACTGGTCTACGGAGGCAGAATATTTCTGAACCTGGAAGTTGTATACAGGCAGGAACCATTTTAGGCACATCTGATTGATGCACAGGTCCTTTTGGAGCTGGATGGCAGTGGATCAGGGGCAGGCCAGAACGGGGCACGCTTATATGCACTCGGCTGACGCACACAGGGGCTAGGAATGGAACCCCCATGGGTAATGTTCACTGCCTGTATAGCCATCATAACCAACAGCTATGGTCTTTTTAATCCAGTACTGACAAGCTAACTGACAGCAGTGGTCCATTATTTTTTCCAACTAGGTATTTCTGATCTTAATGAAGTTCTTAACCATAGATGTCATTGCTTAAGCCAAATACTTTACATATGGCCAAGTCTGTGTCTGACTACCAAGATCTCACGAACAAGCCTTCCAGGAAGATCTTCAAGGATGGCATGCAAGGCATCCATGGGGTGTATGAATAAACACAACTTGAGTGTGTTTGAAATCCCTCATTGCTACTTTAGCATATCAGAATGAACCACGATTATCACAGATGAGTATTGAGTTATCTTAAACACTGGTACTGAAGTCATGTTGACTGCTAACTGGGGTATATGAAGTTATACAAGGTTAAAACTCAAGTCTTTGAGCAATTGAGGCATAGAATATGAGGCACATGAGTAAACCTGTTTATTTTTTTACCAATAGCTAGGCTAGGCTTAGTATACATATCACTAAATAAATCATACAGTACTATGAACATATAAGAAATCATGTTACAAATTTATTTTCTTACTTTCAAGACATGAGTTTGTGTTGTTTTTAGACAGCGAATTACTCTGGAATAGAACCTTTGAACTTAAAAGTTCTGAAAAATATAAGTAGGTTGCTACTGTAGACCTTATACTGATAATGTAAACTGGATAAAATATTGAGACCCAATGCACAATATACAAAGCATTTTAACATTATTTTAAAATACAAAAAAACTGTTGACATGCACAGATTTTGTGATAAGGCAATTAAATTGCCATTAAATAGAAGGGATGGCATTTAGTGGCAGCGCCAAGAACCTCTAGCATACTGCAGGTTTATAATACATTGCAGTCCAATCTTATAAGAGACAGTTTAGTTCCAATAATTTCTACTTGACCAGAGTAGTTTTATTTATTCTGGCATAAGTGCTTTGTAGAGCAGGCTGCCCAGTTGGTTGGTTTCCTCTTCTCACATCAAAAACATTTTTAGTTAACAGGTAAACCGCATTTTGTTTTTGTCAACATGATTTTGGTCTGCATTTCCAACACATAACAAAATTTGTGCCCCATAATTGTCACAAATTTAGGCAGACCCTAACGAATGTCAGATAAAAAAAACCAAGCCATACCAGAATTGTACTTCTGAGGAAGTTTAGGAACAGATACCCAATCAAATCTTCACTTCAAGAACTGAAAAAAACCAGACATGAATCCTTAGATTCCACTGCGTAAGTAGAATGCACCTCCACCGATGCAAAAAGGTGTGCGAGGGGCATCCTTACCCTCATCTGCATCCTGCAGAAATCTACCTTCAATCTAGCTTAGGGCTAAAGATTGGGGGAAGAGAAGGGGAAAGAATAAGAGATTGTGGCAACTTCTCTGTCTGCTTTAAGTGCCATTGGTGTGCCACTGCTGATGGAAGTACTTTCCCCCAGCCTATCGTGTTCATTATAATCACAAGTAATTACATAATGACTAATAAATGTTGATCCCATTTAGCACAGAATGGATTTCTGAAACAAGGTCCACACCTGAGACTTTACAAACTTCACATATTCACAATTTGGAAATAATTGGAAGCCCTTCGTACATGTCAGATTTTAATCTTATCCAGTCATTAAATTTCTGCAAAGTTGTTTTCTCCTGGGCTAATATTTTAGCAGCTTTTTTCAGTTTTTCTTCATTTCTTTCTAAATACCGGATGCCATCAGTCCTCAACTGATTAAGCTTTTCCTTGCGATTTTCATCCAGAGCTATATCTTCATTCATCAGAGGATTAAATCTGAAGTAGGTGTTTGGAGGTAGAAGGGCATCCAGCATAGTGTGGACTTCTAGTTTTAAAACCAACACAATAAAAACAAAACATTAGTTTGGGAAGACACACGCAAAGTTCAGCTGCAGTTTACTGAAGAATGAGGAATAGGTTTAGGTGTAGCACCCCCTCCCCAAATGCAAAGGGTTCTTGCTTTTTAAATTGGAACCCCCACACTCCACTTTTTGTATGATTGGCAGATGGTGTTTAAATACATGTTTCTGCCACCAACATGTGCAGTTTGGGCTCAAGTATCTACTTACCATCGTCTTACTTATCAATAGTGTTGATGGCAACCTTACTCTGAAAATATTTATTTGAAAGTAAAATAGTTGTTTAAAATAAAACATAGTCTAAGGGAAGCATGCTTCAGCCTGGATTGTGGTACTCAATAAACTTGGTCAGTAAGTACAGTACATGTACCTGTGGCACTCAATAGCCCATGGCACTCATTTGTTACTGGGATTTGTACACATAAATGTGATATAGATGCATACCCAATTATTGCTGTTTAGAATATTCATCACATGCAGGTCTACATTCTAGGAAGCCAGTTAACATGAGGCCATATCCGCACAATGAACCAAACATTACCTGGCCCACTGCATCCCCACATTTGTATCAGGGCCACCCCATGGTGGTGATACAATTTCTGTGATTGTAAGATGTTTTAATGATGTAACTGCCCTGGGACATTGGGGTAAAGGGTAGAATGATGATAAGCAAACAACAACAACAACAATGTATTTTTAAGCAGCCAACTCACAGGAAATAATGTATCTTTACCTTTTGACTTTGCTGTTTAGAAGTGAATGTTGCACGGTGGCATTACTGGTTTGGGAAGTGAATAATGTGTAGGCTATGGCTATGTAACTAACCAATCATTAAAACCACCCCAGAAGCAGAAAATCACATAATTCCTAGCCCACCATTTGACCAGAAAATCAGAAATCCTTTCATTGTATTCTGACTCCGTAAATGGTGGAAAAGAGGCTCAGCTGTTTTATACAATAAATTTTAAAGCCAGGCGATTGTCAATAGTAAGGCAATTCTCTGGCCACTGGAATACAATTTTGGGATTTGGGACACCTGAGTAGCCAAATCTTTGCTGAAATGCTACACCAGGCCCTTTAGTAATAATAGTAGCAATCATAATCATAAACAGATCTATAGCAACAGTTCTCTTCCCCGGCACTTCTATGGTCTATGCTAGCTTTTCCCAATATGGTGCCCTCCCTATGTTGCTAGGTTACAGCTCCCATCAGTCCCAGCCGGCATGGAAGGGGATGCAAGTTGTGGTTCAAAACATCTGGATGCCACCGAGATGGCCTTTCTCATAAAATATCTTAGATTTCACACTAAAAACAATTACACAACTTCACTTTTAAAAGTCACTCCTGTTTTAATTTAGTGCCTCTCTTCACAGCAACACAACACAACTATGCAATTTATCTCCTGGTGGTATTCTGTATATCAATCCCAGGAGGTTTTCAGTTTTAAAAGAGGCAAATGTGTTGCTGGTTTAAGTCAAACAAGTCCTTAAAAATAATTTATATGAATATGCAGAATGGAGGGAGATACTGCTTTCTTACCAATATCAAAATAGGCAATTTAGAATTATGTTCCTACTTAACCACTACTCCCAGCATGCTCAAACCTATACCAGTCCTTGCCATGATTATTTTAATGCTCATTCTGGCATTCCTCCTGAATTTCAAGGCAAGCAACACCTCCATCAGCACTATGGCCCATTTTTAGATATTAAGCTCTCTTTGATTGATGAATACATCATAAGAGCATAATCAAGGTACAGTCTCAAGCAGTTAATTTAAATGCATATTTGGCATGCTTTATCATCAGCTGCCAGAACAATCCTTATTCACCAAATATCCAGTGCAATATATTAGACTGACAAAAAGGCTAAATCTTAAATGTATCAAACACACAGACTCATACACAGACCAATTTAACACAATGCATTCTAATTCTCTTTTTATGCTGGCTTTGTATATGAACTAAACCCCAAATCCTCACATGGATGGCGGGAGATAGGGATTAACAAAATAATCTCAATTTGGACAAAGATTATGAAACATGCCCTTGATGGAAACAGAATGTCCTTTGATGTTTTTACTGCTGGTAAATCGTTTTTTAAAAAATATCCATGTATACTATGCTATTCCTAGTCATGAAAACCTGCATTTTAACTCATCAAAGAGCTACAAAAAGGGATAATACGGAAACAAAACAACCTTAGCCAGTAGGTACCAACCTTCAGTATCAGTGGCACTGCTGATGACATTAGTCAATTTAGCTTTCAGACTTGTATAGGTGACATTAGGTTTCCCTTCATTTTCATATCGACCTGTTCCCAGGGATATTACACACTGCAGTGGAACATTTGGCCAAAGACACTTGCATTCGTGCACTGCTAAAGCTGTAGGATTATTTAAAAGCAGGCCTCCATCCTGTGAATAATAAAAAAGGAACAAAAGCAAGGGGTTTGAGACATTCATAACTATAGGCATATCATTAAAATATTACAAGATGCAAATAAAAGTCCCAGTGTTCTGTTTTTATTCGCTTTCTGCCAATACTGAAGCAAGGAAGCTCTTTAAAATACACTGTTGCTGTACATACTCAATTTAATTAGTAATGCTACTCTATGGGTTCTATGTGACTGGTAAATTTTGTTTCTAAACATGTATGGTATCAATAGCTTTGGGTAATTTAAACTAAGTTAAATATATACATTAATATTAAACTATCATTCCTTTGATGAAAGCCTCAGGCAGACAGAACAGCCATAGCTTCAGATGAGAGCAAGCGAGGCCCTGCACAAAACTGTTGCACTATGGAGGGTTCAGTCTACTAGTATAGGGTACTGTTCTGTTCAGGGTACCAGTCACCCCGTTGACCTAGTTCTTCTCCCAGCACAATGGTCAGCAATTCTGTGCCTACAAGCATGCTGTCTTCACTGGTCAACTCTAATAATAATAATAATAATAATAATAATAATAATAATAATAATAATAATAATTTATACCCCGTCCATCTGGCCGGGTCTCCCCAGCCACTCTGGGCGGCTTCCAACAGAAAAATACAACACAATAATCCATTAAACATTAAAAGCCTCCCTGAACAGGGCTGCCTTCAGATGTCTTCTAAAAGTCTGGTAGTTGTTTTCCTTTTTGACATCTGTTGGGAGAGAACTCTAAAGCGTATGTCCAATGCTTTAAATTTTAATCAAAATAAAACAGATATTGGATAAGTTTGTACATAAGCTACTACATGGACACTTCTTTTACACATATATTGATTGCAGTTATGTTTACTACAAGCCTAGAATATAAGCCAAATAGCCTTTTGAGACATTTATTTCTACTAGTTCAACAGGACCTATGTTGAGCTTGTGCCTTTCAGAAACCTACAAAAAAAATTGTTTTGCAGGGAGTGCTTGTAGCCTTTTAGCAGCTGGCAACAGAATCATATTTTAGTGGTGCAAGACACTGCAAACAAACATTTCCACATAAAATATTAAAGGGATCTTCATGCACAAATACATAAATTGTCTGCTGAAACCCTGCTGAAGCTACAGTTGTGCCTTCTATTCTCCAGCAAAAAAAGCAAAAGAAAAGAAGAAAGAAGAAAATCTTGCATCCTAGCCTGAAGTGTGATGGGAGTAGCTTTTCTCCAGTGTAGTTTATCACACAATCAAGGCTCTCCCATTGCATAGAGCAGGCATCCCCAAACTTCGGCCCTCCAGATGTTTGGAGTACAATTCCCATCTTACCCAAACACTGGTCCTGTTAGCTAGGGATCATGGGAGTTGTAGGCCAAAAATCTGGAGGGCCGCAGTTTGGGGAGGAAACTTCCCTTCCCTCTGTACTCACCCCGCCCCCCAGACCCTCCTCCCCATCTACAACACCCTGCAGCTGGCCAACACCTTTTCAGAGTATCTGGATGACACCCTAGGTTCAGAAGACCCAGAGGTGCCCTTGACCCCAGCGGGAAAAGCTGAGGTTGTAGCAGTGAAACAGTGACATTCATGTCTGGAAAGCTGAACTGCGGGTGTAAGAGCTTAGATGTTCTTGCTCCAAATTAAGTTTCCATCTACCCGGTAATTACATATCAAAATGATTTTCTGAATCATGGACTATGTCACCAGTTAGAAGCAATGATCACAGTATGAATCTGCATAATAATGGCATTGACATTTTTTGAGGGAGGGGGCAGAACTACCCATACAACCAACTGCAGGTACTGCTGTCTATGAAACGGACTCTGAAATTTGGACCACTTTTTCTCTTGAGACCGTAATATGCAAAACCAAATTCTGTTTCCAAAGGTGTACAAAGACAAGTGTTGTTGGTTTTTCCATGGGACCACAATAATATCCAAAACACATCTACTTAATATATTGTTCAAATTGCAGTCCAATGAATTCTTAATTGAAAACAGAAACTCTTTTTTTCCACAGCTGCAGTAGATAAAGTAGGATGCAGATCATTGGCCTGTTGAGAAAGTCCTTTGATTAAGCTTTCAATACAATCTACAAAAGCTTTTTGAACTCTTTCTGGACCAGTTAGTATATTGTGCCTTCAGCAGAAGTAAGAACAGTAGCCTCTTAGTGCACATTTTAAATTTTTGGCTAAAATCAGATTTCGCCTCAGCACCCATAGTAAACACTGTGTTTGCTCTATGAATAAGTCTACTGAATTCAGTTTAATACCCTGGTTCATTTAAAGCTGAAAATAGTAAATATTAGCAGCAGCATCTACTTGGGATATATAACATTTAATTTTAAGCAGACCAGATTCATATAACTATACATCATATGCGCTACAACAGTCTAAAGTAGGGGTCCCCAGACTACGGCCCGGGGTCCACATATGGCCCATGAGGCTCATTTATCTGGCCCCCGGTGACACCCGGCACCCGCTCTTATCGGCGTGGCTGCCCACTTCCAAGTCGCCAGGAGCATTGGAAATAGCTTTGCGCATGCGCCAGCGTTATTTCCGGTGCACTTCCAGGTTGGAGAAGGCCATGCACATGCGCAGAAGTTATTTCTGGTGTTCCGTCAACCCGGAGGTGCACCGGAAATGACGCTGGCGCATGCGCACAAGCTATTTCCGACGCTCCCGGTGACCTGGAAGTACGCCGGAAATAACGTATAGGCACGCGCTCCCGCGAGCTCTGGCCTGCCGCGCAATTCAGCGCTTGAGGCACTGGCCCAAGGCCAAGTAAGTCTGGGGACCCCTGGTCTAAAGGCATGATCCTGCAAAGACCTTTTAAGGCCTACTGATTGCAAAAAGTCACATTCCGCCTGACAGTTGTGAAAGGGATAGGAAAGACAGCTAAGGCCTCTCTGTCAGCCTGGCTAGGGCCAACTGCCACTAGGGCTGCCCCTAATGAAACTGACCCCACCAGTGGCCATTCTGTCTGGGTTCCCACAGCACCACCACACAGTACAATGCTACGAGTTTTAAGCATGTAAAACTATCAAAACCTATGTATTTTCATTATATAGAACACAGGAAAACCTAAATGGGGAAAAACTACACGGCTTTCATATGAGCTTGTTACATGGATGTTTCCGTCTGCAAAAGGCAGATGGCCAACTTGAGCTCAAACGGGCAAACAAGAGTTCACAAAAGCTCAGTTTTGAACATTTAACATATTGCAGCTTTGCTTATGGTCTAACTGCAGTTTCTATTTGCTTTCATAAATACATAACTGAGGACCTGTTTAACTACAGTTTGATCCTTTGTTTAAAGCTTTGCGTCGCTAGAGGTTAAAGCTGAGTTTAAAATTTCACATGAGTAGACCAACCACATAATGGCATCTTTAAATCTCATATCCCTAGATACTTTAAAGTGTAGAAAAATCGTTATGATGGATGCCCGTCCCTTTGAAATGAATGATCTAGGAACATCCATATGAAGTGTATGCACAAGCCTTGGATTTTATTCAACTGCATGGCAGCTGGCCAAAATTGACAAGCACTTCATTCCATTTATTCTCTTTTCACTTCTCATGTTGCCTTTCCTTGCCCTCTATTTTGTCTTCTCTGCTCCCTATTTATTCTTATTCCAACTGCAAGTTTCTCTCTTCACTACTCCACAAATATACATGAGCCACCCCTGCCTCTCTTTGTACTCTTGCATTCTTACATTGATCCCTTGCCCCGCTGTTGCCATAAGCACACTGGGAACATTTAAAATGTTTTATGCCACTTTTGGCTGTGAATTAAATTCAAATTTAATGCTTTGACAAAAAAAGAAAAAAAAGTATTTGACAGCTATCGCAATCATCAACACAGAGCTTTGATCTCCAGGCCCTTTCTGGTATAAAAGTATCTGCTTATTTTTAGATTGCGACTTCTAAATGTCAGACTGGCAACTGCCAAAGGAATTTATCTATGCCCCTTTTTAATTATTATTTAAGAACTTTTTTTAAGTGTGAAAGAAACAAATTATGGGGCAGAACACTGTCACTTCTAACTTAGCTTTGTTTGTTCTTTGCCAGATCAGAGACAAGGTCTTCCTTTGTCTTTCTCTCTTTTTAAAAAGAAGTCCCATGTTAAGTGCTTTACTCAAAACATGTACATGGCAGTAAGGAGACAGAAACCTAAAAGCTAAATTCCACTGAAATCCATTCTTTAAAGACTTGCATTTCTTCCTTTAAGAGCTATCCTGATTTCCTTCTCCCTTTCTCACAAAGTGCTGCAGACCTCCCTGCTGTTCATGGTGGGTGATGGGAGGACATTACTTAATATGCATGATTTTTAAACGTTGCTGGGAATTTTACTAGTTATCTTCTTTAAGATTTCAGAGCTCATACGCTCAAGAAAATAAATTTTATTCTTCCAATTTAGTATATTACTGCCTAGTCTAGGACAACTGGTGGCAGCACTTTTTAGAATGCTCTGTTGGTGCTGGAATATTTGGTACTGTAACAAGTGGCACCAGTACACACCTATGGCAACAAAAACCAGGCCAAAATACATCCATCCTAAACGCAACAGGAGATTACTAATTAAGACTTTAAAATCTTGTTACTCATTTTCAACAGTACCGTACATGTAAAGCCTATTGTGCATTCTTCCCCAATAAAAAGCCGGAATTTCAAGTTACACTGTACCAGGCACTTTCTTCCTTTTCCTAAAACACAGGGGTTTTTTTACATCGACACAGTGAAGTTATGTGAACTGAGTCCCACGGCACTGAAAGATGCGATTTAGCAAAGCCAATTCCAATACTTGGAGTTTGCTAGCTCCATAGCAACCATTTCACCTCAATGCCTATGCAGACATGCTTTGCATTTCTAGTTCATTTTCACAGACTTGCTCTGTTTACCTTCATTGTGCTTGTGAAAAAGAAAACCCCAAACTAGCCAAGGAAATATTCACTTACAGAATTGTTCAATTTTAAAATTAAATTCAACATTAAAATATGGATATTTGGCTTCTGCTATACGCAGAAGGGGTTTTAAAATTGCTGTCTTCTGAGAATTTTAACACTTTCTTTTGTCTGATAAATCTAGGATGGAACAGTCAAGGTAAAGTATGATAACAAAAGTGTTAATGGAATGATATTCTTGATTACATGAGCATCTTTCAATCACTCCACTGAATTGTGGATTTTTATTTATATAAACAAATTAAGACTGATCTTTAACATTTATAGGTATGCCTTGGACTCCCATAAAAGCTCCGTGTTCAATAAACACTCACTTAGCACAAAAGTAGTGCTTTTGCATCGCTTAAGACTTACAACCATTTCTATAGTATTTAAATGGGAACTAATACTTGGAACAGCAGCAGAAAAATGACACCACCACAATACTAAATATAAAAGAGTGTTTGAGGGAAAAGAAAGGATATTAGTTCAGGTTCTCTTTAAAATTGTGCAAAGCCAAATTCTGTACTTAACCTTCTTAGCTACAGAGTTCTAGTTTCCACTCCCTGTTCACTGGTGTACCAGATCGCAGTTCTGACACTGTTTTAAAGTCCCTGGAGTTCCAAGTTCACACCTCCCTCATATTTGACGGCAAGCACAATACTACCTCTAGTCTAAACAGATGAGTGAGGAATAAAAAGCATCGCTGGACTACATTGCAAAGAGGTATTAAGGGTACCAAAACCATGTCTGGGTTAGCAGCTGACAATCCCATCCCGATTCCATAGCTGCCCTCAACGCACACAGTTCTATTCCCTGCCAATTTCCAGTACTGGAATTTAATACTGTGGCAGAAAGGCATGGGAGACATTCCTGGGGGAAAGCACTCTTATCATGTTCCAGTATTCATACCCAGCTTAAGTCCTGTTACTAGAAAATGGCCAAGGAGATGAAATCAAGCACCCTTAGCTCCATGCCACAAATAGTAGAAGGTCCCACCCCCCTCTCCATGTCTATCAATTTTTAAAAACTTGAGCCCGTGTTATGATAGAAATGCTTCTTGTGTTTTGTTAATCTCAAATGATATTTCAAAAATTATCCTACGTATCTGACACAGTGATCCTAACAGTGAAGCATGGGCATAACAGTAAAGACCTTGCATAAAATCTTAAAATTCTCATGTGGATATAAAGTCTATTCATAAAGGCAAGAAAATGGAACAAAAAAAACATTTAATTGTACGTACAGTATGTTGGAAACAGGCTCCCAGTTACTATAATGAAATGAAAGCTTTGAAAACGTTTCAGCAAGTCACACACTTCTTGTCCTATATGCTCGTCCTAATACAATTATTTTACACATACGGGATCATTCTTAATTTTTGTTATGTATGGAGTCCTTTTTACATATGGAGGTTTTTTATTATCTTTTTTTAAAACTGTGAAATTGTTTCAAGGTATTTTATGGGAACCAATTCATAAAAGGACTCAAATAAAGAAATACAAGTTGCGACAAAATTATATTAGGCTTGCTTGCCAAAAGAATTAATTCTTCGTGTCAGGAGCCAGTTGCCATTCTGTACGGCAGAGGAACTTGCCCACTAGCAGTCACATATACATGTAACACTAATCCAGTGTTTCCCAACCTTGTGCCTCCAGATGTTTTGGGACTACAACTCCCATCATCCCTAGCTAGCAAGACCAGTGGTCAGGAATGATGGGAATTGTAGTCCGAAAACAGCTGGAGGCACAAGGTTGGGAAACACTGGACTAATCCAGGGTAGCTAGCATGATGCTTTCCAGATGCAGTTGAATTACATTCCCATGATGCCTGACCACCGGCCATGCTAGCTGCAGCCTCATAGCTGCTGAACTCTCCTTCATGGAGGATTTTAAGCAGAGGTTGGGTGGCCATCAGTCATGGGTACTTTAGCTGAGATTCCTGCATTGCAGGGGGTTGGACTAGATGACCCCTGGGTTTCCCTTCGAATTCTAGGATTCTTTGAACCCAACACCTTGAAAACGTTGACAGTACCTATCAAACACCAGTATGAAAATGAGTTTAGTTGTATAACACACAGTCAATGCAGGAAGCATTCTAAGCAGATGGCAGATTATAAAAGGTGTTACAAAGAGAAAAATACTGGCAGCTGTTGCAGCGACTGTGACAATAAAATTTAAGTACAGCAATCCAGTGTCTTGTACCATGCAGGGAACTTTGAGAACAAGAGAAGGGGAGTGGATTGGAAGGTTTTACTACATCCTAAGTGGTCTGATCTCACCCCCTCCCCATTCTTCCAGAGAAATACTTTTTCAAGCAAAGGGGAAATAAATCAGGGCTTTTGGAAAAACAACAACAAAGCAGCATATCTATACTATGTTGCTTGCCTGGGAGATAATCCTTCCCAAGATGTTCACTTCTGAGTCACAATAAAAAAACCCAAAATACAAAATGTTCCTTGCCAAGGAAGTTAAGTCTTCATGAGCTGGAAGGTAACAGGAACTGTGACCCTTAAATATTGCACTTAAATGTAACAGTTGAAAACAGCTTTTGAGTAAAGCCTATTCTCTTTGTATCACAAGCCCCCTTTTTAGGATCTACACAGCACAGGGTTTCCCTGTGCTTTTAGCAGCTGCTTGCAACATTTTGAGAAATGTAGCATCCCCCCCCTTTTATCTACTTGTTTCATATACCACAGAATCCCACCCCCTGCCACAATCCAGAGATCACCGATCATTATTTATACCTCCCGGTGGGTGGTATTTCAGTCTATACTGACTAATTGCTGTCTGGGTTGTTGAGAAAGTTCACTGGTCACAACAGTTCTATTTATTGACAGGTCGGAAGAAGGAGCAGCATCTTTGCATCAATCTGCATGTGCTATGGGAATGCAGATTCTCTTAACTTCTCCTTCCTCATAACCGACTTGAACTATAGATAAACCATATAAGCCTAGGAGTGCATGCATTAAGTATGTTAAGAAAAATGTGTAAAATATGCTAAGTGATGCAATGATGGATAATGATATGCCTTATACCATGGTCATTTGTCATGCTGGCTGAGGCTGTTGGGAGTCCAATGACATTTGGATGGCCACAGGTTTCCCACCCCTGCCATATAGAACTAACTGCCATGTATCCTTAAGCTTTTCTTCAGAAACCACCGTTTGTAAACATCACTTGATTTTAAACAAAGCTGCTAACTACTACAAAAAGCAAAAAAGCAAACCTGAACAATTTGATGACGGAAACTAGCAGGAAAATAAATTAAGTAGCAACAGAGACAAGTATTAACAACAAATATATCTTAACAGCATCATCATTCAGAGTGCCTTCAGGTATCTCTGGAGCAGCCATTCTGTAAAGCTGGCACTGCCACCAAAGAAGTTTTCTTCCGGACTGACTCCTGCTGAGCTTCAGTCAACAAGGGTACTCAGAGAGAGGATCACAGCTGCTGAACTAAGAGCACGAGGGAGTACCGGTATATACAGGGGAAGACAAGAACCTAAGGTCGAAGCAGTTTTAAGGCTTTGCTAGGTAGGAATCAGCACACTGCCCCAAGAAAAATCCCATTACTGAACAGACTGCATGCAAATATGGAGAACGAACGGAGCTATTAATTTAGTTCTATGCAACAGAGATCTGGTGGAGACTGCTGCAGGGAAAAGGAGGGGGGAAGTGGTGAAGTGATTTTCGCCAATTCCCCCTTCTTTCTGCAACCCACCGACCATAGCTGCCAAGTTATCCCCTTTTTTAAGGGATTTTCCCTTATGCTGAATAGGCTTCCTCGTGAGAAAAGGGAAAACTTGGCAGCTATGCCACCGACACACCAACAGAGCATCTTCTCAAGGGGCAAAGGAGGAATTAACAAAAAATAGTTCCTTCCCGATCCTCCAGTGGGTGGATAACACAAACAGAAAACCATCAATGGGATCTCTGGGCCTTACCCTCTGTGTCTAGTTCAACTAAAACTTAATCACATTTCAGCTGAATTTACTCTGTGGCAAAGATGCCTTTCAATGTAATCACTATTTATTGTTAACTTGACAATTTAATATTTATATTTCATATTTATAAACACTGTTGTCACGTCTGTTTTAGCTTTGAGCTGCATTTTATTTCATACTATCTTCTAAAAATTGCAAGCCATCTTTAGGTTCCTGTTGGGAGGTGAAATCAATATATTTTAAAATGAACAGAATTCTAAGAGTGGCTTCCATTTTACTTTTAGGGGGAAAATGGCATACAGCTGATCTGATTTTCACGCCCCTTCCTCCCAGAAATGCTTTACTTTTAGCAAATTAGCAACATATGAAACAGCCCTAAGACTCTTAATATTGTCACACATCAAAGAACTGGTATACTTAATAAACTGGTTCATTAGGCAGGAGGCAGAACGAAATGCAATGAATTTTTAATGCCACATATCAAAGGACTCTTCCATTCAGTGAAAACATTAATTAGCATCGGCATACAATCCTCACAGCAGATGCCCTGGCATTAAGGTTTGTCAGCATACCTTGAAACACGCAGGGTTTTGCGAGAGATCACAGAACTATGAAACCTTTATTGTAAGGTTAAGCAATTCACCAAAATCAGAAGACTCTTTGAACTACTGAAATCAATATTGCAGTATGAACACTGAATAGTGTTTCACTGCCTGAAATCATGGCAAGGAGCCATGGTTAATCTTGCTTCCCTAGTGCACATCCGTATTTTCCGGCGTATAAGATGACTTTTTAACCCAGGAAAATCTTCTCAAAAGTCAGGTGTTGTCTTATATGCCAGGACTCGCCGAGTGGCGCCAGAAATCGCGTCTGCGCAGCCGCAGAAGCGATTTCTGGCACTGCGAACATTTTGGAAATGGGCAGCACGGCGCCAGAAATCGCTTCTGCGTATGTCCAGACTCGATTTTCGGCTTCTGGACATGCGCAGAAGCGATTTCTGACCCTGTGGACATTTTGGATATGGGCAGCGCGGTGCCGGAAATTGCTTCTGTGCATGTCGACATGATTTTTGGCTTCCAGACATGCGCAGAAGCAATTTCTGGTGTTGCGGACATTTTGGTGAAGGGCAAACTGATGAAGAGCAAGCTGCAGGCGTCCGGGATGCCCGGGGTAGGAAGAGGGGTACTCTTATACGGCGAATATATCCCAAACTCTATATTTTAAATGGAAAAGTTGGGGGTCGTCTTATACGCCCAGTCGTCTTGTATGCCGGAACATACGGTACTCTTATCATACATATGTACCATATGTCTAAATCATGCCTGCATCATGTAAAGTACATACATAAGGCTCAATATGTGAAATGAGCTGCAGTCTTGTTTGATAGTATTTGCTGTTAAATAATTAATCCCATTTTAACTCCCATTCTCCCCTAGATCAATTTTGTCTACAAAGAAATCAAATTATTATTATTTAAAGAAAAGCAACATTACAACCAACCTGATGAAGGTCATGGCCCAGTGCATACTCCTGGAAGTAACCTGGTGCAGCAGATGATGCTCTGATAGCTTGCCATAATTTATATTGGCAACTTCCAGGATAGTGAGACTTGATTCCGGGAAGGTGATTGTAATTTCTAAATACAAAGGCTTTCAATGGTGTCCCTCTGCTTACAATGGTGCTTATTGCAGCCACCTGACAAGAACAGGGAAACAAAACATTTAATGAAGCCGATAACTGTTTCCTACAACTTCAGTGGTTAGAAATGGGACACATACACCTTATTAGACAAACTTTATTTTCACACTCAGTTATATAACAATGTTGACGGTGAGGTGTCTTAAATGGCCTTATCAGTCTAACACTTTGATTAGAGAATGCCATAATAGTTAAGGTTTTATAGAAGTGCTCCAGTAGTTTAAAGTACACACAAGAGAAAACAAATATTACTGATCCATGGGGGAAATGTAACACATGGCACTTGTTATGAACAATTAACTGAGATTTGACATTCCCCCCCATCCCCTGAAGTTTGGAGAAGGAAAAGATACAGAATAGAAATCAACCACACAGAGTCAGAAGATGGCAGGAATATGTAAATCCCCAACACTGTTTTTATTCCTCACATCTGAAGATCTTATATTGGAAATTTATTACACAAGCATAAAGTGAGTGACAATTCATAAAGACTTCATCATATGCTTTGATGAGAGATAAATTGCTCAAACCAACTAACTCTGTGATTGTCAGGGGGAGCCCACAGGGTCCGTGGGAGGAGATGGGGGGTGGATCAGGCTACAGGGATCCCCGACCCCTCCTCTCCAGCAGCACCTCATCAAGCCGGGATAGCAGCAACACCTCCAGTGGGGAGGAGAGGGAGTTGGTCAGCACAGGGAGAGGGCTCGAGGATGCTGTGTCAGCGCCCTTGCACCACCTTCGCCCAAAGGGCGCAGAGAGGGAGATGCCACTTCCGTTGCCCCAATTGCGCAGGGGTTTGAAGCGCAAAGAGGGGAGGCGGAGACTGAGGGTATCCAAGTTCTTATGCTGGGGTAAAAACAGGAATGGGGCACTCCCGGATTCTGCGAGTGACTAGGGAAGTCATGAAACTGTTAGCTCTTCACTGTATATAGTATGCACTATAAACCTGTAAATAATCAGGTTGGAGTTCTGTGTCGTTACTCGTGAGCAACCACCCCACGATCCTTACAGTTATCATACAGAATCTTGAAACATTGCAGTTTGTGCAGGTAAAATAATTTGCAAAAACTTTTAGAGATTACTTAGCAACTTTTTTTTTGTATAGATGGTAATATAAGGAAAGCAGATTAGCTTATGGCACGTTCACTGATGCAAATCTATGAAAAAGGTTAACCTGGCTAAAAAAGGTTAAACTAGCACAGGGGTCCCCAATCTGCGGCCCACGGAGGCCGTTTAACTGGCCCACGAGCCACCCCTGAACCGAGCCGCCTGTTCGGTGAGTCCCCACGTGCTGCGCTAAACCAGCGCAGTGCGGCGCAGGGACTCTCTTCTGTGGCGCCGGAAAGCACTTCTGCGCATGCCCAGATGCCAAAAATTGCTTCTGCCCACCGAGGATCTCCACGGGAAGGATCCGGCCCATGCCCGGTAAGCCTTGCCGACCCCTGACCTAGTTAATAGAGATTCTAATTATTTTTTGGGCTTTCTGTTAAGTAAACAGCAACAAAAGATCCCCAAGGTTCTGAGTTTTCTTTTCCCCCTTTCTGTTCCCAATTGCTCTTCCCCATATTGTATTTTAGATTGCAAAGCTGAGGACAGGGGTAATTTTATTACTGTTCACAATAACCCACTGTAAGAGGTTTTTTGGGATAAAAACACTTGAAATGAATAAAATATTTTAAATGTGGAATCACTAACACACTTTTTTGCATTTATTTCATAGTTAAAACTGTAAATAAGGTGGGCAATGCAACGCTAAAAGCTACCATAAGACTAGCAATCTTCCAAGTATTCTGTAGACAGAATCATTTTGAATATCTGCCTCTTAGAAAGCAAGGTAAGATTTGGGATACCATTCACTAGGTTTTGTGTTCATAGTTCTTATATCTTCTGAGGTTGCATTTATACAGTAAGTGACCAGTTTTGTGCTCATAAAAGAGAATGATGGAGCTGAATACAATGTGATAGTTAAATTGCTAAATTTCCTAAAGGCAAGCAGAATGAATAACTCCCACATTTAACATGCTTAGAAATATATTAATGTCCCCCCCACCCCCCAAGAAAGGCTTCTTTTAACCTCTTACACAAGAATGCAGGTTTCCACCCCAGAACAATTCTAAGAACTAAACATATAAGACAGATTTATAGCTTAAAGGAAGACTTTCTAAACAGTAACTCTGCTTCAGATATTACAGTTGACAGTGAGTGCAATACTATTTCCTATCACGTAAAAATTTGCATCAGAAATATTTGAGACATTTATATCGTGATGTACACAGCTCAAATACCATCTTTTAAATTGTTACTCTTAACAAGTCAGTGGGTGTATATTTCTATTTGTATCCCATTTAAGAACTTGCCTTTGTTTGAGAAATCGTGACTCAAGCACTTAAACCCTGCATTTATGCTATTGTCGTACTGTTTTTCTCTGCCTAATTACGAAGTAAAATCATTCTATTTAAAAAATAGCTTAAAAAACAGATGAATTCTCACATGAAAAGCTGAAATGATCACTCATAAGGTATATTACTTGGCTATGACAAAAGCAATGTATAGATCTGTACATTTCTAAATGGTTCTAACACAAACCACTACCCTTCAGTATTTAATGATGCAAGCCAAATTCACCCTACCTGCACAGAGACCCTGAGCCCTGGAGGTGGAAAGAGTGAACTCTCTCTGCTAGAGTGTTCAATTCTAAAGCCACCATTGATTTGCAAAGCAGCAGAAAGTAACAGGAGCCTAGGAAAAATCAATATCAGACCACCCACTCCATTCTTCCTTATGGACTTCAATCAGGTCTGGATCTTGATCTTCTGGGGAAGAAAATTATTGCTGGGATAGACTACTGCTGGAGAACAAGACTACTGCTGAGAAGCAGGGCTTCAGTAATTATTAAGAGCTTCAACATAGTTAAAAAAGTGAGGATCTAGAGAAGCATCTTCCCTGCTTTCAGCAAAAACCACAGCTGCAGAAGTAACCACTGCTGATAGTTGAGAGGCAGGCTGAAGTACTACAGATTGAGGGAGCCCCAGTGCTCATGAGAACTTGAAACAGGTTATGCTTCTGACATCCGGGCATTTGAAGCGGGCTGAGAAGGGGTAATAAAATCATTTGCCACAGCCTGCAGCAGAGATGAAAAGCTATGTCGTTCTTCCCCCTCAGATGGTTCTTCTGACTCTGTGTGAGGCACATCTGGCCAGCTCTGAAGAAAGAGCAACAGGTCTTATATGTATGGCTGCATTAAGATCAGCACTGAAGAGCAGTTTTCCCCAGTACGTCCACCTTGGTCAGGACTGAAGGAGCAGAAAGGCCAGGTCTAACCCTTAAAGCAGGCATCCCCAAACTGTGGCCCTCCAGATGTTTGGCCTACAACTCCCATGATCCCTAGATAACAGGACTAGTGGTCGGGGAAGATGGGAATTGTAGTCCAAAACATCTGGAGGGCCAAATTTTGGGGATGCCCGCCTTAAAGCCAGGGGTAGAAAATCCTAATACCCACCTAATACTGAATCTTAAAGTCTTTCTGATGCCAGGCAAAAACATTTTTACTCAGTCAGACCATTTAAAAGTGCTTTATCTTGTTGACCATTTGCTGAGAGTTCTGGAAGAGCTGCTCTCTGTCTCAAAGGCCTTTTCCACCTGGCCTGGGATGGCGGGGCCCTGACTGACTCCAGCTACAAAAGATGAGGCTGCTGAACAGACCCTTAGGCTAGGGTGTTGTTTGGGTTTTTTTTTTTGCTTGGAAGAAGGGTTGCTGCTGTTAGTTTTTTGTAATTTTTAACTTATTTATGACTACTTTTGTTATGTTGTAGGTTTTATTTCCCCATGTTATAAGGCATGGTTTGAACTGTGGAAAGGTGGAATACAAATAAAATTATGTATGTATGTATGTATGTAGGGACCCAGGTGGCGCTGTGGTTAAACCACTGAGCCTAGGGCTTGCTGATCAGAAGGTCGGCAGTTCGAATCCCTGTGACGGGGTGAGCTCCCGTTGCTTGGTCCCAGCTCCTGCCAACCTAGCAGTTCGAAAGCACATCAAAATGCAAGTAGATAAATAGGAACCGCTACAGCGGGAAGGTAAACGGCATTTCCATGTGCTGCTCTGGTTTGCCAGAAGCGGCTTTGTCATGCTGGCCACATGACCTGAAAGCTATACGCCGGCTCCCTCGGCCAATAATGCGAGATGAGCGCGCAACCCCAGAGTCGGTCACGACTGGACCTAATGGTCAGGGGTCCCTCCTTTACCTTTACCTATGTATGTATGTATGTATGTATGTATGTATGTATGTATGTATATTGTGGAACTGCTTTGTTGTCCTGCTGTTTAAGCAGTGTTTTGGAACATTTTTGTATTGTTTTTATTTTTGTTTACATATTTATTGTAAGTGTTCCCAGAAGTTATAAAACTGAAAGATTGGAACTAGATGTTTCATTACAGTCCAGATCTTAAATGGGTACAAGGAATAAATCACAAGACTCAGCTCAGGTACAGGACAATCATGCCTTGCCCAATTATAGCTGGTTTTGTACAAGCTCTTTCAGGCTCATAAGAAAGGGATTGGTTCATGGCAAAAGATGAGGTGGAAATCCTTTTGCCCAATACCAAGTATTTAGGGTTAAAGATAGACAGTGGCCAGGGAACCTCTTCCTTGGTTTTCTTCCAGTCACTCTCCCCCCACTGGCAACTGCTTGCTTAGAAGACACATACTGCAAAAATAAGAATCGTGTTCATATTGAACTTTGCAAGGGACTGACCAAGAAATTTGGGGATCTAGGTGGCTAAAGTATATATGCACTCTTCCTACTATGGATCTGGTTTAGAATTTGTCAGATTCAGGAACACATTTTTACTTTTTAACTTCCAATGACCACTCACTGGATTAATGTGCCTACAGACTTAAATTCTGTACCCACTTGCATGTTTAAATGCCCATTTCCTACATGCTGATGGTAACATTAGGAACTGAACAATGAGAAGAGAGTTCTAAAACAAAGACGAACAATAGAAATGTTGTGCAACACATGTTTAAATAATCTTACATGTTTGCAGTACATTAAAATAAAAAACCTGATCAAGTACACTGACCTTAGAACATCTGGGATTTCTGGCTGTTTCAATCATAACATCTGATCCCATTCTCTCTCTATGAAAAAAAGGATAAAACATGACAAGTTACAATTTATTTATTTTTAATATGCTGTCTGCCATTGTTTTTTTAATATATATTTCTAAAGAAATACACCTGCCCTGATCTTCAGTTGTCATTCCTTCTCACATACAATTCTCACATACTATATATTCATCCTCTAAATGCTTAGGCAGGGGAGATCATTTTTTTGGATTCTACTGGACTGCATCCAGACTAAATCAGCTGACCATAGCCTCTACTGAAATCAATTTGGCAAACTAGTCATGTTTTACTTCTGACAGAAATCTATGGGACTCAATTTCAACTAACTTAATAGGTTAGATCCAAACTCTGTGCCATTTTTGTTTTCTTTTAGACCAATGGCAAGAACACTTTAACATTTACCACAGTTTTAGCATTTTTACCGTACAGACAAAATTCCTCAGGTGGTGAGGAATTTTAGTGACAATAATGGATCACAATGAAGAGAGCTATTGAGCAGTTGGGCATGTAAATAGAAAACAGAGGGCCCCAACTCAATTTATTTATCAGAAACAAAATTATATTAAAAGGCTTTCAAATGGTTTGGCAGCCTGAACACACAAAAACTATTTAAAGAATCACCAACCACAAACTCTAAAGATAGCTGTCACCATATCTACTTGCAGTTAATATTATACTCCTCTGTTGCAATAACATTTGTCACTGTGATATGAATTCTTTTACAGGGTTTGAATTTACAGGGTTTGATTTTACAGGGATATGAATTTACAGGGTGGTAGAATGAGGACTGTGCCTATTTAATACTTTGATGTACATTGAAGTAAGCAAAATTAGTGATGATTTTAAACAAATCAATAAATTTAACTTACATAAGAATCTTCTCCCAGATTTCACTGTCATAAAATGCATGGCTCCAGCCCATTTTAACTGTCCCAACAATGACATTTTGCTTAAACACATCAGTTCCTAGTTTACGATACAGTTCTTCACACTCGTCCAGAGGGATATGGAATAACCCCAACATAAATGCCAATATAGCACCTAAAAGTAAACATGATTCATAAATTGTAAATGTGGTATTTTATATGAATATTACCTAATGCATCATTTATAGGAGCACAGCATAAATAGATAAAAATCTTTATACTCTCAATATTCTAAGTTTTAAAAAAATCAGGATTATTTTGGTCCCTGGAGTGTAAATATTATTTCAATGTCTATGCAACCTGATTATAAATATTTTTGAGACATATTTTAGGACAAATTATTTGTAGTTTAGAAGTTGATAAATACATGCTAATATAACAGATATTTACATTCATTTATAGTGCCACCTAGAGTGTAAGAAAATAATGGCTTGGTTTGCACATCACATTAAGCCATAGATAACACAACTGAACAGTGTGATGGGGAATGCTGCTCAGAAGTCCATGCAGGAATATTTACCTGTACTCACTCCACAAATGTAGTCAAAAAGATGATGAACCGGCTTTCCGGTGAGCTCTTCTAGCTTACGAAGTGTCTGAAGTGCTACTAAACCCCTGTAACACACACACACACACAAAAAAAATGTTATGCAAGTTACCATATGTTAAGTAAAAGCCAAGTGACAGTATGTTTAAGTCACTAACTAGCGAGCTTTCAGTATCATCCATTGCTATATCCTGGGAAATGTGGCATATTTAAAGGCAAAGAACACATTCAAAACTGATTGATCTCTCCAATTTGATATGCTTTTAATAAGTGTTTCCTATACAGGTCACAGGAAATTTATACTTTCTGGTTCCGGTTTCCGCCTGCAGGAATGGCGGACCTGTTTTCCATCTCTCTGACCTTCGTAAGGAATTTGGCGGTTGCTAGGGGAGTAAATGGCAACCCCCTACCCTCTCCGGGGGTTACGGAGAGGGGCCGCTGGCCCGCGATGCCCCCTGACCCACTCCGACTGTTTTTGGAGTGGGGGGAGCTTGGGCTGAGCACTTACGAGGGCCAGGACTCCCGGACGCTAATCTGCATGGCGGGGATTTCCATGGTTAAAGAAGATAATTAGGCTTAAATCTATGGACATACTTCAGAAGGAGGGGAAGAAGCGCTGTTTACTGCTGAGAAATTTATGCTGCTGAAAGGAGAGGAGTCAAAGATTGTACTGCATCTGGAAGAAGGATTGATGGGGACGGAGCGATAAGGGAAGTGAGTTTTTATTTATTTTTCCTTCATATTGCTGCATCGTACCTTCCCGGACGCGATGTCCTGGCTTGTTTGGAGTGAAAGAGAAGCAAAAGACTGTGTGAGTTGAACTTTATAACTGTTGTTACTGAGCATATTTTTTTTAAAGATGTGGAGTTGCCGATGAGAAAAGCCTCCCCCTAGTCGGGCGGAAGGGGTTCTGGACGCGCTCGGAGGATTTATGAGTTGTGACGCACTTTAAATTGGAGCAGCGACCTGAAGCTAAGTTCAGCTATAGGGCAAGGAGATCCATTAATTTACCAAGAGTTTATGGTTTGATGTTTGGGTCTCCTGCCTGAAAAAGCTGTAAATTCTATAATGATCGTGAATCTTCATGGCTATGAGAGAAAGCGAAAGTGATTTGAGCTTTTTGAGATGGCGCTGCTTCGGGCTGCTTCGACGCAACAAGGAGCTCCATTAAGAAGATTTATGGGGAGGCTGGACTGATTAACTCACACAGGAGAAAGAACATCTGTGAAACTTTGTTTGATATCTATCTCAGCGGCTGGGAAACAATCGGATGAAAGTGGAAAACATCTATGTGACTGTAAGGGGAAGATCTGGATTATTATGAACTTGGAGGACGATTTGAACTTTAGAAAAAAGACGGCAGTGGACAGTTGCGAGGAATTCCCAATTTCTTGAAGCATGGGAACCCAAATAAAAAATTTTTTAGATGATTTGGCATAACATTCGGTTTGATTGATATATATATGTGTATAATTTGAAATATTGAATGTGATATAATTGGTTTTAATTGGAAAATTAATAAAAATATTTTTTTTTAAAAAAAAGGAAATTTATACTTTCTAGGAAAGAAAAGAAAGGTTACTAATGTTGGTAAAGAATAGAGAAGCAATGCTGACTTGAAAGTCAGTAATTTCCCCTCTCTACCAGTAGCTCTGAACTGGAATATTCCTAGTTGTTACAACCTTCTGCAGTAGGATATAGTAATGGTTATCATAGAGCATATTCAAAAGCAGAGCCGTTTTGCACTGTTCCACAGCAGCCAATGCTCAAAACACACAAGCTATTAAACTGCATCAGTCCTAAGGTGCCTGACCACAGGGAATACCAAAATATGTAAATTATGTAAGTATGTAAATTATTCACCAAAGATGAAACCTGAACTGCATGACACCCTGGCAACTTAAGTTCTTATAGATTGTGTGTTTGAGAAATAAAAGAAGCCAACAAAGTGAAACACACACATTGTTGGCTTACTGGTTATCTTAGCTATCAAGTCCTAAAATACATACATGAATTATTATTCAGCAATTGTGCCCTGTCCACATAGAACTTATTCTTTAGTAAGCCAGCGCAGGATTAAAACTCAAGGTGCAAACCACTAAGTTAAGATCTTGCCTCTACCATGAGTCACTCTCAACCTCAGACCTTATTGGCAATATAGGACCATAACACTTCTGTCTGATGAAAGGAACTTTGAAGTAAGAGTCAGTGTTAGTCCTACTCAGAAGAGACCAATTGACATTAATGGACACAACTATCTTAGGCTGATTAGGGACGGGTGTGGCGCTGTGGGTTAAACCACAGAGCCTAGGGCTTGCCAATCAGGAGGTTGGCGGTTTGAATCCCCGTGACGGGGTGAGCTCCTGTTGCTCGGTCCCAGCTCCTGCCAACCTAGCAGTTCGAAAGCACGTCAAAGTGCAAGTAGATAAATAGGTACCACTACAGCAGGAAGGTAAACGGTGTTTCCGTGTGCTGCTCTGGTTTGCCAGAAGCAGCTTTGTCATGCTGGCCACATGACCTGGAAGCTGTACGCCGGCTCCCTCGGCCAATAATGCAAGATGAGCGCGCAACCCCAGAGTCGGTCACAACTGGACCTAATGGTCAGGGGTCCCTTTACCTTTTTATCTTAGGCTCATTAGGTAGTATTCAACTAAGTTATACTCAGAAGAGACCCGCTGAAATGAATGGACCTAACTTAGCTGTGCTCATTAATCTCAACGGGTCTACTTTGAGGAAGAACTCAGCTGCACACAACCCTCTGAATCCAATCCAGTATATTTTATCATTTTAAAGCTGAAATATTATCATTTTGTTGATTAAAACTAACACTTTTATACCAGGTGAGAATTTAAGTGCAAAGGTTGGTGAAATTGATTTTGTAGAGCACAAATCTAATGGCAGCTGCACCGTTAAAACAGAAATTGCCAAGGCAAAAACTGAAATAACGGCATTTGGAGACAATGTGTGCTAGAAGGAGCCCTGATACCAAGAAGACATCAAGCGAGAAAGTAGTTGCTAAGGAAAGCAGAAACAAGAATGCATTACCACATACCTTCACAGCTCACTGATTCAAAACAAGACAGAATGGTAATGATTACAAGTAATTAATTCTTTCAGGCAGTTCTGTACTTTATGAGCAATTAATTGGTTAGTGTCAAATTTATGTTAGTTGACAGTTGGTGAGATTAGTCCAAAATATCACCATAACTGGCAATGAGCACTGAATGAAAAGAAATGACAAAGAGCTTTACAGGGACTTTACCAAGGACAATCTGTTCAACATGCTCCTAGCTATCTCAACTCTAAACCAAAGGTGGCTTGTAATTCTTATAAATGGTCCATTAAATATGACAAAATATCGAAGAAAAATTCTTGCCCTAACAGAATTTCAGTCTGTTAGTAAATGAAAGTGGGACACTCTCAAGTGACCCCCATTCAAACAAGTATGTGGGTATCAAGTGCTGAAAATAATATACAGTTGTATACACTTCTGTTGGGAATTAAACTTGAAAGATCAATTTATTTAAAAGAAACAAAATTCAGGCTAATGACAGGCCAAAAGTAGGCAAATCCCCTCCAGCACATTAATATGATGATAATGTTAGGGACCAATAACTATTCTCCAGTCTACGGTCTTGCCACGCTGCCATCTTGCTAATGGAGAAAACTTTCCATTTATCATGGTTATGGATAAATTCTGAAAAAATGTGTTAAGGCTGGTCCATCCTTTACACTGATTCGTTGTTTAACATTGCATGTATGGCCTGTGTTTCCTCCTCCATTTCAACTTTAGTTCCTTTCACTTTTGCAGGAAGTCTATTTTGTCACTATGACTGAATCCTCAAACTATATTTGCATGAAGATTGCAATCTAGCATAAAGCTATTCAGATAATATATTCGTGCAAACTATTATTTGCTCATTCAGATGTAATAGCAAACTCTTGCACAGAAAGGGGAAGAGAACATGAGGAGTGAGCATGTAAACACAGCTCATGTTCATGAATTGGCACACAATGGTGCTGTATGTAAATCAACCCTCAAGAGACTGGCTTCACTATGAGAATCTCTAATGCTCTTCAAACAGAGGCAAACTATTATAGTCCAGTGGCATAAATGTAAATTTACAAATTCAGTGACACAACAAAGCATGCAAAATTGTATTTTTAATCTCCAAGAGTGCTACATTATTCTTCTCTCTCGGCTCAAATGGGCAGAGGACTACCTCTGCTGGCTATACTAAATGGGAGATAGACAAATTAATTAAAACTTTTAAAATAATTCACTCCCTGAAGGAGGAGGAGTTTGGATTTGATATCCCACTTTATCACTCCCCTTACGGAGTCTCAAAGCGGCTAACAATCTCCTTTCCCTTCGTCCCCCACAACAAACACTGTGAGGTGAGTGAGGCTGAGAGACTTCAGAGAATTGTGACTAGCCCAAGGTCACCCAGCAGCTGCATGTGGAGGAGCGGGGACGCGAACGCAGTTCACCAGATTACAAGTCCACCACGGACATAGATGTAACACTTTAACAGCCCTACCTTGTTCCCCCACCATCAATAGTGAGAACTCGAATGCCCCAGCCTTTTACAGGGTCTGTATAGCCAATTACAGCCAATGCTTCCCTGACAGCAGCCTGAAGAGCTTCATCATTTGACTGCCTTAGTCGCAACAAGCATGGAATGCTTTTTTCCTGAAAACAAAAATAAAGATTTTAAATACAGCACAAAAAGTGTCAATCTATCTGGTGCTCCTCCTCCAGAGCACCAGATATAAAACTAAAATGAAATTTATGAAAGTAAATATTTTTAAATTTAAAAGAAAGCATTGATGTTTTCTTCACACTTTTCTTACACATACTATACTTGGCCTGAAATCCTAAGCACAATTCTCAGGAATAAATTAGTAGGTCTCACAGGATCATGTTATTAGAACCTTCCACTTATTGAAAAATGTAGTTAGTGTTATTTTTCAAGCTGCAGGGCAATAATGAAAGTCAAAATACTCAAAATGTGTAACTAGATATCCTCAACTCCAGATTCTACTATAAGTCAGAAATGACTGTGATTATCTCCAGAAAACTTTTGAATCTTTTGTGTATTGCAACCTTGTGATCTTTTAATATTATATAACATTACCATCCCTATACCAGAGAAATTTATTGGTGTAACTTTAGTGCAGCGATGGCTAACCTATTCAATGCCAATTGTTCCTGAAAGGGGCTATGCTGGCTGGGCCTGATGAGAGCTGGTGACCAACAACATCTTGGCAGGATATAAGAAGCCACTGATTCTTATAGTCTGATATCAAGTGGAATATGCACTTAGATGTTATCTATTGTTGTAAAATACATAGCTCACAATTATTATTTCCAAAATGAGAATGTGATTTCATTCTCAATTCATGGTGAGATGATAGAATTGATTTGTACCTTAACAGCAACTCCTCTGCTTTCTGGAAATTCCAAGAGATGGTATGTCAGTTCTTCAACCCTGTTGATACAGACTCTTCTGTTAGATGATCTCCGTAATGCTTGCACTAAAGCCCGGGTTCTGTTATCTATACTCACCCTTGCAATAATCTAAGAAGAGAATGTTTTATTAATTTTAAAAAATCCATCAGATATCTAAGCCAGATGTCTTCAACCAATTCAAACTCAGGACCCACCTTCAACCCAAATGTGCATTTGAGGAACCCATTTCTTAACCTTTAATCATATACCCTGTTTCTCATATTTTAAGACATACCCATAAAATAAGCCATAGCAGGATTTTTAAGCATTCAAGGAATATAAGCCATACCCCGAAAATAAGACATAGTGATAGGCGCAGCAGCAATGCCGGCCGCGGCAGGAGGAGGAGGAAAAAAATAAGACATCACTTGAAAATAAGCCATAGTGTGTTTTTTTGAGGAAAAAATAAATATAAGACATGTCCTATAATATGAGAAACACGGTATTTGTATGTTGGCAGTGCTGCTGCTGCTGCTGTGACCCAGCAGTGGGTCCCAACACACCTGCTGAAAAACACTGGTCTAAGGGATCTAGCAACACAAGCTTTTGTGGGCCAGAACCCACTTTATCAAGCACATTTTTAAAAATGACAGGCAGGCAGTTTGTTCCCTCCTTTTCTCTATGAGCAGAAGTTAAATACTCAAGGCTGTTGATGTTCTGTACCTGATTTTTGTTACTTTTACATAGGCAGTCATTTTTGTAGACATTTTGTTGCAAACTAGCACTCTTTAAAGAGAAAGCCAATTCATCCAATTACTTAGGTCTTTTATGGTAAGATTGTACAAAATAAATAAAAAAACCTCTACATATACTTTAACCATGTACTGTAAGTATTTTCACAAAGCTGATTCTTAAGTTGCACAAACTTTTAAAAATATTCTATACTCTGCTCTGTTAAATCAATGACACAGGGGGTTGGGGTTGTTGCCCCCCCCCAAAATTTTCTTCTATTGTCTACAACTATATTTTATCTGATACATAACAAAATAGCTTATGAAATGATGATTAAGGAGATTTACCTTTTCCCTTTGAAGGGACAGCCTCCTCTCTTTCTCTTCCGCACGTTTAGCCTCCTCGTCATCTTTCAACATATCCTCACTTTTTTGTACTTTGCTCTTTTCTGGCAGGGCGGTTTTTGTATCAGATCGTAACTTTGGGACGAGTCCTCCAATGTAACTATCCACAAAGGCCTGTACACTGTTACTTGGGTAAGAAAGAAAACTTACAATACCCTTTTTGCTGGAAGCTGGAGCAGTGGCACTGGCCTTTGCTGAGTCTGGAGACTGTGCTGCAGGTATTAAGGCAGATACTGCATTCATTCTGTTTTCATTACTTAATATGTCATCTTCTGGTGTATCAAGTGTCTTTCCCTCCCGAGTCTGTGATTTAGGAGGGGAACCATTCCCCTTTTTCTCTTGAGCCATACCACCAGTGCTGAAGTACCAATTGATGTGATTCGCTAGAAAGTTGTATGTTTCTCCAAAGTTTGTAGCAAAATAGCTAACATGAAAAAGGCTATTTTTGAAATCTGCAAGATCTTTCCATGAACCACGATTAGTACTACTGGGATCCAAATCTTCACTTGCAGGCACAAGCTTCTTACCGTCTATGCTATCATTGCAGTCTTTCTGACTTCTATTGTTTGCAGCTTGTCTGATATTTTCTGGGTTCGTATGAAAACTATTTTCTTGGCCATTATTTTCAGCCGATCTGTTCAGTATACCAGAATGTGGCTTAAGCCGAGCTATCCGTGAAATCAGTTCACTGTGAGTTCCAGACACAGCTTTTGAGACAGATTCTAAAGTGTTCTTAAATCGTGACATGCGACTGCTTGTTTCTTTCAATTCCTTGGAAGTACTAAGTTTAGAAGCTCTGTAATGCAAGGAGTCATGATAACAGAGGTGCTTGTTATACCATAGTGCTTTGCCTCCTCCCCATTTATAATATGGTTTGCTTGTGTGAAAAGCTCTAAAAGGAATAGCTTGGGTTATACTCCAAAAAAGTTTAGGTCTGTACAAGTAATACAGTTGTCCAGTCTTTTGTTTACAAAGGCTTTTTGAACTAGCTACTAAGCACAGATAGGCATCTAAAGACAACCAAATTGACATTACTTATAAATACTGAAGTCATCCATAAATTTGTTTTGTCCAGAAATCTTTTTTTAAAAGGAAACATCACTCTTCAGGATGTTACCTGAAATGAAAAATAAAGAGTGTTAGTCTATTGAGCAAAATATGTGCGACAAAGAAATAAGAGTTTCCAGTAGTGAGTATACTTGATCTTAGCCTAAGAGGCAGCTCATCAAATTTAGAATTGTATCACCCTGGGAAGCCATTTCTTTAAGGAGTTAAGCAAAAGTAACCTGAAATTATCTATAGGTAAAGGTAAAGGGACCCCTGACCATTAGGTCCAGTCGTGACCGACTCTGGGGTTGCGCGCTCATCTCGCATTATTGGCCGAGGGAGCCGGCGTACAGCTTCCAGGTCATGTGGCCAGCATGACAAAGGCGCTTCTGGCGAACCAGAGCAGCACACGGAAACGCCGTTTACCTTCCTGCTGCAGCGGTCCCTATTTATCTACTTGCACTTTGATGTGCTTTCGAACTGCTAGGTTGGCAGGAGCTGGGACCGAGCAACGGGAGCTCAACCCGTCGCAGGGATTTGAACCACCAACCTTCTGATCAGCAAGCCCTAGGCTCTGTGGTTTAACCCACAGCGCCACCTGTATCCCGAAATTATCTATAGGGATTACCAATACTCAAATACAGTGTCATGCATTGAAGCAAGGTATCAGTGCATCCCCAAGAACAGCTACATATTAAGCAACAGAATAAAACAGGTACCCCCAAACTTGGCCCTCCAGGTGTTTTGGGACTATAACTCCCATCATCACTACCTAACAAGACCAGCGGTCAGGGATAATGGGAGTTGTAGTCCCAAAACATCTGGAGGGCCAAGTTTGGATATGCCTGGAATAAAACAATAGAGAGTAGGCTGACTCCATCAAAGGATAGAATATGAGATAAAAGGCACCATTGTATTCATTCCTATAAGAACAAGGCAAGAGTGTAATTAGGCACAGAGTTAGCTAACCATACTTGAAATAAGATTGCTTCCCATGGTGGTTTGTATTAGTGAAAGTGCTTCTGTTAGTGTAAAGCAAAGCACCTCATTTCCACCCCTACCAAATGCAGGTCTCTATGCCATACCACCCCTTCTTGGATCACTGCCTTGTCATGGTAAAGGGGCTTGAATAACTCCAAGAAGCTATGAGCTATGCCGTGCAGGGCCACCCAAAATGGACAGGTCATAGCCGAGAGTTTAGACTAGTATTTTGCCAAGAAAGCTCCATGAACATAAAAAAGAAGAAGCTTTGAGAAGAAAGTGAGAGTTTCCAAGGCATGCTCTGGTTCATGGGGTCCAAGACGACTAAACAACAACAACAACAACAACAACAACAACAACAACAACAACAACATGCCATACCACAGAACCTTCCAACCTTTAGGAGAAGCTTTTTTGGGTTACACGAGATGAAGTATCAGTGAGAATTAGACATTCTGCCCTGTGTAAATGGAAGCACTTCCACAACTGAAAAACAACAACCACCCACTGCCAGTTGCATCGCATAATCCAACAATTCTACTCTAAGACAACTCTTTCACCACATTAAGTTTTCACTGAACTTTGGCACCAACCATTACGTCTTCATTGCACTTTGCCATGAATAATCTATCGAATTTCTCATTGCAATCAACAATGCCTCTGGGGGAAATGTTTCAGGGAAACTTCCTAGAATAGCTCTCCACTGAAGTACTGCATCAAATCAGCCTGTGCGTGCCCCAATGCCACTTGGTGCATTTCATATTTTGGGCTGCCCTTGCATTTTAAGGAAAGAAAAGCTGTATACAATCATTTTATTTTAACCAATGAACAAGTTGAGCAACAGAGAATAGCTAGCTGACAACAGGGCACATGACACTTGCATGATCTGTTCCTAGTATCTTTCTTGTACAGCCAAGATCACACATTACAAGGCACTATTTATAACTGACAAGATGAGCACTTGCATACAGGAATACACTTAAAACCAGGAGGAAAACATTCAGAGCCTAATAGCTTTGGGTTTCAGTGAGACATGCTTAGAGGATAAGCTGGATATAAGCTCACAAATACACTTAAGCAAATTGCCAAGCATTACGTGTGTTTTCAGGACACAAGACTGACCACACCAAAGCCGTACTCTAGTCACATACACAATATAGTGGGCTTCTCCCTTAATACATCTTTAGCCCAGGGGAAGGCCAGAAAGCTAGTGAAATAACCACACACACCCATTTTTTTTAAAGATTGAGAACAGCTCAAAACCTTGAACAGTCAGAAAATATTCCAAAAGCAAACATTCTTGTGGAAAAAAGTCTTAATTATATGCACACAAACAAACAGGAATATTAGAAGCTACTTTGCAACTCAGGCTACTGACCAGGATACGTTTAATTTCAAGGTCGTGGGTTCAAGCCCCAAATTTTGCATTTCAGGGGGTTGGACTTGATGACCCTCATGGTCCCTTCCAATTCTATGAGTCTATAAGGGTTTTCAAATGAAGGGGAGAGAGGGAGATATAGAGGGAATGCATCACATATACTATTGTGTTCCTTCCTTTATATTAAGAGCCAAAGCTAAGAGAGAGAGAGAAAGAATGAAAGGCCCCAGGGCCCCATAATACCAGGTGGGCAACAGTTAGGGAAACAGTGGATGTTTGAAGTCTCAGCCTTAAGCAGAACCTCACATCCCCCAAACACACAGGAGAGGCTGTGTATTATCACCCATTTGTTGTTTGTGGTTTTTATTTTGTTTATGTATTTTGAGGTTTTAGATTTTGATTTTGTTCTGTGAACCACCCTGAGACCTCTGGGCAGAGGGTGGTTTATAAATTCAATAAATAATAATAATAATAATAATAATAATAATAATAATAGCAGCTGCTGACTCACCCTGGGGCAAACTCTTAACCTGCTCACTGGTAATAGTAATAACAATAATAATAAAAAATATCATTTAAACCGCCCGCCCACTTCGGGAGGCTGTCAAAACACATATAAAAGCATAACCTATAAAAACATAATGGTACTACTGAAGGCCTTTTAAGCCAGGGACAAGCCGAAGCTACGCAACGTACACGAAAGGCACACATAAACACACACAATTTTTCTTTCTCTCTCTCTCTCTTTCTCTCTCTCTCACACACAAATACCCCGTAACCAAGGAAAACAAAACACCTTAGAGGGGCAAGAGGGCGACTCACAGACCCAGGTAAACAAGCGCGTTCCTGACACGCGTCAGGAAAGGCGCGCACGACGAAGACAACACCGGGCAAGGCAGCAGCACGAGGGGACGGAACTGCTGGCTGCCACTCACCCCAAGCAGGGCTCCCCGAAGGTCGAGGGTCTACCCTCTAGGCCGCCCGGCAGGCTGCCCAACGCGAAACCCGGAAAAACAGTCCAACCGGCCATTTTCTTCCCAGCCGATGAGCATGCGCGGCCTGCCGCGCATGCGCACTAGGGACGCGCCGGCGGCGAGATTTATTTATTTATTTATAAAGCCCCCTCCCCCCCCTCCCCGCGCCTCTCTCTCTCTCTCTCTCTCTCTCTCTCTCTCTCTCTCTCTCTCTCAGGGGTCGTGCGCCTACCGGTACCCCCATATTTACCTAGTACGCATGCGTGCGAGCTGGAACGTTTAGCCGCGCGCCGTTTAACGACGACAAACAAACTCGATAGCCGCCGGTCTCCTAAAAATTGCAAAAGGGATAACAAATCTTTAAAGGGCGCGTCTCATTCTCTAGGGCAGGGAGCTTCCGGGTTGATAATGGAGATGCCGTATTTAACGCACGCGCAGAAAGAAGAAGAAGAAGAAGAAATATTATTGCTGTTTTAATTATACTCCGCCCACTTTGGGCGGCTTTCCAACAGATATAAAGCCATAAAATAAAATAAAACCTTAAGATTGTAACGTATCTGGGGTTGGACTTCGCTGTGAGTCCATCGAGAAACAAACAAAAAAGGTCGCAGCAAACAGATGAGTTGCTCTTAAGTGGAGAAGTCCCCCTCCCCCCTTTTAAGTAAACACTCCAAAAAAAATCCAGCCTTTCCCATTATAAATTATAAGTGTACTGGCATGGCTGCGTGGCTAAAATACTGCAACGGTTTATGACGTCTCAGCAATTTAGTCCGTATTGCAATTTGGGGAGCAACCTGCAGGGATGAGACAAGTGCTGTTGTTCAATAATATACGCAGTAATCTCTAAGTAACTAGGGCAGTGGTGTTCAAACTTCTTTCAAAGAGGGCCAAATTTGATGAAGTGAACATGTGTGAGGGCCAGCCAAAGTTGTTGAGGTTTTTTTTAGGATTTTACTCCAAAATTGTTGGGTTTAACTTATATTTACATTTACAAGTGTTGAGGAGACAGAAGAGAACAGTGGCTGTGGTCAAACTTCAAAGAAAAAAAGCTCTCCATTATTAGTGGCCTCTCCTTTCCTGGGCTCCTTCAACTCCTGAGACTCTACAGCAGCCTTTGTCAACCTGTTGCCCCAGAATGATGGAGACTACAACATGCAGCAGCAGCAACAACAACAAATAGCATGAGAGCTGAGGCATGAATTGATGAAGTGAACATGCGCAAGGCCTGAACATTTTGCCTGACATTCTTAAAATCATTAAAATTAAATGAAAATTCTATGCAACGATTTTATGCAAAGTGTATTGCAAATGGCATACTTTTCTTTTCGTTGCATGGATGACAAATCTATACAGGTGTTAAATCACTCTGCCTTTCATATCTGAAGGCCAGATGAAAAATAAACCCAGAAAACTGAAATATATGTCAGGAACATTGTAAAGTACATTTGCCACATACACCCAGACAACACCATTACGGGCCCCAACAACATCTAACATACCATCTCAGGACTATTTAATTGCTCATCCTCTAACATTGTGTATGCCATCAAATGCCAACAGTGCCCTTCAGCTCTCTATATTGGACAAACAGGCCAAACCCTACGCCAAAGGATAAATGGACATAAATCTGACATCAGGAACCAGAAGACAGAAAAACCAGTAGGAGAACACTTCAATCTCCCAGGACATTCTATACAAGATCTCAAAGTAGCTGTCTTACTACAAAAGAATTTCAGAAATAGACTGGAAAGAGAAGTTGCTGAATTACAACTTATCACCAAGCTCAAAACCATGGAGGGACCTGGTTTGAACAGAGATATCGGATTCTTATCTCATTATACATGATAAGCGATCTTCAGCCATCTCAACCCTTGCTTTTTCATGCAAAACCATTTGCAGTCGTTTTCGGTCATCAACAGCTATCAGTCAGTCAATCACCCATTTCCACCACCCTTCTGAGTGATCCCCCCTCCCCACCCCCTCCCCACCCCTTCTCTACATAAGTGCCTGGGGACTCCTATTTCACTGTATCTGAAGAAGTGTGCATGCACACGAAAGCTCATACCAAAATAAAAACTTAGTTGGTCTTTAAGGTGCTACTGAAGGAATTTTTTTATTTTACCTCGACCCAGACCAACACAGCTACCTACCTGTACATTACACAGTAACCCAAGCGATTCAAATGGATTAAAGCACTGTATTGCCCTGGCACAAATAATCCACTTTTTTAAAAAAGGAAATTTTGTGATGTTAGGGAATTGGCAGAGGGCTCCTCCAGGCAACTTATCTATTCAGCATGCATCCTGATTTGCTTGAATTTACACATGGTGCTTAGAATATCTTGGTTCTTTATTGAGTAAGTCATTCTGATTTGTTTATTGGGCAGTTATATGACAATGAGCAACTTGAATTTGCCAGTGCGTGAGTAAATCCTATCTGAAAATGGAGATGGTTTGGAAGAGCAGAGAGACGTGTAAACAATCTGCATGCAAATTAGGATGAATGCGGGATAAATGTTCATTGTTGTATAACTGTCCCATAAGTAAATCGGAATCAATGCTCAATAACCGCTGTTTACAGGGTGCTTCCAGACTTTTGCTGTTTTCAGGTGGGATTCATTCACATAACCACAAATTCAGATGGCCCAATTATAGTTGCTTCGACTTTTTGTGTTAAGGAAAGCAACAGGAAAACATACTGGAAAGTGTGGGATGACACTTGGTTTGATACAACATAATATAGCCTCCCCACAAACAAATCAGAAGCAATGCTCATTAAATAGTCAGCATCATCTAATCTACCTGCAAACAAACCAGGATGAATGGTGAATTACCAGGTTTCTGGAGGAGCCTGAAAACAATACTTTACTACAAAACTCTTCTACATTCAAACACTAGGTGGCAGCCAGAAATGGAAAAGAAACTTGTTTTCTGTGTAATTATGTACACTGATAAATATCCCAAACTTACAAATGAAGCATACTAGCCAGCAGCAATAAACTTTCTTGTCCTTTTGTTTATATAAATCCATTCTCTCTCATTCTCCATGACTTTGCCATTGTCATAAGCACACTATTCATTGCAAATGTCTGCTTAGTTTGGCAGCTAAGCAGAGACACTGTAGGGCGTAGTTTATGACATACACATAAATTTGACAAGAGGCAACTCTACTTCCACCCTCCTCTGGACTTCTCTGTCTCTGGAGATGGGAAAGGTTCCTGTGAATGGAAAGAGACGGACACAGGGAGGATTCTTAGAATAGGTCTATCTATGCATAACTAGCAGAGAAGAAGAGGGTTTGGGGAATGGAAGGAACAATGTTTTGAACAGGTAGAAAGGAAAAGAGGAAATTACTTGAGGCGGCAGCATAGACAGGAAAGTTTGGAGGAGGGTGGAAGAAGATGCAAGAACGCCTTGCATTTATTTGGGTCGCAAACACTGAACAGCGTGGCTAATCTGCCATAAATCCCGTTTGAGACAGGTGGTTGTTTGAGTGGGTGGGAGGGACATGGTAATGGCTGATAAATAAGGAGCTTATCCCTAGTGGGAAGGCGAACAGGGGAACTGCCCTGTGCTTTCGGGTCCCCGTGTCTGGCACCAATGGCCACAGCCAAGAGCCCTGCTGATTTCCAACCATCAAATGAGGCTCTCAGTCTCCTCCTTAGAGCAGGGCAAGGCTTTTATAAGGTTGACTTTTAAAAGGTAGTTGAATGTTCTTTGTAAGCTGCCTTGGTATGAATTTTATATTGGAAGGTGGGATGTACATTAGGTCACATTCACACCATACATTTAAAAGGCAGCTGTCTACCAGCTCTGGCTGAGACCCTACCTGCCTGCGCACTGTCTTGCCAGAGTGCTACATGCACTAGTTACGACAATGCGCTCTACGTGGGGCTACCTTTGAAAGTGACTCTGAAACTACAACTGATCCAGAATGCAGCAGCTAGACTGGTGACAGGGAGCAGCTGCCAAGACCATATAACACCGGCCCTTAAAGACAGTAGCCAATGTAGGGCCTGAAATGGGGTTATGGGGTATGTGTAAGCAGAGCCAGCCAACCGCACCATACACCAGAGAGAAACCTAACCCAGGCCCCTCAGCTATGCCAACTTGGAGCCGGCACACTAAAATAAGTAAATAAATAAAAACTTAAACAAAACCCAAAACAGCTCCCTTACCTTCTTTCCTGGCTGGCGTAATCTGGCAGAGCTTCAGATGCAGCAGCTGATCTGCCACTCTGCCCCACCTTGGCAAGGATTTGGACCGCTCTGCCAATTCATCTAATTTGGCAAGACGCGCAAACAGATGCAGCTTAGAATACCTTGTAGAGCCAGTTACAAGGAGATAAAGGAGATTTTGTTTCCCAACAGAAGAAGAAGTCACAAATACAGAGACTGATCTAGGTGAGCCAACACACTTTTTACATTTAGGTCAAGCCCTGGATTGCCTTTAAACATGCACAAACAAGAGCAGGCGAACCAGTTTTCAACACAGCAGGTGTTGATCAGCTTACTAATGTCTGGATGTGCAATTTCCTTTACACACACCCCCTTTTACATACATTTAAAGTGCAATGTAATTGACATGATCTGTATTCCCCCCCCCCAACTCTAACTTAACTGCTTACATTTCTTTCTTCCCTTCCACCCGTTTCTTTACATATACACCTGCCAACATAGGATAACCTTCCATGCATGTGATGAAGTAAACTCTGGTCTATGGAAGTGTGCGCCATTGTTATGCACATCCTCCCTCTGTGGGTTAAATGTTCCGGTGGTCCATGCAGCGCTTACCCTGGTTTGGTGTCCTTTGGTAGGAGGTCAACTGAAGTCTTATTGATGTTCTGTAGTGTTTGCTTTATTGACACAGGTTGCTCATAGGTAGAGGCGTAGCTTAATCAGGGTGTTTTCCCCCAGCCAGAACTCACTGGAACTCAGTTCCAGCACCTCTCAAGTGGGTGCCATTGCTATTATAAGAGAACAAGGGAGGTGTTCGTTGTGAGTTCTGGCACCTCTTTTTCTAGAAAAAGAGTTCTGAGCTTAACCATTCTAACACGCAAAGTTCACAGCTCCCATATCATATATTTTAGGGTATAGCCAGCCCCCCCCTTTTAGATCACAGTCCAAAATCACAGCTCTCTGGGTTTCCCCCCCCCCTTCTGTTTCTATCCGAAGCCCCTTTTTCAGGAGAGGAATCTAGGTAAGTCATCTTCTCCAACCATCACTGAATGAAACACATTGTTGGAATCACCAAGGCTATCAGCAGGTAGGCATTTATTATTATTATTATTATTATTATTATTATTATTATTATTATTATTATTCCATGGTTTTCCATGGTTTGCACTTTCCTTGCACAATAACTAATAATGTATAATACACAACATTAAAAACACAATTGAAAACAACAGTGGCAGAGATCACAGATAAAAACGAGCTGCGTGGGTAATACTCAGCAATCAAAAGCAGACGTGACATTCACACAGCTTTTTCCATTTTCAAAAGCAGTTTGAAGGACCTTCTTGGGCTTTTCTTTCAGCAAACAGATTGATAGAGGGGAAAGTTCAGTTACTGTCATCCAGCTGGATGTGAGTTGGGAGTCTCAGGGGCAAAATTCATGTGCAGGCAGTGCTTCCCCACAAGTAAGTGATGCTTTTGTAGTCGGTGAAATCCATCCCTATAAATAAGAATCCAAGGTTAACCTATGGCCCCCGATATACAATGACACTGCAGGTTCCGTTGAAAACAGGTTAAAAGATTACTCTTATAGATAGGATCTCCCAGGGGATAAAGAGAGTCATGTACTGATCTCCTGTTGCGCCACTATTCTTCCTCCTTTGTTAGATTAAGGTTCAAGTTCCCCTGCTTGATTTATAGTTTGTGAACTGGAGGGAAATAGAAGGTGTGTCTGATTAAGTTATCTGAGCACAGTTACATCTGATTTTTTAATCTAATGGTAACAATAGTAATTGGATGTATTTCTTTTCTTTGGAAAAGTATTATTAGGCACTCCCTGTTTTGAGTACTGAGAAATCCCAGGGGCAACACCAGCACTAAAGGGTTTTGCTTACACCGGAGAATTAGGATGGTACCTTGGGTTACAAACACCTCGGGTTACAAACACTTCAGGTTACAGACTCCGCTCACCCGGATGTAGTACCTCGGGTTAAGAACTTTACCTCAGGACAGGGCCGGCGCGTCCATTCAGGCGACCTAGGCAGCTGCCTAGGGCGCCAGAATGGAGGGGGTGCTGGCCAGCCTGGCCGCCACCCCCTGGTGCTGAGCAGCTTCAGGCCGCTCTCTGGAGAGCGGCTTCAGCTGACAGGCGCAGTGGAGGCAGCCCCAGGCTTGCGCTCCCCGCGCGAAGCTCTGGAGGCGTGCGGGAGCGCGAACCTGGGGCCACCTCCCCGCGCCTCTCAGCTGTTTTTTATTTTATTTTTATTTTTTCTACTTTTTATTTTTTCTATTTTCTATTTTAATTTTTTCTATTTCCTATTTTATTTTTTTCTATTTTCTATTTTAATTTTTTCTATTTTCTATTTTTATTTTAGTTATTTATTTATTTTTTTATTTTTTTGGGGGGGGGGTGCCAGAAGGTGATCTCGCCTAGGGCGCAAAAAACCCTAGCACCGGCCCTCTCCCAGGAATTGTGCACCCATTAGCCAAAGTGGTACCTCAAGTTAAGAATGGTTTCAGGTTAAGAACGGACCTCCGGAACGAATTAAGTTTGTAACTAGAGGTACCACCGTACTTTGGTATAATCTGTTTTAATTATCCAAGTAGGGAGTAAGTGCAAGGCTGAGGGACCTGTATTCCTCTAGAGCAGGGTTTCCAAACTTGGGTCTCCAGCTGTTTTTGGACTACAACTCCCATCATCATTAGCTAGCAGGAACAGTGGCCAGGGATGGTGGGAATTGTAGCTCAAAAACTGTTGGAGATCCAAGTTTGGGAAACACCGCTCTAGAGGTTGCTAGACTCCAGTTCCCATCAGCCTCAGCCAATATCGCCAATGGTCAGGGGTGATGGGAAATGCAGTCCAGCAACATTTTGGAGGACCATAGGCTCCCTAGCCCAGGCATACAACATACATTCTTATAGTAAGCAGGAGGTCCCTAGAACAAATGTGCTCAGCCCCTCCAAAGCTAAACCTGTTACAGCTAACTCTGGTAGGAAACTCATCTGGTTTTGTTTTTGTCTCTTCCAAACTCCACAGTGCTGTTTCAATTTCACACACACTGCTCACTGTACACACACCTTTTTCTCCGAGGTGCTCAAGATGGCATGCATGGTTCTTCCCCTCCTGATTTAATCCTCACAACAACCCTGTGAATTAATTTAGGCTGGGACGCAGTTGCTGACAAAGTCACCCAGTGAACTTCCTGGCTGAGTGGGGATTTGAACCCTGGTCTCCTAGGTCCTAGTCCAACATTCGGTACACTGAATCGGTACACCACACTGGCTGTTACAAGGGCATCATATTTTAGAGGAAGGAGATGCAAGAATCAGAAATTATCCACTGAAATAATGGATGTGAAGAATACTGGGCTGGATTCAGACTTACAGCACAATCCTAGCCATGTCTACTTGGAAGTAAGTCCTATTGAATTCAATGGGGTCTACTCCCAGTCCCAGTTAAGTGGGATTAGGACTGCAGCCTTAGTCATGCTTAGGGTATACTTAGTGAAATCAACAACTGAACGTTAGTCATCATTACTAAATTAAGTTAAACTGATTTCAATGGATCAACTCTAAGCATGGCTAAGGTTGGATCCAACCAACAACCAAAAAAAAGTGCAATATAATATGAAACCATTGCAAGTTTATCAATGAAGGTGCAGCTGATAAGTAAAAAAATCTAGAGGGTTGTGATACAGAATCTCTGATACCATGGGCGTACCCAGGATCAAAACTAGGGGGGGCAAGGGGAGGGGCCAAGGCACGGAAGGGGAGGGGCCACAAAGTGGGCGGGAACGGCGAACTCACGCTCCGCCGGGCTGTGCCCCTCCCTAAAAGCAGGGCTGGTGGGCGGAGGCGGAGCCCAGCGGAGCGCGAGTTCAGCGTTCCCGCCCGCCGCGCCGCGCTCTCTGGTTCCGCTGGGCTGTGCCCCTCCCTAGAAGCAGGGCTGGTGGGCGGAGGCGGAGCCCAGCCCAGCGGAGCGCGAGTTCAGCGTTCCCGCCTGCCGCGACGCGCTCTCTGGTTCCCCGCCGTGCTTGGCCTTGCCTGAGGGCGCGCCGGGGAGCTGGAGGGAGGGTGCGGCGCGGCGGGAATGGCGAACTCGCGCTCCGCCGGGCTGTGCTCCGCCTCTGCCCACCAGCCCTGCTTCTAGAGTAGGGCAGCTGCCCTAACTTGCCCCATGGTGGGTACGCCCTTGTCTGATACTCTCCCTTCATATTCCTGCATGCTGAAACTATAAACATTCCTTTGGTAATCTTGTTTATACGGCTATATACATCTGCTAGCAATCATTCTGTTCCTAGAAGGAACTATGTTTATGTTACCATAATCACACTGAAAAATCCCAGATATCGCAGAGCCTATTTTTATCCTAATGACGAAGTAGTCAACAGCTCTTCCTATTGAAACATCCTGGCTACTTAGCCAAACTATCAAGTAAAGGTCTTGCGATACATTTCGTGGTTGATAATCACTGCACACAAGGGAGAAACTATTCTAAGCTATTCATTGTGGGTGCCTCCACGTGACAGCTTCTTCTGTACTTGGTGCTGCTCATTTTTTATTATTTTATTATTTTTGCAGCATCCACATGGCATCAACCTAACCAAAATGCCAACCTTACTCCCCTACCCCAATTAATTCCAGATTTACCATTTATATGTTTTGTTTTGCTACTTATTGGCTTTTCCACAGAAATTGTAAATTTGGATTAAATGGGGGGAATAATATGGGTAAACTTTCAGATTAGGACAATGTCATGTGGAAACTTTTCCAAACTTGCATGTATGCATAGCACAGAATCCAGAATGAACTGCCACTTCAAAGTGCCCCATGTAGCTGCAAGGAATTTTAAATTCACCATTTAGTTTTTTTAAAAAGTCAGTTAAAAAACCAAATTAGAGAAATATTTTCCCTTGTGCTTAACTGAGAAAAATTGCCTGGTTAAGTTTCCTAAAAAATATTATCTATATTCATGCTGCAGTATGTATTTACCTAGGAATAAGTCTGAATTCAATGCGGTAGGCAAACTTTTTTTAAACTCATCAATTTTTGGACAACGGGACAAAATATTTTAAACTGGTCGATAACCCCATTATTTTATTATAATACAAATGAACAACTACTACTATTCTAATGTATTTGTATACTTCTAAGGACCTTGGTTTTGTTATTTTTCCTCTAGCAAACATAGTTCCTCTCCCCCGTTAGGGGATATCGAATGTCCATCCAAACTAAGCAAGAGGCCTTCTAGAGTTCTTCCAGGCTCCCGGAGTCTGTACAGACTCTGCTTCACTTAGTTCTCTTAAAAAAACAGTGTATTGGGAACAGAGCCAAAAACCGAGGCAGAGGTTCTGAAGCAAAACACCATAATGGGGCAAAAGGTGGCAGAAGCCCATATGTTCTATGGGGCGAGTTATGTGAGGTCTTTGGTCTAATAGACCAAATGTATTTTGGCTCATTTAAAAATGGGATAACTTCATTGAACATTGCATATTTGGAAGGGTCTGCGGTCGTAGTCCCAGCACACATTTCTCAATGGGAGAAGGAAAAATGAAAATCAGCTTTTAAAAACTGATACATCGTTATGGAAGTTTGCTTGTGCATTCTTGACGCAACTCTATGAGTCAAACATTAACTCTGGCTTGACCCTTATATCCAGTTTTTTTGGGGGGGGGTTGGGAACCTGAAAACTCACTGTAATGTGATATATCTCATGAGCACAAAGTGAGCTTAATGATTTAATATTTTATATGTTTCGCATGATCCTCCGTCTGCAGTCATAATTCCCACTTCATCCCCCCCCCCACATTTCCAAAGGGAGAAGGAAACACCCAATAGCTGTCTACAGTGGTACCTCGGATTAAGTACTTAATTGGTTCCGGGGTGCCATTCGCTCCCCGAAAAGTACTTAATCCGAGTGGCGATAGCGCGCATGTGCAAAGTGCCGATAGAGTTCTTCTGCGCATGCATGAACCACGCAGATCGCTTCTGCGCATGTGCGCGTGGCGGAACTGGAAGTAAACACTTCTGGGTCTGCAGAGTACTTAAACTGAAAGTATTCAAACTGAAGCATACTTAAACCGAGGTATGACTGTATACACTATACCTTTAAAGCACATTCAAAGCACATTCTTTCCCTCAAAGAATTCCGGGCACTGTAGTCTACCCCCTTACAGAGCTACAGTCCCTAGCAACTCTTTACAAACTCCAGTGCCCAGAATTCTTTGAGGGAAAAGAATGTGCTTCAAATGTGCTATAAAGCTGTAGCGTGTACCACAGGATTGCAATGTGATATCTGCCTTGAAAACATGATAGTAGTGCACAACTGTTTCTGCATTTCAGTTTTGGAGATCGGGTTGGCCTTTCCATTCATTTACAAAGAGGCCAGGAAGGCAAATTGCATTGAAAGGTAAAACCTGATCCAAAGAACTATGCACTTTCCTTGTTGTGTTTTATTTTATTCAAACACAAGAAAGAAAAGGAATGGTGCAGGTTCACAGATGTCCGCCCGTTTCCTGAGTGTTGGCATTTTTGTGGTGAGAGATGGAGAAGCAGGTGCACACACTTGTCCCGTCCCCCCCGCAGATTTTGGAATAATCTCAGCAAAGAAGTTATCAAACTGGCAGAAACGGCTTGAGCCCTTAGCCAAGGACGCAGATGTCGTCTTGGTCAATAGGGACTGGCAAACTGCCTGCTGCAGAAACCCTGGAGAGCAAGATCTTGGTTACTCAAGGTCCTTGAGGATGCAAAATCCTTAGATGTGGCTCACATGTGTCCACATTCATAAGTAACTGTAACATGAGAACTGGTGCATGTGGTTTGGCACGTGGTTATGCATGAAATCTAAAATAGATTTAGGATCTTGGCAGTCTGCATTTAAGGGGGATCGGAAGAGGTTTGGCTTAGGACAGATCCATGCCATACAATTATAGCACACTCAATGCACACTTAAAGCATGTGACTACCTCCAAAGAATCCTGGGAGCTATAGTTTCCTTCTCACAGCACTCTAATTCCCAGCATCCTTAATAAACTGCATTTCCCAGCATTCTTTGGGGTCAGTCATGTGCATTAGACTTGTGTTGGATGTGCTTTCAGGTTAGCAGTGGAAGAAATGCATAGCTGAATTATAAGTGGCTTTCTGATTTGTTTCGTGAAGATCTGCAAGCATCACCTGCGAAACTATATGTTCCGGAAATGCATTCGGAAATATATTGGACTGTGAACAGCTACTACTTCCTGTAAATGTAAAGGAACCTGAACACTAATGTATGGCATGCCATTTGTGGCCACTTTTGCCATTGTAGAAGCCAGGCTTTTGCTGTTTCGGGAACATCAGTTTACATTTCTAGTCCAAACAACATTAATATATAGCACACTATAAAAGAGAAGCGGAAAACATGAGGCTATGTTTATGTTAAAGGGAAGGATTTGATGAACTTGCAGCAATTTCATGCATCTGGTGACTAGGAGTATTTTCTCTTGAAAACCTCAAGTGTTCACTGTGGAAGAATTTTTGACCCAAGAGAAGCCGAAGTGCATAAGAGTTTGCAATATAACAAATGCAAGGACGTCCCCCACCCACCCCTTTCCCCCCAGAATCAAAGCTGGAGAAATATTTCTCAGTCTCTCAGTTATTGCTATGCAGCTTTAAGCAGGCAGGGGAATGATCATTTTGAGGATACCGTGGATTCGTTTTGCTTTATGGACACTGATTATCAAGACTTAACAACACCTGCAAAGCTAAGTAAGTACTATAGCCTTTTTTAAATGAATACAGACAGAATACTTGACCAGTTAGTTTGCCGATACACAACATGCCTTAAATTGGTGGAAATAAGAAACAAGGGACAATGTTTGCTTGGGACCATTTGATATTTATGATAGTAGGGCGGGGAGCAAAGGGGGGAATTTGAGGGAATATTTGTCAGGAAGTAGACCAAAATATTACACACCTCTGTTTGATAATACTGTAGAGACTACAGCGATAGGTGTAGCATTTTAGCTCCGTTGTGGAGCTGCTTTGTACAATACTTGGCAAGGCAGCCTTGTGTTTGCTTCCGAGTATACTCTCATTGGGAATCTATTCTGGAAGAATTGGTATGAGGAACCACTACAAAATTGTGTATATGCTATCGCATTTTTGTTGCATTTATGCATTGCGTATTAGTTACAAACTAATATTTACATGTTAAAAATGTAAATGTATGAAGCAGCCATGCCCTTCCCAAAATCAACAGTAGTTTTTCCTACAATAAAACTATGTAGTCCATTACCAAGAAAAGAAGAAAGCTGGAGAGCTGTAAATCTGCTTGGCAGTTTCACAAGCTGGAGTCATTCAAACGGCAAAGAATATCTTATCTGCACTTTTTAAATCTGCATCCTCCATTGTATTTTTGCTCAATGTGAAAAATACAAGAAGAGATGTGTAGTTCTAGGTTACCTTGACAAGGATTTATGTTGTATGAACAAAGTAATTCCAATAGTGATATTTAATTTTGTACAAGGAAAGACCAATGGAGCACTAGGATTATTTTGGAGACATCTTTTATAGTGAATGCACTCTTTTTTATGGTGGGAGAACAAAGTTAACGGGAAAATATGGTCCCCTTGTTGAATATATTGTTTTTTAGCCTACTTCTTTGTTCTGGGGTCTTTCATTCCTTTTTAATGAAAAAGTGCACAGCCTTTCCATGTACATATGAAGAAAGCTTTGTCATTACATGAGGATGAGAATTACGGTACATTAAAGAACACAGTTGTCATGTAGATACTAGGCAAATATCCCACAAGCAAATGTATAAGCATGAATTTGGCTGCTTTTATTTTGGGATGTCAATGCAAATAGGTGGTTTACTTTCTATAAGCCAACAAGTTTCAGTGTATGTGTGTGTTTCTGATTTTCCTCCTGGCTAAGACAACCGCAATTTCTCAAGTTACATGAAGATCTCCTTGTTAAGAGTAAAGTTGCTGTTTTTTTTTTTTTAGTTTTTAGATATTTTTATTGGACGACAAGAGAGAAAGTTTTAAATTCAAGTCCACTGGTGCGGGAACCCATATGTTCCAAGACACATTGAAACATAAACAACTGGCGGTATATTTAATAGCTTGCCTTCCACGGCTGCCAACCTAAGTGACCCTCTCTGAAAGTAGCTCTTCTGCATTATGAAGAATTTCTCATTTTCCAAAGATGACTATGAGCCTGGCATTTCTTTCTTTCCCGGTTTTCTCAACTCCACAAATGCACCAGCTCTTCCCGAAAGGCAATCGAGAAATGAACAATTAGCTCTGGTAGAAATCGCTGTGCTGGGAATAATATTTGCGACAGCGTCGGTGGGCAACATCATCCTCATCCTGGTGTTATGGAGGAGAAGAATGAAGCTGTCTAGGATGTATGTGTTCCTGCTTCACCTGAGCATTGCGGACCTGATGGTTGCATTCTTCCAAGTCCTTCCGCAGCTCTTTTGGAAAATTACAGATGTTTTCATGGGGCCAGACATTCTGTGCAGAACCATCATTTATCTCCAGCTGTTGAGCATGTTTGCCTCCACCTATATGATCGTGGTTATGGCAATGGATAGATACCAAGCGGTGTGCCACCCCATGGCCTCTTTTCCAAAGAAGGCGGCTCTTTGGAACGCTCCTATCTGCACAAGCTGGTTCATTTCTCTGGTCTTCAGCGTTCCCCAGGTATTTATCTTTCGGAAGAGAGAGGTATCCCCAGGTATCTTTGACTGCCAAGCTGACTTCATTGAACCCTGGGGCACAAAGGTGTATGTGACTTGGATTTCCATAGCTATTTTCTTCCTCCCCGCAGCGATCCTCATCCTATGTCATGTGAGGATCTGCCGAGCAATCCAAATGCATATGCATTTGAAAAGCTGCAATGAATTGGAAGCAACAAATCAGAAGCAAATGCAGCCATGCCAGGGAAGCAATGCAAGTTGTACATCGAAGGCTATGATCAAGACTATAAAGATGACAGTGGTGATAGTTGTGGCTTATATTTTCTGTTGGTCACCTTTTTTCATCGCACAGCTGTGGACTGCCTGGCACCCCAGTGATGCTAGGACTGAAGGTAAGGCCAATAACCTTGCTCAATACATAGCCAATAATAATCACATTGCTATATTTTAAATATCTGGATGAATTTATATTTGTTTTAAATGTGGGCATGATATTAAACGGCTTAATAAGAAAATATATCAAATGGCATTTCTTTGCCATTTTAAAGAACAAAGACAGGAAATCAATTGTTTTTAAATGAGTAGAATTTTGGTTCAGAATTTGGGCCGCTGAATGTAACGCCCATTATGATTTCTGAACAACTGGAGCAGATCAGCTGGAGTATTTGCTCAAGTCAAAACTGAATGAGACATTTCCTGTTAATCTTACAAATAGTCTATAGTGCATGAGAAACACTTACGTTGAATTGAACAATAATCTGATTCTAGAGAAATACAGACCGAATTTTCAAATTGTGGCAAAATGTTTCTAAAAACATTTGGAAAATCTTCACCCACTCCCAAACAAATCTATAGTAAGTTAATTGGTTGAAGATCAATGGGATCAAAAAAATCTTATGTATATCTTTTATTAACATTCTTTTATTGAGAGGGAGTTTACTGTTCAGGGCATAAACATCTGTTCAGGGTATAAAAATCAGTTTTTCACTAAGAGAGAGAGAGAGAGAGAGAGAGAGAGAGAGAGAGAGAGAGAGAGAGAGAGAGAGAGAGAGATCATTTCCCCTGCAACATATTTGTTTGTCTTCCCTGAATGACTTATAAATTCTTTTCCTTTCAGGTCCAGTAATAGCCATTCTTATGCTCCTAGGGAATCTTAACAGCTGTGTTAATCCATGGATTTATATGTACTTTTGTGGTCAAATACCACGTTGTTCAAAAACAATACAGGACAACACTGCAGCTCACGAAGAATCTACCATTACAGGCAGTGTTAACTTGGGAGAGAAAGAATCTGAAGACAATATCACATCTGTGTAATTATAAACTTCTGCCTTTTTGGCTTATGTTTGTTTCTTTGAACCATTTTTCTAATATGGGTATGTGCACATGTTTTCTTTATATATGTATTTTCTTTATATATGTATTTTGAAAAAAATATACTCAAGGTTCAAAAATTCCCAGCACAATATAAAAGGCATGTTATATGTGAATATTTTTGCATGCCAAGTGCTGAACTCCATACACACCAAGGTACATCTCAAACTACACATATTCATAGGCTCCTCTCAGTTCTGTATCTTCCTCCAGCAAGTTTAGTGATGTCTCTAAGACCTTTGCCATGATAAATGCATATCTCAACAAATTATACCAAGCACACTTTTTTTTTAAGTAATATGACAATACAACACGCTTTAGAGAAGGGTGGGGGAACCTCTGTCTCTAGATAGGTTTTTGTACTCCAGTTTCCATCAGTGCTAGCCATCATGTCCATCATGTATTTGAGAGAGAGAAAGCGAGTTCCCATTAGTGATTGTCCTATTTGCAAATTTCATGTACTGCAGATACCCTTCATTGAGCACCAGGTAATGTGCTTACATATGAGCTAATGTGAGCTGCACACTCCACTCTAATTAAAATACAGTGGTACCTAAGGTTAAGAACTTAATTCGTTCTGGAGGACCGTTCTTAACCTGAAAATGTTCTTAACCTGAGGTACCACTTTAGCTCATGGGGCCTCCCGCTGCCGCTGCGCCACCGGAGCACGATTTCTGTTCTCATCCTGAAGCAAAGTTCTTAACCCGAGGTACTATTTCTGGGTTAGCAGAGTCTGTAACTTGAAGCGTCTGTAACCTGAAGCGTCTGTAACCCGAGGTACCACTGTACATGCCTAGTCATAGACTGGGCACGATCTTGGCAAAGCTGTGGAGCACTGACCTCAGCTTACAGAATTATTATGTGAAGTAAGATTGACTATGAAGCACGCTGGCTATTAAATTTGGTTTATGAGCTATAGTTTATTTTACTCCTACTAGTCCTGTGGGCAGGAAGGGATAGATATGTCAGTGAGCAGAACAGAAATGAGTTATTAAAGTCCCTGGTGGCTCCAGTGAAACGCTGCAAGGTTGAGTATAAAATCCCATTGTTACATGGTCATATTACTTCTAGAATGTCCAACTTGAGTCTTGCCTGCCAGACTTTACTCTTCGGGATTTTCTTGTACTCCTGCTTCCTACCTTTTAATTCAACCTTTAGTTTTTCACCTTCTGTTCCTCTCTAGTCTCTCCAAATCTCCTCTACCGACATGCACAGAGGATTTGACATGCTGTGACCAATGAATCAGCTTCTGGCACTGCCCTTTCAAAAACTTGGCAAGGGCACTCAGTTTCTTGGTATTGACATCTGGCTCTACAAACGTATGTTTTGTAAAATTGTGAGAGGACTGCGGCCTATTTCCTGGCTGTCAGCTTACACTGTGACTCACATCCCGGGCAGCTCCTTACAACCACAGTCCCGGGAGGACATTATCACAATATCTCTTTGTGGGCCCTCTAGTACTTGATTGTGTTCTATAAACCCCATGCTGTTGGCAAAGGAAATTATGCACTTAATCTGAATTAATTGAGAGAGGAGTAGTCAGTTATTTACGATGATCTTTCTGTAACTTTGATATGAAACAAAGAGTGGGGACTTGCAAGAGTGCAAACTTGTAGGAAGATAGCAAACTTTGTTTGCTAAGCAGCAACCAATACTGTCTACTTGGTTGGCAGTGGTTATTTGGGATTTTAGGCAGGGCAGTCAGTCCCCTGGTCATACTTGGAGATGTTGGAGACTGAGCTAGGATCTTCTGGGTGCAAAAGCAGATGGTTTACCACTGAGCTATAGTTCCTTCATGATCAAATTACTGCCTCATGCAGGTAGCTTTTGCTGATATGAATGCCTTCCTCTTATAAATATATGATCTGGGGTTAAAATTCACATCAGTTTGGGTAGGCCATTGAACTATGGATGGTACATAATGCCATTATGATAATGACAATATTTCGGGAGGGACAGGCAGCTCTCTGATTATGGGATACAGTATAGTTGTGTCCCATTCTGCAGCTCACAGCACAGGAAGACTGACAATCGGCAAAACAAAATAGAAATTTTAAAGCTTTCTTTTTGCCCTTATTAAACACACTTTTTTTTTTAAAGGAAGGATGCTTAAACAAATAATTAGCACATTGTCGATCACATTGAGCCTTGGCACTATACAGTGAAAACTGATAATTATAAATTCAAATTTTGTTAATCTTAACCAAATTACAGGTGTGGGTATGTATATACATCACTATATCACATGTTAAATCAGTTTGTTTTTGTTTCTGAAAATAACTGTGCAAAGTTACAGATGGGCTTTGCAGCAGTCTACCAGCTGATGAGAATGTGCACCATTCAAATGAGCTTTGTTTTCTAAAATGTTAGCACCATACCTAATTCAGAATCATTTTTGTTATGCATAGCTAATGATGACTTGTGGCTTCCTATGTAATTCCAATTATCAGGTATAGAGCTTTGATAGAAAAACCATATGTTTAACAACATGAATACTATATTTTAAATAACAACATTTAAGTCTATAGATATATATCAGTCTGTATGTTTTTGTCTCCAGGACAGCAGCATAAATTTGGAATTTGGTTTATGGCACAAAATAAAACATCCTGGGAATTTAAGTGTTCCAAATCTTCCCTTTTGATACTAATGAATATTATAGGTGTTCTTTAAATAAAAGAGTGTTACAGCACCATAACACTTTAAAAAGACAAAAACAAAAAATTATTGTCACCACCATTTTGGCAATGTGTTGCCACTTCCCTACTGAAGCACTTTCAATCCAAAAGAAAAGTTCAGCACTCTGGGTTCTCACGTTTCGTGGATACTAATGGGCAACTACACTCACATTAGTAAGCATGTGTATAAATAAATTACAGGTTTTTAGTTTTAAGGATCACCTGAAATTCCTCCTCCCAAAGGTCTCTTAGGTGAACTAGACCATCCCTTTCCCCTGACACAGCAGCTACATCACATTCACCCATATCAGCGTAGTGGGATTAACATTCAGAAAAAGTGTAATATCCCTGAAACTGTTGAAAGTCACTTGCAATTCTGCATCTTACAGTAGAAGAACAGTATTTTATAAGAGCTTGGAGCCACCCATCTGGCTGTCACAAACATGTGGCCCGCAGACCCATAAAGTCCCCAAATCCCTCTTTATTTTGAGCACTGCTAAAAACCAGGAAGGTTCAGTCTACCCAGATGACAACCACTGCGTATTGTTCCATGTGTCTTGTAAAACTTCCAATTCTCCTTATTTATTTGCACAAGAAAAAATAAATCTGACTCCAGCTGTGGCTTAAAGTTTGCAAAGCATTCTTCTTGTTGTCTCCTACCTTCTATTCTGCAAACCAAAACAAACCTTATTTATGAGAGACCTTTTGCCAAGTAAGTCAAAGAAACAAAGCATAAGCTGGCTTGGATCCAAAGACCCCGCTGTGCAAATCTAAGGCCCTTCCTCTTGTGCAAGGTAGCTGCCAATTCCCCCCTCATCTGCACACCCCCTCCAACGTCTCCAGAGCACATCCCAAATCAAAGCCAGTTTTCAGGGGTTGCAGATGGGGAAGGGAATTGGTGATCCCCTCTGCATGTGGACAAATGTATTTCATTTACACAATGTGATCTTTGGATCCAAACAATTTACAATACCCCTCTTCGTTCCAAAATGCTTATTTTTTGAATTAGCTAAACAGGTTTAAAAACACCTATTATTTCTAAATCTGAATGGTGGTGTGAGTGCTTCTGTTCTTCTGTCTCTATAATTGCAGAGGCAGCACAAATAGATTAAAGCCCAGCTGAAGACTGCCATTATTTATGGAAATGTTTTCCAAGAATGGGAATCTTAAAGTCTCCTCTTCCTCTTACTCAAACCCTCTTCTCTACTTCACAAGGTTGAGAAATGAACCATCCAGCTGAATCACAATATTGCAGGGGTGGTCCCTAGTGCCTTTCAGATGTTATTGAACATACAGTTGATGGAAGTTGTAGTAGTTCAGACACATCTGGAAGACATTGTGTTGAATATTGTTTAGCCACAACTGCCGACAGCTGAATTTTTATTCTGTCAGAGCAGTGTGATGTAGGTTAGGACGAGAAGGAAATGTGTTTTCCTCAGGCATCCACTGAGCTTCATAGCTAACCAGGGATTTGAACATAGGAGGTTGCATTATTCCGAGGCAGACCAGCAGGTCCATGTAGTACAGTGTTGTCTGTACCAGTGTTCTTCAACCTTGAGCCTCCAAATGTTGCTGGGACTACAACTCCCATCACCCAGAGCCAGATTTTCCATGGCCAGAAATGATGGGAGTCGTACTTCAACAACAAAATTGAAGCACACTCATTTACAGAGACCGACATTGGATTTCCAGGGTTTCAGACAGCAGTCATTCCCAGTCCTACCTGCCAGGGATTGAACCAGGGACCTTTGACAGGTAAAACATGTGCTCTGTCACTGATCTATGGCCCTTCCCCAAGCTGAGTTTATCATTCCTCTAAAATAATAATGATGATGATGATCTAGGTTGCAATCCACACTCCCTTTCTTGGTTTGCTTGTTTTGTGGGGTGGAAGTGTCCTCCTCCCAGCCCTGATGGTCGTCACTGGCCTCCACCCATAGAGTGATCGTTCCACTCACACAAAACTCCCCATTTGTTTTGTCCAATGAGTGGGAAGGTGGAAGTGCATCTATTTGTATCTCCACCAGTGGCAGCCAGCAAAAAAAGCTCCACTGAGAAGTTTGCTTCTTGCTTCAACCAGAATTACTTCCAAAAATGTTGACTTAATTCACCAAATTCAAGATAACTAACTCTGCAATCCTATGCATGACTATTAGGAAATCAATTCTGTTGGGTTTACTGTTGAGAGGGAGGGATTATAGATATGTTGTTTCTTTTTTAACTATTTATGTTTGCTTTTATCTTGTATTTTTATCTTGTGAACCACCCTGAGATCTTTTGATGAAGGGCGGTATATACCAATCGTAACAACAACAACAATAGAATTTTAGCCACTCTATCACACTAGATTTCAAATTTTGGCAACCTGAGCTATTGGTCCTACTTGCAGGTGGAAGATGAAGCTGGATTGACCCCCACATTCATAAAAATGTGGTGTGAACCTTCATCTTTCCCCCTCACAGATCTTTTTTCTGGCTTCACTAACTTTGCTCACTATAATCTGACTTATGTATGTTTCATTGCTGATCTTATTGAACAAAATAAAATGCAGTGACCTAGATCTAGTATAACTCATTTTAATGTCATAAAATGGATTGCCTTTATCGATCTGCACAGTATTTTATTTGCAAAGCTAGCAATAATGCAGAAGTGTTTTACGATAGCACCACATGTTTAACACACCATTGTATTCAGCCATTATATTTCCATGGCTTCATTCTCAATATTTCCTAACCCACAAATTATTCTTTTCTGAAATAGAAAAAATTCTGTTGGTTAGAAAGATAAGAGTTTTCTCTGCAGTCAGAATTCCTAAAATGAGAAACAATGTTGTGAACTTCTGCCTGTGTGTGTGTGTGTGTGTGTGTGTGTGTGTTTTCTGGAATTTGGTCATCTTGCCAATGTGTGTGAACTTCCTAATGACTTCAGCCGTACCTTGGTTTTTGAACAGCTTAGTTCTCGAACGTTTTGGCATCCGAACGCCACAAACCTGGAAGTGGCTGTTCCGGTTTGCGAACTATTTCTGGAAGTCGGACTTCCAGAATGGATTCTATTTGACTTCCAAGGTATATCTAATGTAAGAATGCATCCAAATAACAAAATCCAAAAAAGTTAGATGCCTGCAAATAAATGAACAAATCAGCCTGCTGGGAACTGGCAGAAGAGCTAGGGAGAATTCCATCCCTCAGTTAGCAACCCACTATATTTCTTCGCTGCATGTTGGGAGGGGCAGAGTGCTTCATCTCTCATCTACCAACCCATTCACTCACCTGCATGCAATTTATTTTCACCTAGGGCTACCAGCCTGGGGCTGAAATACAAGGCTGAACGAAGTACAGAAGAATGGCACCAGTCAAGAATACACTTTCACTGAAGAATTGTATTTCTTTGAAGTATTTTATTTAAAAGATTTATAGACTGCCCTCCATTTATTTGTAGTAAGGTTTATCCCCAAATGGACATATCCATAGCAGCTCTGAAGCAAACACAATTCAGAAAAAGTGGGGCAAGAGATAACAAAGTCAGCAGAGAGCCAGATTGAATTAAAACTCTAAAAAATAACCCCTAACTTAGAAAACTAAGTGTTGCTATTCCCATGGTGACTGTCAGTTAAGTAAATGTGGTTTAACGGCTGTTAAAACAATGATTTAAGAACAGCAATCAGTAAAAGAAACAAAGAAATGTAAAATCAACAATGGAACAAAGCCTAAAAACTGGAAGACAGAAATGCCTTTGCACTGCACTGGAAAGATTTAAGCACAAGCTTCATTTAAGCTTCTCTGAGCTAAGAATGACCGCTGCCCACATCAAGTGGAGGGCGCCTTTTGCATGGTCGTGCGCAGCCCCCCGGATCCCAGTGCGGGTCCTGGGAGTTTGGGCTAGCCTCATCCTCCCCAGGCTGGATACCTGGAGGTCTTCGCCTACCTCAGCCACTCAATCCCACCTGGGGAGGCGTTGCCAGGGGATCAGCCAGGTAAGGGGAGGGACCGCCCTGCCCACACAACAGAAGGTGAATCTTACCTGCAAAGCAGCAGTCGGCTCCAGAGCTTCTCCCACCCTGCCCTCCCTCAGTCAAGTCTTCTTTTGCAGGTTAACCTCTTCTCCACAGGTACGCAGGTGCTGCTACGTCAAGGTCGCTGTTGAAGGGCCGGAAAGGAATTTTCCTGCATTGGCAGGTTTTGCCTTTCCCGTAGCAAAATGTCACAACTTTGGCAGTTTCAGGCCTTGGGCGGAATCCTTTAGTCTTTTTTCCTAAATGGGGGGGGGGGCGGACGTGAAATGGTGACTCATGCCCCCTTTGCAGCGGTGATCCCATGGTTCCCCATTAAAGGGGTCTTGAGGGGAGGCATTGGCTATACGCCAGGAGGTTGTCATTGCTCTCCCCTCCAATGGCGGCAAAACGGGGGGCGGGCTGTCTGCTTGAACATATGTTCTCCAGAGCCAGCCCAATCCCCACACATTCTGGATAACCCTGATGTCTCCCAGATCCCCAGCTGGGGACTGGGAAGGATAAATGCCCAATGCATGAGCCAAGGTCTCCCTACACCTGAAACTTAATAAAGTTGTGGCCAATTTTAATCCCATAGCAGGTTGTCTTGAGTCATTATTCAGCTCGGGGGTCACCTGGGGTTGGGGGGACTCTGCCTGTCCATGCAAAACATTCTTTCCAGTCTCCACTAGGAATGGGCAAATCTGTCAATTTCAGTTTCTCAGTTTCTCCTTTTTCAAATATTAAGTTCCGTTTTCCACATTTCCATATTACTTTGCGAATTTTTAAAAAAGTATTCATGAAAATCCATCAGCATTTTAGTGTAAATTTATTCCAATATGCACATTTTTGTATGCAGTCTTGCCTATTATGCACATTTTCTCAAAGCCATTCCCCTAATACACTGCACCTTTGCCTGTTATTTTTGCCAATCTATGCATTTTTATGCACATTTTGCAGCCATGTGTGCATTTTTTGTTCATACTACTTGACGAGAGAACTGCAATGCAAAAAAATTGGGGAAGGATGAATTTCTAAGGAGGGCTGATTGCTTCTGAAAGTGCAAATCAGGCAAATTGAATCTAATTTCTTCCCGATCAATCATCTCCGCTCAGCTGACTTCTTAGAAGATGGGGGAGCCAGTTCAGAAACATAGTAAATTTCATAAACTCAATTAAAGACGCTCATAAACAAGATACTGAGAGATCAGCAATTAATAAAACAGGAAGCCCACCCAAAAGTCTTGAACTGGCATTGTTGCATCAATGATTGATTGATTGATTGATTGATTGATTAAATTTGTATGCTGCCTTTCATCTGAAGGTCATAGAGTAGTTCACAGCATAACAATATGAAATGAGGACATGAAATACACAATAAAACAAACAAAAACCAATAACCCCTCTCTCACGAACACATTTTTAAAAGCCAAAAAGAAACATTACACAGAAACGTTAGTCACATGATACAGTCAAAGAGAACCTGTGAGGCGTAAACAGGGTTTTGCTACACCTTAACACAGTTACACTTGATTACTGTTATTCAGAAATATACCCCAAAGTGCCACCATTTCTGGAAAAAAAAATGCTTGACCTTTAAACAATAGCACGGAAGCCAGCAGGAGCCTATATTAAGAGCTGAGGGGTGTTCCCTAGAGAATGCAACTAGAAGAGTTGCGGGAAACATAATTTGATGCAAATGACTCATGTCTGAGAAAAAGGCTGTTAGTGGACCCACCAAGAATTCAACAGCGCACTAAGAATGGGGTAGATGGATTCAATGAGAGGTGTAAGAACAAAAAACAAACAAATCTAGAAATGCTCTGAGATCTGAAAGATTTTCCAAACATGCCTGCTCCCTTATAAGATTTCAAACTTTCTGCTTTGCTACCTTCCAAAACACCCACACTGGAAGATCAGCAGATATAATCCTGTTCAAAGGATGGGTGTCAAAATCAGTTTAGTGTTTTATTTCCCAAACATATGTTTTTGATAAAGCCCCCAGTGTGCTGTCTTTGCTGCTGCTTATTTCTGAATAATAATTAAAAACCCATCCCCTTTCCAGCACCTACTAAGAAGAAAAGACTTGTGGGTAAATAACCCGCCATCCACTCAAGTGCAAGCACAGCATGTCCGTATCCTACACTGAGTTATCAGATATTTCATTGGAAAGACTTATACATTTAATAGCTCCAGCATCATCATAGTTATGTGCAAGCCTTCTGAGAAACCAATCACCATCTGGGACCATGTTTTATCTTCTTATTCATTGATTCCAAGTTTTGAGTTGGCTGGTCATGTGATTCATAGTCATCCTGATGCTCAGTTCAGGTTTGAAGATCCATGCAGCATTTGTTTCCGAGGCAGCATCTATTCGGTAATGATAAATAAGGCGAGTTGCTCCTTCTAAAGACAGTACCTAGTAAGAACCAGGTACTGTCGTATTTTACTCCTTGGGACACATCAAGGGCTGGTATGATTCGGCATGGGCAAAGGCCTCTGACAAGAGCCTCCTGGACCTCTTCTCCACCACTGCAAGCTGTTTGTTGACCTACCTTCCACTCTGGCAAATCCCCAAAGCAGTGGTGGTGGTGAGGAGGAAGAGCTACAACTGCCTGCCAGTAATGCATAGTATGCAGATGGCATGTCTGATTGCCTCAAGTCTTAGAGAAGTCCAACAATGGCAGCTGGCATGGTCAGGCAGCTGCTGGGCCCTATATCCCAGAAAAGAGCCTGCAGCAGATGACTGACACCAGCCATTACCCTCTTTAGGCCATGTGTACAACATGCTCAGATGTGGATAAGTCTTCTTCTTGTTTAGTCATTTAGTCGTGTCCGACTCTTCGTGACCCCATGGACCAGAACACGCCAGGCACTCCTGTCTTCCACTGCCTCCTGCAGTTTGGGCAGACTCATGTTGGTGGCTTCTAGAACACTGTCCAACCATCTCATCCTCTGTCATCCCCTTCTCCTTGTGCCCTCCATCTTTCCCAACATCAGGGTCTTTTCCAGGGAGTCTTCTCCTCTCATGAGGTGGCCAAAGTATTGGAGCCTCAGCTTCAGGATCTCTCCTTCCAGTGAGCACTCAGGGCTGATTTCCTTAAGAATGGATAGGTTTGATCTTCTTGCAGTCCATGGGACTCTCAAGAGTCTCCTCCAGCACCATAATTCAAAAGCATCAATTCTTCGGTGCTCAGCCTTCTTTATGGTCCAGCTCTCACTCCCATACACTACTGGGAAAACCATACGGACCATACGAAACTATACGGACCTTTGTCGGCAAGGTGATATCTCTGCTTTTTAAGATGCTGTCTAGGTTTATCATTGCTTTTCTCCCAAGAAGCAGGCGTCTTTTAATTTTGTGACTGCTGTCACCATCTGCAGTGATCAAGGAGCCCAGGAAAGTAAAATCTCTCACTGCCTCCATTTCTTCCCCTTCTATTTGCCAGGAGGTGATGGGACCAGTGGCCATGATCTTGGGTTTTTTGATGTTGAGCTTCAGACCATATTTTGCGCTCTCCTCTTTCACCCTCATTAAAAGGTTCTTTAATTCCTCCTCAGGCTGCAAAGTTCTGTTGTTACTCTGTTGTCCTGGTAATCTCCAGGAAGTCAATGTGGAGCAGAGGGCATTGCACAACAAACAATGTTCTTTTATTAAGAGTTGTCCCTGGCCTGCTAGCTTTTCAGAAGTATGGACCTGGTGGTGTTGCTGACTGTTGTTGCTGTTGCCACAAATAGTCCCATAAATAGCATTAAATAGCTGTGAGGGATTCTTAGGTATCTTGATCCCCAGACATTGATGCACTTCTTCAGGACAAGCTGCCTTTAGGCATGGTGGCTGGTCACATCCTGCTAGGCTTTTGGTCTCTGATCCCTCTAAGAAACCCAGAAATGCAAAATTATGCCAAAAGTGGTTCCTTCTTGATAGCTTGCCATTAGAAAGTTCCAGTTTCATTGTTAATTCTATTGGAATATGCAATTGGAATATTATAAATGTATAAATGAGCAAAATCCAGTTTCATATGAAGCCAGGAAAAAAATGAGTTCATTGGTCTGAAACAAATAATTGTCTTCGTACTCATACATATACAGTATATTGTTCTGAATGGTTCTGAGCAGCATGTGTGCCAATATGCTCCAGGATATTGAATTAGTAAATGATCAACAACATCATAATAAGCCAAAGATGTAATATTACCTTTCAGTTCCTCATGTGACTGGGGGAAATGTTGTTTATTGCATCTGCAGTTGACAAATTTGGCACTGGTATCTGCACAAAGCTTCACTTAAGGAAGCACACAGTGTGTTGAAAATAATCAAGCAAGCAAATGATCTCTCCCCAGGGTTTCTGTGGGTGGATGAAAGTATGCGCTTGAGATTCATTGAGCATATCTGATTGCAGAAGCACTTCAACTCAGCTGTAATCTGCTGTTTTAAACCACTTAGGCAGCCGGGTGCTCAGTTTGCCATATGAAAAGAACCAACCATTTTTAAATATTCCCTCCTGACAGGTGGCCAGCTGGTGGTAGATCAGTCAAAGCAACAGCTTACTCTAAGTCTTTACAGTTTCACAAATGGTTGTGTGAATCAGCCCAGATTCTGCAGCCAGAATAGGAAAGGTGTTTTTTAAATCATCATCATCATCATCATTCAATATGCTATACTCCAACGTGGACCTTGAAACAAGTGACTGGATAATTTCTTCCTTCTGGTTTGCTCAGAAGGGATTTAAACAGCCTACCTGTTGTGTACCAGGCGATTTATTTTCCAAGGTACCCCCCCCCCCCGCTCTCTTTTTTATCAACCAAGTTAAGTTACGGTGTGGATCAGGGTTTCCATCCACCCCTCCCCTCAAACTTTTTCATGTTGGTGATACACTTTTAAAACATGCATCATTTCACGACACAGTAATTCAGTTTCACTTGAAAACCGGAGGTTTACCAGACCTTTCCTAGCCCCGGCAAGAGCGTGGGGAAGCATTTGCACGACACGCCTACACACTGCAGTTGACACACTAATGTGTTGCAATACACAGTTTGGAAGCTCTGTAGACACAGAGCTAGCCGCCATGTTCGCAGGGCCAAGAAAAAATTATACTGAAGACCACCAATGCTGGATGTACAAATTTTGTCATAGAGGGCAAAAGTCTGCACTGCAGCTTTGCTCACCCTGATTGTGAACTGCAAATTGTAAGCCTTCGATACTAAAGTAAATAGTGGGATGTAGCCACAGGCTGTGAAAGATTCCCACAGATAGTTTTTCACAATGCTTTTTGCTTGGATGCACCCTACCAGGTTTTAAACTACAGTGAAGATCAGGGTGGTCTTCCCTGACCCTTTTAATTAAGTTAAGCAAGTCTCCATCTAATATTTAGATGGGAGACTTCTGGGGAGGCCTAGCCAAAGCTTCCTTTGAAGAAAGCCTGCATAAAGATTAGCCGATAAATAGTTACCACATTGTTGATTAGCTGAAGAGGAAACCTATACAGGCTGGCAATAGCTTTCAAGGGTTCTCTCCCAGCTGTAATTGAAGATGTGGAAGATTGAACCTGGGAACTTCTGAACACAGAGGAGATCCTCTGCTACTGAGCTATGCCCCTTCCCACTTTTGAAGCTTGTGTTGACATTGGGAGAAAATCCCACCACTAACGCCAATGAGAATTTGGACCTGAGCAAGACAACATTCTCCATTCCTGCAGTTTCCAGCAACTACTGTAGAATTAAGAAGTATTAAAAAGATCAACTAGATTACTTCATAAAATGTATATTTAAACTAATGAAGTGATGAGTGTTCAGTGCCATTTATTTCAAAGGCCTTTATTGAACTTGAATTTGACCTGGATTAGGGCCAGTATTCTTTGGCCATTTTCAGTTACCAATGTTGCCTTGCCTTTGGTATCTTGAAATGTTGGTCTTTTAAAAACCAACCTGCTTGCTTTCAGTCATCTCATCTTGTCTGGAGTTTTCCCAAATGACCTTGAGGCACTAGTGGAACAAATTGTCTGGGTAGTACATAACAATGAAATGTTTTACTACTTTATGTATTAGTTTGTTATCTTGCCCTCCTCTCTTGTTTAGCTTTCCTGGCTGTGGATCGTTCATCATCTTCTACTGTTGCAGGCTGCAATAAAATATTTCATTGGAAGTTTCCACCTCATTGGCTTTGAAACATTTGATTGTAGCATATTGACTCCTCTCTGACACCAAGAGACCCACTGCATTGTTTTCATTTTATTAGTCATTCATTCATTCATTCATTCCATATCCAGAATGCCATAATTGCTTCCACATTGTTCCTTTCTCTGGAATTGCCACCTTTTGTTCACTGATGACATTGATGTCAAATTGTTACAGTACAGCAGCAATTTCTTTGTAATTCTCCTGTGTGTTTTCAGATCTGAGTTGTTGTGATTCCCCCCTCAAATAAAACATAGTTGCAGTACAAGTCTGTTTTGTGTGCACAGGCAAAGCACTGCTCAAGTTTTCTGGAGCTCCTGTGCCATTAAGTAAAAGTTTCCTGTTTGCAACTCGTGTTCATTTTATTACTTTCTGTTGATCAAGGCTGAGAAAACTGCAATACATAGCTTCTTAATCTTAACTTTCCTTTGAATAGCGTCTCTTAGCTGTCTCAGTGTTAGTTTCCCTTTTGATTAGGGAGGGAACTTTAAGTACTGATTTCCACTCATCTGTGTTTACATTTTGTTGCATAGTAGGAAAAAATGCCTCTTTTGCTTTTAAAAATGAAAAGAACAAACAATGCAGAGAAACCAGCCAATACCTAACCGCCCTAATAGAAATGGAAACAGACATTGAGGCAATTTAATATATTTTTTTTAAAAAAATGTGTTTAGATGCTTTTGTGTCTGAACATATGGGAAAATAATATCTAGGATACAGCAAATGTCTGAGTGTCTATTCAGACACAGGAGGGTGATTAACGGCATAACAAAAAGAGATACCTTCCATGGAATTTGGACCTCTTTCTTTTAATATGTAAATGATCCCAATCAAGACCTTGTTATGCCAGCCACTCAATGTTCTCAGTCCAGAGGTTAAGTTAAGTAATATGCTTGAACACTGAATGTCTAAAGTCAATGGAGAGAGAACAAACACCATTAGATGTACTGCTGGATAAGTGTTTAATGGTTCTTGTATTTGTAGTTGTTTAAGAACCAATTTAAAAATGTAAATAAAAGAGAGGGGTTTTTTTTAAAAAAAAATTGTTTGCAATGTTTGAAATATGTTTTCATTTCATTCCGAATTGTATTGTGTTACCATTTTGATATTTGCTACCCTGAGCTCCTTTGGAAGAAAGGACCTGATACAAATTTAGCAAATAACTAAATAATAAGGGAGGCCTTTCAAAATACAAATAAAGGTGATATACATCACTGTTCCTTCACTGTACTTTGGGAGAAACAATAATATGCTCAAGTTCTGCATTTAGCAAAGGTTTTTATTATCAGACCTTTGCTTGTGCCTTCCTTGTAGGACAATATTTTAGAAATAACTTGGTCACAGGGAAGGGGTAGATAATATAGTGCTGTTTTACTGCTTGAAGCCTTCCGGCTAATTCTAGAAAAGTGATGTCTCAGCAGTGCTAAAATGCTCTAATATGGAAGCAACCCAAATCTCTCTAGAGCTGTGTTATAAGTCAAAAGTCCATTGCTTAGGTCACACACACTTGGATCCTTTAAAACACATTCAGTGGTATAAATAAGGTTACAATGAGCACAAATGTGGCAATAGATCATATTCCAGCACTTCCATTGTGCTTATAAATACGAGGCACTGCCCCCATTCATACTTCCTTTCATTTCACCCACTGCTAAGCTTACAGGAATCTTCCTGGGGAAAGGGCTTTTAGTGATTGCTCATCGACAAATGCCACCATCTCAAAAATTGTTGCCACTTGAAGTGGCCTATCTATTATTTCAAATTACAGAACAGCTCCAGCAATAAATCACAAGGTAAGGAGTGGACAAATGCACAGGGGGATGGTTGCTGAAGAATACAATCTAGCAACAAAAATTGTTGCAGGAGAATGGAAAGCCTGTCATTTGGGGCTATCACGGTGATTACATGTGTAGCAACAGCATCTACCTCATGGCTGCATTTGTTTTGTTTATCCACCTTAGACTGGAAGTAAGTTCCACTGAACTCAATGGGGCTTATGTACATAGAATTGTGCAGTTATTCAGCTTGAGGATGCAGACGAGATAGATGAGCTACTTGGCCTGGTAATGGAAGAAAAGAATAGCTCTAGATGGGAAAGGTATCATTTTTCTTGCATGCCCCATGTTTCTGTAAGACTAGTTGAGCCTAATGCAAGTTCAACCAACTACAATAATCCTCCAATAAATGTTGATTTCCACTGCAAGATAGACTGAGTCTCAATTTACATTCTGTCTGCTACTCCATATATCATTCCTATGTCATAAGGCCATGTTCTCGTTTCTAAATATCGCCGAACCATGATTGAACCGCAATTGGAAAAAGAGCCATGGGAATGATTGAAAAGAGCCCATAATTGACCCGCCCAGAAAAATATGACTATGGTTTGTTGAATTCATCTTGTGAAGGCTTCAATGTGTTTTTAGGTGTAACCATGTGCTGAAAAAGTGGATTAAGAGTGGGTTGAAAGGGACAGGAGTGCCAAAGTGAATTTCTGTAGACTATCCCCATATACTCAAATCTCCTGGAAAAGTCAGCTTGCTTTCATGTGGCTAGGTAAGAAATGGCCGCATGAATTAACCTTGTCAGATGCTGCCTTAGTTTTACCTGCCAAGGGCTTTGGTTGCACTAGGAATCCAGAAAAAAGACACAGTTAAGGTTAAATTCTCATAATCAGTAAGAGCTGATTGACAAAAATGCCTCTGTAGTTTCCAACAAGTAGAAAAGGTGTATGGGGCAGGAAAGAGTATGTGGCTTTTAGATTTTGAGGATTTATTTTTTTTAAAAAAAATGATTGACATTTTCAGTGGGAGGGCTGTTCCCCAGTGGCCCCAGTGGATCAGTCTCCACTGACTACATAGTGCAGCCACTACAAAGATTCTCCAACTCCATGCCATCTTGTCAATCATAGGCGCCAACTCCTAGGGGGTGAAGTCCCTTCAGTCCCCCATAAAATATTTGAGCCACCCACAGAGTTGATGGGCATTGCCATTCAAATGGTGTACCTGCCCCCCCATATTTTATTCACGTTGGCACCCCTGTTGTCAATCTTGCAAGGCGTTCCACCACTTTGAGTCACTATGGCATCAATGCAGCCATCTGGAACTTCACTGCATTCAGTATTATCTATCTTTCATTTAGCACAACATGGTCTACTTTACTGTTATTTTTAACAGCTGGCTTTATGTTCTGTTCTGTGATTTTAGTCTTTAGCATTTGAGTGGTTTTCTTGTTAATTTCATTTGTTTTGGCATAATGTAAGTCCTCCTGAGCACTCTGTGAAACCATGTTGGCCAGATAAAATTCCCCGAAATAAATTAGAATGATTGCACAACTGATCATAGAATTGGCCATAAAATCTTAGAATTCAAGTGCAGCCTGACCCTATTCATGTTTATTCATAAATAAATCCCATTTATGCCAGGTAAGTATGAGTGTAATGGGAATATCTCCACTCATCTTTCTTGTTTTACACAGTAAGCGACATAGCAAAGACATCTGGATATAGTGAATGTTACCAGTTCCCTTGTTCCCTTCAAGGCTTGATACTAGACAGATTTTTTTTTTTTAAAAAAAAATTCTCTTTCTACTCTAGGGACCTCTAGCTGACCACATTTGATTTTGCGTCTGATTCAGCAAGGTACTTCTTAATGTTCTGTGACCATGTGCCTTTGTTTATTTGTTGTACAACAGAAACGAAAATATAGGCTGCCTTGTATCTCTAAATAAACTACTGAAAAAAGAGTTCTGGTTTAACTGGACTATAGGCTTCTTGTGATATATCAGATACTGTGTTTCTAACCTGAGTTATGGGCCAGCACCTTCACATTTGCTTTCAAGGAAGAAAATAATATTAATGGAAATCATCTTTCACATCCCACTGCACTTCAGTACCTGAAACGTAACAAGCAAAAATTGCATTCCTTTCAATGGCTACAGCTCTGCCATTTCAGAGGCAAACGTGACCTGACTCTGAAAACCTCCTGAAGAAAGGGAATGAAAGTACTGGACCAATATCTGTGATGATTTTTGCATTAGTAGTTATCAGTGCAGCCTGCTCGTCCTCCTGGTTGAATATTCATTTTTTGTTGTTGTACATCTCTTTATGCTCTAAACTATCAAATCCTCTTGATTGCACTAATAATTTGTGGGCACGCTAGATTCAAATGATATTTTAAAATCTTAGAAATTTGTGGTTATAATGGATCAAGAATAATACGTATAATGAGTATTTTAGAAGAAGAAATGATTTAAGAAGTAGAGAGTACTATACTAGTTATAAATAGAAGTGTGGAAGGGGGGAAGGAGGAAGTCAATAGAAGAAGAAATTGTATTGATTATATTGTTAAAGGAAGGTTTTTTCTTTTTGTTTTTTGTTCTTTTTGTGTTCTTTGTTCTTTTTTCTTTACATTCTTTACATTTTTCAATATTTTTTTGTATGTGTTAAAATTAATAATAATAATAATAATAATAAAAGAATTTGTGGGCACGATTCGCTGTAAGAAGGTTATTCTTCCCTCAGACATCTGCAACACAAGATCCTGGTTTCTTCATCTTGGTAGGTTCCTACGCCCCACCCTCAATTGCCTCTGGGAACACACAGAGCCACTGGTGATCATCTGACATGTTGAAGATAATACAGAGATGCCATTGGTATGAACTAGCTTCTTATTGGCAGGGCACACAAACCCTCTTCATGCAATTATCAAAGAGACTCTATAATATTATAGAGCCACCAACATCTACATATTGGGCATGTCTAGTAGGGAAGCCTATGCACCTCCATGTATGTTTCCACGCATTCTGAAACCATTCTTCTATGTAGCTGAATGGGAGAACACCTCTTTCCCCATATGCAGCATTTCCCCAATAGGCCATGGCTTCAGAAAGGCAGCACGGTCCTTTCAGTTTAGCATCATGCTAGACAAGAGCTTTCCAAACTGTGTGCCGTGACACATTAGCGTGTTGGCTGCAGCGTGTAGGTGTGTCACGCGAACGCTCCCCATGCTCTTCCAAGGGCTGGAAAGGGGTTAGTTTAACCTCTGGTTTACTAGTAAAACTGACTTGCTGTGTCATGAAATGATGCATGTCTAAAAAGTGTGTTGCCAACACGAAAAGTTTGGGAAGCTCTATGCTTGACTATAATCCAGGTTTAGGTGATCGTGGATTTCAGCTAGGTACCAGAAGTATGGAGCTATGGGCCATTCTGGCTTCTTCTGTCATCTTATGGGAAAAACAGCATCCACTGAATGTCAGCCTTCTTCAGAACTTGCTCCATCTCTTTCATAATATGTGCATTCAGTGCATTCCTTGTTTCACATGGTTGTAATGGTATGGAAAGGTAATCTAACCACTTCATCTTGCAAGTCTGAGATCTGTCATGCATTGGATCACCAACTTTTGATTTCATAAGGACCCAAGTATTAAAGCTGGGTAAGAACCTCATAGGTTAAAGTAGAATCTTATGGATTCTGGTGTGGCAGAGACAAGAAGGAATGTGGCTGGTCAGGGGATGAATGAAGCAGATTATATATTGCATCACTGCCTGTACCTTGATTGGTAATCAAACATTCTCCAATAAAAATATTAACCTTGCAGGTCATGGGTGGAGACTGGTATAATCTTGAGTTTTTCTGATCCCATTATTAGTTTACCTGCCAGAACACAACTTTATTGGCTGGACCAGTTAGACTGGTTGGCAGCTTTGACAGTACATAGAGTACTATTACTAACTCACAAGTAACCTAGGAGAATCACATTGTGCTCATGTTTGCTTTCAGATCTAAATCTCACTCTGCTCAATATCTCTCCCCCGCCCCTCCCAGCAAGAATGTACACTTCCCCTAATGTCTTTGACATTCTGATTTAAAGCTATAAACAAAACTAGCTGGTGATAGTCAGATGAGTGAAAACAAAATACTCAATCAACATTTTCCAATGAAGACTCTCACGTGGGTGTCTTGCTGTCACTGCGAAACAATAGGCAGGGGACAGGCAATGCTCGTTTTGGCAAGACTCCTAAAATTCTGCTTCCGCTCCTTGGATTTATCAAGAATATACAGACCTTGTTTGCAAATGGAAATTAGCCGCAACTAATTCACTAAGCAATGAGCAAACCGACAATTTATCCCAAAGCTTACAACTGTTGTTGCCTGGCTACAAATCCGCTCAAATGCCTTTATATATGAAATGATGAGGGAGGGAGTGTTGGAAGTAATTTGTTTTGATGACAAGTTGTCACAGGGCCAGGTCATGCAACAAACCACATTAACCTTCTAAAGCACTCGCTGTCTATACAGCTCTACCAGTATTAGGTATAACGCTGCAAAATACCCTGCTGGATGAATTACATGGGAGGAGATGCAGTGTAGCTTCTTTAAATGCACCCATTCATTTATCTTCAAAGGGTTAGACATTTTGCAGCACAAATCATGAAAAAGTCAGCTGGATACATCAGGCAAGCACCCCATTTGCTGTGTTTGCAAAAGCAAAATAAAGCAAAAAGGGAGCACGTAGAAAGCTGTCTTACATAAGAGTCAGACCACTGGTTCACTGAGTTCAGAGGAAGCGGGTGGCGCTGTGGTCTAAACCACTGAGCCTCTTGGGCTTGCCAATCAGAAGGTCGGCGGTTCGAATCCCCGTGACGTGGGATTGTTGCTCTGTTCCAGCTTCTTCCAACCTAGCAGTTCGAAAGCACACCAGTGCAAGTAGATAAATAGGTACCGGTGTGGCGGGAAGGTAAACAACATTTTCGTGTGCTCTGGCTTCCGTCATGGTGTTCTGTTGCACCAGAAGTGGTTTCCACATGACCCGGAAAGCTGTCTGTGGACAAATGCCGGCTCCCTCGGCCTGAAGCGAGATGAGTGCTGCACCCCATAGTTACCTTTGACTGGACTTAACCATCCAGGGGTCCTTTACCTTTACCTTACCTTTACCACTGAGTTCAGTATTGTCTACAATACCTAGCAGTGACTTTCCAGGGTTTTAGGAAGGCGACATTCCCAGCCCTACCTTGAGTGGAGCTCCCAAACAAGCACAAAGCATTAACTGCTTCAGAATTCTCTAGCATCACTAGGAGCCTCTCCCCCATAGAATTTGGGTGGGAATATATGGAATCAGGTACGTCTTCAAATACCCATGTCATGACAACAATCCAACCTTGAGGTCTCCAGCGCATGGGCCACTGTGGCTAGGCTCCCCCTGGCAATGGGAAGCAATAAAAAAGGGTGTGTGTGGAATTTTGTTTGTTATACTGAAAGCAGTGGCGGATTTAGGGCAGTGCAGGAGATTCCCCTGCACAAGATTCCAAGCCAAGAGGGTCAAAATTGAGAAGATCCAACACAGAAAGGATCCAATGGGTGGCGCCAAATTTTGGCCTCTCTCAGGGTGCCATATCACCAGAGATTACCAAAGTCCACCCCTGCTGGTAGAAGTTCTGAAGGTAAAACAAATTAATAAAATAAACAAGAGTCTTCAGTCTTCAACCAGTCTCTACGAGGCTAGTAGGAATCAAAACATTATTTTATACAGATATATGGTGAGAGTTTTTTCAGAAAGTACAGTCGTACCTTGGATCCCGAACGCCTTCCGAGTCAAACGTTTTGGCTCCTGAACGCCGCAAACCTGGAAGTGAGTGTTCCGGTTTGCAAACGTTCTTTGGAACCCGAACGTCCGATGCAGCTTCCGATTGGCTGCAGGATATTCCTGCAGCCAATCAGAAGCTGCGCCTTGGTTTCCGAACGTTTTGGGGGGCGAATGGACTTCCGGAACGTATTCCATTCGACTTCCGAGGTACCACTGTAATAGCAAATATCAGCAAGATCATAGAGGCAAGATCACAGAAGCTTAACCTCATTCTCAGCACATTATATTGAAATATGCCTCTTGGATTGCAATAATTCTTATTTCCACGTATTGTGATTAGAGCTGACCTTAGATTCTGTTAACCCATTTCTACAACATTCAAATGACCAAATAAAGGCTGTTTTAGACACCAAGACAAAGCTTGTATTCCCTATTTAGAAGAGAACACACACACACACACACACACACACACACACAGCCTCCTCTTTCTCACAGCTACCTGAATTATTACATTCCCCCCTCCATGGGGAGCCAGAACGATAATGCGCCACACATCTCTTCACTGAAATTTGCTGCTAGATATGCCTAAAAAATCAATACACCATACACATACTTGTGTCATATTTCTTACTACCTCTTGCTTCACCTTTACCTAGCTAGCACAAGTGGCAAACGCTAGACTAGAATGGCTACAAGGCAAGCAAAGGTGTAATTCAAGAAAAAGAAAGAGGGCCTTTGATTTATATGCTGAAGTATAGCAGTCACATGCCGAATCTGTAGCTTTACCAAAAAAAAGTTCTGTTTGCTCCAGCTTCTGCAGTGTTTACCCCTGTGCTCCATCTATTTCAATTTCCTAGCCAAAGCTGAGCTACTGAACAGTACTTTTGATCTACAAAGGAGAATTAACATTATCCCAGCTAACCTGACTGGTTTCTTCAAAAATATCCGGACCGGTCCTTAAGCTGTTAGAAAGCTGAGCAAACTAAAAGAGTGCCCTTGCTAAGCTTTAACAAAGGCTTGTGCAAAGGGATAACACTGACTTCAAAGTTAAGCAAGTTCACTCAAAAAACCCCAATTTCCCATTGATCATGATGACAGCTGGGGGGAAAGGGAACCAAATAAGAAGATTAGCTTGGGAGAAAAAATGGTAAAGATTTCAGAAGCGAGCAATTCCTTTTTCACGTTGGAAAATCTGAAGGGTGAAATAATAGCATCTCCTGAGGTCCCTGCCCCCCCCCATAAAGTAGCATTAAGGTTGATTTATTCTCAGATATGAAAGTGAAGAACACATGGCCTGATAAACAATATATATAACACTTATTTGAACATTCTTATTTGCAGACTCTGAAAGTAATCACATTAGCCTTGCTCCTGGGCAGACCTGCCCTCCTGTAGGGCCAGAAATTGACCAACACCAATGTTTTAAACGTGGATCTGAGCTTGCCGTTTTATGACAGGCCTCTCTTATCTTGATTGAGGGCTGCTTTCTGCTTCATCAACTTGGCTTTTTGTGACAAATGTAATTACCTAAAGTGTTTCTTCTTTCTCCCTCCCCCACCCGTCATCAGTTGAACCCCCATGCTACAGCAATAATTGTGCTAGAGAGAAGATTGGCTTTTAGCCTTCGTGACTCAAGTATTACATTTTCCTCTCCAAACAATAGGCCTATTATGCCTTTCAGATTTCAGTATGGCAATAGGCACATTACAATACAATCTGAGGACTGAAATGATTGTTATAAAGAATGTCAAGGAAGTGAAAGACTATGAGAGTTAGAGTAGGTGGTCCATTATGAGACCCCTTTAATTCACATCCAAGTCATAAGGCCTCTGTTAGACTCTTGTCCTATTTTCCTCACAGATTCTAAAAAGTTAGGGACATGGGACTGCAATGTCTGACATAACGTACATACTAGGAATAGATGTACAAACGGCACATCAGATGGTTTTCAGCTAGACCTCAGACCTTGTTTTCTGATATTTACCTGACTGTCCTAACCATGGGGGAGGGAACCTTCCAAACTTTGCTGGATTCCCAATTCTCATCAGCCCTGGTCAGCAATGGCCAGGCATAATAGGAGTTGCATCCTTGTCTTTTTTTTTTTTTTAAAAATCATTTTTATTAATTTCTCAGTAATAACAACCAGGGCCGGTGCTAGGGTTTTTTGCGCCCTAGGTGATATCACCTTCTGGCGCCCCCCCCAATTAATAATAAATAAATAAATAAATAAATAAATAGAAATAGAAAAAATAGAAATAGAAAATAGAAAAAAGTAGAAAAATAAAAATGAAATAAAAAACAGCTGAGAGGCCGCTCCACTGCAGCTGTCAGCTATTGAGTGGCTTCAGGCCGCTCTCCGAAGGCACACATGCACCTTGGGATAGCGGCCTGAAGCCACTCAATAGCTGACAGCTGCAGTGGAGCAGGCAGCCCCAGGCTCGCATGCCCCCAGAGCTTCGCGCGGGGAGCGGGAGCCTGGGACCGCCTCCACTGAACAGCAGAGACGCGTGGAGCTTCGCGCAGGGAGCGCAAGCCTGGGGCGCCTCCACTGCGGCTGTCAGCTGTTGAGCGGCTTCAGGCCACTCTCCGGAGGCACGCACGCGCCTCAGGATAGTGGCCTGAAGCCACTCAACCGGTGACAGGCGCAGTGGAGGCGGCCACAGGCAGCACCGGGGGGCGTGGGGGGGGCGGGCAGGCTGGCCAGCGCCCCCTCCATTTTGGCTTCCTAGGCAGCTGCCTAGTTCGCCTAAATGGACAGGCCGGCCCTGATAACAGCCAATCAACATATAATCATAATCATATTCCAATTAAAGAAAACTAAAACTAAAAAAAGACCAAATTGTATTCCCAATTATTTATTATTATTTTTTGGAATTCCCATAGTCTGGACCTCTTGGAGGATCTTCCTCATCTCATTCCTGCTTTCTTCTTGTTGTTTTCCTTTTTCCACATTCTGATCTTCACACTCAAAGTTCCCCATCCCCTGGCTATGCGACTCTCAATCATGTCCAAAGTCATATATCCTTGTATCCATCGAAATACAGCTTTGTTATAAAATATGTATTGCAGTCATACCTTGAGGTAAGTATGCTTCAGGTTTAGTACTTTCAATTTAAGTACTCTGCGGACCAGTCTGGAACGGATTAATCCACTTTCCATTGCTTTCAATGGGAAAGTTCGCTTCAGGTTAAGTACACTTCAGGTTAAGTTCAGACTTCCAGAACCAAATGTGTGTCATTCTAGCTTATGCTCAATTTTATAGTTGTGTCAATAAAACCACATATTGTAAGAACTCAAGTGACCTAAGGAAACCAAACCCAAGTTACACAACGGCACCTCTGAGACACACATTCATACACAGAGTAGGTAAAACATGCTAGAAAAGAAAACACTTTGAATTCTCTTGGTCACTTCCCCCTGTTCCCTCTCCATTCCCATTTATTTCTCTTAACAAAGCAAGAGGAAAAGTGTACTTCTCAAACCTCTCCTATTAGAGAAAATTAACATTTACTGACAAACACACCATTAATTAACTGCAGGTTCCCCAGGGGAAAGATCTGGCTTTTCACGCTCTTTAATCCAAATCTATCTGATATGATTTCAGTCTTGATGAAAAATGACCAGAAGCGATTAGTTTGCTCTGGCAGCCCTCTGAACAGCTTTTGCTTTTCACACAGCTCTAAAGAGACTCGCAACACGACTACTCACCAAAACAGAATGATGCTGCTTCAGAGCGGATTTAACAACAGTTCCCAAACTGTGATGAGTTTCCAGGACTTGAACATACACTCAAAAATGAACCAAACACACATGCTGTGCATGGGCACAACAATCTTGTTCTACATGCCAAGCTGTAGAAAATCTTCCCAGGGTAATGATGCTAAATTCATTATATACTGCAGCATTATGAAATTAAGTGTTCTGAAGCAGGTAACCCTGAACTTTGGTAGCGTCACTAGATAGGGCTGAATTCCGAAGCACTGCTCCACTCACGAAATGTTACCACTCACAGGAGAAGGAAGGCAATTCTTAATGATTCTCCCTTATTAAAGAATGTAAGCGGATCCTGCTGGATGGATGAGGCCCATCTGGTCCAGCATCCTGTTCTCACAGTGGCCAACCTGATGCCTGTGGGAGCCTGCAAGCTGGACACCAGCGCAACAGCATTCTGCCCACCTGCAATTCGCAGCACCCGGAATTGCCTCTGGCGGTGAAGGTAAATCATAGCCATGGTGGTGGTTGGTAGCCCCTTCTCATACCAGCTCAATGCTTCACCCAGGGATTTGGGGGGCTCTCTGGAACACCATGAAAGATGGTTCAGGAGGCTGTGTTGGGGAATCAGGAAGAGGAAATCAGCAAAAAGCTCACCCATCCCCACGCCAGTGAATGCCTCCACTGGGTCAACCCCTTTCAGCTCATGGGAGGGCTGTTATGTGGTGATTGCTGGTGCCCACCAGGGCTTGTAGAATGGAACACAGAGAGATTGAGGGTTTGCCCACATTCCCACTTGTCCTGCAGCTTTCCCCCCAGGGAAAACCTGCTATATACTGCTGAATTGGAGCAAATGTCCGGCGAGTTTTCCGTGGATTGATGTCTGCTCTGATTTAGTAGTAAGGAGATAGTTTTCCTGGGAAAAATGGTGGGGCAAATGGAAAAGTGCTCAGACCAGTGGTGTAGCATGGGTTGCCAGTGTCCAGGGCTGCGTAGAGAGACTGGGAGGGAGGGAAATGGATGGAGTATGCATGCTCATTCAACTGCCTAATGGTGTCCACATCATCCAGGAGATCGAAGCCACAGAGATAAGAAAAGAAGAGGAACAAGTGGAAGTGTGGATGAACCCCAAAAGTAGATGGAGCCGGAGCCACTATCAGGCACAGCTAACTAAGGCTTTTCCCCGCCTGTTACAAAATTGTACACACATATACACACAAAATATTACATGACGGACAAAAAAATGGATCACCAGAGTAGGTAGAAAATACTTAACATATTATTTTATGGTACATAATAACAAGGTGATGACAGTAAACCAGTTCAATGGATTCTTCAATAAATCAACTCTGAAAACAGAATAGTAGGAATGAGCTAAAAGAGTATTGCCTGTTTTTCTACTTCATATTGTAATACATGTTGTAGGTATTTCTTATCCATGTAAGAAATCATAAAATCATATCATAACAGGTAAAAATTATCTCCTCCCACCCCATCTTCCCTTGACACTTTCAATTTTTGCAACACTTTTCCTGTTTGCTAGACTGTATTGTAACAGTGATCAAAATTCTTTAATTGCATGGGTTTCCAAGCTCTATCTCTTACAATTCTAGGGGCTGTTAATAAATGCGTTCTTAATTCCTTGCTTCTTAATTGGTCCATATCTGAAGTATATAAATTAACTAAGGCAAAATAACTTGTGTGGGCTACAGATCAGGGGTGGCTAATTTTTTGCCCCCCAGATGTTGCTGAAGTACAGCATCACCCCCGATTAATAGCCATGTTGGCTGGGGCTCATATTCTAATACTGATATTCTAATTCTAGTTATTATTATGAATAAATTTCACCAGCAGGTCCTAGGGAGGGTTACAACAATTTAAAACTCAGTATTAAAAACAGTGAAAACAAATTACAATCACAGGAATTGGGTGACCCTGAAAACACACATTTCAAGGGTGAATGGCCAGGATAAAGAGACAGAAGAGTAAACAAATAAATTAATCACACGGGTATGCTTGGAAGATCAAGTAAATGGATAATTCAGCAAACTTGAATTATTACTGTACAGTCTGCTATCAGCACCTAGTGGCAATGGGAGGCAACAGTAATATTTAAAATGTAGCATCTGCTAGGAAAGTCTCAATAAATAAAAGAGTTACAGGAAGGTAGCCGTGTTGGTCTGACGCAGTAAAAAATAAAATAAAAAAATTCCTTCCAGTAGCACCTTAGAGACCAACTAAGTTTGTCATAGGTATGAGCTTTCGTGTGCATGCACACTTCTTCAGATAAAGCTCATACCTATGACAAACTTAGTTGGTCTCTAAGGTGCTACTAGAAGGATTTATTTTATTTTGTTTTAAATAAAAGAGGATCAGTAGTATTTTGCCAAATACTTCAATGTACCTTTAGTATCCAATGTGAAGGTCTTGAGTACTGTTTGAGTACTGTTTGAGTACTGTCAGGAAAATGTTCAAAAACTACTGTATTCATTCTAGCCTGGGGTGGCCAGTAGGTTGGAAGCTATGACCTACAAGGTCACTTTTAATTTGTTCTAATATTTTGCGTTTTAGGTCAGTAAAAGATTAGGAAAAGGCTCTGTTCTTGGGGTTATTCATCAGGCAGTTGGAACTGAAAGAAAATCTGATTCACAAATCTTCATACGTGGAGAGCATTGTGCTAGTTTTCCTGATTAGAACACTAGCACTTCCATCCCCTTTACTAACGTTCCTTTTGCACAACCATACTTGTTGTTGTCATGGGTCAGGAGGAGTCAGCTTTGCCTGTTGAACAGCAGCCTGAATGGGGAGAAGGGGGACTGACTCCACCTGCAGCTGATCAGGCTCCAAGGACACAGAGGAGAAGGTTCTGATGAGAACCAGCTGGCTTCAGGCTTCTTAAGCAGAGCTTCCAGCAGCAGTCAGGTAACAGCAGCAGGTAACAATGCTTGTAGTTCCTGGTCCTACTTTGCTGCTCCCTGCTTGTGTTGACCCCTGACCCCATGAATTACTGGATTTTTGGACCTCTGGACCATTTGAAGGAAGGAGGCGATTGTCTGGGTTTGAGGTCACCAAGGAACTTTTGACACCTCAGTTTCCCAAAGGTCTCTCCCAACTTCATTTCCTGGAGCTGACGAACAAAGTTTAGGTTTGTTTTATTTGTTTTTCTTATTTTTAGGAGGAATAATCCATTTAAGCCTCTCTTCCCTTGCTATTGTGCTATTTGTATCTGATCTTGGGTGCTTGAGTAGGAGGTTTAAGATATGCAGCAGCTGTTGTAAATGTAAAATAAATGAAGCCAACTTTTGTTTTTAAGTCAAGTTGCTATTTGTAGAGTTTCCTGCATCCTATTGCAGCTTTAGTAAAAAGTGGTTCAAGGACTCTTACCTGTTCAGGTAGAATAAGAAATACTAGAGGGCAAGGATGTGAAGGCCTGCAGGCCATATATATTTCCTATTGTTTAAATTGCTCTTAAACTTTAAGGCTCTTCTTTTGATTCCTTTTATCTGGTTCCTTTAAAATGCAAGCACTTACTGCAGTACTAAAAATACAGTTGTGATACAGTTTCTTAATTAGAGTGCTGTATGATTACTTCTCTGGAGTAATTTCTCAACTTGATTAAGCTGTTGGGTGTTTGAGCCTCTGGGAGCAAAACTGTACATTTCTCTAACTGATGAGTAAACAAGAAATGAAACTGAAATATAAACCAGCAACTGGAACTCACATAGTACCAAGCAATAAGGTTATTTTAAAGGGGAGGCATAGCCCTCGGCAATAGGTGCACATCAAGAAGTCATTTTAATTGGGGTAGATGTAAGATCGCAATGCACACTAATCCCCACCCCCACACTAGGAAAGTGAATCCTGAGGTGGTTAGTTGGGATGAAATTAAATCTCCTACCCCATCCTAATTAACCCCTCATTTGCATAGACTCTTTCATTTTGGCTGCAAAGCTTCTTTCCAGTCATTTAATAATTGCAGCCTTCCCTGTTCCTCGGCTGTGCAGAACTTTTCTCCTTTCAGCCTAGCTGTCATTTGCTTCTTCCGTGGGTGCTTACAAAAAGATTCTACAATATCATCCAACAAGTCGGTGTCTGAACAACTTAGATCTGAGGTGGCTTGGTGTAGAGAGGTGGTTGGTTATCTCTAGCCTCTGACCATTGGGGGAAACAGGCATTGCCACAGTCTTACAACTGCAAGTTGGGGGGGGGGGTGATGACAAGGTTGGGCCTACTTGGCAGCCAAAGGGTACTGATGACTGCATATTCTGTTGTTAGGTTTGCTGTGTAATTTATCTAGAATTCACATGGATCAGGAGTAGCCAATGTGGTTCCCTCCAAGTATTGTTGGACTACAACTCCCATCATCCCTGACCATTGGTCATGCTGACTGGGGCCGATGGGAGTTGAAATCCCAAACATTCGCTGTTCCTGACAGAGATCTCATCTGTTCCACCCATTGCAGTCCTTGGCCAATATGAACTCAAAGACAGAATACAACAGCCAATTTCCAAATAAATGGGCATCTAAACATTAGATAAGGTAGTCATACATTGTCCTGGTGGAAAGCTTTAATGTTTGTCCCTTCAGATTTCTGATCAGATGCAAAAATGTGGCAAAATTTTGTCTTCATTTCATGAAAATATTCAATGCCACGTTTAACCAAGCGTTAAATGGGGAGCTATCACTGGGAAGGTTGTCAGAGATTGCTGCTATAATCCTAAATCTGGGACAAATTTGAGAAACCCAGCAGACATTACTTCCATCTCTTACCACTATTTTGGGGCTTCTCCAGACACCCTGTAAACTGAGGAGTCATCCTGATTCGCTTGCACAAAGATTATACACAAATGCTTTATTGAGCATTTATTCTGAATTGTTTGTGGGGAGGTTATACGGTGTGTCAACGAACAGCAATCCCAATATGCTTGAGAGGTGCTTGTAGGGTTGCCAGACTCAATAGAGGACATGACTTCTGTGCCTTTAATTGCCCTGCTCTCTTTTGAGTCTGGAAACCTTAAAGAGAAACCAGCAGACCCTTTGTTTAATTTCCAAGCAAAGGGTCTGCTGGTTTCTCTTTAAGGTTTCCAGACTCAAAAGAGAGCAGGGCGATTAAAGGCACAGAAGTCCTGTCCTCCATTGAGTCTGGCAACCCTAGGTGCTTCTCATTGTTTGTTCACCCCACACTTTTCAATGCATTTCCCTGTCACTTTACTAACCAGAAAGGGTTTGATTGATTGATTTTGTAAGCAGGTTTCTAGGGTGACGTTGTCTTTTAATTGCACAAACCTAAATTGATGGCATGCACTTGAATCCCTCCTGGGAAATAGTTTGGGGGCAGTCCTCTTGTAAGCTCCCCTCTCCTGAGTGGCACACCTGGAGACCTATCTTTACAGCAGGGGACTGAGCACACAAAAGAACCATAACTGGGATATAACTATGGCTGTTTAATTTCCCAATACAACAGTATATTTAAATAATGCCAAGCCATTGCCTTCCCCTGTGTCTCATATTAAATTACTAAGACAATTAATCTGTTTTCCCTCAGTTCATCCTCGGCAAAAAAAGTTCAAGCATTAAGAATGTTACAAGCTGAAGTATAGGGTCTGAAATTATATCCCGGCCACACGATGTCTGGGAGATAGAATGTCAATAGGTGAAGCTTTCCATACTAGAAAATGATTACCTGGTTTAATTTGTGCTGGTCACACTGCAGTTAAAAGCACAAGGCATCATTTACTTTGCTCTTGTACTTTTATTACTTGTTGCAAACTGCTTCTTTTGAAGTGTGAATCTCTTCAGCATAGGCAGGAAATGCCTCACATTCCTTTTTGATTGCTTTCCAACAGTGATTAAACAATTAAGCATCCTCAGCAGCTCCTCTGTATCTTCCTCAGGATATTGCCTCCACATTTTGCTTTCTAACTTCCTTTATATATATGTCTTATTTATTTAACCCTTTATATGAAAAAGGCCTCCTGCTGGAAATGAATGTGCAAACCATTTCCCGTAAAGTTCTACCTCCAAATGAGTTTAAGTCACCTTCCACCAATTATGTGAACTGCTTTCTGCTGCAGTTCACTGAACTAGTTCCAAAATCTCTGGACCCCTTTCCACTGAAAAGGAATAAATTTGATGGGAGTTGAAGTCTATGAACATCTGGAGGGCCAGGTTCCCCATCCCTGCTCTAAAGTATCAAACTGGATTTTTTTTTCTTGCCCAGAAGATCCTTTGAACAAGTGAGGTGGGAAACTGGAAGTGAGATCTTTTGCTTGCAAAGCATATGCTAAGGACCCTGTAAATAAACAATCCAGATTCCAAATTAGAAGCAGTCTTTCAAAATTTCTGCCCAGTGCTTAAATCTTCTCTTCCTAACATTTTATTTGCCCAGAAGATGTGATGCAAACAAGATTTATTTAAATACTAGGAATAAAGCCTACACTCAATAAACTTTTATATACATTTTTGAGTGTCCTTTGAAATGGGCCTTTTGGAGAGGAAAAAAACACAGAAAGCATTGTTCAAGTTCTGAATCTTTTTGCATCTTTTTAAACATATTGAGCAAGAGATAAATTTTGAGACGAGCTGCAATACTTTGAATTGAATCAATAGCTTTGTTAAATAGATTTCAGCTTCCAGAGAGTCTTCAGTTAATTTAAATGGGTTAGTGGCTGAAATGCTCCGGCAGCGTGTTCACTTAATGTACAAGTCATTAATGTGCTTGTATCTCCTTCCAACAAATCTTCCTTACAAATGCTACACATCTGCAGGGTATTGTTTTCCCCGCTATTGTAAATACATTAATCTAGAAAACTAAATGTGAGCGCTCAATAGCCTTTTGTAGAAAAGCAATAGATTAGTATTACCGTATTTGTTTTTGTACAGTTGCAATTAGTCAAAGCATTTTTGACAAAACACCACTGGTGAAAGTCATAACAATAAAAACCACTAACTGGTATTTAAGACTTTCATAAACTTTTATAATTTTATCATAATATGGATATAAGCCGCCATTATCACTGCTGCATCATCCTCAGGGTCCTTTCCAGCTCTACAAATCTGATTCTATGAACTCTGGCCCTACCTTTCCCCTCTAGCCTCTCACTCTAGAGTCCTCACCAACAGTCGTAGACTGGGACATGGGGGTCAGCTCCTCCTCTGGGTCTGTCCAGCCCATTGCTCAGCAACGTGTAGGACTCTCCTAGAGCTGGTTGTGAGAATAGGAGAGCCAGCAAAACTGAGACTGTCCTGCTGTGTGATGGCAGGTGTACTCTCTGATTCCTCCCTGGAGATGCTTAGCCTCCAGCCCTGTTCCGGAAGAGCCTTCTTCCTCTAACCCCCTTTTGATCGCTCTAGCCTCCTGCTCCCAGCACCACCTAGCTCGACCCTTTCGCATTATTCCACCACCAGGACCCAGGGTCTAAGTTCTTGTCCTCCTTGGGGGGCTTACAGAGAGGAGGCTCCTCACACTCCTCCTCCTCATCCAGCCAGACCCTGACACCTTCCAGGTATGCCGCACTGCAGACCTATTATCACTTACCATTGGCCTCGCTAGTTCAGAAAGTTGGGAGTCCAGCATCTAGGAGCCAGAAGTTACTCATCCCTGAGCTAAATCACTAATGCTCCCTGATTCTCTATGTAAATCCATGGAAATTCCTACCTATTCTCAACATGGAGATGGGCTCATTTGAAATCTCAGACATAGTCCGTTGCTGATGAATTCATAGAATTGTAGAGAAGGAAGGGACCCTAAGAGTCATGTAGTCCAACCCCCTGCAATGCACGGATCTCAACTAAAGCCAGAATATGGAAATTTATCATTTCCATATTCTGCTGGCACAGCTCTCCACTGTACATAGCCTTCTCAGCACCCAGTTTTCCCCCTCCTCCCAAAACCTGCCCCCATGCCCAGGTTGATGAAGGGTGTTTCTTACACCTTCAACAGACCCCAAAGGCTTGCATCAAAGAAGGTCTCAGCATTGGGTCTTTCTGATGAGAGAATCAGAAACCCCGACAGACTAAATCCCAAAAATCTTTGTGATGTAAACTTATTGTTGTCAAGGCTTTGGGGTCTAGCAAAACCACAGAAAGGAATTATTCCCTTCACAGGCAAGTTTCAGGGAAGGGCTGGAGACAGAGAAGAATGACATGAGCTTATTTATGAGCCTACCCAAAAAGGAAAGGGATTTCAGCTCAGCTCTTAAACAGCAATTTAAATCTAAGCCAGCAAATATTCAATAGGAAACGGTACCATATACCACTTCAGGTACGCAAACAGGGAAATCATTTGTTTGAAAGCATCCCACAGTAAACTCTGCTTACATGGGCAGCTGTAGCACATCAGCCATAGCTTGTCTCTGAAAGTGGAGAGTTTGATGGTCCTTCCTCATGGCGAGGACTGGGATGATGTTAAGATATCACGAATTACTCATTCCCATAGTCCAGTCAGACAATGAATTTTAATAATGTACCTTTTTTTTTAACAATAGAGATATTCAGCAAAAGATGCCCTGATTTAGTTGCAGAGTTTTATCTGTGAAAGTATTTCACATTTAGATAAGCAGGGAGAAATACAGAAAGAGAATTTTATATGTTGACCACTGGATGGAGACATTTCTCTAAAGTTCTGGTGGAAGGTTTTTTTTAATGAGAAATAGGTACTTGTTTTTATTATAGTTCAGTATTCTAAAACTGCTTCATAGAATAGTAGCCAAAGCCGGAGTAAGCAATGGCACATCTAGATTGTGTCATATATTTTACGCTTAAAAGAATGAATTACAATAGCCGCCTCTGCTACATTAAGACTTCACTTACTTAAAATTATATAAATGAACGAAAACATCAGGTTAGGCAATGCCATTCTCAAAGCATTGTTATCCTTACACAATTAATGTAATAAATGACCTTAAGTTACTTATACTTTTTTCCTTTTTACAAAATATTTACCATTAGCAAGATGTCTGTTTATGGGAGCGTGTACTGAAACATGACTGCAAACTACCGGTAGGACATCTGCGCTTAGCTAACTCATCAGTTAGATTAATCTATTAAAGTATTTTAATGGATGAGTAAAGTGCAGCGGATTGTAAATTCTTGCATGAAGAATAATTCAAATAATTTTCACTAATGGTAGGTGGCTTCCACCTCCTCGCTTAGACATGAGGAAATGCCCCTTATAAAATTATGCCTGCTGTAGTACATGCATGCATCACCTAACAGAAGAAGTTCTATTTCTGCTGGATAAGACCAAAGGCTCATCTAGTCCAGCATTCTGATCTCAATGTGGCAAGTAGATGCCTATGGGAAAACGACAAGCAGGACTTGAGCGTAACAGCACTTCCCCCAAGCATCTGCCTCCAACACTGAAGGTAGAACTTAGCTAGTAGCCATGGTTACTTACCGGCACGGCACGGCTGCCCACTTCCAGGTCACAGGAACACTGGAAATAGCTTGCGCGCATGCCTCATTTCTGGCGTACTTCCGGGTTGGAGGAGGCCCTTGTGCATGCACGCAAGCTATTTCCGGTGCGCCTGTGACACAGAAGTGCGCCGGAAATAGCGTGTGTGCACACGTATGGGTGCACACTCCCGTGCGCTCCCCCGCCCTCCAGCCCGCCGCGCAATCGGCACTGCAGGCATCGGCCCAAAGCCTGGTAAGTTTGGAGACCCCTGGGTTAGAGAAGGGTGCATTGCCTGTGGAGGACTGTAGAACTATAGCGCTCCAACTAATAGGTGCCATCCTTAAAGAATGGACTCTGCTCTATATTGCTGTGGTCCAGCAGTGTGACAGTCCTTCCTGTAGAACAGAGGGCTAAAACAGCTAATGGAGAAAATAACATGGGTTTTAAAGAGACAATTGATGGTAGACTTGAACATTTAAAACATGTACACTGTGTATTGTAGCCTTGTACTTAGAAGATGCAAACGAGAACAGGCATCTTGCATTTTTAATTGTTGGAGGAACAGGATGAATCTAATAGGGTGCAGCTTCTAACACCAATTGCACTAGCTGAAATTGCCTTTTCAGTGCAACTATTAAAGATACAAGGGCCCTACAATCTTTTGCATCTGGCTCCCCTACTTTGTTAACCCAGCTAAAATAGCTACTATATCATTGTTAGTTTCACAGTGACCAATGTGGCTCAGAGTTTCAGTTTCACCCACAGACATGCAGTGGAGACATAGCAGATGTCTTCCTTTAACTTGTCTTCAACCACTCAGTTGTTGTTCCCAAAAGGTATTAAAACTTAAGTCAACATAACTGAAAGCCTGATCCTGTACATATACATGGAGGCATTCAGAGGATTGCAACCTTTGTCTTTTACCATTCTTGGAATCTGGGATGTCTCTTATGTGCCGGCTTGTGGTTAGAAAAAATATATATAGGACATTCTTTTTCCAACTTTCTTTGCTAAAGTTTGGCCAAACTAGAGCGTTCTTTTTAATCCTGCACTTCAAACTCAGTGCAGGCACTTAGTAGGTCAGCTGCAAGGTTCATATTTCAATTGTCTGCATTTACCTATTCCATTTTTTGGAGGGCTCTAGAGCTAGGGGAAAAAACCAAACTATCCCGCTAAGTCAAACGCTCAGGAAGGGCCAATTAAAAAGTGCCTGTTAACAAGGGTTGAGGACCTAGCAATAGCTCATATTGATCAAGAGAAGGTTGGAGAAGTTGTAACTGGGACTATGCCAATACATTATGGCAGTCAAGTAGTTGTGGTTAAATGCTGGTAGAAAGAAACATTGAAAAGAAGAGATGAAAGGTCCAAGGGATACAACAGGTTAACAGCTAGGACAGTAGAAAAGGAGTGAAAGCAGTGGAGGGCAGAGAATTTGTGGCAGGCTGACTTCAGTGGCTAGATTGCCATCCAGAAATACTGCCTGTCCCTTTGGATGTTCTGAATAGCAAGAGAATATGAAACCACTATTTTGCCCTGATTCTCTGCCAAGCTTCTAACTCTCCTACTTTCTGTGGGGATAAAATTGGGTATCTGCTTTCTAAAGCAGGAGGAGGAGGAGAGAAGTGATGCAGAGGTATGTGTATTGCCCATGTACCCCTGAACTTCCCCTGTGCTTTTAGGGGGGGGGTCCTGATATGTCAAATCAGCTGCTGAAGCTTTTCATGGCATGGAGCTAAATATTGTCACCCACTAGAATGGTTGCACTTCAAGCTGCTGTTAAAGGGAGATGTGTAGGGCAAGACTGTGATCTGGCAATCCCAGGATTTGGCTGAGATCCAAGAGTTGGTGGTAAACAGACAAAAGGGGGTCTTGGGTGCTTGGAAACCTAGTGAAGACATGTGAACATCTTGGCCATGGTTGTAGATGTCGAGGCTGTAGGGAAATAGTATTGAGTTTAGGAAACACTTAGTTGGAAGAAGGAAATGGAGAAAGAGCTATAGCTTAGTGGTAGAATAACAACTTTGCCTGCAAAAGCTTCTCTGCCATCTCTACGGACGGCTGTTGCCTGTCAGTGTAGAACAGGCATCCCCAAACTCGGCCCGCCAGATGTTTTGGGACTACAGTTCCCATCATCCCTAGCTAACAGGACCAGTGGTCAGGGATGATGGGAATTGTAGTCCCAAAACATATGGAGGGCTGAGTTTGGGGGTGCCTGGTGTAGAAGATACTGAGCTAGATAGATTCAGTATAAGACAGCTTCCGATGTTCCTTCCTCTGGAGTAAGGCACTTTGGACATAGGGATTACCTATGTGAGTAACCATGCGCAGGGTTGCGCTGTGTAACTCACGCAACAGGTTCTTTCCTTTGAATGCTAAGTGATGTGGAAATGTTCTCAAGGACTGAGAAGTGGAAATGAATCAAGGATTCAAGGCCAATGCTTTATAAGCCTGACCAACATTTTCAATTTGTTGGGTTTGCTCTCCCCTGTAATACACTAGAGGATTCCCCACCCCCCTTCTTTGGGAGTTTGATATATTAAAGTGCTGCCCTCCTTCTGTGCTGCAGATAGGTTTAGGCATAAAGGCAAGTCACTAATTCTTGAACGCGTAAACATCCATCAATTAGGTGTAAGGAGACACATGGCCCTGGTGAAGGAAAATTATTCAACACAGCTGGTGCTTTATATTGGTTGCCGAGAGTTTGTGGGCTTACCTTACATTAAAAGGTTTGAAACGAGCACAGAAATAAATCTCGGGCTGCGTTAAAGCCACAGAGCCTTGTGGTCCATTAAAGTCCACCAGATTTATTGCAGCATAAGCTTTTGTGGACTAGTCTACTTCATCAGATGCCATGAAGTGCTACCCTTAGTTGGCAGATATATATGTATCTGTGTATATGTGGGGAAATATAAGCAGTGGAGTCAGGAGCTATAGCCAGTGATAATTTTATACAAGATAAGCATAGTGACAAATAACAAAAGTGGTCTTTATAGCACTTTGTAAGAAAATAGCTTTGATATTGTGGTTTACACCTATGTTGGCATATGAAGCCATTATCTTGATTCAGGCCCAAGTGAGTAAAATAAAACTTGATGATACTTGACAACTTTGTGCCGGGGTCTCTTTTTGAAGTTTCTTTGTTGAAGAATGGTAACTCTTAGGTTGGAAACAAAGTATCCCAAATACTGATATGTTCTCCCACTCGTTTCTGAATGGTGCCATTTTTAAAATGTTAAATTTGGGTCTGTGATTTTTTTTTTTAATTTTAATTTTGGTATAGAGACTAACTTGATTGTCCTATATAGGCAAAGAGTGACAATGCCTATTAGGTAGGGAAATGTCACCCCTCCCCGGTGGCATGACTACTGCTCCTAGTGCAACACTAAACTTTTATATCCTCAGTGGATATGAGGACAGAGATGGGAGATGGGTGGCTACAGGGTCTGACCCCTGTGTTTGTGTTAGATTATGAGTTCAGATATCTTCCGTTATATTGTTGAGATGAGATAATAGCTGGAGCCCCTGTAATATCACATGTTTAGGTTTCTGTTGGCTGTAACAGCAGGGACAGTGAGTGATGGGGAGCATAATTCAGACTCTCAAAGAGCAGAGGGGCAGGAAGCTGAAGAAGAGTTGTGCCAGAAACTAAAGAAGTAGTGCTACCTCCTGACGAGATACAGGTGAATTATACAGAGACCATGGCATAACCCTCAATATCAGACAATTGTTTCCCACTATGTTGCTTTCCTCATAGTTGTGACCCAAGGTGTTTGCCCTATTGTCAGGCAACAGGGAAGAGAACAAAGAAAAGAGGAAATGCAGAGGAGGAAAGGTTCGTGCGTTAAGTTGAGGCTCATGTAGGGCTGAATATAAATGACACGAATTCCCCTTGCCATGTTCTGACATTAGCATCTCAGGCGAAACCCACTCAGAAATGACTCATAGGTTAACAGCTCCTTTTCTCCACCAGAAATGCTGTGCCTCATTCTGCTAATGTCGCAATTAACCCAAAGTACAAAGCTGATGACTGTACAAGGCTGTAGAACCCTGAATGCAGGAGAGACTTCTGGCTATTGTATTACCCGCCTCCAATTTGCCAGAATGTTGCCTTTGAGGCCTCCTCCTTGCATTTCCTCACAGTTTTCTCTCGGTGCATAATGCTTTTCTTCCGCCCAACCTCCCCTCCCCCCAGATTTGTCCTCTGGCAAAATAGTTTATTAACTGACTGCAGTAATACAACTTTCATTTTAATAATCTTTCATTACTGACCAAGGATTAGAACTCCCTCAGTTGGGAGATCTCCGCCTTTTATTGTGTACAAAGTTAGTACCCTATAAATGTTAGCAAGATAGTGGTAGCAATTGAATTCCTAAAGCATTTTTGCTTGTAATGAAGCAATAACAACTGCCACCCTCTCTGTTTCAAAATACATTTGCTTTTATTTCATTAGAACTTGCTTCCATGTCAAGAAATGCTCAGGCTCACAGCAGATGACTGAATAAGCTAGTATGTAACTTTATTTCTATCTCTATCTCCAAATCAGTAAGTGTGGATAGAACCAAATATATGCACTTTTAGGAATACTTTATCCTAGTATATGCATTTTTGTACACATAACTGAAAAATTCAGAGAGGTGCAAAAACCGAACTAAACTTGTCCCCCATCCTTAATTGGGTAAGATTCCCAACATCCGGGCATTCTTTCTTTCTCCAAGCTACAGGAATGTGCCCTTATTTACATGAGACACTTTTATGTCTTAGAGGAATTCTTCTAGTGTTGCATTTGCAAACCGCAGTAATGTACTAAAATTGGCCTCCACCTTTGCTTTCTCCCAGCACTATATGAAATCCCAGGTGTTTGTAGGTGGCGAGAAAATCCTTTCATTTCAGCATCCTGCACTTTCTCCCCTAGTGATTTGGAAGGATGCTTTCAGATGCATTAGGCTAATGCTGCGAACGGCTTTGCAAGGCGCAACTCTTTGTTGGGGAATAATGGCAAAAACAGGCAAATGCAAATTGCATCCTGCGCCAGAAACCCAGGCTGCTCATGACTTGTCAACAAAGTGAATTCCGCCCTGACAGAAGTTGAATTATATGCCTGATGCTACCAAAGCAGCTTCATTCTCTGGGGTTCCTCACGCTAGAAGCTGCCAAATTGACTGTCGCTTTCTATTCAGTTTGGGATGTGATCCTTTGGCTGCGAATGGAGAGTGTTAGGAAAACTCATTCTCCCCCACCCCACCCCTCTATTCGTGTTCCAGATGATGGGATATTTCTCTCTCCCCCCCCACCTCATTTGTTCATCTCATTTGCTCATTGGCAGGTGTTGTGTCCCAACATCAAGGGGTCGGGAGGAGGAAATGCAACAAAGTCGCTAATGACTCTGGCTTCGAATTTGAAGACTCTGGTGTGTTTTCTCCACCCACCCCTTTCTTCTCAGGCTGCTTCTATTTCACTTCAGTGAACAGTGCTTCAAAAACATCAAAACCCACCTTCATCTGTCTGCAGTGCTTCTTCGATTTGACATTGTAATAACCCACATTTGATTCATTTCCCAAGGTTGTAAATCTTTTCTTCTAGCGCACTGATTTTTTTAATACTTCAGCGGTAATGGGACAGCAAGCAATAGCACAGAGAATCTGTTCCTTAATGAAAATGAGCTTGATTTTTAGCAGTACGGACAACTTTGGGAGGGGGGGAAATCTGAGCAGAGAGATGCTGATTGATTGGCGTGTGATGAGTCTCAACAAATATATACATGTTTGCAAATGTATGATTCCCTCATCTTTGCCGTTGCTCGCTCGCATCAGATTATATGCTTGCGGTCCAAAGAAGGTCTTAACAAGCATTTGCCCTCCTCCCCCCACATAGTGTAGCAAATCGGAATTTGTTAAAAGGGGAAATAGAGAAAAGAATGAAATCCAAGCCCTTTGCCCTTGCCAGTGGCATATTAATAAATAAACAAACCCATCTCCTTGCTTATAATATGATTTACTGGCTGTGCTTTTCTTCATAATGCTGTAATTTGCTGCAGCAAATCCCATTATATTTAATAACTTGGCAAATTACAGAACTTTTTTTAAAGGGACTGATCTACATAAAATAACCATCTGAATTATTGTGTACATACTGAAGATGAAGATGAAATAAGGAAGAGGCATTTTGTCGATGGAGTTTTACCCAACATTGCTTTAGCTGTATCTTATTAGTCAACTGTCCTTACTGTATTCCATTTCCCTCTTTCTTTCTTTCTTTCTTTCTTTCTTTCTTTCTTTCTTTTTTAAAATAAATGCCAATCTTCAAAGTGTATTAGGGGTCCAATAAGGGATTTCCTAATTGGTGTGCTCAACATCAGAGGAAATTGCATACCTTGCCTATATGAAAATCTCCGGCATTATAAATCACACATAACAAGCTAGTTGGACATAAATGAGTGAAGAAAAAGAGCTGGAATGAAATCCTGTCTCTTATTAAAGTCACTGGGAGCTTTGCCAACGACTTCAGTGCAGCCCTGGATTGAAAAGCATAGGCTGTGGGATTCAGTGCCTTAGACATTGAAGTGTGGGTGGGTTCCCATGAGGCAAGGCACAGTGATAACAGCAAGAACCTTTACTGAACTGGACAACAGGGGCAAAGCAACTGCTTATATACATTTCTGAAGGCCTGGGCCACTCCCACTGACTAAACTTCCAAGCTGCAAATCATGACTCAGAGTTTAAGGGCCAATGGCAGAGGCCCAAATCCTGAAATGTTCTGTGATTGGATATCATATATCGAATTAGAACACAGGAGCTCAGAATCCTTAGTCAAGACTCAAGCTCAGGCAAAGACAGTCCACTGAATACATAACAGGCATCACCCTTAATGCTTTTTTCACACACTTGGATCCTGATCCTGCCACCTGGCTCCTAAAACACTGGGTGCATCATGGGGGGGGGGGGTGAAACTTAATTTTTGCAAATTCCTTCATTAATTTAATGGAAATATCTTTTGAATTCCCAAGTCATTTTACAACTTTTTAGAACCCCTTGTTTCTGGAATGTGAAAGTTGAAAAATCCAACACTCCTTACTCCTAACAGCCAGAGGGAAATCTTTAGCCTGGGCCTTTCTTTCTGAATTTGAACATAGTATCAGGAGTGGCTTCTCAGCTGGACCCTGCCCATTAGAAAGTAAGCTCACCTGAGATCACTCAAGCCACTTGGGGTCCAGTTTTCCACTGTCACCTATACAGTGATACCTCGGTTTACAAACACAATTGGTTCCGGAAGTCTGTACTTAAACTGAAGCGTACTTAACCTGAAGTGAACTTTCCCACTGAAAGTAATGGAAAGTGGATTAATCCGTTCCAGACGGGTCTGCGGAGTACTCAACCTGAAGCGTACTTAACCCGAGGCATGAGTGTAATTGGTTCTGGAAGTCCGTACTTAACCTGAAGCGTACTTAACCTGAAGCGAGCTTTCCCATTGAAAGTAATGGAAAGTGGATTAATCCGTTCCAGACAGGTCCGCGGAGTACTTAAACTGAAAATACTCAAACCGAGGTGTACTTAAACCGAGGTATGACTGTAAAAGGAAACCGGAAATTGAGAAAAATCTGCTGGCAGAGGTCCCTGGCTGTGTGTTGGACTTATTTTCTGACTCACCCCCCTTTTACTTTTCTTCTGCTGTGAGATAGGTTTGTTTGCTAGTGTGCTCTTACCTTTCCTTGTGATCCAATTTTGCTGACCAGCAGTGGCCAGGTATGGGTACTGAGAGAGCCCCACCGCCAAGCTTTGAGTGCCAGCATATTTGCTGTCAAGTGGATACATGTGTGCACAAACCTGCCACAGCACAGTGCATGAATGCCAGGGCCCAAGCAGAGTTCACTGTTACCCCTACAAAAGTTCATATAGAAGGAAAGTTTCCCATTCCTCATTCCCCTCCAGCAGCCCCCCTGCCCACATTGTCTGGAAGCCCTCTGAATCTCTGAGAGGCTTTTCATGGGGCTGAAGGAGTGAAGAGTGGACAATGGGCTGTGAACTTTCTTAAGATAAGTTTGCTTAGGAGCCAATATCTTGAGCTTGCCAAATCTAAGACTTTAGGTATTCCACTACTAGCTGCACTCTTAACACAGATGTGAGTTCAGTTGATTAGAGAATGCATCCCTCTGCTCTGGTACCTGTAGTGAATTAAGAAATACAATTACTTTTGTAGCTTAAGTAAGAAAACCATGAACAAAAAGACCCTGTGTTCCCGTATAGTGGCTTACAAGAGAAAATATAAAGCCATTAATCCCTAACGTTTGTACCAAAGTTTGCTTTTATAGAACAATCTTTGAAAATCCTTTGCTCTGTTAAAAAAACATTCAATGCCCCACTTTTCAAGGCAAAAAAGTTCCCAAAATGTGGCTTACAGAATAGCTAAGCTAGTATAAATACAATTTAAAAACAGTAAGAAACACATCAAAAATTATGTACTGTATTGGGACATAATGGTCGTAACCAGAAACCATAATTTCTGGTTATAATGTCAAGATCTTATTAGTTGTTGATCATTAAAAAAACACACCACAACATCAATACCTTTTGATAAGCATGCTGTGTTGTAGAGACATATAAAGATAACTGTCTATATTTATTGTGGTTGGTTTGTATAAATATCTTCCCACCCCCATGCAGTCCACAAATCTCAGTGCAATCAGAAACTCTTATTGGTATCCCCATCTCCTGCTTTGAAAACAGGCCAAATTTATAATAGGGCAACAAATGTAAAATCTCAAATTAAATGGAACATCCCTATGACTTGACCATCTCAGACTTCAGATGAAAATAAATAAGGGCCAGGGCTGTGTTGGAAGGAAATGTTGTGATGACTGTTAAATAGCTGTAATCACCATTAAATGTAATCACATAATGCCACACTATTACATTTTAGAAGCATAATTCTGAATCCTTGAGAACATTTTTACAGGACTAATAGTCATGGTGTTATCTGTTTAATATACCTTACACAGTATCCATTCTTCAGCCCATGCTCTGTCTCTTAATTTCAGCAACATCTGCGGTCCCTTTGATCTTGGTGTTCAGCTTCCTGAGCTGGACATTTCATTACCCCCCCTCTTTGATTCATGTGACACAAATCCAGCGTTTTCTTTGAGAGGATGCTTCATCTCCGGTTAGGGGTGCTGACAACTGAGTTTAACTCAGGCCAAACGTTAAATACCGTACAGCAGGCTACCTGCAACTATTTCTGATGACTTCTGATCACATTCTCACACATTCCAAGTGGAAATGCCACAGCTAGTAACGCCCCCCCCAAATGTGGAGATGTAAACCAAATTAGTCTTACTTAGGGTAGATCTACTGAAGTTAATGGGCCTGAGTAACTTACATCTGCCTCCCCTTCTTTCACAAACACAGCAGATGATGGGCTGTTAGTTGGAACCTTATCAGGTCAAACCACCAGGAGAACATCACACCCAGAATGGTAGGAGCATAGGAAGCTGGCTTATACCAAGTCAGGGTATTGGTCCATCCAGCTCAGTATTGTCCTCAATGATTGGCAGTGGCTCTCTGGACTTTCAGACAGGAGATATTTAACATGGCAGCTTATGCACCCCAAACAGATACTCTACCTCTTGGATACATCAGATGGCATAGGGCTCAATCAGTTCACAAAGGAGAAATATCAAGGAGAAAAACCAAAGATTAATAAGCAGGTGAGGTGGTGGTAGAGTTGCCATGGATGCTGTGGGAGTGTCTGGCATTGCTATGATGTTTCTTGTTTCTGTAGCTACTGCTGTTGGTTGACTATAGGATCATTACTCTTGTGTAGGAACCAAGACGCAGCACGGCTACTGGATTGGTCTACCCATACTTTTCTTGTCACACGGATTGCACACTTGTGCTTTTAACAGCTGAATCACAAGTGACCCTATAGTTGGCTTCTTGATCTCTCCACCCTTGACTGATGAGTCGGAGCTGAATCCATGAACCCACTCTCTGGAAAAGCAGAGCTTCTGAGCTAGGTCCAGCTTAATCATTAGGAAAAATGAGACAACCACCTCAGGTGATGCCTTGGGGGTGAGGTGGCAGCAACATCTCACCTGGCGGTTGTTCTAAGTCTCCTGGCCATTCCACTCTGAAGGACGACAGATCTGTGTATGCTACACATACACATGTCTGGATATCCTAAATTTTCATGTTACTTCAGGTGCATTGAAGGATGCTGCCCTGTTACCAGGGTTGAAGTAAGATTCAACTGCCACTCCAGTCAGCTTCCATATGTGAAACAAGAAGCGACCATCATCTTGCCCTTTGCCTTATGTAGCAGAATATCTTGAGCTGAACTCATTTAAAGTTGATGTGAAACTTTGGGGTGTGGCCTTTGATTTCTGATGCTTTGTCCACACGTGATTAGTGCAAGTGATGAGCATGCCTGGGTGAATGTTCCTAATTTTTGGAGTAAGATTTCTGCTCTCTAATGGAAGCATCTAATTGGTGATAATTTAATGCACCCAGTAATTTTGCACATTTCCTTGTTGCTTCCTGCGCCATTCGAATCTGTAAATCAGATGTACACTTTTTCCTAGTGAGCTACATATTTGTGTCTGGGTATCACATCTGTAGCCCCCCCCCAAAAAAAACAGCAGGTTAAGGACAAGGCTATATAGTACAGGAGGTCCCAGTGATAAGACAGACTCTCTCATATGCAGCCAAATCGCAAGGTTTATGACCCATGACCCCATCCAGAGTGGTTTTTATTTTGCAAGAATATTCTGCAACATGTCACTGGTGCAATGATAGTGCAATAGTGGTGAGGTTATGAGTACAGCTGTCCCCATGCTATCGGCATGAATGTGCACTAAAAAAAGGTCAACCTAAGGAGCTTCTGGGTAAAGGAAAATATGGTGGATATTATTTCCAGCAGGGGTGGGGGAAGAATCCAATTGCATCATCGATGCTCACAGTTCTTTAGACAGTACAAGCAGAGAGAGCTTCACTCCCCCCAAGGGCTTACAATCTAAAACAGAATACGACTATAATAATAATAATAATAATAATAATTTTTATTTTCGGGCGGCTTCCAACTGAATATTAGAAACAATACAGCACCAAACATTAAAACGTTCCCTAAACAGGGCCGCCTTCAGTTGTCTTTTAAAAGTAAAATAGTTGCTTTTTTTAAATTAAAAGATTTAAACTTTATTAAGATTAATTTTTTTACAAAATATAAACAACAAACAAACATAAACATAAGCATAATCAACAAACAAAGGGTTTAAGAAAAAAATGATAAATATCAAACTCAAATAGCAAACATCAAATAACAAAATAAATAATACTTTCAACTTAATACAAACTTAATCTTAGATAAAGTTAAATAAACTAAATTTAAACATAAATTTAATAACATAATCATAAATAAATTATAGATAAATCATATATATGTGTGTTTCATATGTGCTCAAATTAAACCTCTAAATCATCTAACCATCTAACCACATATATAATTATAACATCCAGGAATATAATCTAAAATAATATTTTTATGACATCCCAAAATATAACCTAAAATAGAAAGCAAATCCCCTTTCTTTCCTTCATTACCCCTCCCCCCTCTTCCCCCTCTAAAAACTGACTTCCAGTCCCCCCTTTGCTCTGTAAAATAGTTGCTTATTGCTTTGACATCTGCTGGGAGGGCATTCCACAGGGCAGGCACCACAACCAAGGCCCTCTGCCTGGTTCCCTGTAACCTCACTTCTTGCAGCGAGGGAACCACCAGAAGGCCCTCGGCGCTGGATCTCAGTGTCCAGGCTGGATGATGGGGGTGGAGACGCTCCTTAAGGGATACAGGACCAAGGCCGCTTAGGGCTTTAAAGGTGCTTGGAATTGTGCTTGGAAACGTACTGGGAGCCAATGAAGACTACTTGGGAAGAGGAGGAAACAGAAGAGGGGTAAACAGGGAGCAATGTGAATTGCATAGCATTCACAGTCAATTCCAGTCAATTAATTTTTATATTTTGACACATTAAATCAGTATTTACATTAAATATTAACATCAAATCAAGGCTACAAATTACTGATACCAAACATTAGCTACCTGATAATCCATAAAATAGCAAATATTCATTAAATATTAATCATGGTAATGCCTTATTTTAATTATTTATTCAAAAGACATGTCCCTTACTCGTTTTAAAGCACTTGAAGTGGCTTCCAGTAAAATACACACACACACACACACACACACACACACACACACACACATAGAGCAACAGTACATAAAACAGTAATCATGGAAAACAGCAGCTAACGTAGCCAGATGAGCAATCAATTAAATTACAACGACAACAGTTCATAAAACAGCATTATTATTATTTTAAAAAGGCAACAGCTTGTAATCATTACATCTGAATCAAATGCATGCAATTGAATATTCATCACAGTTATATCTCAGGATGCTGTACATGGATTCTTTTCTATTTTTATCTCGTAACAAATATGTGAGGGAAATTGGCCTATGAGGCCATAAATTGGCCAAAGATTATTATTGGCTGAGGTGATTTGAACCTGATTTGATTTCCTGCATAGCAGGGGGTTGGACTAGATGACCCTTGGGGTGCCTTCCAACTCTACAGTTCTATTATTCTATGAACCTGGATTTTGACACAGCAGGTTCAACACTCTGGTCCCTAGTCTATACTGAATCTGCTCCGGAGGATTCTGAAGAGCATTGAGGTGTTCCTGCCCTAGGTAAAATATGATCCTATCTAACCCTTTCTCAGTGCTTTTAAGTAAAAATAGAGAAAATGACCCATAATAACCTTTTCTAAGCAAAACAGAACCAGTTTTAATTCATTCCCCTGTCCTCCATGGCTTTTGGAGCATTAGTACTTCAACTTATGCAGATAATTTAGCTGTGATTGCAATGCACAGGTACTTGTTTCAGATTATGCTATTAATTATATGCAATTTTCCAACTTCTTTCGGTGAACCTCTTGCACTGATAACCTCCATCTGTGGCAGGTGACTCGTAAGATGTAGTCGACAGTACATTTCATCTGTTATTTTGCAATTTCCCAGTTTCACAAGCAAGCTATACTGAAATGAGTTCGGAAGCGACCAATATCGCTCAGTGCTTTCTAAACACGCATCGTACCGATGGCATTAATAAAACTCAACGTCTTCCACTTTTATTGCAAACCATTTTGTTTATTTGCTATAGACGTTTTTATACTGCCCTTCAATCAAACGCCCAGGGCAGTTCACATTCGAAATTAGAGCAACAAAACAGTTAAAATTATAAATGCCAGTAAAACGTAAAAACTAACAAGCCAGCAAGATCTTGGTGCTTTGTAAAAAACCAGTCAGTAAAACTAAAAAGCAAGTCTAAAAAGCTTGCGGAGAAAGAAAAGACTTTGCCTGGCACCGAAAAAGATAACAGACAAAATCAAGCAAACCTCTATGGGGACAGCGGCCCATCTGGTATCTGACTTACTTTAGATGTAGGAGGCACCCACATCTATTAATATGTGGGTGACACCTGGAGATGAGACCTGATGAACACAGAAAATAATAGTTAACAGTGAGCGGAGAAGGCTGGATTCATTAATTCTAGGCAAAGAGAGAGGAGGGAGTTAGAGCTATTTCTCTGGAGCTGATTTCCAATTTACAAACTATGGTTTGGAGGGAGCCATTGTTAACTGCAGCCAGTGCTTTTTTTCCTGGGGGGATGCAGGGGTACGCATACCCCTAAGCGTTCTGTGAATCTAACAGGAGAAGAAACTAATTTCTTTTTAATAGTTTGGATGTGTAGTGTTTTACTGATGAAAGTCAGGAAGATGTTACTGTACACGACCTCATGCCAATGTTACTGTGAACAGTCAGCTGTGTAATATGAGGCAATGCGTGTTCTTTGTACTTTGGTCCATTTACTGTATTTATTTCCCCCAATTTGAACTATAAAATGTGGATTTCTAGAGTCAAAATGAGAGTACTCCCTAAACATTTTTTTTTTAAAGAAAAAAGTACTGCCCGCAGCACTGCACATGGTGGTGTTATTATTACTCATGGCTTTCTATTTAATAAAAAAAGGGGATCCAAGCACCTTACATAGATACAAAATAGCAAGCTCCTTGCTGATTATTTAAAACCAGACACATGGAATAAAATACAATAGAGCCAACATTTCTAAGGGTGTTCACCCAACAGCAAGAACTGTCCAATAACAAGAGACAAAATATTCCCTGTACTGCACCACACTTTCTAAAAGCTCCCAGAAGCGTTGGAGTAAATCTTTGCATTCCCACATCCTGTGCAGTTTAATCATTAAACTGAGGAACCGGTGGGTCGTTTCCTGCATTAAATGGACATGTTTTGCGATGTGTTTTCACGCATCCTAACTGAGCTGTCGCTTTTGCAAAATTATGGGTTTTCTGCAGACTGACGTTTGTTCCGATTCAGCAGTAAACAACAGGCCGGCACTTACCTGAATCCAGCCACCTTAATAAGCTCCTGGATCCCGATCCTGGAGAGAATAACCAAGTGAAACCTGGCCGAAAGCTCAGCCTCTTTTCTTTGGCCTTAGCCCCACCCCCGGCCATCCATCCATTGTCCTACCTGGCCAAGGGTGGGTCAAAGGCCAACCTAAGCCGGTGGCAGGCACCCGCCCAGGTAATCCCCGCTCGGTGCCGCAAAGCCCGCCCACCTGTGGGGAAGGGAGGGCGGAAATTGTAACATTTCTTGGATTTACTTCTAATATTCCATATAGATCAAAATTTGGAAATTAAGCGAAGCAGTGTAAAAAAGTATGAGTGTATTAGCCTGGGAGGAAGACAAGTGGAAGTCGGTTTACAGAAGAAGGATGTACATATTGGATTTAATCGATTTATTTGACATATTTGATGTAGAAGTTTTTGGTTATGTATAATTTGTGTTTTAGGTATGGTTTATTTGTTTATATTATTTGTATAGTTTTTATTGTTATATTTTTTATTTTTTATTTTAATCTCAATAAAGAATTTAAAAATTTTTTAAAAGGAAATTGTAACATTTCTATGGGTCAGTTGCCTAATTACCAGAGACAGCATTTTAGCAAACTGATATGTAGTCTCACAGCTTTTGAAGTGCTTTGCTTTTTATTAGCTTCCATACGATTTACACTAATCAGGACCCTGCAATGATATATCTTTTTACCATTGTGGGTGTGAAATCAACTTACTTACATGCTGAACCTTCTGCCTTGCTACACTGAGGGTTGCTTTGTCAGTGCTGGTGTGACATCACGATTCTATGCATTTCCTGCTGTCAAAAGGGGAAAAGCTCAGGAAGAGCTCTACAAGTGCCAGCAGTCGTTTGCACAGCACAAAATGTAGCTGTTGTAATACTTTTAATCGGTCGGTTGCAGTTCAGTCGAGAGGCTAACCATTTTAATAGAGTTCAAATCAGTTGCAAAATGCACAATTGGCATTAGTCACTTTTAGTGGCAATTTACAAGAGAGCACCGCTGACCTCATTTTTTATTTATTTAAGATGTACTTACCAGTGCATTCACAAATTTCCAATGCTAGCGGGCAACCCCGTCAGATGGACAGGGTACAAATAATAAAAATTAAATTATTAATATAGGGTTGGGGCCAGCAGTGTAGCTCTACACCCTAGTAGACTCCTTGGTAGAAACTTCTCACATGAAGGCAGTGGCATTCCTACCCCAGCTGGTACCAGGGGCAGCACCCTGCACGTGCGCACTCCACACGGGGTGGCTCGCAAGAGGCACCCTGCTCTGCCCAACTCAGGGAGGGAGGGGAGAGCGAGGCAGCGGCCCGTCACCTCCCCAGGCCAGCAAGCTCCGCCTCCACACGCGGCCCCGCCCCGCTGGCAACTGTTGAGTGGCGGATGGCAGCCGGGAGCATTGGGGCGGCCTCTCTGCAGTGGCGGCTGCGACGGCCGTCATTGGTGGAGGTGCGGAGGGGCCAGGGGGCGCTGCCCCCGCTGCCCCCCACAGAGTGGAGCGCGGGGCGGCCCCCCCGCCCCCTGTTGCGATGCCCCTGCATGAAGGGGAGTATTGTTTTAAATGTAAGTAAACTGGTATCAAGGACAATATTGCTTTGAATCATGCCTCTGAACAGACTATGGGACTCCGGCCCATACAACAAACTTCACTGTGTTGTATGGACCATAGTCCCACGAAAGTGTGCGCAGGATTGCAGCCTTCGTTATAAATCTCATTTTTATTTTTATTTTCTTTAAAGCCTTATTGATGATGGATGCAAACTGACTGACAAATGATATCAAGGTATTGTTGTTAACTAAATCTAAAAAAGAAGCTGCTTTTATGCAGGTATATTATAACTGAAGTCAGAAAAACAGACATATTTTGTAGAAATATACTGGGAAACATTATATCTGAGCTGTAGAATTAGGGCTTCAGAGATTATTATTTTTTAAGTCATGTCATTATTTCCCTGTTAGAGCTTCTCTAGTAGTCATGGAGATGCACTGGATCCATGGTTCCTGACACAATGATATACTCTTCCGCCAGCCAAGTTTTGCATAGAGTGAGGCTGCTTAAAATTCAGCCTGCGCAGAACACCTGTGGACGTGTCTTGTCTGACACAGATAAAAGCAGGAACAAGCTCCTCAGAAAAAAAACAGACAAGTATAAACATTTCTCCTGCCTGCTTTTGTTTTTCAAAGGATAATAAGTGTTCCTAATAATCTGCCAAACATGCTGTTCAAATTACATTTTCGAATGAGGCTTGTACTAACAGTTTTCCACTAATGAACCTGTCGGCGTACTGTACATCCATTTTAAAAAAAAATATGAATTTGCTCCTCACTGGTGACAAGAAGTAATGAGCAAGCACCTTGCAAGTTTTAACTAGTGAGAATGAAAGCTTGTCCATGCCATTCTGTTCGCTGGTTTGACAAATAGCTCTTGCAGCCTCTGCTGCGGGAAGAAACAGAAAATGTGCCATGGGCTGAAGGGCCTGGAAAAATCCCTTCCTTCCTTCCTTCCTTCCTTCCTTCCTTCCTTCCTTCCTTCCTTCCTTCCTTCCTTCCTTCCTTCCTTCCTTCCTTCCTTCCTTCCTTCCTGGCTAGTTGAAGGGATAAGTGCCTCTGAGTGTATGAAGAGTATTATCTCCCACCAATAACTAATTGTGCTATTTCATCACAGGATCATGTGTTGCAAAAAAAAAAAATCCTCCTCCTCCTCCTCCTCCTCCTCCTCCTCCTCCTCCTCCTCCTCCTCCTCCTCCTCCTCCCTCACCCCTCCCCCCTCTCTCACACACACACTGGGATGTGCAACAAAATGTTGCAGTGTGGAGTGCTCCTTTCAGGATGCCAGCCTACCAGGATACTCTTTTTCCAGACTATTATATTCTGTTAACTCTTCCTGTATGGTTTTCTGTACCATTACCAATCATTGGGCTGTTTTGATTTCTCCTCGTTAGGTCTCTCCCAAGGATTTATTGTACTACTGCAAACCCCAGGGTTCCTCTGAGTCCTCCTGTGCATCAAAGGTGCCATTTTTGGCTACACTATAAGGATTTATGCTCAGAGAATGAGTTTGCTAATAGCAGACATGGGAGGGTGCAACTCCTTTCCTTGGCAGTGGTGGCAGTTCCATTTGTTTTGTTGTTTTGAGAGGCACAGCTCTCCACACTGCTTGGGAGGGCAAGGAGGCAGGCATGGTATGATAGGCCACACCCCAACCACCTGAGCCCCAAGCCACCCAGATAAGAGAGATCTGGTCACAACAGATTGTACCCCTCTGCATATGCCCACTCTCTCCCTATGTGAGGATCTTACTCCCACCAGAAAAGACAGGAGTGGTCTCCCAGATGTTGCTGAGGTGCCATCCCATCAGCCCTAGCATGACCAATGGCCAGGGATTATGGGAGTTGTCTTCAAGCTGCCCTTCCAAAAATGTGATTCAGTAGTAATATTATCATTCAAGACTTCCCAAATGTCCCTGTGGCGAAACATCTGCTGTAAGCTTCTTGTGGCAGGGTGGGTTTTCTGTTTTCTGTTTTTTAAGGACTCTGAAAAGCACTGTGTCCATAATTTACAGTGTTTATTGTAATAGGTATACAGTCATACCTCGGTTTAAGTATGCCTCAGTTTGAGTATTTTCAGTTTAAGTACTCCACGGACCCGTCTGGAACGGATTAATCCACTTTCCATTACTTTCAGTGGGAAAGTTCGCTTCAGGTTAATTACACTTCAGGTTAAGTATGGGCTTCCAGAACCAATTACATTCATACCTCGGGTTAAGTACGCTTCAGGTTGAGTACTCCGTGGACCCGTCTGGAACAGATTAATCCACTTTCCATTACTTTCAATGGGAAAGTTTGCTTCAGGTTAAGTATGCTTCAGGTTAAGTACAGACTTCCGGAACCAATTGTGTTTGTAAACCGAGGTACCACTGTACATAGGAGCCAACTCCTAGGGGTTGAGGTCCTTTCAACCCACCCACCCCCATAATATATTTGAGGGGGCCAGGCCCCACCAAAGCACATTATCATTCCAATGCCATGTGCGCCACATCTCGTGATCAATTATGCGGGGCGGGGCTTACCTGCCCTCCATATTTTATTCAAGTTGGCTTGGCACACCTGCACATGTATATCTGTGTGGTGTTGATTAGTCCAATATTTTCACCCCAGAGAAGGCATCAAGGTGGATATTAAGGCTGAAGACTGTCAGTTTGAGCTGAGAAAGCTGACTGGTGCAGCTGCTTAACCCTTCTCCAACGCCTTTCCTTCTCAAAATTGCCTGTGCACAAATGTTTTGTTTAATTTGTGCCTGAAAAGGAAGAGATACTGGTAAAAAGCAAAGTTATGAATCCTTGGGTTTTCCTTTTGAGGGGGGAGGGGGTGAAGGGGAAAGTGTTGAAATAGCCCTGCCTCTATTCAAACTAGCAGTCTTATGGGTGATAACAAAAAGTGGGAGCTTTTTTACCAGCATTTGCCATGTAACATTTTGTTTGGTCTGCAGATGGTATGAAGCCAAGAGACTTCCCCTTCCTTCCTTGCAAAGGCAATGTTCTTGTTAATTGGGAAACAGAACAGAACTGCTCCTCCTGTTGGAAATTGTGTCTTAATAGGCCACACACATTTGCTGAGCTGTTCAGAAGCAGCTCAGTGTGCATGAGGTCATCATGGCTGTATTGATAGTATATGACACACTTAGGAAATCCATTTGAGAAGTGTTGCTCAAATCGATACAGAGAAATTTGACGAGCGGATATTATGTGCCCCCTTTTCCCCTCCACTCTTATTGCTCTCTTAAATGCAAAGGGGTCAGAGAATATTGAGAGTTCTTCAGAAGGAAAGAAAAGGTTTTCTTAAGGAATTGCTATAGTCCCATGAAATGTGGAAGAGAGAGGTCTGGAAGACAGTACATCCCACCAGTGCATGTGCTATTCTTCCTAGGAGGTTCTGTCAGCAGGAATACTTTATGCCAGAATGCCTTGTACCAGCTCTGCTAAATTCGAGCGATTCTTACTGCAGTTTTGCAATCCTTTGATTCATCAGTAGAGCTGCTTTGAGATAGTAGCCTGTTGCTACTGCATCTCAAGGATGTGGGAGAGTTTGAGCTTGGCCCAAAGGGGTGAAGAATCTAATTTTCAGCCTGAGGGCCACATGGGTAACTTTCTAGGGGCCACATATCAGTGGTGGATGTGGTCAAAGGCAAAAACAAAAATGGGCAAAGCAAGAGATGTGATGCTTGCCTTGCTAAGGACACCGTCAACTCATGCAAAATCCAGAGGTTTTGACACAGAGGTTCTAGCTAGGTAAAAACAAGCAAGCAAGGACAGAGCAATTTTGACCCTGATCATGAGATCCCTACACTTGACTCCTGATCTAGGCCAAAAGGCAAGTTGTGTCTATGATGTGTTTGCTAATTATATTGCACCAGTATCCTTCCCAAATTTGTAATTTATTAAATAAAACTTGTTTTGCTGAGCACATACTCTCCAAGTGTCCTGATTTTTCAGGGACAGCCCTGGAACCCTGTAAATGTACCCAGCATTTGATTTGATCCTGGGATGTCCCTATTTCCCCAGACAGTGCTGCCACCACAGAGCCTGGGAAGGAGGATTAGCCAATGCTTGTCCTGAGAAACGGTGGCAAGGGAGCATCCTGTTGCCTCTCCATGGCTGCTGATGCTGGCCTCCTCCTTTGGGCAGCTCATAGGGGCTGCTGGAAAGTGGGCAAGGAGGAGAGGCTGCTGGGGCCTGGCCTTGCATGGCTCTGAGGGACAGGCAAAAGGTGGGGCCACCCTGAGCAGGAAGAAAGGGAGAGTGGAGCAGAGTACAGTGGTACCTCTGGTTAAGAATTTAATTCGTTCCGGAGGTCCGTTCTTAACCTGAAACTGTTCTTAACCTGAAGCACCACTTTAGCTAATGGGGCCTCCTGCTGCCGCCGCGCCACCGGGGCATGATTTCTGGCCTCACCCTGAAGCAAAGTTCTTAACCTGAGGTACTATTTCTGGGTTAGCGGAGTCTGTAACCTGAAGCATTTGTAACCCGAGGTACCACTGTACTAGGAGTCATGTTTTGTTTTGCTTTTTTAAACGCTTTGTGCATCTGTGCTAGTCTTGCCCCTTCCTAAAAAATTGTCTATTGCTGTGTGCTTTTCTTTTTATAGCTCTACCAGAGAATAAAATAAAATAAAATAAAATGGGGATTAAGAGGTTTTCTCAGGATGGGGTGCTCAGGATGGGGTGCTTTGTGTGTGTGCTGTGTCCCGTTGGTCTAATAATGGTGGCACCCACCCTTCTTCTGACAGGAAATGCTTGAGGAGGGGAGGGTTGCGGGGACAAAAAACAGGGGGGTGGGGTTGGTAGTGAGAAATGTCCCTATTTTCCTCTGAGGAATGTTGGAGGGTTTGTGAGTGAGCTTTGTTCCCAACACACACTAGACCAGGCATCCCCAAACTTCGGCCCTCCAGATGTTTTGAGCTACAATTCCCATCTTCCCCGGCCACTGGTCCTGTTAGCTAGGGATCATGGGAGTTGTAGGCCAAAGCATCTGGAGGGTCGCAGTTTGGGGATGCCTGCACTAGACCATTCTTCCAAATGTGCTCGCTTTCTTTGTGCAAGAGACATTCAAGCATGTGACTATGAAGAGCTAACATGGCAGGTGGCTTTCCCCTCTTGCTTGTTGTCAAGCCCAGGCTTCGCGGAAGAGAAAACCTCCAGGAATCAAAGAGAGGATACAATGGTATAAAGGGGTTCAAAGGTTTGCTCATGAAATACTGGTGCTGAAAACAATTGCTATGCCAACATCTCAGTGCGTGGCATGTGGTGAGATGCTAGCACTCTTAAGTGTAGATCGAATGTGAAAATCTGAATGTGGTCCCCCCTTCCTGGTTGGCAGGCAGAGGTGGGTCTCAAGTCTACATAGACTGATTGAAGACGACTGACCTAGCTGCTCAATAGACACTTATTCTGCTTCAAGCTTTCAGTTCTCTGGCAATCAATTCAAAGTACTTGGAGAGTAAGCCCTTAAAAAGAATTCCTCCTTTATTATTGAAACAACACATCTGAATACATTAGATCACTTGTATTTAGAAGTTTGATGTTTCGTATTGACTTAGCCACCCGCCTGCTCCCTGCTCCTCATTATTTCAGGTCATAAGCCTCTCCCGACCTCTAAGCCCACCACCTAAAGCATTTGAACTTGATATTTTGATAGGGTTTTCAGGAAGCACCATAGATCTCTTTGTAGCTGTCGGAAGATAAATATCAGTCAGATTCTATAGCAGGTAAATGTCAGGGCCAACTAAGCTTTATGCTGCTTTTTTTCTAGGAAGGTTTTTCCATCTCCAGTAGCTGGAGGTCAGGCAAGAAATTCAACAGGCTTCCCTGATATTGAGAAGCAATTAGCCTGCTGAATTTAGCCTGCTGAATTTCCTTCTACCATACATCTGGAAGACACAGGAGTGTGTCCTCCCCCCCCCTTCCCCACAAAAGGGCACACCTCTGGTATGCAAGTGGAACTCTGTTTATTATTATTGTTTCACAGTGGTGTAATATGGTTAATGTTAGAGTTAACAAACTGAACTCCTTTTGTTTGAATAACCCCATCCCATGGGAATTGATTCAGCAAGCCTGTCCTGCAAATACAACAGAACTTGGATTATACAAAATCTAAGTTCTGGGAGAGAAAGAGGGAGGGAGGGAGGGAGGGAGGGAGGGAGGGAGGGAGGGAGGGAGGGAGGGAGAGCATCAAAAGACGGGGCAATAGTGTTGCCAAGGGGTGGCTAGGGGTGGGACATAAATTCAGTTTGCATTTACAGGCAAATCTACGCAATTCACACCTTTGGAAACTGTACACTTTCCAAAACCACCTTAATCTCTTAGGCCAGGGGTGGCCAACTCCCAAGAGACTGCGATCTACTCACAGAGTTAAAAATTGGCAGTGATCTTTTGGGGGGTTCAGTTCAAGGTTGTTGAGCTTTTTTTAGGGAGGAAAGCCACATTTTTGGGGTGTGCAGGGCGAAAATGTTGAGCTTTTTTTTAGGGGAGCCAAAGTTGTTGAGCTTCTTTGGGGGAGCCAGTGATCTACCAGTGATCTACCACAGACGTCCAGTGATCTACCAGTAGATCACGATCTAACTGTTGGATGTGCCTGTCTTAGGCATATCTGAGGTTTTTCCTTTTTCCTTTCATAGACTGGCAGAGTTGGAAGGGACCACAACAATCATCTATTGCAACCCCCTGCAATGCAGGAATCTCCCCACCCCCAACATGGGGCTCGAACCCACGACCTTGAGATTAAGAGTCTCATGCTTTATCTGCTGAGCATTTTCATATACAGTTGGTGCCTGCCTCTCCTGCCTGGATCATCCTGGGCCACCCAATCTGTAGTGATCTGGGTTTGCCTTGACCCAACTCAAATGGTGCCTGGATTCCCCAAATTGGCCTGATTCAGTTTTGGCCCCAGCCAAATCCTGTGCAAAAGTACATTAGTACAATCTTGTTAATAGATTGTGGGTGGACAGAGGGGCCCATTCAGCATCCAATGTAGTATTCTTATTTATCTAGTACCATCTATTCACAATTAAAATAAGAAATTCGACCCCAAAGGGTGTACAGTTGTGTACAGAACTGTGTGCGTTGATGGTGGTATATAAATAAATGTTAATATAATAATAATCAGTTCCCTAAGTACCTCTACCAGCCTCAGAGGTTCAAGGGGTAATAATAATAGTAATAATAATTAATAATTTTATTTGTACCCCAGCCATTCTGGGCAGCTTCCAGCAGAATATAAAAACATAATAAGACGTCAAACATTAGTAGTGACTTGGAGAGGGCATTCTCTGTTTATTATGACCAAATTGTGGAATTCCCTCTCCACAGAAGCATATCTGGCACTGCCTTTATGCAGTTTTCATGGTATGCTGAATGCCTCTTCACTGTAGCCTTTGACACATGAGGTATACATTTTAGGACCCCCTGCTTTTCTCTTGACTGTAATTTGCTGTAATGGATTTTAATAGATTGCATTTTTTCGAATGGTTGTAACCCACTTTGGGACCTCGTGGTGAAGGGTGGGCAAGAAATCAAATAAATCTTGCCTGCTTGCTAATAGCAGAGTGTCCTGCCTCTCTGCCAGAGGTGACAGTGCAAACGCTTTCACCGTTCAAAATCCATAGCAGCCCCTCTATATTCTACCTAATTTCATTTTGGTTTGCCATATTGATTTTTCCACCGTGCCTGCAAACTCTTTGTTTGTCAGAAATGCATTTGGTGCTGTCCTTGAAGACGGTGCCACAAAGCGCACCATCAACTTGCGCTGTTCACTTTGACAGTTGGAGTTTTTCAAGTCCGGGCCCAAATTCTTTTCTGTACACACCTTGTTTGGTGGAGGACGGATATCGACCCGCTTGGTTTTGTCTCCACGTTTCCTCGCAAGCTGCTTTTTTGATCTGGGTGACAATATCAAATGGGCTCTATTGATATATTTTCCTGTACTATAGAGAGGGAACAAATAGGTTCCCAACCTGTTATTTCCTTCAAAGAGGGGTCAGTCATGCAGCCGTTCCTCTGGGTCACACAGTCATTATTCTGCGTGAGAGCACAAACACAGCCAAAATTGCAGAGGGACAAAATGAGCAAGGTGTCGGGCCCGACGTTTGTAGATGATATGGAATAGGTTTTAGAAAGCCAAGGGGGTTTGAATCTCAGTGTAGTCAATGCATCCTTTTTTATTACCATTAATTCAAACGAACTCTCAAAACACCAAAGTATGCCAGTGTCGTGATGTGGTACTAAGATCTAGGAGACCAGGGGTTCAGATCCTCACTTGGGCTGTTTTCGCACCATACCACTTTAATTCTCAGAGTGGGTTAACAATCAGCCCTTCTTTGCAGGTAGTCTGAGAAATGTAGCTCTGTGGGAAAATGGGGGTCTCCTAGCAGCTCTCAGCACCCATAACAAACTACAGCTCCCAGGAATCTTTGGGAGAAGGCATGACTTTGAGCACAATTCAAAGTGTTGGTACTGACCTTGGTACTGTCCTGTATACCTGAAGGAGCGTCTTCACCCCATCGTTCAGCCTGGACACTGAGATCCAGCGCCAAGGGCCTTCTGGCGGTTCCCTCATTCTGAGAAGTGAGGTTACAGGGAACCAGACAGAGGGCCTTCTCGGTAGTGGCACCTGCCCTGTGGAATGCCCTCCCATCAGGTGTCAAAGGAATAAACAACTGTCAGACTTTTAGAAGACATCTGAAGGCAGTCCTGTTTAGGGAAGCTTTAAATATTTGATGAATCATTGTATTTTAATATTCAGTTGGAAGCCACGCAGAGTGGCTGGGGAAACCCAGCCAGATGGGTGGGTTATAAATAAATTATTATTATTATTATGACTGTTTAAATTGGAATCCTAGTATGGTGTGAATGCAGTCTTGGGCATGAAGCTCACTGGGTCCCTTTGGGATGGTCGCCATCTCTCAGCCTTCCCTACCTCACAGGGTTGTTGTGAGGATAAAATAGGATCCTGCATGCAACTTGAAGCTCCTTGGAGGAAATGTGTGTGAGAGAGAAATGTAATAACGAAATAAATGATTTGATGTTCAACCTCCTCCTTTGTGTGCATGTGTTTGCACTGTACGTATAAAGAAAACACCCCCAAACTGCTAAATAGAACAGTTTTCGACTTGATAGTCTTCAAATGGTAATGTGTGTTACTTCACTCACATATTGGCTTTAATGCCATTTAATGGGCTAAATTCAGTGACCGTTTGGATGCTGAATTTTCACATGAAATGGTAAAGATGTTCCGTTTCATTCTTCTGGTTTTAACGCCAACTTCCTTAATAATGTTGCCGTCCGCTCTGAAACTTTGCTTTTTAATGGTGTTGACCGTGGAGTTTGCACTGAAAGCTGCAGTTACCAGGTCACTGAGGAAGTGTTACGTCAGGGTCAAAGTAGAAAATATTCTTGGGCATACAATAATTCTGTCCATGCCATGGGGGTGTTACTACAAGATCTGAAGCTCCAGCCGCCAGTCTATGAAAAGAATGAGTTGAATAGATAAGGGCCATGACTTTGCCCTGCAGAACAGCGTCCGTATAGTTTTCAATAGCCACAGTTGATTGTAGTTCCAGTGTTGGCTTGTGTGAAGCACAACATCTGAAAGCAGGTCAGTTGATCATTGGGGTCAAATGATAGGGAGAAGCTGGCAAACATTTTCATTAATGGAATGTAGTTCCTTATCTGGAACCACACACACACACACACACACACACACACACACACACAGACACACACTCTTAGTGAGCAAGCTTTTTACCATCTTTTACCATTCCTAGAAAATATTCATAGGTGGCAACAGAAACCTTTATGAATGCTGTTACAGTCATTGTCCACTGAGCAGGGCATTCCCCCCCCCAGCTGAAACTCACCGGAACTCAGTTCCGGCACCTCTCAGGTGGGTGTCATTGCCATGATAAAAGAACAAGGGAGGCATTCATGGTGAGTTCCAGCACCTCTTATTTCTAGAAAAAATATCACTGAATGTAACCCACTTGTTTTGGTCACAGGAATTTTACTTGAAAAAAGAAATGGGCATTAGTAATCTTGGTTATGAAAACTGGCAGCTGTACTAATGGCTATCAGATGCAGCTTATAGGAAATATGAATTGTGTGGAAATGTGTTTGCAGTATACAGTCATACCTAGGTTCTCGAACGCCTTGGTACTCGTACGTTTTGGCTCCCAAACGCCGCAAACCCAGAAATAAGTGTTACAATTTGTGAACGTTTTTGGAAGCCGAACATCCGACGTCATTTCCGCTTGACTGCAGGAAGCTCCTGCAGCCAATCAGAAGCTGCGTCTTGGTTTTTGAATGGTTTCGGGAGTCAAACAGACTCACGGAACAGATTAAATTTGAGAACCAAGGTACGGCTGTAACTTGAATAGTGTATGTTTTTCAGATAGTTGCTTCTTTTATTATATAGCTCTCTTCCCATTTTCCACACTTCTCATGGGTGGGAAGAGGCATTGCACCTGCTCCCTAGCAGGGGGAAGGAAGCACTGAAAGATTCTGGTGTTGGGATGCACATTGTATCCAGGGGCAGAGCTTAATGGGCTGTCCTGTCCCTCAACAACCTTTTCATCATCTTCACAGTGACTGCCCCATTGGGGTCTAGGGAAGCCTGTTGCATCTTGGGCCTGGAAGGATTGTTGGTCAATGGCAACCATGTTGGCCATGGAGAGGCCACAAATTCAGGGCTGTGGTTACTGCCCAGGAAGGGCAGCTGGTTTGGCAACCTGATCCATTGTGGTCTCCCTTCTTTTTAGTGCGCACACAGCTCAATCAGACTTAAGAGTGCCCAGAAGCAACTAGGGAAGGAATATTGAGTTAATATCTGGGCTTTGGACTCAATTCAGGGAGAAAGGGAAGGATTCTCTGTTCCTGTATTCTGATATGGTGAGGCCATCATGGAATATTTTTGTAACCTGGCCAAACTCTGGCTACACAGGGCATAATACTTCCCAACTCTTCTTACTGGACAAACAGGGAGTGGTTTAAGAGTGCGCCCTTGTAGCTCTATTTTCTCTTTGACAACTCTTTGGAAATTTATCAAAGTTGCTTCATTATTTACAGACATGCTCAAAAATAGTCCATTTATCTGGATTTGATGGCAGAATTAAAAACTTCTGTTTCTATAATGTCACAAACATTTAAAAATGCAGCATTGTTTCAGTGAAGATAGCTACCTGCCAAACTCCCATTGTCTTCAGAGCCTTCCTAAATGGTAAACTTGCGCACAAATAATGCCATAAAGAGGAATGCCAAGTCAGAGCAAATGCTTAGCTACCATAAAGAACAAGGACACATTTCATCCAGGCAAGGAGGGGGCTGGGGAGAAGTTGTGGCCTGGTGAGAGTCTTGGAGGGTACATTTGCATCTGGGTTTAAGGTCACCCACCCCTGATATAGATCATCTTCTTCCCTCACATATCTTTGTGTAGACAAAGACATTTTGGCTGGTGAAGTGGTGAGGAAACCAAAACTATCAAAATGTATTTTACACAGTTATTAAGGATAAAGCTCTTCTCTTCCCCTGCTCACACGTTCTCTCACTGCCTCTCTGCTTCTCCTAAAAAAGAAATCCACACCCCCCCACACTAGGCTGTGATTGTGACCCACTTTTTAGATCACTTTGGATCCTGACCCACCTGCTGAAGCCCTGTGCTGGCTTTTTCAAGAAACCAGCCAACAGCTATCATAAAATTGATTTGCTTTTAGTTTCTTTGTGTTCTCCAGGCTCGTTGTACTAACAAACTCCTGGCTCATATTTGTTCTGTGTCTGACAGTGATCGGCAGCATTTACCTTTGTGTTCAGGTGTATTTGGTTTAGTAGCATCTGTCTGTGCTCTCCAATTTAAAAAAATGAATCAGATAACAAACAGCTTTGGAGGCTTCAACCATATGTCTGCTGTAACAGATGAGCCCTTAAAGATCCCGGATAATAGAACAGTCTTAACTTGGTGCGGCATTGAAAAACTAGCTTGATTGCTTAAGGTTCTCAACAGTTTTACAACTTGTAGCTATTAAACATGGCACACAGAACATTTATTTGTTTTAATTTCTCCAATCTCTTTGCTTTATATCTTCTTAATCTTCAACATTTTGCTTATAATTTTTGCTTATCTTATTGTTTTGGTGCATTGATAGGTCATTTTGCAGATCCTAGTTTAAGGCTGAAAAGGGGTCTAGAAATGCTATTTTAAATAATAATTGCTATTTTAAATATTTTTTAAATAATAAATAAAAATGCTAATTTAAATAATAGATAATAAATTTTGCAGACCCTAGTTTAAGGCTGAAAAGTGGTCTAGAAATGCTATTTTAAATAATAAAAATGTTTCAAAGTGATCCAGCAGATGGACCTACTTTAATACCGGTAGTTAAGATTTGTACTCGTAACCCTGCTATATTACATATTACCAAACATAAGGCACAGCATTTCTGACTGATAATTATATAAAATTACACACTTGGCATTTCAGTTTCTTTGTGAAAATGGCCTTGCAGCATTATATCAGAATAGCAAAAACAGATGTTTAGGTCACTTAGTGGAAACAGATCTTGTACTGAAGACATTCCTTTAATGGCATATTTTCCTTTTTAGAGCATATAAAAATAATTTTCCTGAGAAGCCATCTCAAGTATTTGCTAAGCCTTGTGCATGCTGGCCAGGGTTTAGGAGAATAACCCTGTATGAGCACTGATGTACAACAACAAATCAATAAAGTTAATAGTTTATATATACCTCAGGCTTCTGACATGCAGTTCCTGGTCAGTTGTATGGGAAAGTCTTTAGGACAAGTATTTCATGAGATACAGCACTGAAAATGGCCATTAGCTAGAAATTCAGAAGTGTGAAGTTCAAGAAAACTTACAAGATTGACAAAGAAGGAAACAAAGTTTGGATTACAAAGGCAGATAGTACGTGGACAATTTCTGACTTTTACAAGATGGCGCCCACTGATTGGACGCCATCTTGTAAAAGTTAACTTAGGTAATTAGGATGAGATGTTTACTCTTCTCACACATCTGGGTGCTTTCATTGTGAAATATAAAGGCTGTTTGGTCAGGACTTGTATATTCTACTTGTACTGCATTTCAGGACAAAGGGCAATCCTTTAGTTGTTCATGAGCACAGTATACTGGTAAAGGAGTCATTGATTGTGTGTGTATACACACCCTTTCCAATCAAAAGAAAACATTAAATCAGGCCACTAGATACCCTTGTATCCAAAATATGAATATCTATGATAGAACTGAGAGTACACAATGGATTTTTATGCTGTGTTGACCTCGTGCTTAAGAGTTGCAAGAAACTCACATTACCCTACTTCACTAAAAAAACACAAAACCCTAGTTTTGAGATAGTTTTATTGATTTATTTTATTGCATATTTGGCATTATCTCTACCTTTCAATTTGGAAAAAGGTTTTTTGGGTTTTATTACAATCAAGTGGTATAGAAATATTGGGGGGGGGAATATTTTGTATATAATATACCCTTGTCCTGAGATTGCTCATGATGAGGGGTGGGATATATAAATTTTACCAATAAATAAGTTAAAGAAATGCCTAATCTATTTCTGCATTACCACTAAAACCAGATAAATGGGGGTGTAATCTATTATATTTGGGTGAGGCACATTGGCAGGAAGGCAAGTGTGATTTGGACCCATTTGGCCTTTCCCATCTTGAAGCATACCTTATGATGAGGGGTGCTTGTATGCAGGGAACAAGTACTTCCAGTTTTTATACGCACTGCATGTGTTTCAGGCATTGTTTGCCATGACAAGGCAGCTAATTGTTCCTGTGGGTTAGGTGGATTCCAATGAGCCAGCCAGAGCTGCTTATCCCTACTTTGGGCGCTTATATTCTGACTTGCAGGAGCCTGCATAAAGAGAGCTCCCAGAGCCAGGACCCTAATTGGTGCCTCCTGCACTACCATATGCTGCAGAGTTCTCACTAGGCAGGAGGCCAGAGAAAGAATAAACACTGGTCTTCTGGCCATGGTTTTGACACTTAGGAATGCTACATTCTTCAAGTAAGGGGATGGAACTTAAAAGAGGTGGTCTGGAGGCAGGGGGGGAGGGTCATAGCTCTCATAAGAGTTATAGCCTTCCTTGGACCAAGCTGCTCAGTAGGAACTGTCCATGGTGCTGCCATCTGTAGCCAGCTATGCCTTCCTTGTTAGCATGCTTCATGGGTACCAATTACACAGAGATCAGAACAATATTATTTGTATGCAAATTTAGGACAAAGGCACCCTTAGGATTGTATTGATCGTGACAAAATGTAGGGCAAGTGACAATCTATAATGAAAAATAGGTCACAGGCCATTTGAAAGGGCCATTCTTTTGAATGACTTTACCATTCTCTCTCTCCCTTCCCTCCCTTCCCTTCCCTTCCCTTCCCTTCCTCTCTCTCTCTCTCTCTCTCTCTCTCTCTCTCTCTCTCTGTGTGTGTGTGTGTGTGTGTGTGTGTGTGTGAGTGAGAGAGAGAGAGAGAGAACTGGTGATGTTCTACCTTGAGGTGAATGCAGCCAGTTTTGCTACTCAAATGCAATGGAGTCTAGCAGCTATCTCAGAGAGTAAAAAAAAAAAAAAACCAGAGTGAAAAGGATGTTGATCTGGTATTGATCTGTTTCAATTCCTGCTGGCTTATAGCTTCAGTGGAAATACTGGCAGAGTACTGAAAGCAACCAAACAACTTTATTACAAAGAAAATATTGACACATTTATCCTCCCCCCCTCTATACTTCCTTTTGTTGTTCATGTTGAATACTGCAAGTCAGTGATCTTGTAAGCCGCAAGGTCGTTACTCAGATGAGCATCTAGATCAGTTTTCATGTGCCTTTTAGTCCGTGGATTTTCTATTCAGTCTCTCGCAGTTTAACACCATTTATGACAGTCCTTTTCCCCTTGAGATGAGTTCCTGCTCGTTATGAACTGCATTGGAGCCTTTTCTCATTTCAGACAAGAATGACATTCACACTATATTTTTGTAGCTCAGAGAATGAAAAGTCTCTGCTAAATGGAAAGAACTTTAAAGGGTGGAATTCAAAGTAGTGCCACTTAATCCTCATAAAAGAGAAAAGTAATTTTATTTGCGGCCAGATGTTTTCTGGTTATGATGAATCAGGAACCTGTTTCCCCTCCATGACTGTCCTGCAGTTTGGCATTATGGAACTTGGGTGGAGCAAGAAGCAGTATAGCTCCTTTCCCACCACTTCTCTCCTTTTTAGATTCTCTGGCGACCTCCCATTTCAGATAGTGCTAGACTGTCCCAGGTATGATACAGTATGAATGTCTCTGCTTCTACCTCCCAGCAGAAATACCCAGTTTCATTAGCATATCATTGGAACTGCAGCAGCCTGGCTTTTCATTGGGTCAGATAATCCCAAGGTATCAGAAGCTTCCAAGCATCACTTCTTGTAGAGTGGAGCCCATGTATATTGTGCTGATGTTAACATGGCAATGTTTTCAGGGAACCAAAATATTGGCACAGGGCATTGCCCTGGGGAATCCTGACTGTTTTGAAGCATATCAATCCACAGATGAGGCTAAAATTAGAAATGTCAAATGAGAAGTGTCAATGAGGAAGTATCCATATTACTTATTACGGTGCTTGCAAATTCTGGGACTTCATACTCTGCCTATCTTACAAAGCAGTAGATGAAATACGGACCAAATTGTGCATTTTGTTTTGGAAATCATGCATTCAGTACATCATGATTAATTTATTTTGTGGAAAGGAACTGCAAAAAAAGGAATATTAAAATTTCCTACTGTGGAGTCTCAAAGCATAATAGTATCATTACTCTTTCTGTGTTTTGTGATGATCTGCTAGGCATGCAATATCTAGGGAGGAACCAATATCTTAGCATATTTCCCAGTGTGTGCTATGCTTCAGCATCAGACTTTTAAATTATGAAAGTTAAACAAAATCCTCAGTTACATCACCTATTTTGTGTTTTTCCTTGCATCATGATTGGCATGTGTCAAGTGGCTCTTCTATAAGGCTGACCTTGTTCCACCTGCATGCATCCAGGAGTTTTTGCTAAAATATCTTTTACAATCTAGTGTCATTCTTAGAATATGCTGAATATTTTTATCCCCGAATAATGGGTCAATAAATCCTTTCCATTTTAGATGCACAGATAAATCCTTTCCATTTTAGATGCACAGATAAATCCTTTCCATCCTTTCCATTTTAGATGTGAAATATAATTCAATTAAGTGTGGTTCCATATATTAACAACAATCCTTTAATTTTCACCCTCAAACAACTTTGATTTACAATACCAAGGGCTGGCTCTTGATATTATATAGGCTAAATGAGTCCCTTTACCTTTTTTGGATTTAATATTATCAGAAAAAAATGTTTTGCTGAAAGGAAGAAAGAAGAAAGGCAAAGAAAAACTTCCCCAACTGTATCGTGGTCTAATTGCTAGGATATCTTTCAGTAGTTAAAATGGCCCAAATGTAGACAAGGGGGAATTTAATATGACTTTTTAGAAATAATGAACTGGTATTACACTTCTACCATATCTTAATTCAGAAGGAACAGAAATTAGACAGATTGTGCAACTTTATCATTAGGCTTGCAGCTAGCTAATGGACCAATGAAGCATCTGTGTTGAGATGGGTGACTTGTGAATGAATGGCATGTAAAATGTCTCTTAAAATGAAGCCCAGATTCAATCTGGTATGCTGAGCACATCAAAATCAATTCCCCCTTTTGAAGCTGCTTAAGCCCTTGTGGGACACAGATCCACCAGTTCTAATTTAGATAACCACAAATTAATTGTGCTGCCAGAAGCCAAGCTCAGCTTCTACTTATCCCTGCTTTGGGATAAAAGTTCAGTATTCTGACAACATAATGCAGGCAAATGGTGTGTGGTGTGTGTGTAAGGTATTGTTGACAAACTTTCTCAAAGAGCAGTGCATGCTAAACAGGTGTTCTGTGCTCCACTGTTTTAGCAACATGCACAATAACATCGCCTATGTATTATTAATCAGCATGGATAAGTAGTCTGAGGGTCAAGCAAGCATTGGCATTTTTTTATATTGCCTCACATTCAGTTTTGTGGGAGATGTGTGGAAGGCCTCATCTCCATGTATGATCCGAGAAAATCTCTCTGTCTCTCCTATGGCACACAAAGCTTTAAGCAGTGCTGGTTACACAGACTTAAAATATTCCTTCACACACATATTGAATGTATTGGGGAGGCCCTTGAAAGCTCATTAAGTAGAGCATGAGACTCTTAATCTCAGGGCCCTGGGTTTGAGCCCCAAGTTGGGCAAAGATTCCTGCATTGCAGGAATGACTCTTGTGGTCCCTTCCAACTCTACAATTCTGATTCTGTAGCAGCTGGTGAGTCAGCTCCAGGAATTTCATGCTTTATTTCCCTTCCTTCTGATTAAAACAGTCTCCACTCCACATGACCCATTCCAAGATGTCACCTGAGGCTTGAAGCCACTGTCTTTCATTTGGATTTGTGCACCCCATCCAAGAACTCAGGCCTGGCAGCACCAAGTGGCACAGTTGAGTACCTGCTGGTGGCCTTGCATAGAGTCTTTGCTGCTGTTCTTCATCCTCTGTTGATGACACCACCACCTCTCCCAGTTTCTCCATTGCCACTGCATCTTCCCCACTCACCCTCACTGTTTTCAGGGATGCCCATGCATCCCATCAACAGACAGCTGACATTTACACGTGGATGGCGCTGTGGTCTAAACCAGTGTTTCCCAACCTTGTGCCTCCAGCTGTTTTCAGACTACAATTCCCATCATTCCTGACCACTGGTCTTGCTAGCTAGGGATGATGGGAGTTGTAGTCCAAAAACAGCTGGAGGCACAAGGTTGTGAAACACTGGTCTAAACCACAGAGCTTAGAGCTTGCCAATCAGAAGGTCGGTGGTTCGAATCCCTGTGACGGGGTGAGCTCCCGTTCCTTGGTCCCTGCTCCTGCCCACCTAGCAGTTCAAAAGCACGGCAAGGTGCAAGTAGATAAATAAGTACCACTCTGGCGGAAGGGTAAACGGCATTTTCGTGCACTGCTCTGGTTCACCAGAAGCGGCTTAGTCATGCTGGCCACATGACCCAGAAAAACTGCCTGCGGACAAACGTCGGCTCCCTCAGCCAGTAAAGCGAGATGAGCACCGCAACCCCAGAGTCATTAACGACTGGACTTAACAGTCAGGGGTCTTTTACCTCTTTCATAGGTAAAGGGGTAGGAGGATTCTCTAGAGCCACTGGTCTCCTGCTGTATGCTAGCAGTCATGTTTGAGGGACAGGGCTGCTGAAATTGTTACTTCCTGCATCAGCATCTGTTTAAACTCTATGCTGGTTTGGGAAGAAACCATGTCTCCATTCTTATCCAGTTTTGGCTTCCTTCAGGTGTTGTGATGAATGGGCAGAAGCAGTCCCACCTATTGCTGTTGGCAATGTAGGAGTCATTGTTTTGATCGTCCAGTATGACATTTTCCAGAAATTGTGGCCATTAGACTGTGATCACTTTGATGTGTATTATTTTGGATTGCTTCTTCCATTATTGTTTGATATAGTTCCATGTAACTTTTAGGGCTAAGTAAGCAATGTGTTGAGAGAGAGGCTGTATGAAATTTTGCAAGTGTTAATATTTGGGGAAGCATTTCACAAAATATCCTCTGAGGGGACAGGAATTTCCAACAGGTTGAGAAGGAGGTTCTCTGCCGGTAGATTTAGGCTCAGTTAATACTGTATGAGACTAATATTGTATGTTCATATTAGCCATCCAGAGCAGTGTTTCTCAACCAGTGTGCCTCCAGATGTTTTGGGACTACAACTCCCATCATCCCTAGCTAGCAAGACCAGTGGTCAGGAATGATGGGAGTTGTAGTCCCAAAATATCTGGAGGCACACTGGTTGAGAAACACTGATCTAGAGAACCTGTATTATGACACAACTGAAGAACAGAAATAAATAATAAAACCAAACTGAAAGCAATGGGCTAAGACAAGAGAACTGGTAGGAGGAAGCAAACCCATTTATTCCTTCCAACTATATGAAAATATTATTAAACAATATTAAAACTGCATCCATAGTCACACTCCATATTCTTCACTCTGTCTATGGGCAGCCAAGCTGAAGGCAATTTCTTCATACAGTCACCTATGGGGAGAAGAGCACTGAAATCTGAAATCTGAAATTTTCCAATAAATGGGAGTGGGAAACAGGTGGCGCTGTGGTTAAACCACTGAGCCTAGGGCTTGCTGATCAGAAGGTCGGCGGTTCGAATCCCTGTGACGGGGTGAGCTCCCGTTGCTTGGTCCCAGCTCCTGCCAACCTAGCAGTTTGAAAGCACGTCAAAAATGCAAGTAGATAAATAGGAACCGCTACAGCGGGAAGGTAAACGGCATTTCCATGTGCTGCTCTGGTTTGCCAGAAGCAGCTTTGTCATGCTGGCCACATGACCTGGAAGCTATACGCCGGCTCCCTCGGCCAATAATGTGAGATGAGTGTGCAACCCCAGAGTCGGTCACGACTGGACCTAATGGTCAGGGGTCCCTTTACCTATATATATATATATATATATATATATATATATATATATATATAGGTTTATAAAAGTTACCAGCAAATGTCACATTGCCATTCTTACCTGAGGATGAAGAACAATGACTAAACATTAGCTGTCTTGTTTTACTGATAGTACTGTATTTTTGATTTAGTGAAAGGCATAGAGCAATGATGAAGGGAGGAACCTATAAAGCAGTCCCCACCCATGATGGCTAGGCCTGATGGAAGTTGCAGTTCAACACAACTGGAGGGCACAAGTTTGGCAAAACCACCTATGAATTTGAGCTCGGTGGTAGAGGACAGGCAGAAGGTCGCAGGTTCAATCCCCAGCATCTCCACATAGAACTGGACGAGATCCCTGTCTGAAACCCTAGGGAGCGGAGGCCTGTCATTGTAGTCATTGTAGACAATTGTATAAGGGAGCTTCCCATCTACCTGTGTCCCTAAATTCAAATTAATCATCTTGTCCAACATCAATGTACCGTCTGCACAGTATTCATCATGCCTACGTTATCTCCCAAATGAACATCTCTTGACTATTTTTGTGACAACGGTTTTTATTTTTAAGTGCATGAGGTTTTTGGGGTGGGGAGACAGCACAACATCTGACATGAGATAGATATTCACTTCACGGCATGTGTGGGCAACTCTCATTACTGATAATGGAAGATGTGAGCCTGCAGGAAAATGAGCAGGGAGTGGATTTATCATATCAATGTTCCATGAAGACAGAAGAAATTATATATAATGTAATGTAACAGTTTTGAAGGAATCATGATGGCCTATTAGGTAAATAATGGCTCCCCCCCCTAAAGTCTTCACAGAGACTATATTGGTGTATGCTAAAACACAACTCTTCAAATGGAGCTTTTATTTTATTAGATTCAAATAGCTAGTGACCTTCAGAAGTATATGAGACTTCCCAATTGTTATTTGTACTGATTACTGCAATGTGCTTCACATGGGGCTGCCCTTGAAGATGACTCAAAGGGGCCTCGTTTCAGGTGTTCAAAGACCTAAACACCTAAACAACTAAAGCCCCAAATATCCAAGAGACCACCTCATTTTCTACAGACCTCCTTGGTTGTTAAGAATTTAGAGGAGCATAGCACTCACACACTCATAACATTATAAACAGCACCTCCACCCACAGTCCTAGCTGAACCATGACCTTACTACTGGCATGGCAGTATCCAGAAGAATGATCCAATCCTATGCTTCTGCAGTGTTTTCTTCCAAGGATACTAACAGTGGCCCTGTTGAAACATGGTTGAGGTGTCATTTCTGTGAAACCACACCTTCCAATAGGGACAGTTATATGCCCCCCAATGCAGTTTGCCCCATAGTAGTAGTTTTTAAAGGGGCCAGTGCAATTGGGCAAAAGTCTGAAACATGCCAGGTGATATTCTAATGGCTATACATCAACTCATCCACTGGGAAAGCAAAAATGAGGAACAGGCTGTCTTCTGAGCATAGCTGGTAAATGTTAGACTAGGCATGAATCTTCTTCTATACTTAATAGGCAATACTATAAATGTACATAGCTGCCAAGTTTTCCCTTTTCTCGAGAGGAAGCCTATTCAGCATAAGGGAAAATCCCTTAAAAAAAAGGATAACTTGGCAGCTATGTAAATGTACTAGGCAATGAATGCCACGAATAATTGCTGGATCTGGCTGGTGTCTCTGCACTCATGGAAGGGCTTTCAATTCAGTGGAGGAATCTGCTTCTGCAGTGGTAGGGAACCTCTAGCCCAGGCATCCCCAAACTGCGGCCCTCCAGATGTTTTGGCCTACAACTCCCATGATCCCTAGCTAACAGGACCAGTGGCCAGTGATGATGGGAATTATAGTCCAAAACATCTGGAGGGCCAAAGTTTGGGGATGCCTGGGTTAAAGCGTGGTGGGGCCAAAGCAGGGTTGTAGCATTTTGCAAGCACCAACAATTAGCTGATCCCATGGAATGGATGGAACAGTACAAGTCATGGTGGTCTGTGGCTAATAGAAGAGGAGGGGGGATTTTTGCTGCTTTCCCCCTGTACTGGAAAAATTCCCCAAGTTTCTAAGGCTGACTTCCAGGAGTAGGGTTGCCAGACTCAATAGAGGACAGGACTTCTGTGCCTTTAATTGCCCTGCTCTCTTTTGAGTCTGGAAACCTTAAAGAGAAACCAGCAGACCCTTTGTTTAATTTCCAAGCAAAGGGTCTGCTGGTTTCTCTTTAAGGTTTCCAGACTCAAAAGAGAGCAGGGCAATTAAAGGCACAGAAGTCCTGTCCTCTATTGAGTCTGGCAACCCTATCCAGAAGTGCATAGCTGCCAAGTTTTCCCTTTTCTCGCGAGGAAGCCTATTCAGCATAAGGGAAAATCCCTGTAAAAAAGGGATAACTTGGCAGCTATGGAAGTGTGTTGATGATGGTGAGGGGAAATTAGCAAAACTGCTTTCCCTCCTCTTGCAGAAGCATACACCTCTATTGGTTCAAAAGCCATATTGCGAGTGCAAGGGCACCAGTTGGATCCTACCCATTGCTATTTTTCTAGAAAAAGAGGTGCTGGAGCTCACCATGAACTTTTCTCTTGATCTCAATGGCACCCACCTGGGAGGTGCTGGAGGTGAGCTGTGGTTGAAAGAAAGCCCTGATCCTACCCAATATCTTATGGAAATGCTCTTCAGCAGGAAAGGATGTTTGCTTCCTTGTGTCAGCTTTGAATAAGAGATGGCATAGTGGTCTGCAATAAGGCTATGGGGACTCATCTTATCTGTGGAATTTTAATAGGCCAGTTACTGAGGAATCTAGGTGCAGAGATCTTCCCTTTAGAAGTTTCACTAAGCTTCATAAAATTGTATCCAGCACATTTCTTATCTCTAGGGGCAGAAGCTGAGTTCTGTTCAGAGCTTCAAAAGTAACTCAGTCTCTTTGCAACATAAAGGAAAGAAATATTAGAATTAGTTTGTTATTCACCCCTTAGCCATGCAGTTGTGAGCAACAATTTATCAATGGTTCTGTCTGACTTCACATCAAAGCCAAAACATGTATTTGGCTGTTTTATATTTATCTGGAGTGAAGGTAATTGTCTGAAATCACTGTAATTGTGACAGCTGTCACCGACAAAGCTTGCTTTAACATCTGGAGCTTTGTGGAATTTATAATATGAACATTTTCTATTTTTTTTTATTATGCCTGTCTCCTCTCCCTATTTGATTTCTTCAGCTGACATTAAATTAGTGGTTTTTCAGACTATAGAATGGGCTTGTTTAGGAGTGGTGGTGGTGAGAGATCTTTTAGGAGGTGTGAAGGCTGCCAAGATAGCCATCAGTGGTTGAATAGAAGCAATTTTCCTCAGCTGGGGGCCAAGCTAGATGTGCCAAGGACACTCCTGTCTATGTGCCTTCCCATTCATCTATAACATGGGATGGAATATATGTCAAGGAGCATTGTAGCTCAGTAGCAAAACACATGCCTTACATATAGAATGTCCCAGGTTCTGTCCCCAGAATCTCCAGGTAGGGCTGAGATATACCTCTGTCTGAAACTCTGGAAAGCCATTGCCAGTCAGTATAGGCCAGTTGGGCGCAGAATTTATGGTTCTTCAGATATTTCTGAACTCCACCTCATTTCATCCATAAACATTGCTCATGCTGGCTAGGGCTGGTGAGAATTTGCCTTCAGTAGTCCACAGCCCTGTATGGGCATTACTGAAGAAGGTGAACTTAGTATAAGGCTGCTTTCCATATTCTCTGAAATAATTCTTCGGTCTCCTCACCTTACTTCTTTGTGCTCCAGTGTTGCAGATATATTTCCCCCAGTCCAGTTCCCACACTGTTTTTTACTCATGGTTTTTAACGCAAAAAAGAGAGAGTTAAGGAATGTTTCTGATAACTATATAGCCACATGACACTCTTTTTTAATGTTAATAATGTGAAACCAGAGGGTGCTACAGAGCAGCCCCCTTCCAAAAACCAGGTAGACCTTGTGGAATGGGACTTTATGTCTTGATGTTTTAGAATGATATTTTTTCTATCATTCTAATAACGTTTAAAAGGTGAGTGTAGATCCAGCCTGGAGGGAACTAGGCAGGGGAGAAAGGAGTAGAGACAAGCAAGGAAGCAGCAGAAAACTTGGTTCCCCTTAAGTACATTGTTGTAAAAGATGGGGTAGATGCTGCCATTTTAGCTGACAACAGAGCAGGCACATAAAAAACAAAACAAAACAAATGTGACTATATCACGGTTGGGTGAATGTGCCCATTTCTTTTCATTTTCACTTCTCATTTTTCCAGTATTTTCAAAATTGGTTTCTACATTTTCACATCAGTTTATTCAGTCTCCCTCTCTTTCTTTCTCAACTTCATGAAAATAGTTCAACATGTATACATTTTTGTTGCATTGCAAAATTCTCATGGGTGTGAATTAATAATAATTTTATTATTTATACCCTGCCCATCTGGCCGTGTTTCAGTTTTGAAGGATGGCTGTGTTTTGGTTCCTGCACTGTTTCAAAAAGTCTGGAATAACTTCACCTTTAAAGCTGAATCTAATCTCTCCCTGACCCATAGACTGTACCAATCATGTCTCGTAGATTGGCCCCGTATGGGTAGCCAGGAGCCTACAAATGTTTATGGCAGGGGCAGCAAGAGGAGGAAGGCAAAATGCCCTAGCTTATTTCAAGCCATCCCTTGTTGCTGCATCTAGAATTGTGTGGCTGCTCTTCTCTTTTCTCCAAATGCAACTGAAGAAGTTTTGGCTGGCCTGTGGGGACCCATTCAGAAGCCGCAACTTTCCTGTCTTTCTGGAAGAACTTTCAGAAGAGCCTGAGGTAACAAGGAAGCTTTTGCAATCCTCAATTCCATGTGTAGCTTCTTGAATCCCAAAGGGATGGGGACTGAGTTCAAAAAGTTTGAAAGCCACTGTGTTACCTTGATGTTATTCCAATCTTTGGCACTTTTGAAAGGACTCATTATTTAAGAGACCATTATCAGCACTATGTACATAACGTTTTGGATTATTTGCACACTTTTTGTGATTGAGTTTCTTGAAGTTTCTTAATAAAAAAGTAGCTAGAGGATTTAACTGAAGCAGCACATCTGTGCTAACAATCTGAATGTCAGCGTTGTGCTGCAGAACATGAAATAATTAGCAGCAGTAATGCAAAGAAATTGACTAAAAGTTGTAAGCAAGCATTTACTGCTGCATTTCTCAAGTAGATTCATCTACACTGGCAAAGCAACTAATTACTTTCATAAATTCAAAGAAGGGGAAAAATAAAACAGAAGCCATTGCTGATTAATTCACATGTCCACTCCATCCTTGGAAATTTAAAACCCAGCCTGGTATGCAGAGAGAAGTGAATGAAAGTTTTGCTAATTTCTTCAAAAGTGGCAGGCAAAAACATGAGCTTGCTCTTTGGGTTCATGATGTTGCAGAAAACATTATCTTAAGCTCAGTAAGCAATATCACAGAGCCACTGATTCCCTTTTGTCTCATTCCACAATATAGTTAGTATTGCATGTTTTTTAAGAATCGCGGTACTGTGGAAATGCAAGGTGGGTGTAAATGTTTATATATGAGAGTGAGGTTCACAAACCATTGTACTTATGCATTAACAACCTGTGTGTGTGTGTGTGTGTGTGTGTGTGTGTGTGTGTGTGTGTGTGAGAGAGAGAGAGAGAGAGAGAGAGAGAGAGAGAGAGAGAGAGAGAGAGAGAGATTTGAGTACATGTATATTTCTCACATCAGTTAGAGTCTGTGTACAGGTTGGAACTGGCATCCAATGAGGACCATGAAAAGTATCCCAAAGTAAAGCTTAACACTTAGTTAAACTATGGACTCCACTCCCACAAGAACTAGCGAACTAGCTTTAAAAGAAAATTAGACAGATTCCTGAAGGATAAGGCTATGTTCTGCCTCCACTTTTGGAAGCGGCATGTTTCTCTATTTCATTTGATGGGAATCTCAAATGGGGATACCACTGTTACACTCAGGTACTGCTTTCAGGCTTTCAATAGGCATCTGGTTGGTTACTGTGGGAAAAGGATGGTGGACTTGATGGGCCAGTAACCTGATCCAGCAGGCCCTTTTAATGTTCTCAACACAGCTCACATTGTATAATCTGCAGTCACAGTAGGATCTGTGGAGCAGCGACCAGGCCGAAGCCTGAAATGCTCCATCTTTTTGAAGCAGGATATAGAAATGCTTTGAGAGCACTTCCAGTTCCCCAAATTAGAATAGTTTTTGCCTTTCAAGATCCTGAACTCACCCTGTTTCCAGCTGTGTCACTCTTGAATCCACCCCCGAGACTTCTGCTTTTACCTGCTGTATTTCTTCATTCAGTGTTCCCAGTTCCTTCTTAATCTCATTCAGACCCTGTGTATTTTGGGCAACACTTTTATTAAGCTGTTCCAGGGCTTCGGTATTTTTATTCAGCCTTGCCAATACTTGCTCTTCAAAGCTTGGGGACACAGAACCTTTCTTCCTTGTTTTTGCCCCCGTAGTTGCTTCTGCAGCCATAACAAGCAGGCAAGTCAACAGCTAGGAATGTCAAGGTCAAAGCTTTCTCAGCTGCTGTTTCCAGAAGCTGCAGCCAGTAAACAACAGCCTCCGATTAAACTGGCAAAATCACAGTCTTTTTTTTTTTACTTAGGAGATGTATATGTTACTCAATTGATGAGGAGGTTAACATGTAGCAAAACTTAACCTTTAAAATTCATTTGTAGCAGTTTGGTTTGCTACAGTAACTTACTGACCCAGTCTCCCCTCCCAGATGAAAAGCGGCTATTTCTTTCTTTCTTTTTACAGAGTTTTGCAGGGAGTTTAAATCCTAAAAGTCTCTTCCCCCTTGCCCTGCCTCTGGGGGAGTATTTTCGGTCTAGAAGTTTCAAACATGCAGTTTTCTTTCTCTGCTATAGGAAACAGTCAATTGCTTTCGCTTTTAGCACAGCGGGAAAAGACCAACCTCCGCTTTTCAAATCCCCCCCCATGTCCAGATTAAAGCTCCAGATATTTATTTTGGTAATGTCTTTACTCACAGTGTCCAATCTTTCAGAATTGTTGCTTTTTAGTGGAGAAAATTGAGCGCTCCAAGTCTGTCAGCTCCAGAAGCTTTGCGCGATGAAGGTAGCAGCCTGATTCTCAGCACACACGTCTCTCTACCCTACTTGCTCTTGGGGACTCTTATTAGAATCCCCAAGGAGCAGGGGGGATGTCCAGGGATACCCACCGAATCCCACATCCTCAGAAAGCCCTATCTGAGGTTTTTTAGGGGGTCTGCAGCACTTTTGTGGCTCCCCCCACCCTTCAAAGTGCCGGAGTTTCTCGGAGTGAGAAAACTCCCCACCGATCAGAATGGCGCCCAATCTGGAAGTCCCCAAATTAGAATAGTTTTGTCTGGATAACACAGACAAAACATGAGAGAAACAAGAGAGATTTCAGGTTTTATTTTGTAGAAATGGGACAATGGTATGGAATCTAGGCCAGTAAAACACTGGTTTTAAAACTCGTAGTTGTGAAAAGCTTGATTTTGATTATAAAAGCCAATGGGCCTTTTCAGTGCTGACATACAGACAATCATTCTATTTTATAGTCCTGTTAAGAGCGAATGGCTGTTCTGGCTTTGGTGCCACCAGAAATACTTGAATTACAAGGGAACCCACAACAGACGAGAATGAAATTTCTCATGTAGAATTTTTGAGCGCTTCATAGTGAAAGATCATCCCAAGCTCATCTTTTCTACAATCCCCCCCCCCAAAAAAAAATCACATTTGTGTGCAATGGAAATAGAGACATGAGTAGAAGGCATAGTATAAAAAAAGAAAAAGAAAATACAGGGCCCACAGTATGCAGCTGTTGTTCAGGGACTTCCAGTGTGTGGAGAAATATCCTTGCAGAAATGTCCTCTTTTAATGGGATGAGGAGTGCAGCTGGCTGGTGCAATATCACTATAGCGTTGAATCCCATTCCCTCTCTGCCGTCAGTTTGGTAATAGTGCTCTTTAAGCCTCAGGCAAATGGCAAAGAAGCTCAAGCATCCACCAGGGAAATAAATATCTTCTAGTACAAGTAAAAGATATTAATGCCACGTCCAATATAAAATAGCAGTAAACTAGCACGCTGTTGAACAACAGCAGGTAACCAATGCAACAAGAGTCAGGAAAAAACAGTGTATACTGCCATGTTCTCTATATATACTCTATTTGACTTAAAGCTTTACAGCAGGCATATGCAAACTCGGCCCTCCGGATGTTTTGGGACTACAGCTCCCATCATCCCTAGCTAACAGGACCAGTGGTCAGATGATGGGAATTGTAGTCCCAAAACATCTGGAGCACTGAGGTTGCCTGTGCCTGCTTTACAGGGAGGGGGGAATAATGATTTCTCTCTGATATTTATATGTGTCATTCATTTGTTCATTGCATTTTTATACTGCCCAGTTAAACATGTCCTATTAAGAAAGGAGAAAAGCTATTGCATTGATAAATTTGATATTTCTCCTACCTATGGGGCAAAGGCAAAAAAGAACCCAGCAAAGCAAATGCTGCCAATGCCCTGTTGAACTCTAAATTCTGCCTTACAGCTATTCAAAGTCTCTGAAATTCAATTGCATCTGAAAAAGTGTATGCACGCCACTTCAGAATGCATCAGCGACTTTTTGTGTATAATTTGCAAGGAGTACAAGCCTGCTGAGACATTCCCCGCCCTGCTTCTCCCCTTCTGGCAGCAGAAATTCTTGCAGAGGATGGTGGTGCTGCAATTGTAGGTGTTGCTCAATTTCAGAGCCCTTTCCCCTCTTGGCTGCTCCCCTGATTGCCAGAGCAGAGCCATCATGGCTAGTAGCCATCAATAGCGTTGTCCTCTGTAAATTTGCCGAATCCTCTTTTAAAGCCATAGAGTAAACTGAAAACAAAGTCACTGTAGCAAAATTAGTCACCAGTAGTGGCAGAAAAGAAGTATGTGAAATAAACTTGAGTGATAGACTGGCAGTGTAGAATAAGCATAGCCTGAGCCTTTGCACAGTTTGGGGTTTTAGATACACATCAATGTCCTGTGTGTTGTTCCCATTTTTATCTTCAACAAATGCCTTTGCGTGTTCAGACCCAGAGACCTCCCCCCTAAATAAAAACACATTTGACTCAAATTTTAGTTTGATTTTTGGTAGAATTTAGGCCACAACTTTATTGGTTACAGAAAAGTGAGTGGTTGCATAGGCTCTGGTTCGACTAGCTCCCTGCACCCTTGCCGGTAGCTCTGACCCAGAGCTCTATCGTAGGTCAGTTAAGGGTGAACACCTGAGGTAGGTAGAAAGCCCAGGTACAGGCTCTGTCCACTCTCCCATATGTTCCCCTGGACTCAGGCACGGGCACCACCCCCTCTCGGGAGTTGGCCAAACCAAGTTGAGTCCCTGGATTCCTTTAACGGAATACCCTTCACATAGGGATGGTGAGACCGTTCTCCCATCCCTATCACCTGAACCAGTGCCTATCCACAACCTTACAAGTTGCGATGATTTGCTATGCGGCAGGCAAAACCCAAGTGACAACAGTCAGTCAGCCAAATGGGGAAAATCCCTGCTATGCCCCTGTCCCAATGACAGACGACACACAACGTTATAGCAAGGTCAATCGCAAAATGCCCTAAATATAGGGAGAGGTGGGCGGGTGTTCCGATGCATGAGCCAAAAGAGGAAGCTCTGGGTCAAGTGCATAGGTCCCTCAATCTGTTGAGACAGCACCCCATTGGCCAGATTAAACCCAGCACGAGGGTCAGTCTCCAGGTCTCACCACAACACATGCCCTCTTTTAGGGAGGACACACTTTATGGTGGAATGGTTCAACGAACTTGCACAACCCTTGAACAAATGATTTGTACTTGATTTTAAGCACAACTGTTCCCATTGTTTTTGAAGAAAAGGGGGGAAGCGCTTGCAAAGCTAGGTTTAATTTAAAGCACTTTAAGGAGTAGCGTATAAGTGCTTAAAGGCACCAGATATCATTAATTTTGTCAGCCCGCCGATGTCATGCCTTTTTTCATCCAAACATAACAATTATCTTAACTACGCCTTGATTTAAACAGAAAATTTACTGAGATTTTTTGTTTTAATAAATCCCTCTAACATTTCTACACAAATTTAATGTCACATTTAATAACCCACAGAGTAAAATTCCTGCTGAGGTGTAGAAAGGCATTCTTTGAAATGACAAGTACTGTCTTGGGGGATGCATGGAGAGGGAGTATGAGATATTTAACAGGTTGCCAAGGCAAACTATGAATATTGGGGAGGAAGGATGCTGTCAGTAGTCATGTACAATCTTAGTGTTGGTGGGAAGCAATGTCTAGGTCAGTGCAATTCCACCTATAGAGAGGCCCTTCATTTGGTGGGGGTTATCTGCTTGGCCTGATGTATCACAATGAAGCCTGAGTTTCTTTATTCAGAAGACTTATGTGGTACAAAACCAGCTGAAGCTCTTCTAAACATTGTTTTCAAGCCTGGAGTGATTCCACCTTCTCTGCCCAGGCTTTTAAAACTGGCATTCTGATCAGCACCAGAAGGCTGCCATTTAAAATTCCCACAATGCCCCAGTATGCCATTGCTCTTTCTGAAGTTAAAAAGCCTTCAGATATACTTATTTGTTCACCAATGCAATGCATTTCTGTAACAACACATTTCAAAGTTGGAATGATATGTTTTATTAACTGCCTATCAAAATACCCAAGGAAAGCAACGTACACAGAACGTCTCATTCAAGGACTGGACAGAGTTTCTAATATATTGCATTCCTCTGTTATGTGATCTGGGCAAAGCTGTAGCAGCAGTTGTTCCTATTTCTAAAACCATTGAACCATCATCAAATGGAATAAAAATATAATCAGTGAAACATAGCAATTCGCACACTGTACATTGTATAATCTATGATCACAGCAGGGATAATTTTGCTAGTTGCCTTTTAAAATAAATATGCTTTCAAAATTAGATAAATTTTATGCTAATGTAATAGGTTTTGCTTTTTTTCTCTCCAACTGTCATATCCTTTCAAGTTATAAACAACAGACTGTGGCAGCTTTCTTGCTGATTTCTTAATTTCTCAATCAATTTTATATCTTCCTTTGGCTGGAATCAAATGCATTCTCTTATCCTTCAATACTATTCTCTTTCATATTCAGACTATGGCTTGCTCATTGTAAAATGCTTTCATCTCTGCAATATTTAATTAATCCTTTAGAAATCAAAACTGTGGTCCATAATTTCTTCCTTGACAGCAGACATAAAATGGGAACAAGAGACATTCTAGCTGAATTCCCTGAAGGCAGGACCCCTCTTTGCACACGTCTCTTTGCACACATCTCTCTCTATACACTATATATACTATATATATAGTATTGTTATTTTTAATTAAAAAATGAGCCAACAAATTTTTATTCTGTTTTCTCACAAGCTGAAATAAAGTAGTGCACACACAAATATATCTCACATGACAAAGTGATTTAGTTGAAATTAACCAGCAGCAATTGAAACAAAATCTGAGCAAACAGCAAGAAAACATATGAACATGCACTCTTAGTTAGAGGAAAACAAAGGCTAACACTCTATTTAGGTCCAAAGGCCTCTCTGAGGAGTCTAGTTCTTACCTGGCTCCTAAAGGACCAGAGCTTTGGAATCCAGCTGGCATCCCTAAGCAGGTTATTCCATAAAACTGGTGCCACAATAAAATAAAAAAGGCCCCACTCCTATTGGATACCTACTGAATTTCAGTCAGTAGGAGCACATATAGTGTAAGGGTGTCTGGAGAACAAGTAGTTTCTTTTCTTTCTGTCTTTTACTTTTATTGATAAATACAATACTCACAAACACAAAACAAACTTATTATATTTATATACATACATACAACTCCTTAATTCCTATGAAAGAAAACAATTAAACATACGTTAACCCAAAGAAATATCAACTTAAATTACATTAAAAAACTAAACATAAAAACATAAATCTTGACTTCCCTCCACCTATGTGTGGCTTCCTTTGTTTCTTTTCTTCTTATTTTCGCTGTGCAATATTATTCTTGACTACCTCATCTTATACCCATTTCTTCTTAATTTTTTACTCTATAAATTTCATTCTTTGCATATTGATATATTTATACCAGAACAATGCTTTTTCATGTAAGTCCACTCCTCTATCAGTTTTTAATCTGATTGGCCTCTCACTATTGCTGTAAGTCTCGCTGATTCTATATATTCACAGAATCTTATTCGCCATTCTCTTATTGAGGGACTTTTTTCTCCCTTCCAATTTTTTGCTATAATCATTCTAGCTGCAGCAGTTGCATATAAGAAAACCTTTGTCCTAGCAGCAAGAATGTCAGTCGATATAATTCCTAAGAGGAACGCCTCTGGTTTTTTGTTACATGATATTTTAAGCATTTTTTAAATATAGTTCCTCTTGGATGTCACTCCAAAGACACCTCCAACACGAATTAGATTTTGATTTATAAATTTTTGCCAATTTGACCTGGGTCGAATACCATTGGTATATCATTTTCATTATATTTTCTCCGATTGTGAAGCAAGCTGATTTTCACATGGATAGCGTAATTTGTAACTTTTGACCTGTCCCGCCAAAACAATTGGCAGAAGTTACACCAAAGTCACATTTGGGTCCATTATATTGACTCAAAATAGCACCTGGTGACTAAAGGCTGCCACCCTCACCCTGGGAACTATTGTGCTGAGTTTAGGGACAATATCTCAAGAGGCAGCCGAACCTGTGCCAAAAAAAGAGAGCCAAAGTCAAGCGAAAATTAAATTTTGGTCTGCCATCTTGATTCAAAATGGCACTGACATTCAAATGTCAACAAAGCACACTGCCCCACCTTGGGACATGTGTGATGATGATATCTTGCGGGTGTCCAAACCCATATAGAACAGACAAACCAAACATTTTCCAAAACACATAGTAGATAGTATCCTTTCCCCAATACTTGCTTTAAGGTGCAGGAGCACAATATTTTTTTTAAAAAAATCTCAGTAACTACAGTGCAAGCCTACACATGTTTACTTGAAAATAAACCCTCCTACGTTCAAGTTTTAGCCAAGTGTCTGTAGATTCGCAGCCTTAACTTTCATTTTCAGACTACCTGTATAGTTTATCTCTAAGCTTCTCAAAATGCTCTTGTAAGAATAGTTTGTATCTTTGCCTTGGGCGGTGACTTTGCACACCATTGGAGTCTCGCTCAGAGCTCCCATACCCTGAAAATTCCCAGTAGTATATTATGAGTAGATCCCACATCAGTATATTGTCCCTGTTGCTTCTTTCTCCCTCATTAGGCAGACTGCTATTAGGCCTCCCTCTCCCTGTGCCTGCCTGCTCTCTTCTGCTTTTCTACTTGGGAGACAGGGGAGTAACTAATGCAGCTTGGAATAGCTGCAAATCCTTGGCAGATATCTGCTGTTGCTTCTTTTTCTGATGCATAGGATTTCACCACGGTGCTCATTATTTTTACATCTCCACTTCTTCCATTAATGACTGCTTAATGGCTCTCACATGGGGTGCGTTTCCTCTCTGCCTTTTCTCAGTAGATGAATGTGGGGGGTGGGTGGGTGTGGTGGTGGTTGTAAATGTAGGATTTTGTCTTGTAGAAGATGGAGGGAAAGGGCCAGAAGTCTTGCATACTGCCCACAGTTCGCATAAGCAAATCAAAGGATGGTGGAATAGAAGTTGGTGACATGCACAGGACACTTTAAACTGCATGAAAAGTTGTTTTTTCAGTCTTTTGATTACCTGTGCCAACGTACAGCACAATGTAGTGACTGAGCTATGGATTTGGGAGTTCTTGGTTTGAATCTTGCTTTTCCCATGAACCCACCAAATGACCTTAGGCAAGTCACTGTTAAGTACAATAATTTAATTCACTGAAATTGCAAATGCTTGTATATATTACTATGTGTTTAAATTTGATTGGTTGGCAACTGAATTCTAGAGAGTTCTCTAGTTCTCATGTGATTGGGCTAACTTGGTCACATGGGTGGTATCTAGTGAAGGAGAGACTCCATTTTATGTGAAGCAAGATGACTGTGTTTTAGATTCCACTATGAACGCTGCCAAGTTGAATTGAGTCTTTTTTCCTGGATGCCCACCTCCATTCTGATTGTTGTTGTTGTTGTTTGCCAAGCACGTAAAACTGAATGTGTACAAGTTAAATGTGTATAAATTGCCAGCTTATTATATATTAATACATATATTAAATATGTGACTGACAAGTGACGGTCCTTGATTTGTTTGCTGTGAAGAGAAAAACAAAATTGAACTGCAGTTTTGTTCACGGCATTTCATTTTTATTTTCTTCCCACTGAGAGCTCAATATCTTCAAACTACTGTTGAAATAAGCTGCAGCATTTTCTTTAGAATAAATATTTCTTTATAATATACAGTCCATCTGCCAATGTGAAAGGATCATTTCATTTAGGCTTTGCTTGTCAAGATGACAAAAAATGTCATCCTGTTTTGTTTGCAAAAAGACAAGATTATATACAAGTCCTATTCAGCAAAAATAAAAATAAAATATGGAGCTTAAGGATGAGGCGGCTAATGTCTGTTGCTGGGGGCGGGGGGAACCATTGCTCCACTTTAAAACTGCCAGTAGTAGAATGGTTTTTGCAAAAATGTGAGTGCTGTACTTCATACACACAGGATGTACATGTCTGTGTCTAGTACAACGATGTCTTTTAGGAACAAGGAATTCTGTGTTTACAACAACTGAAATAAAGATTAATCCAGTTCCTGCTAATTCAAGTGACAGGTGGTATAAATGATTAAGAACAGGAGTGGGCAAACTTTCCTTTTCCTTTTAAGTGTTTCATTCCCTCAGAGATAATGTTTCATTGTTTGGCCAGGGTCACAACTTAACTTGAGATCAAGCAGACATCTTTGTGATTTCTGTGATTGTGGCTGCTGAAGAAATGGAAGTGGTGACCACTAAAATGCCTGGTGTTCCATGATGCCAGTCTTTAGGCACTTGCAGATAAATTCTCGTGGGTAAATGCAGTAGTGTGAACCAACCAAAGTTCAGTTGTAAGCTCACACATTTTAAGAATGCTGAGCTGAAACCCCCCCTGCCCCATTTTCCTCCAGTTCATAGGCTGCAAAGGTGGGGAGCATTTTTAAAACTTGAAGATGGCAGTAGTTTTAGGAAATCTTCTGCATGCTCCCCACATCCTGAATTCAGGCCAAAAAAGTTCTCAATAGAACTTTCGGCTCAGACTGCTGATTTTCTGTTTTATTATACTTCTTCTTTCCATCCTTAACTGTATGCATCTGATGTTTTCTGTTTCAGCATTTCCCATGTTTTTTTTTTTATCCACTCATCGGGGAAGATACACCGGGAGTAGGGGAAAAGAGGACCCACATCCTCAAACTTTCTTAACGAAAATAAATGATTCATTGAGAATTTATATTCTCCTCATTGTAATTCTAGCCAGCCAGCCAAGGAATTGTCTCTAAAACAATAAGGACGGAGAATTTATGGAGTTTTGTGAGGTGTCATTGGGGTTCAGTTTAATGGTGATCAGTTCATATATCATGGAAAGCATTTGCTCCTGTTCCACTCCTCCCCACACACATTTCAAGAGCCATTTCCTTCCAGAGATACAGGCTTCCATAGCTTGTGACAGTATGTCATTTCGAGTGCGCCACCCTCCCATTACAGGCTGTGGACGTCCAGATACATAGCAGGGGAGGGGGAAGCAAATGAAACAAAAGAGGTGTTCAGAAATTATGAAGGATTCAAAATCCCTCAGAAGACCATTATATTGCAAAGGGCAATTCAAGGGATACAGCAGCCATTAAAATATGTGGTTTTCAATGTGCTGAGTTTACTTAGCAAGCCTGTGATATGCTGCCTGTTTGTCAAGCTGCAGCTCTCTAGATGGTTTGGAGTAAAACTCTCATAAGCCCCAGCCCTACCTGATGGGAGTTGTAGTCCTAGTCTGGAGGGCACCAGGTTGGCAAAGTCTATAGGATACCATAGTGGCAATATGGGAGAATATTTGTCAGTGTTCTCTTAGTCTACTGCAGGGGTCCCCAAACTACGGCCCCCGGGCCGGATGCGGCCCAATCGGCCTTCCAATCCGGCCCGCGACGACCCCCGCCACCCGCTGCCGCCGCCCGCTCTCACGGCGCGCGGCGCAGCGACGATCTAAAAAATCGGCAAAAAATCACCGAAAATCCTTTGTGCGCATGCGTATGGGCCTCTCCCGACCCGGAAGAGGTCATTTCTGGTGCACTTCCGGGTCGGGGGAGGCCCATACGCATGCGCACAAGCGATTTTCGGCGATTTTTCCCCCCGCCCGTGTGCGTGTGCGCATGCGCACGGGCGCGCACTCCCCCGCCCTCCGGCCCGCCGCACGGTAAGTCTGGGGACCCCTGGTCTACTGCTTATCTCTTCTGAGACACAATGCCACCAAAACCAGGCCTGATACATTGTGTTGCTCTGTTTTATGTAGTGTGCTATAAATGTATTGCTCGTATACCACAATATGGCAAGGAAGCAGATAATTAAGAATTGGAACATGAGCGCTGTGTAGGCATTGTTGTACTGAGCAGCTGTAGTGTTGCTGCAAATGAAAATAGCAAAAGAAACTCTGTGAAGAAGATTGGTAGCATCAGCCAGCTTGACTCAGGAACAGTGTTCTCTGTGGACTTCTTTTTTCAAAATCATGGTAGTGTGAGACTACAAACTCAGGCAGACGATGAGTTGGAGTTAAAAATGCCCTCAACTTTATTGATTACAGGTGTAGGCGGAACTTTGGCTCAGGCTTTGGAGGTACTGTATATTATTCCAGCCTCCTGGTGGAGGCCTCGAACCAAGGATTATGGCCTCCCCAAGACATTGATCTACTGAGGTGGCCATTGGGAAAGCAATGAGCGGCCATTATGTCCATATAGCTAGCTCTGCCCCACTGCTAACATTCCCACAGATGGCTCTCTGACAACTATGAGTTCAGTGACCATGAAAAGGGCCTTTTAATGCATAGATCTCTTCTATATGTTTGTCCCTCCTCATGTAGAAGCTCTGTGCCGTACATCAGTACATTTGTAGGACTCCTTCACACAATTGTTGAATGTGCAGGTGTGTGTGGACTCTTCTTAAGTGGGCCCTCTCCTTAGAAAGCATTATGGTAGTCTAGTATAGATGTAGCTAGTGTGTGTTACAAAAGGCAGATCTGATTTCTCCACACATGCTTAGCTGCCAAGTATCCCGTTTTTTGCGGGAAACCCCCGGATTTTAATCCATTTCCCGCTGTTCTCCCGAATGGAGAAAAATCCCATAAATCCCCCGGATTTTTTACATGCCAGGGAGCCTACATTTTGGGTGCCGCTCTGCCCATGTGTGGGCACCGGAAATCAGGCAGAGCGGCACCGGAAATCGCTTCTACGCATGCCCGGCGACCATCTTGGTGGTGGCCATCCAAGATGGCCGCCGGGCATGCGTAGAAGTGACTTCCGGTGCTGCTCTGCCCGATGTCCAGTGCCCACACATGGGCAGAGCGGCTCCGGAAGTTGCTTCTACGCAACTTCCAGTGCCGCGCCGCTGCTGATCCCACATTTTTCAGCGGGAGACTTGGCAGGTATGCACATAGGTTGATTTACCAGCTGCCGGCCTAAAAGACACCTCTCACCACCAATTTGTACCCAACTGAGGAAGCTGAACCCAGCTGGCATGAGCAGCACTCTGATTCTGTAGAACAGTTAAGGTAACAGGATTTCACAATGGGGGAAGGAGCAATAAGTGTAGGAGAGAACAGAAGCTGTTGGAAGGAAGGTCAGTGAAGTCATAGTGGTAGGAGCTAAGGAAACAGGTGGCAGAAAAGTGGGAATGTCATTGGGGTGGCCAGTCCCATTTCGTTGGCTGAGGCCAAATGGGAAGGAGCTGCCCCTACTTACCAGGGTTGTGTGGTGGTGTCTTTCAGCAAGATCTTCCAAAAGGTCCATGAGATCTCACTGGAGACTGCCGTGCAACCCTGGCAGTGGTGGCGAGGGCAGGCAGGGTGTTGCCCTGTGGGTTTCTACCACCTGAGGTGGCTGCTTCAGTCTGCCTCATGGGTAGGATAGCATTAATTGAGACTATAGTTCTTATGTGCCATAAGATAATGTTTTACAACTTTCCAACTTTCCCTTGCCTGCCTCATTCCAGATTTTTTTTTTTTGTAGTTTAAATATAGATAGGATTATCTATATTTATCTATCTTTGGCATTAAATAGTACTGAAAGTGAAATGGTTTTTCTGTTACTCACCAAAATCTGTACAGTGTTAGGCCTATATCAGTAAATAATTAGAATCCTATCACAAATCGCCATCACTTTCTCAACAACCTCTAAGAAAAAGTAATTAATGGATTAACTTTAATTGGGTCCTTTGCAAGATTTCTTCACAACAGCGCCCGAGAAAGCATTTTGCACTTTTGTAAGAGGGAAAATTCCCTACTTTATCTGAAGATTTATTTGATATGAAGAGCTTTCTTGTCAATTGCCTAGAAACTAGAATCCATTGCTTAAGTTTAGAGCTCTATTGAACTGTGAGGCACACATCTTTAAAATGGGGCACGAGAGACCAGAGACAGATTCAGCTGTCTTTCACCCTCTATCCATTAACAGTATAAAGGGCTAAAGTTGCTCATACTTCAGTCTACCTGTCTTCTTACATCTTGCGAGGGATGGAGAAGAAATGTGCTTGGTCTAAAGTGACCTAGTTTATTGGTCCTGGACTTAAATGCAGATGGCAATGCAACTATCAGTCAGATTACACATGTCTTCAAATTGTGATGCAGTTTCAGTTCAAAAATGCACATGAACATGAACCTACTGCGGAGAAAACTACAGAGACAAATGTGTATTTTAGGGGAGAAAGCATACAAAATGCACATATTACAGGAAGAACACACACAAAATGTGTACATAATGCATGCAATTGAAATGCAATTTTTGTACATTTTTTAAAACTAAAAAACCCACAATAAAAGCAACAGGATGTACCGATAACTGAGATCAACAAAGTGTGACCTATGATCGGTTCCATGTGAAAGAGATATGGAATGGAAATAAGCTGAGTAATCCATAATAAAATACAACGAACCCTTTCTGGGTGTACACTACTTATCTGAGTGGAAGGAGACCTTTGGTTCCAACTATGCAACTAGGAAATCTGAGAGTGAAAAGAAGGGTATGCAACCAAGAAGAGAACCCGTATTCCCACTTGTGTATTTTCATCTGTTTTTTTTCTTTAACCCTTTCAAGAAGAGGAAGCATGATGGTTTGGCAAGTGAAGGTCAGTGGCGGAGGAAGTCTCTCCAGCACCCGAGATGGGGCAGCCCATACAGAGTGCGCATGTGCAGCATCCCGCATGTGCGCACTTTGTACGGAATGCCACACATGTGCAGTCCGTACGGAATGCCGCACATGTGCACTCAGTACGGGCTGCCGTTCACGCGCGGTGACTGTATGGGCTGCCGCTTGCACGGTGACCGTACGCAGTGCGCATGTGTGGCAGCCTGTACAGACGCTGTGCAAGCGGCATCCCATACGGACTGCGCATGTGCAGCGACCGTGCGTGCTGCTGCTTGCGTGCGGTGGCTGTATGGGCTGTGCACGTGCGGCAGCCCATATGGATGGCATCCGAGAGCAGCAGCCCGTACAGACAGCGCGCGCCCTCGTCCACTCTACAGCTGGGGGGGAGGCGGGGGCCATCCCCCCGGAGTGGCACCCGTGGCTGCCTGCCCCCTCCACCCCCCTTCCTATGCCCCTGGTGAAGGTCAGACACCATTGTCAGGGGTCCTGAGTCAACCTAGGTGATGGAAGACTATTGCTAACCATCATATTGTTGACTCTCAAGAACTTCATGGTGGACTTTGATTTCAACTACAGTACTGCAAATAGTTCTTTGGTGGACAGAACAGTGCATCCTGTTCTGGTCTATATGCCTGAATGTAAATTTGTCCAAGCCTGGAATACCTTTGCAAAATAAACTGTGTGTGCTGTAACTGTGGGCAGAGGGTGATAATCAGACCCAGTGCCAGATTTGATGGGGCGCTTGGACAATGTGCCCTCTAGTACAGCAGTTCCCTGGTGTGCCCCCATTGCTTACAAGGGATGGGCCATGATGGCAAATAATATGGGTGATGGTGGCATGGAAAATCTAGCCACCCAGTGATTCTTCAGCCTAACACTATAAATAGATGTGTACATTTAGGTGTTTGTGTAAAAATAGCATAGCTATGGAAAGTGTTCCACTATGAGAAGAAGTGTGTGTGTGTGTGTGTGTGTGTGTGTGTGTGTGTGTGTCCTATCAGTCCTGGTGGTGTTACAATAATGTGTGCAACAGTTTCCACATTACTTTGATGGTCTAAGACAAGTTCCTGCATTTCTCTGACAGCTACAGAGCAGCCTGAGATAATAACTTCAAAAGAATGATTATATCAAATATACCTGTGATGTTTGTACTTTAGTGCAGAATTCAGGTACACTGCTGGGTTTAAAAGCTGCCTGAGTTTCAGAGACCCCAAGAAGAAGTTTATCTTCATTTCACCACCTGGAACCTCCAGGGCTTCGCTGCTGAAAAGAATTGCCACTGGATTATTAGAAACACAACAATATTGCATCTTGAAAAATAAATCAACGCATAGAAACACTGTTTACTCATAACTACAGAATATGCAAAAGTCCACCATCTGAAATCTTAATTGTTGCCTTATCACACAAGGCCCTTATACTAATGTCTCCCCGTCGACATTATTGTTAGAAACTTGCAGATGGTTTGCAAATTCTAAACTCTGTAAAATCATTGCAATGTGAATCTCCCTGTATTCCATAGTTCGAGACTACCTTAAAGCCCCTCCTTTTTGGCCTTTCCATTTATCCTTGTTCAGGCCCTGCATCCCTCTTTTATGGGTCATTTTGAAACCTACCGGTACGTATTCTAAATTAAAAACCACAACAATGCAACCTGCTGAAGTAAACTTTGCAGAGTTCAATGTGACTTATTCCCAGTATGGCCTCTGTATATGATTGTAGCCTAAAAATCCTTTGACTTCATCTTCCCATGGGATCTGCTCCCTAAGAATAGTAAAAATATAAAACTTCCTTCATCCTATTTCCTCACACTTCCCCATATTTCTTACCCTATGGTATATTCAAGTATACAGATATTCATTCTCCAATGCTTCATTCTTATTCCCACTCTTTTGGGAATAATCCCACTGAACTCATTGAGGCTTGCTTCTGAGTAAACATGCATAGGGTTGTGTCAGAAAGCCATGTATGGCAGTCTATAACAGGCAGAGATATTGTGTTTATTTGGATGTTATTTGAAGAATGCTATGGAAGTTCTCCGCCATCCTTAGAATAGATAAATCAATATCTTAGTGGCTTAAGGGCATGTTGTACAAAGTCTGGATTTACTGACATTCTTGTTTTCAATAGTTTGTTCTAAAAATGGGCAAAGTCTCCTTGGCTCAAACTGGAGGAGGGATAGCAATTATAAGCAGCATCTGTGAATGTTAAAGGAGGGAGAGAGAGATTTATATTGGCTCATAATTATTACAAACATGCAAATCCTTTCCTGGAAGCATGCATGCTCACAGAATGTCTCCTGAGAATTGAGCCGTGTATGTTGAAAACTAGTGCTCCTTGGCAGCCCCCCTTTTTAATGTACTTTCTGCATGATGGATTTGTTTGGTCCGTTTAATTCATGACAGAGTTGGCCGCCTTTAGTGTAATGAACTGATTGTATTGATTATTGACATTTGTCTGTTAACCAGGATTTGTTTTGTAAAAACTTGCTTTCTTGTAGTTGCTGTTTTTATCTTCTGACTTGTTATCTGGAATTTAGTGGGCCAGTGAAGAAGATGTTGCACAAGTCATGGCACACACACTTTAATATAATAATAGTAATAATAATAATAATATCAGGGTGGCTCACAATATAAAAACACAAACTACATAATAGAAAACAAAAATGTTTTTTTTAAAAAAAGAAATTGTCTCTACTGCAATTGTTTTGATGCTTTATGCATACTCCTTATATACTGCTATATTGTATCTATATTTGTGGTGAACTCACTCTGAGCACAGAGTAACTGTAGAAAAGGGATTTATTTCTTTATTACAGCATAAAGGTGTCATAGATCAGAACAGGAGAAGGAGATCCACCATAACCTCAAAAAAGGAAAAAAACAACTGACAGGCTGTTCATGAGACAAGTATTTCTTTCCTAGGTAGTTTACTTCTGATTCCTGCAAATTTCCTAAGGTTCTGTCAAAAGGAAAGGAAGTCGTGCTTTTCATTTTCCTTTAATGAATGGAGAGAAAGAATTCTGAGATGAATGGAGCCCGAGATTAATCAAGCAGACCAAGGTGGGCTACTTCTGAAGCACCAAATCAGGGTCCACACTGAATCTTGTGATTGGTGCGCACCCTTCTCTACTGCCCTTCTCAAGGGCATGCTGATTTTTGTGTGTGGGTGAATTTCGTGTATGGGTAAACATTCCAGCTTGCTATTCCCTTACTTGTTATATCAAGTCATTCAGTCCAAGAGTTGTGTCCCACACAACTTGCCCATCCAGTCTTCGCTATGCCCCATTCTGTGTCGTTTGGTTGTACTTCAGGAAGTGAACTGGCTTCAGCCAGTGTGTTGCCACCTTCTTGGGTGGCAATGTGATGTCCTGACTTATGATGATGGTGCAGTGATCTTGGTGTCGCACTTGAACTACCAAATGGCTTGGAGTCCTGTAAAAGCTGCTGTGGGGGAGCTCATTTTTTAAAAAACTCATTTGGTCATTTTAAGATATTGTGCCTAATGCACATTTTTTAAAGTATTTATACTAAGCATTTAAAAGCATGCTGCTCTAAATTATCATTCTGGAACAAGGCATACCTTGCAGTGCAATCTCCTAGAAATACTATAGGTGGGCCAAACAATGTCTAATGCTGTTACTTCCAAACACTAGAAATGCTTCTGTCTCTCACTCTTTCTATTTTTTTTAAAGAAGGAGAAAAAAACCCCCATAAAAGTCACCTTATTGCACTATAAAATATCTTTCAAGATTACTTTGCAGCACTCTATAAATATGTATAGAGTAATAATTGTGTAGAGGACTCATTCCTCTTTGAATCAGAATAAGCTATTTTCCAGAAGCATAGAATGAAAATGCATGTAGCTTCTCATGTACTCTCTGTGGTGCAACAGGTTACATGCCTCTAAGGTATTTCCCCTAGTTTCTGACTCTAGATTTTTGTTGTCTTCCCTGTGACCTGGTAGGATAGGAAGCAGCAAACACTCCCTCACTTACTTTTGGGGGGGGGTGTTACTTGATAACCAAAGCATGGCATATTCATGGTTCAACATACCACCATATTGCAAGGTTGTATGAGCATGTAAGCAAGAGGAAAGTGTGGACTTGAGGGTTGTGACAAAGCATGGAGTGGAAACAACCAAACTTATAGAGTGGGTGAAAGAGAGCTTTTCTATGTCTATGACTGGAATGCATAATTGAGCCTACTGTGCTTTTATTTTATTTTGCAACCCCCCGTGGAAATCCCTGTGGTGTTGCTCATTAAGCCCACGTTCTCATTCAGTGCCTCAGAATGTATAATTTCAAACTGTGTGTGTTTGTGGCAAGGGAGTTCCATAGGGGGGGTGGAATAGACTCATTTCAGTTGTGTATCTGAATATTGTTAAGAGTTTGTGGGTGCCGGACTCCCATAAGTTCCTGGGTCCAGAAATGAATCAAGTGTTAAGCCGGGTGCCAGACATTGAACCCCCGGATTCAGCAATTGTTAAAATATAAGCCAGGCTAGTTTCCTGGTGAGGTGATGAGCCATTAAGAAAACAAGGGGAAGGTGGTGGCCCATTAAAAGAGCTAAGGAGAAGCGCCTCTGTGCCAGATGGCAAATGGATGGGACCCTCCTTCAGCTCTTGGGTAGTTAAGAAGACAAAACCAGAGTGGACAGTTGGCTGTGATGTGACCTAGAGGGAATAAAAAGGTTGCAGGCTGGTAAAGGCAGCAGGCTGGAGAGAGAATCTGAGCATGGTAGTTGATTTCTGTTTGAATCCAAGACTGTGACTATAGGAGAAAATTGGGGTGTTAATGCTGTGAACCCCTCTGTCCTAGGCTCAGGTTGTTCTATATGTGTAAATAAACCATATATCATAAAGACACCACAGTCTCTGCTCTGCCTCATTCCCAAAAGGAAACGTACCCTGGGTAAGTGCCTGGAACCCCTGGAATCTTGCACCACTTGGAGATTGGGGTGGCATGCAACAATATATTTCAGCCAAGATTCATTAGGGACTCAAGAGCTTGAATCAGGAAATTTGCATTCTGAAGCTATTGTTGACCAGGATTGCTTAGAGCTCAGAAATGTGTCTCCGAATTCCAGAGGAGTGTGCAAAGCAGCCTCTGAGATCACTGTCATAGCTGTCAAGTTTTCCCTTTTCTTGTGAGGAAGCCTATTCAGCATAAGGAAATTTCCCTTAAAAAGGGGGAGAACTTGACAACTATGATCACTGTGCAGTATGAAGCAACAGTGTTGGCTAAGTATTATTATAAATTCTAGGTATCTGGTCTTCTGCCTTTGTGCAATCAACATATTTGTCAGGCTCCAATTGGCACACTTTCCCACTCATGCCATCAGCCTCAAAGTTAGGAGAACACGCGCTCCAGATCCAGATTTCAGTAAAGCTGTATGTGAGCTTGATCTCCCCTTGGAAAAGTTTCCTGTTCAGTAACTTTTATATACTGATGCCAAAGAAAGAAAAGAAAACTGCATCCAAACATATGTTGGGCAATTTAAAACCAACTAGACTGCAAATCTTGAGTAACATGGTGCATTACTGATTAACTCTTTGTTTATTGCAAAATTTATACACCTATTTCACCTATATTAGGGAAGAAGGTGACACCTAGTAATTTCACTTCTATAATGAATGAAAACAAGATATGTGGAAATGCTATTAGCTGTTAGGATCTCTTACTCTCGAGTAGGACCCTGGTAGAGACAAATGCCCGGCTGGCATGTTCTCTCCCTCCTGGTAGATCGTTTGGGAACTTCAAAAGCATTCTTCTGCCCAAATATCACAGCGACTGATGCCAACTGACATCAGCACACTTACGGATCTGCAGAGTTTGCGCAATTGCGTAACATAACTCAGTAGCACAGCATTTTGGCTAATCTACATATAAACACACACGGAGCACTGCAACATGGCCTTCCCCCCCCCCCCCAGCATCAGACAGCAACGAGAAAGAACAAAGGACAATAGTCCCATTTCAGGAACACAAACATCCTGTCTCCGTCACTTCCCACTGTGGAATGTAAACACATATACAGTCATGTGATAGACAACAATCCCATGAATGCAAACACGGGAATGAATCTCTAACATTAGCATCCTGTAAAAAATGTGGCCATAATTGTGAAACTGATCTTGCTTCCATAGTAACCAGAAATGTTCTGGTTCCTGCCTGCCTAGGAGTAGACTCTTGCAGAACGAATGCAGCCTGATTTTTCAACCCTATACCTATCTGTCTATCTGTCCACCCACCCACCAACCCATCAATCTTTTTTAATTGACTATAGGACTGATTGGGTCAAATGCACTCCCCTGCATATTTTTTGAATATTGATAATAATGCATAATATATAAAGCAATATAGCCCTCATTTGCTAACAAGAACTCCCTTCATATAATGTTACTATTCCTGACAATGTTGTGTGTAGAATGATAAACTACTGCCTGCAATAGTGACATCATGTAAATGGAGCAATACTATATTGGCACACAAACACATGCTGTTAATACTATACAATATATACTGTTTATACAGGTCTGTTTGGTTTTTTTTAAAAGATACCCCACATTTCAGCACATTGTCCTAAAATAATCATCTTTCTGTTTAAAAGGAATTCAGTATCAGTATTAAAACTAGACAGGGAATTTGGTGATGTGAGCTATTGCCCTGAGGCCTGTTTTCACTCTCAGCAGTATACCAACTTAGAAGCACAGTAATATTTTCTTCTTCCACTTCTGTGGCGCCTGAAGTAATTTCCTCTTAATTGATGCCATGGCTGTTCCATTTCTTCCCAGGGAAAGGGTACATACGTTTTAGGATCACCGATATATATTTTCTCCAGTTCCTGTTTTGTACCTGTCACAGTGGCCGGAGTGGGCTACTTCAGAGTAACGACGCTACGCAGCTCTGCATTTTATTCTTTTATTGGTGCTGCGTATTTACAGTGCTGAAGTCATTGCTATTTACACGGAGTGATGTGGTCAGTCGGTTTCAGAACCTCCGAATGGCTTTTGGCGCGTCTTTCTCCAACACAAAAGCTTTGGCAGACCCATCCTCTTTCCCCTCCTCTTTCTGCGTAATTCCGGAGTTGGGGGGATGGGTCTCCCCCCCCTTATTCGCCCCTTCCTGTCCCACCTGGGACCCTGGCTCCTCTACCTTGCCTGAGCCTCGGACCCGACTTCCTGCTTCCCCACTGGCATCGGAACTCTCTCTGCTTTCCCCTGTGCTCGGGGATGGGCTTGAACTCAGGAGGGGAGGGACTTCGCGATATCCCCTGTCCCTCACATCCACCCCCCTCCCAAGCTCTCCCTCACCCCTCCCCAGGTCCCCCCCAGGTGTCGGTGACGACTGGAAGCCTAAGAACTCAGTGCTTTCCGAGCCCGTTGGTGTGAACACCTCCCCCCAGTCCTGCGAGCCCCCCCCTTCCGCCTGGGAGGACGGGAATCCCAAAAAGTCCGTGGCGTCAGAGCTGGTAGGGGTAAAAATGTTCTGCCAATCTGCTCCTTCCTCTGACTGGGTGGATCTCGGTGACACCCATACCTCATCCTCTGGTTCCTCAAACTCCGCTTCCCAGCGCCATTGTGAACTGCTCTCCCGTGCTTCCTCCCCCTCCCCCTCCCTTTCCATGTGCCAGGGCTTGGGTCTATGGGGAAAGAGGGCGTGAAATTCTTCTACCAGGAATTCCTCCTGTATCTGAGTGGCTGGGACCCATTCATTCTGTGACGGTGGAGCATCCTCCCATGCCATGAGGTACTCCAGGCCCCCCACCCCCCACCTTGAGTCCAGGATGGCCGTGGCCTCATTGAGTTGCTCCCTGCCTTCCCTCTCCCCCCCTCCCTCAGGGGTTTGTTCGCTGCCTCGGAGCCTGCTGCTTTCCCTGTACGGCGACAGCAGCGATCTATGAAACACTGGGTGCACCCTCATGTCCTCTGGCAGTGCCAGCCTGTATGCCACCGGGTTGACCTGTTGCGTGACCGTGAAGGGGCCCAACCTTCTGGGCGCCAGCTTTTTGCACCTCCCTCTGATGGGAAGGCCCTCCGAGGACAACCAAACTTTGTCCCCCACCCTAATGACCTCCCCCGGTCGCCTGTGGCGATCTGCCCCCTTCTTGTACGCTTCCTTGGCTCTCTCCAAGTGTTCTCTGAGCTGCTGGTGCACCGTCTCCAGTTCCTCTGCCCAATCCTCAGCCTGTGGGCCCTCCTCCTCCTCCTCCCCCTCCCTCTCTGGGAAAGATCTGAGGTCGCGCCCGTAATTGGCCTTAAAGGGCGACACCCCTGTGGAGACGTGCACCGCATTGTTGTAGGCAAATTCTGCCAGTGGCAGGCGATCCACCCAGTCCGTTTGCCGCTGGCTGACGTAGCATCTCAGGTACTGCTGCAGAATGGCGTTGACCCTCTCCGCCTGTCCATTGGTCTGCGGGTGTCTAGCCGTCGACAAGCTGACCTCCACCTGCAGGAGGTTCATGAGCCGCCGCCAGAACCTGGAAACAAATTGGCGGCCACGATCCGAAATAACCCTTAAAGGTAATCCATGCAGTCGGAATACGTGGTCAACAAACAGTTTGGCTGTCTCTTCTGCAGAGACCGCCCTGGCACACGGTATAAAGTGGCACATTTTGGACATGAGGTCCACCACCACCAACACTGCGGTCTTGCCCCTGGAAGAAGGCAGATCTGTGATGAAGTCCATGGACACCACTTCCCACGGCCTGTGTGGTGTGGCTAAGGGCTCCAGCAATCCTGCTGGCGCTGCTCTGACCACCTTTGCCCGCTGGCAGGTGTCACAGCCCCGTACATAGTCTCGAACATCTTCCCGCACCCCTGGCCACCAGAAGTGTCTCATGACTAGGTGAGCGGTTTTGTCCCTCCCAAAATGACCCGCCGTTGGGTTGTCGTGCATCTGCTTGAGGACCGTACGTCTAAGCTGGGTGGTGGGCAGGTACAGTGCACCCTTGTAGAAAAGCAGCCCCCTGCGTGCTGCAAAGTCTTTTGCCTGCTCCCCCCCCTTCTCAGTTCTCTGAAGATGCGGTTGGCAAATTCATCCGCTGCCGTCAGTGCTGTGAGTTCTGCCTCGCTCACCACTGCTGCTCCGCAGGACCATGCTGACGGGGGGGAAATGTGCCTGGGTGCCGGTGGCGCCTCCTCCTCCATGTACTCTGGCTTGCGGGAGAGGGCATCCGCCCTGACATTCTGCTCTCCCGGGATGTAGTGTATGGAGAAGTTGAAGTTCGAGAAGAACTCTGCCCACCGTATCTGCCGCTGGTTGAGCACCCTGGCAGTTCTCCAGAACTCCAGGTTTTTGTGGTCCGTGCACACCTGGATGGGGTGCTTGGCGCCCACCAAGAAGTGTCTCCAGTGCTGGAACGCAGCGTGGATCGCAAGAAGTTCCCGATCAAACACCGTGTAGTTTCGCTCTGGCTGGGTCAACTTCCTGGAGAAGAAGGCACAGGGTCTCCACTCTCTGTTGGCGTCCAGTTGCAACAAAATGGCGCCCACAGCTTTATCAGAAGCATCTGTCTCCACGCGTAGGGGCGCGTCCTGAACCACGTGGAACAGGTTCTGGTCTGAGGCGAACACCCTCTTGAGGCTTTCGAACGCTGCTTGCGCCTCTGGTGTCCACCTGAACTTCTGCTTGCCTCTCAGGCAGTCAGTGATGGGAGCCGTAACGCGAGAGAAGTTCTTGATGAACTTCCTGTAGAAGTTGGCGAAGCCTAGTAGGCGTTGGGCATCTTTGCGCGTCCTGGGGCTGTGCCAGTCCAGGATGGCCTGCACCTTGTCCTTGTCCATCGCCAGCCCCTTGTCTGACAGCTTGTAGCCCAGGAAGTCCACCTCCTTGGTGTGAAACTTGCACTTCTCCAGCTTCACATACAGGTGGTTCTCCTTCAGGCGCTGCAACACCTCCCTGACATCTTTCACATGCTGCACTGGGTCATCGGAATAGATAAGGATGTCATCCAGGAAGACCAAGCATTTCCTGAAGAGGAGGGACCCCAGGACGTGGTGCATGAAGGCCTGGAAGCATGCTGAGCCCCCTTGCAACCCGAAGGGCATCACCAGATATTCAAAAGAGCCCAGAGGCGTGAACATCGTGGTTTTCCATTCATCGCCTTCCCGGATCCTGATCAAGTTGTACGCCCCCCTCAGGTCTAGCTTGGTGAAAATCTTGCCCCTGCGTGCCGCTGTCAGGAGATCATCCACTCTGGGCATGGGGAAAGCCACTGGCTCTGTCACTGAATTCAGCCGTCTAAAATCCACCACAAGACGGCGCTGTTGCGTGTCTTTCTTGTCCACCCAGAAGACTGGGCTGCCCCCTGCTGCCTTGCTTTCTCTGATGAACCCCCGCTTGAGGTTCTTGTCGATGAAAGCACGCAGATCCTCCATTTCCTGGTCTGACATGGCGTACAGCTTGGCTGGGGGTATAGTTGCCCCTGGCACCAGGTTGATCTGGCAGTCAAAAGGCCTGTGCGGGGGTAGGTGGTCGGACTCCGCTTCGCTGAAGACCTCCTGCAGGTCCCAGTACGGCTTGGGTATCGCCTCACCCCCTTTGACGTGCATGGTGGCCACCGTGGCTATTGGAGGCCCCTCCCCTGGTTGGTGCTGCATGCAATGTTCCAGACAAAAGTCCGACCCAAACGTGATGCATCTCTGGTGCCAACTGATGGAGGGGTCGTGGCGCGCCAGCCAGCTCATGCCCAAGACGATGGGGGGGTCTGAGATGGTGGTGACGTTGAATGCCAGTGTCTCTGAGTGCCTTCCCACCGTCATTCTCATGGGGGGGGGTTGATGAGTGATAGCCCCTCCCAGCAGCTCTCTGCCGTCAATGGTTGCCACGTGCAGAGGAAAATCCAGCTGCAGAAGCTGGATCTGGTGCTCTTCTGCAAAGTTTCTCGAGAAGAAGTTCGCTGACGCCCCACTGTCAATTAGGGCGAGGACCGTCAGGGGATAGCCATTTGGGAGCGTTAGCGTGACTTCTAGAACCACTCCTGCTCTGGGAGGGGTGGGCTGGCTCTGCTCCTCTCTGTGCGGGTGGGTGGGCTGGGGCTGTTGTCTGCTGACTGTGCCTGGCTGCTGCCCCTTGTCTCCTGCAGCCAGGCTTTCCCGTTTCCCTGCTGTGGTACTGCGTCAGTGGGGGAGGGCACAACCGTTCCCACCTTTCCTTGCCACTCCCTGCGATGTGGGCAGTCTCTGACGAGATGCTGGGGGGAGTTGCAGAGAAAGCAATTCCCACCCCTTCCCTCCTTGCGTCTTGGCGCCGCTGGGGTTTGAAAAGCCCGCGCGCGCGCGCTATCAATCTGCATGGGTTCCTGGTCCTGGCTGGCCCCAGGCGTGGCTTGAAAGGGTTGTTGGGGGAGTGGCTTCTCCTGCGACCGTGGGAACCAAGCCCGCTTTGCGCGCGTTGCTTGCTTGTCGCTCCACCGGGATTCCTGTCTCACCCCCACCGCCAGAGCCGCTTTGCTCAGCTGATCCATATTACTGGGCTTTGGACCTCTCGAGAGCTCATCCTTCACCTCCTCATGCAACCCCAAGTAGAACGCCGCTTGCATTGGGGGTGACTCTAGTTCCCACCCCAATCTGTGCACCAGCATGGTGAATTTCGCCCAATACGCGCGAACTGTCATATTTCCTTGGCGTAAATTATGAAGTTCCTCCTTAGTCTGGTCCATATGACTATCGGACGAATACATCGTTTTCAAACCTTCTAGAAAAAGTTTGACATTCTTCATGCAAGGATTCTTTGTTGCGATTAACGGTCTTAGCCACTCCCTGGCTGCCCCGGTAAGGTGCTCCACAATAAACGCTACCCGGTGCTCATCATCAGGGAACTCATCGTGGTGCAGCTCAAGAGCATACACAATCTCAGTCTCAAAGCCCGGATATTCCCTCGGGTCTCCATTGAACTTGCTTACTAGGGTCCCGGCTCTCCTTCCTGGCAGCACTTGGACTTGGGGTGCCCCTCCCGCCTTGTTTTTCTCTGCATCCAGCTTGTTTTGGAGGTCTACCGCCACCGCCCTTAATTCCTGCTCTCTTTCCTGTAGCGCTCTCACCTGTTCCGCAAGTTGTAGCCGGTCGTCCTGGACCTTCTTAGTCTCTTCTTTAGCTGCCTTCAATTCCCCCTGCGCCTGCAGCGACAGCTGCTGCAGTTCTTGCTGGGCTTGCTCCGCGATCTGCCGCCATCTCTCCGCCTCTGACACGCTCATCCCGGCAACTCTAAAGTAGCCCAAAAAAGGATTCGGAGGTTGCTGTCACAGTGGCCGGAGTGGGCTACTTCAGAGTAACGACGCTACGCAGCTCTGCATTTTATTCTTTTATTGGTGCTGCGTATTTACAGTGCTGAAGTCATTGCTATTTACACGGAGTGATGTGGTCAGTCGGTTTCAGAACCTCCGAATGGCTTTTGGCGCGTCTTTCTCCAACACAAAAGCTTTGGCAGACCCATCCTCTTTCCCCTCCTCTTTCTGCGTAATTCCGGAGTTGGGGGGATGGGTCTCCCCCCCTTATTCGCCCCTTCCTGTCCCACCTGGGACCCTGGCTCCTCTACCTTGCCTGAGCCTCGGACCCGACTTCCTGCTTCCCCACTGGCATCGGAACTCTCTCTGCTTTCCCCTGTGCTCGGGGATGGGCTTGAACTCAGGAGGGGAGGGACTTCGCGATATCCCCTGTCCCTCACAGTACCTGACATGAGTTTTTTTAGAACTGAAAGCCTGGCATTTCCTGCTCGTATTCCCTCGATAGCAACACTACTACTGATTTTATTGGAGATGCTGGTCCTAGGATGTTAGTGCTGGAGGAGATGTGGAGGTTTTTTGCCTTCCTGCCAGCTTCAGGTTCAGTGGGATCTTAATCACCAGCATCAGACTCAGAGGCAGAACCTGGTCCAGGTTCTCAAATGGAGGGCTCTAGTTTGGCATCTTTCTTAGGCTTCTAACTTGGGCTGGATATACACTGACCTGTTTACTGTAATGTTATTTCCCCCTATTAGAACGATATTAGGCATGTTGTTATAAAAGTCACAGGGCATACTTGTTCATTAAAACATTTTAACCCTTTCCCCTGTCAAATGTAATACCTGGTCACACCATTTCCCAACACTCTGTTTCTTTACCTGCTGCTGGTCACTGGTTGCTCTGCCCTACCGCCTGGTGTCTCATTTTAATTATTCCTCCCTCTGTCCCTCGGTTCCTCTGTGTCTTTTGTTATTTGCACCTGTAGCAGCTATATCACCAATATAGCAGCATATAGCAGTTAAAAATTAAGCGATAAAAGGCAAGGTAATTGAAGTGTAGGTGAGGCAAGGCACAGTCATAACAGCAATAATCTTTATTGAACTAACTGCTGTAACATAACTGGACAGCAGGGGCAAATCAACTGCTTATATACATTTCTGAAGGCCTGGGCCACTCCCACTCCCAACGTGATTGGCTGCCTAAACCTCCAAGCTGCGAATCATGACTCAGAGTTTAAGGGCCAATGGCAGAGGCACAAATCCTGAAATGTTCTGTGATTGGATATCATGTATCTAATCAGAACACAGGGGCTCAGAATCCTTAGTCCAGACTCAAGCTCAGGCAAACACAGATCACTGAGTACATAACAGTAATAACGCATTATGAAAGTAAAAAGTAGAACGTCATGCATCCATCTATCTTAACAAAACCATTCCTTAACCCTTCCATAGTGTTAATAACCATGAGTGTGTAGATCCGCCCTTGGTTGAAACCCACCCTGGGACCTGCTGGTAATAAATATAACCAACCTTATCCTTTCCACTGACAGATATAAACAAATGACCTATTCACGCATTAATCATATGAATGCATCAAGACCCTAGTCTGAAGGGGAAGCTGGCTGTACTTTCCCAGGTTCCTTCAGAGTACAGTATAGGGAGCCTTGTTTGAATGGATCACCTGGAAGAGCTTCCAAGTGTTCAGAGGTTGTGCCTCATTCCCCTCTCTTTGTGCATTAGCCATCCATGTGGCTAGCACGCAATCTGGTGTGTCTAAAATGCTTGATTTGTGCCATATAATTTAGATTTAATTTTACAAATGAACAAACATTATTAAAGATTGAAGAGGCTTCCTAAGCATTTCTCGTGAAAGAGGTCTTTATCTTGTATCTTCTCCTTTGTAGACAGCAATAGAATCCATTGTCCATTCCCCAGGGTAAATAGAAGATATTGGAGGCTGCTGAATATTTATGATTTTCAATGTGCTAATTTTTGTATTGCTCTTGGAAGCCTTTCTTCTTCTTCTTCTTCTTCTTCCTTGAACACTCTTGTGTCAGTTGACATTTCATCTGATTTTCCATTTCCATTTTTTCCCTTTCCCTTTGCAGTTTCTGAGGTGGCTAGTGCCTTCCTTTTGATGTAAGGAATAATAATAGGTTGTAAGTAGAATTTTATTTTGGGTTTATTAATATGGATGATGCTTTTAGTTACCTTCATTCTTTCTTCTCTGTCCCTTGAAATTTACTTTTGTAGTTAACTTTAGGCAGGCAAAAGACAGGCATTGTGATTATCAGTTCTTTAAAGTGGATACAAAGAGTAAGTGAAAAGACTTAAGCTTCAAATCTGAAGGTAAGAACATATAAAGGAACAATGTAAAAATGATAAAGAAGTTTATTTAGCATTGTGGTTAGGGAAATTGGAATCCAAAGTTAAATCTGTAAATAAAAATGAGGTTAAAATATATATGTTAGCAATGGAAGATTTCCAATGCTGGAGATGATAAGTTGTCAAATATAGAATAAGGAGAAATAAGGAAAGATACCAGTGGGATGGTTTTATCTTCTGTCACGATAAGGAATTATTTATTATTTATTTCCAGTATTCATTTGATGCATTTCCCTGTATGCTTGAAACAACATTTACAGTACCGGTATTTAAAAAATAAACATTAAAATGTGTTTTAAATTGCCTAAATTCACTAAGAAAATACCAAAAATGTGAATAATAAGCTCGCAATAAAATCAGCAAAAGTGCAGAACTGAAAACTCTTTGTAAACAAAGGATAGAATAGCAGTGCCTTGCAAGTTTCCTTATGGAGGCTCTTCAATAGCTCAGGGATCTCAACAGAAAACAGGAGTAACTGAGAAGTCCTAGGCATGTATTCTCAGGAGCTAGTAGCATCCATTTCAGTGAGACTTACTCCCTAGTAGTAAGTGGGTTTGGGATTGCAGACGGAAGCTGCAATTCTAACTATCTGGGAGTCAAGCCCATTGAACACAGTTGCATTTGCTTCTGAGTAAGATATTGTCTCCCTGCTTATTTAACTTATATGCAGAATTCATCATGCGAAAGGCTGGACTAGATGAATCCCAAGCAGGAATTAAGATTGCCGGAAGAAATATCAACAACCTCAGATATGCAGATGACACAACCTTGATGGCAGAAAGTGAGGAGGAATTAAAGAACCTTTTAATGAGGGTGAAAGAGGAGAGCGCAAAATATGGTCTGAAGCTCAACATCAAAAAAACCAAGATCATGGCCACTGGTCCCATCACCTCCTGGCAAATAGAAGGGGAAGAAATGGAGGCAGTGAGAGATTTTACTTTCTTGGGCTCCTTGATCACTGCAGATGGTGACAGCAGTCACGAAATTAAAAGACGCCTGCTTCTTGGGAGAAAAGCAATGACAAACCTAGACAGCATCTTAAAAAGCAGAGACATCACCTTGCCTACAAAGGTCCGTATAGTTAAAGCTATGGTTTTCCCAGTAGTGATGTATGGAAGTGAGAGCTGGACCATAAAGAAGGCTGATCGCCGAAGAATTGATGCTTTTGAATTATGGTGCTGGAGGAGACTCTTGAGAGTCCCATGGACTGCTAGAAGATCAAACCTATCAATTCTTAAGGAAATCAGCCCTGAGTGCTCCCTGGAAGGACAGATCGTGAAGCTGAGGCTCCAATACTTTGGCCACCTCATGAGAAGAGAAGAATCCTTGGAAAAGACTCTGATGTTGGGAAAGATTGAGGGCACTAGGAGAAGGGGACGACAGAGGACAAGATGGTTGGACAGTGTTCTCGAAGCTACGAACATGTGTCTGACCAAACTGCGGGAGGCAGTGCAAGACAGGAGTGCCTGGCGTGCTATGGTCCATGGGGTCACGAAGAGTCGGACACGACTAAACGACTAAACAACAACAACAAAAGATACCTGAGGACGTCAGTGTTCATGAGAGCTATGTAGTCTGCTCTGGATCTCAAAAATCCATATGTCCAGGAGGAAGAGAAGCAAGCACCAAATTTTATTTAGACATCTCTGAGGTCACCTTATCCTGTAATTTTCCATACATGTGTCAGTACTAATAGTAGCTACTAAAAAGTCTAGGAGAACAAGTAAAATTAGATATCACATATAACTGTATATGAAATCCAAGCCTATCCAAGCCTAGGCATATTTATGTCCCATGGATGTCAAATGAGAGCTTTAAGCATATGGTTAACAGTATCTTACTGACATGAATGGGAGATAAAAGAGCTTAACTATAGCTATATCATACCTATGTCTTAGATATCACAAAAAGGGGTTGTGGGTTCTTGAAAAATTAGTGATTTTTTAAAATATAAAACCCCCAAACTTTCAAACATATTGATGTATTACTTTTTGATACTCAACGGTTTTGCAATTTAATTCATTTAATTTAATTCATATGTTAGACCCTTAACTTTAATATAAAAATACTATAATATATAAGAAAAGGCTACATAAATATTGTATAATCTTGTAATATTAGCTTATAATGCAGTATAATACAAGAGCAGTGAAAAAGCCTCCAGATTGTATTCTCTTTTCATATACTTAATAAAAGGGGATCAAAGGTTCTCAAATTGTTCATTACTTTGTCTCCTTTATCTTAACCTTATCATGCCAGTAAATTTTGTCATTGTGGCAACAGACCATCTTTTATTAAGCCATTCTCCTTCAGATGAAACTATCTCTGTGTGCCATTTGACTGCTATCAACATTTTTTTGCTGCAGTTAATAAGATTCCAATTAAATTATGATGTTCTCCTCTTTAAGATGTCCTAAAAGAATGCAATACCAAATCATTCCCTCCATATGTATGATAATTTCCCCAAACATTCTTGATCTTTTTGCATGTCCACCATACATATAAGCCATGCTATTTGCCCTTCATTTCTAGCACATCTTACATTTAGGTGTATATTTTTTGCCAGCTGCTGTGGGGATGAATATCAACTATATAACATGTACTTTCTTATTAAGAACTAGTAACATGCATAAATGCTGCTTTCAGAAATATCTGCAACCTAGTGGGAAAGTCAAGTGCCCAATATGTTGCAGGCTACTAATAGGACTATATATCATAAAGTAGATACGCCTTTTGTGCTTAACCCTTTAAAAATCTTCACATGTTCAATGATCTTCCTGCATGTAGGTATTTCATCTTCTTTCTTTGGCGACCACTCGTAGCCGAGCAAGATTTTCTTCCATGAAAATGGTCTTAAAATTGAGTCTATAAGTGACTGTGGAGGCCAATTCTGGATCCACACGTCCTTCCACAGTGAGGACATAGGTTTCCGGGTGGGAGCTGATCATGGTGAGGGTTTGCCAAATGTGCCTTCCGCTTAGCACATTTCTCCTTTTCGCTCTGAGTTCGTGATTCTTCAAAGTCCAAGGCACCTTTGGTGTGCTCCAATTGGAGTGCTCACAGGCCAGTGTTTCCCAGTCATCAGTGTTTATACTACATTTTTAAAGATTTGCCTTGAGAACATCTTTCGTTGTCCACCGGTATGGTATTTCACTTTCCATTCTTAAGTTGGGAATAGAGTAGTTGCTTTGGAAGGCGATAATTAGGCATCCGAATAACATGACCAGATGTTTCATAACTAACCCCAAAACAAGCATTCTCTCTTCTTAAAAAATAAATAAATCAAACCTTTCATTCATCTACTAGGCATGACTACCAGGTATTTTTAAAACATTCTCATTCACATGTGTCACTCTTTAATTGTGGAGGCTGCCAATGCTTTCTTCCAGCATGACATCCACACCATACTTTCAAAGCACTTGAACAGTCTTGGCTTCCTCAAAAGAATCGCGGGAATTGCAACTCTGTGCAGGGCTCTCAGCATCCTTAGCAAACCATAGTTCCCAGGATTCTTTGGGAGAAACCATACAGTAACTGTTAAAGTGGTATAAGAGTGCTTTAAATGTATGGTGTGGATGTGACTCAGTACCTCTTTTCACTATTGCCTTGTATTGTTAGTAAGTGCTTGTGTATAATGTGGTTGTACAATTGTCATGAGTACCTATTGGATACTGCCTGTGACATCGCTGGTGATGGGTGATGCAAAACTTTATTGTTGCGTCCAATGGTGTCCGTCACCCTGACAAAAGGCCCTTTGATCCAATGGAGGCTTCCATCAAAACAGTCTCCCACCTCAGAGAACTGGAGGGACTCTACCTCTTCTTTTTCCTGTGCTTTTTTATAAATAAAACAATCTTGTTTTTCTTTGAATGAAGCATGCGTTCTATTACTGGAAATCTCCCGTTTCACTTTTGCTTTGTTTGTTTCTTTACTCACAACAGCTTTCTCTTGGCACCAAGGTTTCCCACCCTACACCAACACATCTGTCCTCACCCCTTCAATATGTTTAAAAAGTTGTTACATTGGGACTGGTGTACTGGCAAAACTGCAAATGATGGTGTTGCCATCATTCTGATTTTCACACACACACACACACACACACACACACACACACACACACACACACACACTGTGCAAGCATTACAGTCCCACTTAATTCCCTCCATCAGAGATATGATAAAAGTTTGTACTTAACGCTACCAACGTTGAAGTGTCAGATCTAAACTTAACATTAATATAAATGAGGAGACTTCTGTCCTTGCCCGAAGTGACAATGTCATCGCCTGCAGCTTACATCTATCATTACTATCAGTTAATTAGACCACAGGAAAGCTTTAAATGCCCTCACTCTAATCTGTCATTCTGGACCTCTTCCAACATCAACACAACTGTCAATCACTTCAACCCCACTAGCAGTGTTTACGAAAAGAAAAAAATCCCCCACATCCTTACGATAAGTATATCTTCCATGGGGTCAATAGGGAGAGGTAGCAAGCCATTCTTGTGTGTCAACATTTTAGACGATGTTTCATAAACTGATCTCTCAAGCTCCTTTCTAATCCCTTCTTCAATGCTGAGATGATAGAATCTTCTCAACAGAGAGGTCAAAAACACCACAGTAGCTTTGCACTTTATGAAATCTTAGGAATTTCTGTAAAACAATAGAGAAAGTATATAATGTTTCCTCAGCTAGGATATGGAAGCGATTTATTGTTGCTGTGATATATTTGTATTCTACAAAGCATTTTTATTATGGAACATGGCAGACCAAATCATAGTCAGTGACTTTTTGAAGAAGGAAATGTCAGCATTTTATTTATTTTAAGAATGCATTTAAAACAAACACTTCTATCGATCAGTTAATATTTAGGGGCAGGGGAAGACAGAGCATTTTTTAAAAAACAAAACAAAACATAGGACAGCCATAATGTCTTCCCCTATTTGTCTTTCACCCTGCATAATTTAGACGAGGCCAGAGGAAGGCGGATCACAGGATCCTAGCACTTCTCAGTAAAGTTGCCTGTCCCCCTGCCCTCCCAAGAGATGGGACTTCTATGGTTATCTGAATGACAAACACTTTCCAGATATTAATCACAGCAGAATCATAAAGTGGAAAGTAACGAAAGGCTTCAATGCTAGGTGTGCTAAGTAAGATTGCAATACTAGGCATGCTGAGAGTTCTCTCCATCAAAATCAATGGAATGAGAAATATGCCTCTAGGTGGGAAACTAGGGCCTAATTAGGGCTAGCATGTCCCTGTTTGACCCATGAGAACATTCTCCACAAACCTGGCTCATTTATCCGCATCTGACATCTTATATGATATCAGGTGTGGGACATATGTGGACCGTGCTATGGAGGAACAACCAGGAGCGAGCTCTCAATTGTTCCTTTGCAAATCATGCTTGTGTCAAACCTAGTGGGCTGATCTGTGTGGACAGGGAGTCCCACTGGGATTGGGAACACCCACCAAGAGGGCTTTATTTCTTCATTCAAACCACTTATTCCAAAAGGAGCATTTCCTCGTCTGCAGATCTTTGCAGAGCAAACACTTTGCTCCTTCTGTCCTCTCCCACCTGCTGTAAATACCGTTTTTTCCCCATTGCTTCTGTTACTACATTAAGGACTTTAAAGGAGCAGAATTGCTTCTCCGAGGAAATACGGTCTAGGTATATCTGTCTATGCGTCGGCTGGCATTAGTGTATCAGGATGCGACCATATTAGGAGAGCCGTCAGCAGGAACAGAGTTGCACATGGGAAAAGGGAATCGTCAATTCCAGGAATATTACCACCAGGGTAGGGTGTCGGTCATGATAACAAAATGGCTGCCAGTTCCCAGCATGCTTTGTTTTGTATTAGCCCTTTTGTACAGGGTTGGAGGACACCTGCCAACTGCAGGTGTGTCCTCTAGGGGATTGTGATTCATGTAGCAATAAACAAACCTCTCTTTTCAAATGCTGACATTAGGTACCCACTTATTAAAACAGAATTAAATAACTTTGAAAAATAAAAATTAGTATAATAGGCATTGCATTTGAAATGTCATCAACAGATGCAAGAAACATGTCCTCTGGTTTTCATTGTGTAAATCCGCTAATCCCTGCCCTGCCTTTTGTGTCATCATTACCAAACATAAATTTCCATACACTGAATAAGCAGTAGATTAGTCAAATTCTGATCATCATAAATGTATTCATGCAGCCTTCTCTAAATATTTTACTAGGGCATAAAGGAGATAGAAGCACTTCTCATCCATAAATTGCAGATTTATTGCGTAGAAAAGCTTCACAGTTTTATAACCTGGCTAATAGTACCTTAAATCTTAGCTGGGGTACAACATACAATAAATTTAGTTTTGCCCATTAGATCATGTCAGTTGCAACACAGTTTTAAGGACCGTTATGAAATGATCTTAGTTAGTTTCATTACACTCTTTAGTGAAAACTCTCTGTGTGTAACATGAAGCGATGTTGGACTTTTCTCACACGCATGAAAATGCATTATAGTTTTCATATTAGAAACATGGTTTGGAAGCAGTTGTTTATATTTGTTTCTTAAGGTTGTACATTCATTACTGACTATAGATTTGTGTACCGTTTACAGAAGTTTTTAATGTTTAATGCTGTATTTTGTTTTTAATAGTTGATTGGGAGCCGCCCAGAGTGGCTGGGGAAACCCAGTCAGATGGGCGGGGTGTAAATAATAAGTAGTAGTAGTAGTAGTAGTAGTAGTAGTAGTAGTAGTTTTGCTTCCATATTAATCCACTATTCACCTGTGGAGCATACATAGGTGAGATTTGTGCATCCTGATCTTGTGTAGCCCCTACTCATAGCAGCAGCTTATGCATTGGACTTTTCTCAAAGTTTTACTACATATTATTGCTGTACTGTTATATGATAGCGATACTGATTTTTCCATGGAATTGTCAAATCAGTCTTGCCTTCTGTAGACCAAACAGATTCATTTCCCATCATTAGGAACAATCCAGGACCTCTTCATCATTGGCCAAGCAGCTGACACAGCATTCAGTCAATGAAAGCTACAGGAAACACTGAAACATTCCATACTTTGTTCCAGAGAAATAGCCCTTGCTTTGTCACAGTTCTGCTCACTTTACCTTTCTCTGTTGAAGCGATTCCCACTGAGTTCTGTGCAGATTGCACCTAGGCGCGTAGGCATACAATTGCAGCCTGTGTCACCTAGGACTGTATGACAGACTATTGCTCAAGCCTAGAAAGTAGAAAGGAGGATTTGGTATTCAGCAGTGAACCCTCTTCTCTTTTCTATCGAAAATGGATCATCTGTATCTCCCTGTGTGAGCACTTCTTGAAGTTCAGTTTTTCCTCTAGTTCCTGCACAGTTTGTATCGTGGTTTCCTGTAGCTTTGCAGAGAGATTTTTCAGTTATCCCTGTGTCTTAATTATTTGCTGAATTAGTATTCTGCCCTTCCTCGCAAAGGAGCCCAGGACGGCAAACACTGAAATGTTTAAACACTACAATTTAAAGTGAAATAATAGTATACTTAAAACATTCAAAAACAATTCCAAACAAGCTAACAACACTTGTAATCCCATGTTCCTCAAAGTTATCTATTTCCTGGTTGCCATGGCCAGTATCTCTCAGCCCTCAAGTGCCAGAGTACACTGGAATGTTTTTAAATTTCTCCTGAAAATCATCACAAATGGGAAACCACTACTGAGAAGGCCGTGTCATGGATTAATGTCAACTAGGCCTTGCCTGCCATTTTTACGATTTATGTCACTCTCCTAATCGAAAACCTCAGTCTGATGTGCTGCTTCCTGAGTGCACAGGATTCAGGTATACAATACAAGCTTCTCTTGGCTTTCAAGTTCTGAAGGAATAAGAAAAGATACTGTACACCAGTGAAGTCCAAGCCTTCCCTTTTATTTTGATTTTTATATATGGAAAGACAGCCAAGAGAAACAGGGCAGGTTACTATCTACAAAGCACACAATTGCTAGATAAAACAAAAAGACGCATGGTCTTCACTTGATTAAAACCAAGTGCCTTCATATATTACATTTCAAATCAATGCAGAATTTTACAGTAGTGCTCTCTACCAATATTATATCATGGGGGAAAATGATATACTGTAGGTTTTGAGCATCAGGTCTGCTGGATTTTGTACAAAAGGGAGGCTAAATAGTCTGGGAGAGCTGCCAGCAACAAATTGCAAAAAAACATTCAACCTTGTTGTTATAAAGGCATGAATCAAAAAGCTCAGCATCTTGCTGACACAGCACTAGTCTTAACCTTGTTATACTCCCGAGATGGTCTTATGTATTCTTATCAATACGGTTGATACGGCTTTCTAAGGAAAGCCAGGGGTCAAAAATGACTGGAATTTATCATGAGGAACATTGCTTTTTTGGATGTCCAGCAGCAGCACTGCAAATGCCCATTAAATCCTTACAGAAATGAAAACTATATGCCTTGTTGCCTGTGGAAGTAGAGTCAATTGAGGGGGGTGGCAATAAATGATATGAAATCTGTTCAGCTGAAATGAAAGCCTGATATCTTAATTTTCAGCTACAGTTGTATCTCAGGATTGCCCTCTAGACCTCTACAGATTGAGTGGGCATACTAGTGTGTGTTCATGCTTTGCAAGATTAAAGACTTCAAGGGTAGCTATCTATTTTTCCTTTAGAAATACATTTTCTGTCTATCGCTTTTTTTTTTTAAAAAAAAAGAATATGTCGGTGATGTGTTTCAATGGAAGTATTGCTGAAAACTACTTCCAATCAATGGGAGAATTTCTCAAGGAAGTTAGGACATTTATAAATGGTTCCATGGAAGTAGCTCCCGGGAAGGCTGAGCGTGGGGGTAATTTCTCTGAAATCTGACTGATGGACGTGTGTACAACTATTATGGGGCCTGCTTGGAGTACTTACCACATGGCAGCAGTTGAGAGTGGCAACCCATTTAACCAGGCTGAGAGCAATAGTGGATGGAATTGTGGTGATGGAAGATGATTGATACGATGACGTTCCCTATATATTTTTCAGGATTATTTTGGGAATGGTTATCCTGTTGGGGGAGCACAATCCCCTTGCACACTGACCCCATATGCTGGTAATCCCTAGGCTGAATTATTGTAATGTCTCCAATGTGGGGTTGTTCTTATACAGTAATAGGTCCTGAAGCTGTAGTTGCTGCAAATGAGGCAAGTAGGTTGCTATGTGATGCAGCCCGCTACAAATATATAACTTGTGCTGGAAGGATAGTCCTGGTTGCCAATTTGATACTGAACCCGGTTCAAGGTGCTTACATTAAAGCTGTATACAACTTCAGAACTGGGTTCTTGAAGAAGCACCTTCTCTCATCCAGATCCGCTCCTGCATTGAGATCTGGGAAAGGTGAACCTGGGTTGAGGGCTCTAGGTCAGGCATCCCCAAACTTCAGCCCTCCAGATGTTTTGGACTACAATTCCCATCATCCCTGACCACTGGTCCTGTAAGCTAGGGATCATGGGAGTTGTAGGCCAAAACATCTGGAGGGCCGCAGTTTGGGGATGCCTGCTCTAGGTGGTACTATAGTTGAGTTCATTATGTGGCTGCTCAAATGAGGGCTACCTTTGTGCTGGTGCCCCACTTACAGAATACCCTCCCCTCTGAAGTCCAACTGGTGCTGACCTCGTGCATTTGAGGTGCCAACTGAAAACACACTTTTTCATGTATGTGCATGCTTTGTCATTAACATGCTATATATTGTTTTAGTATTGTAGAAGTTTTCCTAGTAGTTTTAATGGATTGCTATGCATTTTTAAGATGTGCTCTATTATGCCGTCTTCATTTTCAGTTCCACACCATGCTCTGCGGATTGCATGTGACAATGAATAGCGAGCAGCAAATAGTTTAAATAAATAATAAAATCAGTATCAAATAATATCCACACAAGAGTAAACCGGGACAGGGAATGCTTTTCCAGACACCTTTCTTCCTGGGTGAGCAAAGGTAAAAAGCATGGAGAGGGATAGAAGCCAAAGTGGACTGAGCAATGGATGTGACCCTTACCTTTGTATAACAGACCAGGCATCCCCAAACTTCGGCCCTCCAGATGTTTTGGACTACAATTCCCATCTTCCCCGACTACTGGACCTGTTAGCTAGGGAGCATGGGAGTTGTAGGCCAAAGCTTCTGGAGGACCGCAGTTTGGGGATGCCTGTAATAGACCAAATTCCAGCCCCGGCTTCTCTCAGTTCTCCATTCAAGCAAACAAGAGACATTTTCACAATTCTGGGGCACATTCCAGCCTGGCAAAAGTGCTCATGGAGGAAACGAGGTCAATGAGTGGTGTGGCTTGAGAGGAGAAGGTGTGGCCTGTGCAGGGGGGGGGTACGTCCTGGGGAGAATCCCAAGGATTGGGTAGAGAGGCTTGGAGAACTTCATTGAGCCCTTGAGTTTGGGGTTCCCTAGCCCCGCAGTTCTTGGGTGGAATTCAACATTGCATTAAGGTGACAATTCTGTCTGGCAAGCAATACTTGCACAGATGGAACAATCTCCCTTCTCCTCCTCCCACCCGCTGTGCCCTCTTTTGATGGTTAACCAGGTCTTCCTGGGCAGATATGAGGAAGGTGTGGTGGTCATGTGCAGGAAGGAGAGGAGGGGAAAGCCCCATTGCACTAGCAGGACTCATTGCACTGGCTTCCACTAGCGCAACAACTTAGTTGAATCTGGCTCTTTAGATCCATATTAGGATTAATGCCTCCTATGATCTAGCTTTACCTATGCAATTAAGGAACAAGAGGGGGAGAAACCCTCACAGTACAAAATAGTTACATGCATATCTCTGGAGAATTCTGGGCTAGCCTGCATTAATATCATAAAGGCAAAATGCAAGCCCCACACTGGGTCTCCATTGATTATTATTATTGTTATTTTGAATAATGACTAAAAATGCAGCATTTGCCCTGCTGCGTAAACACTAAAGGAGCCAAGGGGTTTTGAGCACAGTGGCTCCTTTAAACATAGCCAGCTTTTAAGAAAAATTACAACTGGGTGCTGTTGGAAGCTGGAACAAAGCTGCAAGCCTTTTTTTTATAATAAAGAATGTATCTTGAAAAGGGATTGTGTATTACAAGAACATGTGGAACTGAATGAGCTTTCATCTGTAAGAGAGTGATTTCTGGAAAGGAGGTCAATGGCTGGGCAGTGGAAGAAATGTCCGTACTGAAGCTATTTACTCTTAACCCAGTCTATAGATAAGCAGGGGCTTGGAATTCCACTAGAAATAGTTTTATTCTCTCCTCCTCCATAACTGCAGACTCTCAGAGTTTCAAGCGATAGGTAATATCCAGCAGTTGCCTTTTGGGTATCAGTAAAATAGAAAGGTAGGTAAAGGACCCCTGGACGGTTAAGTCCAGTCAAAGGCGACTATGGGGTGTGGCTCTCATCTTGCTTCAGGCCAAACAAATGTGTAATGTACACACTTATTTGTATGGTGTTGTAACTTTTCGTGGAAGCAAAATGCAATCTTGCAATGGTGTGTGTGTGTGTGTGTGTGTGTGTGTGTGTGTGTGTGTGTGTGTATCTTGAGAATTCATTCCAGGAAAAAAAAATCTCAAAATAGGCAGATAATTCTACTGTATTGCTGAAGCTATGTCCCCAAGCATTGCCTGAATGGGAGCTCCAGGATGCAAGCACAAGTAATAAAGAGAAAAAGGAAAACTATTATTAACAGACCACCCAGAATCGATTCACTATTGCAGTGCATTTTATTTCTGAGCTTTCAATTCTGGTGATTTTTCTCTGTCATTGTCCCAGGTTAAGGTGGTCTGTCGTTGCAGACAGGAAGTTTCAAGTGGCCTCCACATAGTGGCTGTGAAAATTAGCTCTCTATGTCTGCTGCCTTCAGAGTATGGAGGGGTGTGTGTGTGTGTGTGTGTGTGTGTCAATATTTCCCAATAGGAGTATGCAAATATTCATATATTATACAAATCTTTCTTTTCCTAAGGAATAAAAGACATTAGTAGTGGGTACAGAACTGCTAATTAAGTCTCCAAGGTCTCGGCAGATATCCACAGAATTGTATCTCAAAAGCTAGGCTTTGAGTTTCTCTCCCAGCCGTCTTCCTCAGTACTTGAAAACACAGAACAATAATGGTACTTCAAGTCTCGGCTAGATTTCCTTTTGCTGCCCTGATGGGCTTAATCAGTCAACTTCTTTACTAAAGTTTTAATTAAGCGGGCATGCACATTTTGAATATTTGCACAACAGTTTCCTCTTTCTTAAAGCAGACTCTTTTTTTTTCTGTATTGGCCTCCTATTGGAAAGAAATTTTGTACTGAGCTTTCCGACGAGCAAGGAGCATGAGTGGCTCTGTAGTTTACCTGAAAGTGAGGGGGGAAATGGCTCATATTGCCGGGTTGACTAGAAAATGCGCAGCAACTAGAACTGCTCACAGGGAAGAGACAGGGAAGAGACTGCTCTGAGACAGCAATGGCTGTGTAATACTTCTCCACTCTTAGAACATCCTTGGAGTATCATCCAACAGAGGTTTTCTGAGGTATTTGGGGTCTTCTACCACTAGACCGAGAAGGAGGAATTCCAGGAGCCTTGGCCATATGCTGTAATGACTGCTCCCCACATCAAACCTTTTGCGTGGTCGCACGCAGCCCCCCCCCCCGGATCGCATTGCGACTCCTGGTAGTTCATCCTCCCCAGGCTGGATACCTGGAGGTCTCTGCCTACCTCAGCCAATTGCCCAATCCTGCCTGGGGAGGTGTTGCCAGGGGATTGGCCAGGTAAGGGGAGGGACCATCCTGCCCACACCTCAGAAGGTGAATCTTACCTGCGAAGTGGCAGTCGGCTCCAGACCTTCTCCCACCCTCTCCTCCCTCAGTCAAGTCTTCTTTTCCAGCTTAACCTCTTCTCCACAGGTACACAGGTGCTGCTACATCAGGGTCGCTGCTGAAGGGCCAGAAAGGATTTTCCCTGCATTGGCAGGTTTTGCCGTAGCAAAATGTCACAACTTTGGTGGTTTCAGGTCTTGGGCAGAATCCTTTAGTCTATCTTCCTAAATGGGGGGGGGCGTGAAGCAGTGACCCACGCTCCCCTTGCGGTGGTGATACCAGGGTTCCCCGTTAAAGGGGTCTTGAGGGGAGGCATTGGCCATATGCCAAGAGGTTGTCATTGCTCTCCCCTCCAATGGTGGAAAAATGGGGGGGGGGCCTCTCTGCTTGAACGTATGTTCTCCAGAGCCAGCCCAATCCCCACACATTCTCGGGACTGGGAAGGATAAATGGCCAATGTTTGAGCCAAGGTCTCCCTACACCTGAAACTTAATAAAGTTGTGGTCAATTTTAATCCCATAGCAGATTGTCTTGAGTTATTATTCCGCTTGGGGGTTGCCTGGGGTAGTGGGGGGGGGGACTCTGCGTGTCCACGCAAACATGTTTGCTATAAGCTTTGCAGGTAAAACTTCTCTGAATCGTACATACATCATATTTCGAGTCATAAACTATATTAAGCACATCCTCTTCTTCTGTATCTGTGCATTAAAATAGATTGAGGTTTCACTTCTATGCTGACTTACCTGAGAAGATGCCCCATTGAACTCAATGGGATCTAATTCAGATAGCATTGTTATTATATCTTTCTCTTTTTTGCATATATTCATAACTATTAGGATTAAGGTCTTAACAACACAAAACATAATCTCATTTCAGTATGTAAAGCTTCCACATAAAATGTTAATAAATAATAATAATAATAATAATAATAATAATAATAATAATAATAATAATAAAGGTAAAGGGTAAAGGGGCCCCTGACCATCAGGTCCAGTCGTGTCTGACTCTGGGGTTGCGGCGCTCATCTCACTCTATAGGCTGAGGGAGCCAGCGTTTGTCTGCAGACAGCTCCCGGGTCATGTGGCCAGCATGACAAAGCTGCTTCTGGCGAACCAGAGCAGTGCACGGAAACGCCGTTTACCTTCCCGCCGGAGCGCTCCCTATTTATCTACTTGTACTTTGATGTGCTTTCGAACTGCTAGGTGGGCAGGAGCTGGGACCAAGCAACGGGAGCTCACCCCGTCACAGGGATTCAAACTGCCGACCTTCTGATCAGCAAGCCCTAGGCTCAGTGGTTTAACCACAGCACCACCTGGGTCCCTCAATAATAATAATAATAATAATAATAATAATAATAATAATAATAATGGTTTATTATTTATACCCCACCCATCTGACTGGGTTTCCCCAGCTACTCTGGGCGGCTTCCAACAGAAAAATAAAATAAAATAAAATAATCTATTAAACATTAAAAGCCTCCCTAAACAGGGCTGCCTTCAGATGTCTTCTAAAAATCTGGTACGGTAGCTGTTTTTCTCTTTGACATCTGATGGGAGGGCGTGTGTTCCATTCAAACAAATTCTGTCCAAATTCTGAAATGTAATGCAAAGACCTTTGAAAACTATAGGTACATTAATTGTCATGTTACTGTGATGCTCTTGATGAAGGCTGCACTTTGGTTCACTAATGTGCTTTCATAAACCAAACAATTGCATTGCGGGTAATTTCCTCTCTTTCTTTCTGACTTTCTTCTTACCCATTTACCAGAATCTCATCGAAAGGGTGGATTGCAAAGACAATGCTAAGGAAGGAAATTGGCGATGCAAAAGTTAATGGATAAGAATCCCAGATTGAGAGACTCTTGTCTCAAGCTCTGGAGCTGCTCAGGCTTAACAAAAACAGACACCACTTAAGTGCAAATTAAGCAAGAGGTTTTGATTAACAGAACAAAAGTTGTTTACTCCAAGTTCCCATTTAACAGGATTCCATGTGACTGTAAGCAGGTTGGCCCTTCAAGTATCTGTTCTGTGTAGGAATTTGAACTTTGCCACTTTGACTCTTCTATACATATCCAAGAGACTAGAATGTTAGAAAAAAAAGAAAGAATAGGTTTTTGCCTGTTCAGTCAATCATTATCACCATCATGTTCCTCCATATCATTATTACAAGCAGTGTCCACCAGGCAGAAAAGCTCCGATGAAAGGAATTCTCATTGATAAGTTAAGTTTCCTTCCCTGGCTGCTATCCTAAACCTCAGAGCAACTGCACTGAAGCTTAGAAGTTTCAAGGAGAAACTCAAGCTTGGAAATTCTTAGAATCATAGAATCTTCGAGTTGGAAGGGACCCCAAGGAGTCAACTAGTCAAACCCCTTGCAATGCAGGAACCTCAGCTAAAGCATCCAAGACAGGTGGCCATCCAACCTCTGCTTAGAAACCTCCAAGGAAGAAGCACCCACAACCTCCCGAGGGAGACTGTTCAACTTTCGGAACAGCTCTTACTGCCAGAAAGTTCTTCCTGGTGTTTAGTTGGAATCTCCTTTCTTGTAACTTGAAGCCATTGGTTCGAGTCCTACCTTCTGCAGCAGGAGAAAACAAGCATGCTCCCTCCTCCATGTGGCAGATGGCTATCCTATCTACTCTCAGTCTGCTCTTTTCCAGGTTAAGCATATCCAACTCCTTCAACCATTCTTCATAAGGCTTGGCTTCCAGACCCTTGATCATACTAGTTGCCCTCCTCTGCACACCTTCCAGCTTATCAACATCCTTCTTAAACTGAGGCATCCTGATCCAATTCTCTGGTGTTGGCTGCACTTGGTGGTGTTGCTTCCAATCACACACATGAACAGTCATTTGCATGCTATTTGCATCTCATCATTAAACATGGGAAGGTGCTTTCAAGGCACAGGAAAGATTAAAACCTTAACATCTTTTTTCCTGTTTTCTAGGCATGGCATAACTGCTGCTTTATTTTCCTCTTTTTGATTAGCATGCCTTACTTTCACAGAATCAGGAGTGTAAATGTATTAGTTGTAAGAGCAGAACCACGCATCTCTTATATAGTCAACTTGTGTCAGTTAATGCACATTTAGTTCTGTTCATTCTTATTTCATGAATATTTATTTCACACAATTTATATACACACTGTAGAAGAAACCTCAAAGCGGTTGTTTTCTGTTCTCCTGTTCACAAGAAAATACGCAGCTAGATGGACCTATGGTCTCCATTGTTTTCCATTGATATTTTGTGGCCACTTCATTGAGCTGCTGTGCTGTTTTTTCAAACATTTAGGGTTTTCCTCCCCACACCCTTAAAGGATGTTTGTACTGCTGCAGATCTTGGGGTTCCCCCAAGAATGATGATACTTCCCTTTATTTTTCTGCGGTTTCATTTTGGCACAATCTTGTTACTACTCGCCACTGGGATTTGCTATTAGGAGAACTGGGTTTTTTTGTTTTGTTTTTGTTAAATCAAATTGACAGAGGAGAGATTTAGATCCATTGGCCCATTTCACCGGTCTCAATTTCTGCAATCCCCAGTGCCTAGCTCCAGAGTAAGGTTTTCCTACAAAGATAGAGCTGGGATTGCTTCAAGCATTCATTCGTCTCCAGTTAGCAATTGTCATCCTGGGTCTACACTGCAATCCAAAACTCAAAACAGCAAGGAGGCAATGCTGCTTTTTGCTTCCTATGACTCCCAAGAGTGTGAGAACGTTTAGTTTAAGTATGCTGTGATATTTTCTTTTATGGGCTCTTTGCTGTTGCATATTCTAAATAAATAGTTCTTAGGAATTGAGCTCTGATCTCTTCTGTGGCAAGTATTTAAGTTAATAACTCATCTTCTTAGCTGATCCTTTTAGAAAAGAGATGACAAAGGAAGAGGACTGAATTATAGAAAGCGCAATAGGTCTCCTGGGTTCAATTTGGTGCCCCAGCCACTGGATTATTCATGGCCGAATTGTTTCATACAAAAATACATAACTGATCTTTTAAAACTGCTGCCACAAAGGGTACTGTGACATTATATATATATATATATATATATATATATATATATATATATATATATATATAGTTTTATATGAATTTGGCAGGCATTTTGGGTTAACATGGCTGAAAAAACCTCTTTATTGAAACCCTAGTGAGATGGAGAAGGAATAAGGAGCTAGAGAAGCTATAGATTACCTGATTATTATAATCATGAGACTTTATTATATCAGTAATTTCAATGGAAGAGGATAATCAGTTCCTCCAAGAAGGGGGATTGGAGACTTGAATCATATTTGTTTTCTGCCAGATTAGGCTATCTTTCTCATTTTACACTTTGTAACATTAAACACCATTTGTGCCAAGCTCTTAATTATTAGTGGTGACATAATAATGCATCCTCTTCCGCCCTCCGTGTTCCTGATCTTAATAGTGGCAAAGACGACTCCTAAGAATTTGGGGGCTCACTTCTCATACCAGTTGTGAAAATCCCAGAGCCAAAGCCCTGTACGCTTTGGGATCCATCTGATCAAGAAACCAGTACAGTAGTTATTCCCTGTGGCTCAGTCTGAATGCTCAGCTGTTTTCTTTCAGATGGTATTGAGAAGGGTCTAGCGCACGGGTGTCAAACACAAGGCCCGGGGGCCAAATCCGGCCCGCCAGACCTCGTCATGTGGCCCGCCGAGCGCCCCAGCCAGCAGGACCCAGCAGTGGGACCTTGCTGCTGAAGCGGCGCACCAACAAAGCACCGACAAACAGCTGGGGCCGGGGAAATGCTTTTTGCCCCTGGGTCCCTTCACGCTCTTTTCTGGCGCTGAATCAAGGCGGCAACCCCCCCTTCCCTTTCTTTCTCCCTCTCTCTCGTTCTTATTCTTTCTTTCCCTCTCCTTCCTTCCTTCTTTATCTCTGTCTTCTCTCCCTCTTTCTTTTTCTTTCCTTCTTTATTCCTTCTTTCCTACTCTTCTTTCTCTCACCTCTTTCCTTCCTCTCTCCCTCCTGCTCCCTTTTCTTTCTTTCTTTCTTCCTTACTTCCTTCCTTTCTTCCTTCCGTCCTTCTCAACTTTCTTCCTCTCCCTCATTCTTATTCTTTCTTTCCCTCTACTTCCTTCCATCTTTCTCCCTTTCCGTCTTCTCTCCCTCTTTCTTTTTCTTTCCTCTTCTCTTCCTTATTTCCTGCTCTTCTTTCTCTCCCCTCTTTCCTTCCTTCCTTCCTCTCTCCCTCCCACTCCCTCTTTTCTTCCTTCCTTCCTTCCTTCCTTCCTCCCCTCCCCTCCCCTCCCCTCCCCTCCCTCTCCCTCTCCCTCTCCCTCTCCCTCTCCTCAGAAACATAGGATGCTGCTTTATACTTCTGGCCCTTAAACCCTGGAACCAGGAGAGCAGCTTCAGTGAGTCAACCTCAGCCAGTCCCTTTGGTGAAGGGTGGTGGCTCACTGGCAGAACATCTGTCCTGCATGCAGAAGGACCCCAGCATCTCCAGGTACTAGTAGCTCTGCAAAGGTCCTGCATGAAACCCTAGCGAGCCTCCACCACCCAGTGCAGTTACCAAAAATCATTTTTCAATAAATTGTACAATAATTGTACATTTGAATATCTACTTGCCATTATTCTGACTATGTTTCTGCTTTCAGAGCTAGTTATTACTTACATTATTAAAAAAAACAGTAATAATTGAATGCAGTGACAGTAATTTATGATAATAAAGAGTGGACACATAGTCCTACAGATACAACCGGCCCTTTGAGGGTGACCAAACTGCTGATGCGGCCCCCGATGAATTTGAGTTTGACACCCCTGGTCTAGCGGGTTTCTCTGTTCATCATGGAAACTTGGTAACTGAAAGCTTCTGTTAGAGAAAAGTAGGCAGCATGCAAGAATGAGGATTGAAAGCCTTGCTGAATGATTGCATATGGAAATGTTTACATGTGACACTGAGATCCTTTCAGGGTTGAATTGTTGCTCTGATTGCTGAACTGCAGTGCTGTATCCTTGGAAGACCACAGGGGAGGAGCCGGTCTTTTCAGTCAGCAGTCCTGCAGTGATATATTATATAACACAAGATACACCTGGAGTCTTTTCAGCAGCAACACCATCTCCCCCATCTACACTGTTTATCAGCATTGTGGGCTAAGGAGCCCCAAAGTCAGAAATACCTTTTTATCTAGGCAACAGACAGTGTGGCCTGTTGCTGACATCTAATTTAGCTAAACGGTGTTATTTTTGCAGCCAATGGCTCTCCATAAAAGTAAAAGAAACACCTGTAGTAGGAAAAGCCAACACAGCTAGGTCTATTGTAACGCTGAGCTGTCAAAAATCAAGCTTGCATTTGCTACCCACTTCAAGCTGAGATAGAGAATGAAGGGGAAATAATGAAGTGTGATAGCTATGGAAAGGAAACTAGCTCTCTACTCTGTATTGCCAGAAATCAGCTTGAAAGAAGCCACATGAGGGGGAAAATTGATTGTTGTCTTCTTCAGCCACCAGTGATCTCAGCTCCTCTTTTCTTGTAGGGGGTCACACATGGCTTCCTAGTGAAATACATGACACCAAGAGTCTCTGGTATACCAAGAAACAGACTGGAATGACAAAATGGCAGACCCATAGAACATTCCACCTGATCAGAGAGGGCAAATGAGTTCAGACAAGGCATTTCAGACCCTGACAGACTGATAGAGGGAATTAGACTAGGAAATGAGCTGCTCCAGTAATAGCTTATGCCTCTTGCACAATGTTTGGTCATTTGATGTTATTTATTTTCACTGTTCATAATCTGCTGCTGTTCTGTGAAGCATCGAAAATAGTACAGCAGTTTCTCATTCCTATGCTATAAAACCCTAAACATCACCAACATCTAGAATACAAGAATTGCAAAAAAGCCAACATTGACAGGTCTGAGCAGGTTTCCCAGCTGTCAGAAAATAATACATCTGCATTCAGCGCATGGCATGCTAATTATTAGGCTTGTTTGCACACTGAACTGAACACACGTACAAGCTGTCTCTACACATATACACGTGCTTGTGTGAGAATGTACATTTGTTGATTTGTGCAACTCAATGATTGTGTACATAGATATGCAAATCAATATAAAATAATTCAAGAGAAATGTAGAAAAAACTAGCATCCCAACACCACCTCCAAGTTTTGTGCAAAGTGCTGTGTCATTGAGCCCACCTCCTCTTTCTTGCTGTAGTTGTGATTGCTGCTGGTGGTTCACTTGCCTTCTCCCATTATCCCTGAGCATTGGTCATGGTGACTGGCAATGATGGGAGTTGGAGTCCATCTATACTAGGAGGACAACTGGGTTCTCCACTTCTCACCTAGAGGGAGAGGTGAAAGGTGAGCAGAGGCTGATGCTTATTCTCCTTGCTCCCATCACTTGGATCTTGACTAGAAGTGGGGGAAAGGAACAAGAAGTGACAGCAAGGAGGAGGAGGAGGAGGAGCAAAGCTAGAGGGCTTCAGGGGTTGACCATGGGTCCCATGCTGGAACCATGACCTGTTATCAAGGCTAGTTTTCCATTTCCTTCAGGTGATTTCTAGCACCACTGTGAAATCTTTTGCCTAAGGCAAGGAGATCTGGATTTTTGTTAATCCCTAGTGAAAGTTGGCCTGCACTACCCCACAAGAAGGAATGCCACCATTCCCAAGCTCCACTCATTGTGCTGAACATATTAACAAAAAGGGAGTACAATTGCTCAAGTGCACTCTTGCTAAAACTGCATTCCCCATAGATGCTGCCAAATCACACCGATGATTATCTGGTTTCCCAAAAAGAAGATAGGATTTTCAAGATAGGGCTGTTTTGTTTTGTTTTAATGAACAGCAACCCTCACAGCCACATGTGGAAGTTTCAGCAAAGAATAAAAGTTAGCAAAGGTGCTTTCTAGCACTACTTATTTTGAAGTATTAAAAATACAGGCACACAGGAAGCAAAACAAAACATACTAATGATCTGATCCCCTTCCCTCATCCAGCGATTCATATGATGTGCAAACTTACTTGACAGTACCCTGGTATTTTTTAGTTGACAGTGATGGTAAGGCTATAAAGAGATGTCATGTATAGAGTCAGAAATAAGTCCCTTTTGTCCCATTACTTCATACATTGACTGATGGTAGATCCCCCTGGGTTTTGGCAGAAGCCTTTCCAGTGCTGTTCTCAATCTGCCATGAGCTTACTAGGTGGCTTACGGCAATGAAGTATCTGCGAGTCAGTTGAGATAGATCAGAGTATTCCAGTGTGCATAATATCTGGAAAGTCTTTAATGGAGACAGCAAGATTATCTTGACTTTATTTTAAAAAAGGACAACCTGTATTGGACTTGATCTAGCCAAAGTTAAACATGTTTATGGTTCCATTCATTCATTCATTCATTCATTCATTGTTATTAAATTTATTGACCACTTTTTCATGTCAAAGGCAACTCCAAACGACTTACAAATCAATTTTCCCCCCTCCTCCTTGTATGTGTCCCCCTAAATATGTTCTAGGAGTTCCCTAACCCTTTGGAGTAGATTGGAGGGGTGAAGGCACAGAAAGACAGGAGAGGGAGAGTATTCAAGGAGCTCCATAGTTGTCTTACTGCCAAACCAGCAATACCAAATGGTGAACATTTCTGTTCAGAATAGAAAACCCTCTTCACATGATGCAAATTATAGCCTGGACATAGCATAGTGCTGATAATGGCAAGATTGCAGGTTTGATCCCTGTATGGGACTGCTGCATATTCCTGGATTGCAGGGGGTTGGACTAAATGATCCTTAGGGTCCCTTCCAACTCTGCAATTCTATGATTCTATGAAAGTAAGCACATGAGGAAGGTAGCGGAGATGTGTGAGCAACTTCTGCCCTCTCCATTGCCAGTTTTGGGTTTTTGTGTGTGTGTTTTTTGCAGTAGGTAGCCTTTCTTACTCATGAAGGCTCCCTTGATTTTCCATGAGTTCAAAGATAATGGAAATTTGGTGGAAAGGATTGGTGGATTTCGCATGCTGATTCCTGATGCCTTCCCTCAGGTGCTTCCGCAACTTGTAAAAAAGCCTTAAGTAAAAATTTATTCTTAAATGTTTGATTCACCTTTAAGTAATTAACGTGTCGAGAGAATGCAGAGAATGTGGCTGTCTCATGTGCTGTTTCCTTAGTGGTCCTAAGCATTGCAAGGCCGGCCGGAGAGGAAATGAGTCTGTAGAGCAGGCATCCCCAAACTTTGGCCCTCCAGATGTTTTGGACTACAATTACCATCTTCCCTGACCACTGGTCCTGTTAACTAGGGATCATGGGAGTTGTAGGCCAAAACATCTGGAGGGCTGCAGTTTGGGGATACCTGCTGTAGAGCGACACTGAGGCATTCGAAGCCTCAATACACTTCTACAGTCAATTGAAGGAGGTGACTGGGGAGGTTTTGTTGCTAGGTCCATGGGACATAAGGAGGAGATAAGGGTGAGAAAGACAGTAGAGGAAAGAAATGGAGAAGACTCAGGATAGAGGAATCTTGCCTTAGAGAAAATGGAAGCTGAGAGACATACAGAAAGAGAAGCTAAATTTAATAAGGGATCTGGGGCTTTGTAATCCCAGTAACAAGTCAGAAAGGAGAGGGAAGGGGGGGGAAGCAACCAAGGGAAAGTGAGAGGGGAAATTGCACACGTCTATAGAGGGAATTATATGATGACACAGGTATCCAAGCTAGGAAATAAATAATCTCATGCAGTGCCCAGGGGAGTAGAGTACATAATTAAATTTATCCAATGTTTAAATGTTTATCTATATGAAACCATGGGATTGACTAGAGAATAGGGTTGCTCTGAGACATTTTGTTGCCAGAGGAAAAGAACAAGTTGATGTCCACCCCATTGTGACACATATGGAAGCCAATCAGGCTGCCAGCTGAATCTAACTTCAACACAGGGGATGGGACAGTGTCCCTCATCACACCTGGGGGTAGCAGCATAGCTTAAGCAGGAAGATCTATCCTCCATCGTTCATCTTCCAGAACTTGGAAGGGGATAGCTACATTTTGGCACTGCCATTTTTATAACTGCTGTTTTAATTATTGAATATTGGATATGGGAGAGCAGTTTGGATCTAAATTTAATAAAATGAAATAAAAAGTATCATCATCAATGCTCTCTCTCCCCCCCCCAAAGTATCTGCCACCTGAGGCAGCTGCCTCAATCTGTCTAATGGTAGGACTGCTTCATTGAAACAGGCTAGACCGCCACTGATTAGAATTTTTAAAAAACATTCTAATAAGTTGTTTTTATATATATATAAAAAACTTCTTCATTATACAAGTGAAGCCACAGGTATTTTCACCAAGTTAAAAAGGAGATTTAGAAAATATAGCGATGGGAAAAGGCAATATATTATTCTTAGGCACTGACAAGCGTTTTTTTGATTAGTCTCTAAGATTCAAAGCAAATCCCAGAATCCATTGACTAGGATTTAGATGGAAAGTGAGGGTACCTGAAGAATGCAAAAATTAACCTGGAGGTAATTGAAAGAAAGCACTTAATCCGTAGACTGACTTTGTTTTATAATAGTCATTTTGAACTGCTGTTCTCTTGCTCCTACAAGAATTCATCTAGAATAACACTGTGAAAAGCGATTATATCAATGTCTTTGTTTCACCTTGTCTCATTATGCTACATTGCCTTTGGCCCCGTTAAGAACTGTTATGTCCATTGTGTCTTCCAAAGAATTACAAAAATTAGCATTTCTTAGCAACAGGTGGTATAAGATATATTTTAAATAGAAAAGGAACATGCCCAATTTCACTCCTTTGAATGAAAATATTTGACTCCAGATAAGAATTTGCTTTGCTTCTTTCTTTTTATGATACATAGTTAGAAATTGTATTTTCTGAAGCATGAAATGTTAAGGAAATGAATCTTCCCAACCAATTAAATTAATCTTGTAATATCACAAATATATCCATCTCTCTAGTCAAGTAACTAGTGGGAATGGGGGTGATTTAGGGCCAACTGTCTAAAGTCATGGACTAATTTTTTTTTAAAAAAACCACCAGCTTAGTATCTGTCATAGAGTGGTTGAGTTGCATATGTCCCCAAGGAGTTTGGATATAAGGCAGTGTGAAAATGATTACAAGTGAAACTGGAGAATATTGTCCTCTTATCACCCAGCATTTGTTCTAACTCTCTCTTTTTGTCTTTTATGGAAGCATTTGTCTATACCTTTTTGCACACGATTATAAAATGGGTGTCAGAATATTTCCATTTACTCTATTTGGTTCAAAAGCCCTTTGAGTGGTTATTTTAGTGCTTTCAACTCCTTGAATTTATAGCCTCAAGTGTGGTTAGGCCAAGAGTTTGAATTTGTGGAGAGAGTGCTTTGTAAAGAGACTGCGCTAGAAAGATGTAATTTGCAGAGTGAACTGTGATAACATGAAAAAAAGTGTTGAAGTAAGAGAGCTTGAAAACTTTTGCCTCAGAAATAAGATAGTTTTCTGGAAATGATAGGCTTTGTCCTCTCCCACTTCTCAACACTGCAGTGGCGCTATAAGGCATCGCTACCCTGCTTTCCACTTTTAAGAAGAACACCTCAAAAAGGAATGGGGTTAGTCCAGTTTTATGTGTATAAGGGCACATTTCACAACTTGGTGCCCTAAAGCTCTAATCAGCCCAGCCAGCACTGCCAATGGTCAGGGATGCTGTTAATGGTGGTCAAAAACATCTGGGGGAAGCCAAGTCCATGGAGATGTTCAAAATTAATGTGTGAGGGGTTGGAACTGCTAGTGGGATCTTGCCCTTCTCCCCTCCTTGAGCATTTAATGAATGTCTCAAAGGGGTCAACTTGATTGCTTGATATGGCAACTCTCAAAGGAAATCAACCCAAGAGAGATCAACCCCCAAAAAAACAGATTAGGTCTGGCAGTGTTTACATTTTTAAGTTAAAGAACCCACAGAACCAACTGTGGGGAAGTGGTCTCTTAAATTGTTTCAAACGTTTATAATCCACAGTGATATTTATATCCTACCCATATGGGCACCATTTTGAATGCTGACATTTATCAAGTTATTTCATTCTCTGTAGTGGCGACACAGTGAGCCGCCCAGAGTGGCTGGGGAAACCCAGCCAGATGGGTGGGGAATAAATAATAAATTATTTTTAAAAATTTATTTTATTTTATATTCTCTTGTTCAGTGTTTATTCAGCAGTAATTTCTCTTATTTTCTATCATTTTCTTCAAAATAATGCATGTTTGTATTATTTTCACCAAGGTAGACATTTTTATGCACACTCTAATATACACCTTTTTGTACACACTGAAGAACTGCATCAAAATTTAGATAACCATGGATTTCCAAGGATAGCTGCATTTCAGTGCCTATATTAGGAAAATTTGCATTAAAATACAAACAGAACTAAATCTTTCTTTCCTCTTTACCTCCAGAAGCAACATACCACAAAGCTTGGCTTGGTGTGAACCAGCACTCATGGTTTGTTTCCTCTCCAAAGAAGCGACCAGCAGAAGTCAAGGTTTGTTCTTACTGCTCATGGTTTGTCTGGGAAAAGCAAACCATGAGTTCTGGTTTGGTAAGCCAAACCTTGTGATTTGTTCAGTCACAGGCTTCTCTGTTCCTGTCAGAATGTGATTCCTTGATTCTACCTAGTTGCTCGCCCTTTTTTGTCCTCTTTAGTAATTAATACTAGAAGCAGTACTGATTGATCTATTCTCTAATTCATAACACCCTGCAGACATCATTAGTACAAAGTCTTAAGATTTGAGCCAACTCTCATTTGTACTCATACTTAAAATATGTCAGTGAGGAAGCTTACACAAGAGGAACCTGATCTCATTTACTGGCCATATTGGTTCAGCACAAGACAGTAATTGAAAATTGATTCTGCAGTGCCTGTGCCATAACTTCCCATAGCTGTGGGCACTGAAGGAAAACCTAGAATGAGAGATCCGTGGGAGCCGGGACGGAAGTTAGTGGCAGAAATGGAAAAAGACACTCAAGGCACTGATTTCCATAGGATCTGTTATTTCCCCACTCTTAATTGGGGGGGGGAACCATTGTGTTTCTGGGTTTTTCAAAAACTTTACAACCCCAGATTCTTCTTTTTTAGTTGCATTTAGTTGCACTTCTATCCCACCTTCCTCCGAGGAGCTCAAGGTGCATACGGTACCTGGTTCTCCTCCTCATTTAATCCCCACAACAACCCTGGCTGGATCTACACTGACTTGTTTAATGTTATTTCCCCCTATTAGAAAGATAGTAGATATGTCATTCTAAAACATCACAGAGCACATGTTAATTAAAAAGGTTTTTACCTTTTTTTTTAAATTGTCAAATGTAAGTAATACCCGGCCACATAATTTTCTAAAAAATGCCATTTCTTTCCAGGTGCTGGTCGCTGGTTGCTCTGCTCCACCCTCTTGTGGACTATTCTTCCTTGTTTCCATTGGAGGGTGGCGTCAGAGTTTGAATGCAGTAAAAGAAAAAAGAAAAACCCCAAGTAAAACATTACAGGGACATAGGAGCAGTGTTTTACCGATATAGCAGCACAAAATGGTTAAAAATTAAGCGATAAATAGACAAGGTAATAATGCATTATGAACATAAAAAGTAGGACATCCTGTGTCCATCTATATGTTATCAAACCATTCCTTAACCCTTCCTTAACATAAAAAACTGCGAATGTAGAACTACCCCCTGTGAAATAGGTTAGGCTGACATGGCACCCAGAGAGTTTCATGGCAGAGTAGGGATTTGAACCCTGATCTGCCAGGTCCTAGTCCAACACTCTAACCACAACGCCACACTGGCTCTCTTCCATTCTTCCCTTCCTTTCTCTTCCCCTCCCCTCCCCTCCCCTCTCCTGACACAAACAAAGCATAGGCAAGACCTATTTGTATTCATAGTCTATTTGGCACCTCTTCACTTTGAATTAAAAAGAAAGAGACAGAGAAGAGCCTGACTTTGGCTGCAGCTGATTGATAAGAGACCATGATGGGCAGTGTATTATGTAGCTTGAAGAATATCGCCTTGTGATGACAGATGGCTTTGAGACATTGTTCATCAGAGAGGAAGTGAAACGGAACATTACTCAGGAAAGAGCACAAATAAGGCTATGATGGGAACTGTGAAGCAAAAGAATAGGAAAAACAACAACCAAGGCACATATAATAGAAAAGATAAATGGGGATGAGAAAGCTTTCCATAAGGATAGAAAAGAACTGCCCCTTCCCCTCAGCAGACACCCCCCTCTCCATCCTCTTGAAGAGTAAGTAGCATTTGGCAAACATTTGGGAAATGTCAAGTAGGGACATATCACAAGAATGAAGAAGTTATACAGTGTAAGTCAAGGAGAGGTTTTTCTCACATCTAAGAAGGAACTGGAGGCTGGGCTTATCATGGGTCAACAGTACCAGGTGGGCTGATGCTGGCTGGAATCGGTTGTGTTACCTCAGAGTATCTTGTTCTCTAAAATGTTTCACATTAAGGGTAATAATAGTAATAAGATTGCACCCCCTCTACACAGGTCCTGCAAAAGGCACGAGAATTTATGGCAATTTGGGCAGAAGTTCCAAAGGGCCAATGGAAAGTTACAGAAAAAGCAACAGGCGTGTGTTACAAGCACATGGCAACATAGGTTCATAAGCAATTCTCTTCTTCTCTACTTTTCATTAGCAATCTTCCTGACCAGAATATATCTCTAAAATAAAAGACATGCTTTTAAAGGAAAGTAAGGAAAGACACTTCTCTCCTCCCTGTGGAGCTTCATAGATCAAGCTGTCAGCAGAATCCCATCATTGGTCTTTGACATTGTTGTCCTGAAGACTTGTTTGAAATCTCCTGATGCCTCTGATATTTGAGAGAGAGAGAAAGAAATGTAAATGCTATTCTCAAAGTTCTCTCAACACATTAAAGAGCAAGTGCTTCTGAGATGCGATTTACAGACTTATACACACCAAAACAGCATATCACTCAGGGGAATCTACTTCTTTTTAAAAAATTGCACACTGTATTGTGCTTGTATCCCCATTTGGCTGGCCGGCCATTATGGTCAAGCCGCACCAACCTGTTCTACACAAGATATCATACGTATATGCTATCAGGTGTTTAGAGCAGGCAAAGACATGGCTGGATTATTTTTTTGGGGGGGGGGGATCATCTGATTGGTGGCAGCTGCAAAGCCCCAGGCAAATGTTTTGATTGCTTTGAAGCCACGACAATCAGCTGATCATTGGGGCTTTGTGAGCAAATACAGTTCAATTGACATCACTGTGATGTTGAGTGATTGGTTGTTGGGTAACTGCTTGCCTTTCAAAGTTGACCCACACCAGATGGTAGAGATAAGGATTCATCCAGGAATCAAAACGAGTCAAGTTCTCACCACAATGCTTGTTTCAAGCACTGAATGAATTATGCTTCTCATTAAACACTGTACACTGTGTTATTTTTCCCTAATGAGTGGACAGCAGGCATTTTCTCAGATGCGGAAAAAGTAAAATAGTCTAGAGGTGCACTGTGGGGTAGGAAGTTACATGTTCACATGCCCCTGGTGAGCCTAGGGTCTCATGACGCTTGTGAGAATATGACACCTGCATTTGACCTGGTCCCTATGCATAATACACATAACCACAGCCCTTTGCAGGACTATAGCTCCGTGCCATTCCTTAGTGTCACAGTACAGTAGTACCTCGGGTTACAGACACTTCAGGTTATAGACTCCGCTAACCCAGAAATAGTACCTCGGGTTAAGAACTTTGCTTCAGGATGAGAACAGGAATCACGTGGCGGTGGTGCGGCGGCGGCAGCAGGAGGCCCCATTAGCTAAAGTGGTACCTCAGGTTAAGAACAGTTTCAGGTTAAGAGCAGACCTCCAGAACGAATTAAGTTCTTAACCCGAGGTACCACTGTAATGTGGTCATAGTATTATGTGAGAGACATGGAACTTTGGAGACTGGCTTTTTTCATATAATGGCTAGATAATTGCTTGTGAAATGTCATGGGCTGTGTACTGAAGCATTTGTGGGGAAGAAGGTGGAACATGGGTCCCCTTCACCAAGAATTCCCCTTGACCTACCTTATCTTTGCCCTCCTCTTACTTCACCTGCTTGTCTTTCACTTGCTTGCCTCTAGTTTCTAACCATAACCCACACCATTACAATTCCTCCCTTATGCCAAATAATTTCAGCTCCAAAATAGATGACTAGAATTTATTGGCCTCTGAACAGAATCTGTGATCATCTGCAAAATGTGAGTGGTGCATAGAGCTGCTTCTTGCTTCCTGTTTATGAGGAAGTCTTTCACCTCATTGCTGGATCCATGTTAAAAATGTATTTTTCATGACATGCTGTTTTCCTTTGCTGTGTGTGAGCCTTCCAGTATTTTGTGAACTTATTTTCTTCTTATTCTTTCTCTCTCTGTGTGTGTGCATGTTTTCTGGAACTAGACATTCTTGGAAAGATTGAATAGCTGTGTTGGTGGAAAACCTTATGTCTATCATCAGGAGAACATTGGTCCATATGCCAGTGTTAAACTATGATGTTTTTTTAATGAAAAAATGAAAAGGGGAAAGAGAAGAGCAGCCCATTCTATTGCCCACTCTGACTATGTAGGATATATAAAGTCATGTTTCAAAATTTAGATTGTGAAGTAAATTTCAAATTGTTTATGCTCCCCAATTTGTTTATTGGAGACTACAGCTCTCTGCATGGGAGAAATGTCTGAGCAGTAAATTGAGAAAGACTGAAAAGGGGCATATATAAGTCCCAGAACCAGCAAACTGAGACCATCTTTACAGAACCATACTGTTTATATGGAGTACATACTTTTTCCATATAACCTCTTTAGAGTGCTCCCCTTGCTTTCGTGATTATGGTTTATATAATTAATGTTGTGCATTTCCAGGAGAAGGTAGAGCTGATGGGGAAAATAACTAGTTATACTGGGCAACCCAGTCAGTTGGGTGGCATATAAACAATTATTATTATTATTAGTAGTAGTAGTAGTATAGATCTGCAAGTGGAAAATCCTCTCACTGGTTGCCCCATAAGATGATGTTGCAGTTACTCCAAAGAGGTCTGCCTAAGCACAAATATGCAAAAAGCATTTAGGATGAAACCTGAGATGGCTTTATTTATGAGTTAATTTATTTTTATGAGCTTGTTGTGGTATTTAGTGAGGACCTGATATCCTAATTTTTAGAATGATTTTATTATGATAATTAGCTTCTGCATGGTTTATTTACATTGTGTTGTACAGTATTCCATGCATTGATTTATTGAAACTTTTTATGAGAATTTACAGCGTCTTGTTGATATCGACTCAATAACTAAACCAAAGACTTCACAGGGAACACCTCAGGAGAAACAAGAACAAAGAAGCAGTCAAACCATGTATTTGGACACACCAAAGCAATGCCTTTTTACTAATCTCTCTCTCTCATACTTTGCATTTGTCCTATTTGAATATCACTTTATCATTATTAACACAGCAACATTATTAAGTCGAGAAGGTATCATGTGATGTAAGCTAAAGTCAAGATAGCATTAGGTGGGAGCCAAAGAAGCATGTGCAGCATGAGCCATGAACCACTGTGCATGAACTTTGCACAAGGTATCTGGAGCTGTGGGCTGTATTCGACTAACTCTTACTCAGAGTGGACCAGTTGGAATGAGTGACCAATGCTAATGAAAATGTTAAGATATCAAAATATGGTGAAAAAAATAGGAGAAAGCAAAGGAATATCAGAATAGAAAATTGGTAAAGATTGGAGTAAATTTAATGATTATATGGCAGACCATGTGGAAAACGCTAACCTCTTAGCAGACAGGTGAAGGGCCCAAGTGATTTTTTTTAAAAATGAAAGGAAACATGTAAAAAGGTATACAGAGAATTTTGGATATAGAAACCGAAATAGAGAAAAGGCTGGAAGTCAACACAGGGTGGAGGGGCTTTTTTTTTTTTTGCTTTTCTTTTTATGTTACCATTTATTATTATTATTATTATTATTATTATTATTATTATTATTATTATTATCCTTCTTGTTCTTTTTATATGTTGTATATACTTGATTTGTATGTATTTGATTTGATATAATTTCTTTTTTTCTTTTTGTAAAATTATTGTTTAAAGAATTATTATTTTAATTTTAATTTTTTTTTAAAAAAGGTCCATTACTTTCAAAGGGTTTACTTTGAGTGAAAGTTTGTTGCATGCAACCCTGTATCACAACACGTGGTGGGCTCACATGATCATATATGTCTACATGGAACACATGGTTTTCTCCATTCCAAAGCACTGTTTATTGTACAAGCCCTTTGAAATGGGCAACTTCATGCACTGCGACATACTTTGCACATGGGCAAGGAATTTAAGCTGCAAACCATTAAATACTTTAAACTGAGGGAGCGGGACAGGTACAATCATGTGCAAGCATTTGCACAAAAGAAAGGACATTTCTGGATTGGTTCACTTCACTTGTAAAGACCTACATTGGCTCCCAGTATGTTTCTGAGCACAATTCAAAGTGTTGGTGCTCACCTTTAAAGCCCTAAACGGCCTTGGTCCAGTAAAGCTGAAGGAGCATCTCCACCCCCATCGTTCTGCCCGGACACTGAGGTCCAGCGCTAAGGGCCTTCTGGTGGTTCCCTCCCTGTGAGAAGTGAAGTTACAGGGAACCAGGCAGAGAGCCTTCTCAGTAGTGGCTCCCACTCTGTGGAACGCCCACCCATCAGATGTCAAACAGATAAACGACAATTTGACTTTCAGACGATATCTGTAGGGAAGTTTTTAATGACTGATGCTTTAATGTATTTTTTAATCTTTTGTTGGAAGCCGCCAAGAGTGGCTGGGGAGGCCCAGCTGGATGGGTGGGGTATAAATAATAAATTATTATTATTATTATTTACTACGACTACTACCACTACTACCACTACTTATGCAACTCTCTTCCAATGAGTTGGAAACAGCCCTTTTGCAGGTGGAGGAGGTTTGCCACTTGCGGAAGGGCACATTTAAATCCTAGTCACTGATTCCACTGCATGTCAAGAGGACTGTCTCCAACTTGGGTGTTAAGGTCTGCAAATGGGTTTTTCCTGGTAGTTCTGCTGCTCTCAGAAGTGTAGGGAATGGTAGTCTCAGAGAGGGCTTTTTCTCTGTTACCACTAAATTGTGGCATTCTCTCTCCAAAGAGATGTGCCCAGCACCTTCACTGTACAGCTTTTAATGTATGGAAACGATGCAGCTCTGTACCCTGGCCTTTTATAATCAAGGTATTTGGGGGGAGGGCTAAATATTTTTTTTAATTTACACTGTTCTGTTTTATTTGAAATAGGTTTACTTGTTTTATAATTTTCATATTTTTTCTGTTTCATAATTGAGGTTTTTTTTGTAACCTGCCATAGAACCTTATGGTGAAGGGTAAGAAATCTTTAAAATAAAATAAAATTATGGATTTAAATCATTCCTGTCATTTTATGCATCTGAATAATTTATTTTTTTCCACCATTTTGTGGTGTTAGCAGATGTTCTTGAAAATCATTTGCTTTTGTATGAATATGGAAAAATCAGAGAGGAGTTTGTCTCTTAATGTGGGCCTTTGAAATGAGAAAGTCCAGCAACTCGCACTTTTAAAATATGTATTTGCTTTAGTTATGCCTCCGGTTTGGCAAGTCTAAAATATTTTAGGCACAATAAGGATTTCCAGGACTTAAATATGACCTTTGAACATTGCCTAACATGAATAGGCCACTTCCTTTCTTTTTCATTTCCTTTCTTTGGACTGAAATAGCTATTGGAAAATATCAATTTAGTATTCTTTAAGATTTCTTTCTTTTATAGTCCAATATTGGAAAGAAATGGTTGGCAGAACTGAATGGAGTGTGTGTGTGTGTGTGTGTGTGTGTGTGTGTGTGTGTGTGATTATGTGTGCCTAATAAGGCTTCCTTCTATGATGACTTCATAATATTAAAAAACGGGTATAGACCAAAGAGTGTGATTAAAGATAATTTATAGTTTTCATTAAAGGAGCTACATTTTTCTCAAAACTAAGTGCTGTATTATTAATGGAAACCTATGATTGTTATTAATTACACACTTTAGCAATGCCTTTCATTTAAGTCTGCCATCAATTTTCCGGAGCAAAATGATCTGTTCCATTCTGAACTTTACTTTCCTCTTAAATTATTTTAGGATTTCCTTTAAGCTGCACAGATCTGTCAAGCAAGGCTTCCATTTCGCAGCAGGCATGCTTTCCGCCTCCCATCATGCAAGCGTCGTCCCCATGTGCCATATCTTTCCTTTGGGTAAGGTAAGCGGGATCACAGATCTGTTGGCTTGTGATCTTAAATATTGAATCCTTGTGCTGGTACCGGTGGCAGCGAAAGCTCCTATCTAGAAGAAACACTACTATGTACATTGGAATTGCGTTCTTCTTGATGTGTACAAAATTCACGGAAGAAAAGGCTTCCAATGGCCACTAGCCATGATGTCTGTGCTCTGCCTCCACTGTCAGAAGCAGATTTCTGCTGAATACATTTATGGGAATGACTAGCAGGGAAAGTGCTGTTGTACTCAGATTCTCATTGTGGGCTTCCCTTGGACACCTGGTTGACCATTGTGGGGAGCCTTGGCTTGATTCAGCGGGGCTCTTTTATATTCTCAGGACATAGGCTGTACTTCTAGAACTGGATATTACTTAATTGGGTACTATAAAGGCATATCTGCCAAGTTGCTGTCAGAGAAATAAGGGACCGGGCAGAAGTAGCAGACCGGAAGTAGTGCTGCTGCCATTTTGGAAGTGGGCGGAGCATGCTCAGAAGTGACTTTTGATGCTGCTTTGCCCAGTTCCAAAATGGCCACCGCGCCAGAAGTCGCACTGCAGCCATTTTGGAACTGGGCAGAGCAGCATCAAAAGTCGCTTCTGAGCATGCTCCGCCCAGTTCCAAAATGGCCGCCACGCCAGAATAAACCAGGAAAAAACAAAAAAATCCGTTTTTTCAGCTAGGAACAGCTGGAAAAATTGGGATTTCCCGGGGAATACAGGAGACTTGGCAGCTATGTATAAAGGGTGTGGGGAGATGTAAGAATTGGACCAAATAACCATTGAGCTGTTAAACAGGCAACATTCTGAGTTGCCCATTCCACGTACCGGACTTCATGATTTACAGAGAGCAGTATGTGACTAAGGCAGATGATCCGGGCTGGGTCAAATACCCCTACTTTTGAGGGGCTATTCTTTCCCCACAAATGGGATTTAGAAAAGGGGAAGATTTGGGCAACTTTAAGGGGGATAGGCAAAATTTACAGACTTTTAAAACCATGCAAGTTACTTAATCTCCCTCCCTCATACTCTCTCTGTCTCTCCCACTACCTCTTGTGGGAGAAAATGCCATAGTTTATTTCCATAATTCTGAAATCATATTTCTCTTAGTGGAAGCGTACTTGCTTTTGTGTGTTCCGAATCTTCTAACATTCATCTTCATTGAATTTTCCCAACTTCTAGCAGTATGCTTATTCTTATTTATTTATTTATTTTAATAATAACTGACTTTGACTCTGGATTATAATTACTACCTGTTTGGCAGTTTAAGGTGAGAGATTAAAGGCCCTAGGCAGCCACCCACCTGAAAGGGAGCTAGCTGATAAGGGTTCCTTAAAAAAAAAAAATAGAACACTTTAATAGCAGAATTACATGGATCCAGACTATTTTTGAGCATGCTGTCAAAATGGTTCAGCAGATGCTAAGTCTCAAATATCTGTTCTTAACAGATAATGGAAACGTGAATCCAAAACTACGGGGATAAAGTTATGGTTATATTTTATTATTTATCTGCATCATGCTAAATATTGTTTGTTTTTTCCTAACATACTGATGAAAGGCGACTGATGATGGTTTATTGGGTTCAAATATAATGTGCAAGACAGAAGCCAATAGAAGATAAGAAATAAAAGAGGAAACCTGGAATTAGTGTTTCAGAAGGATGTTTCCTCTGAAAGCCATATTGCCCATGCTACACCCAAGGCAAGACTTTAAAATAATTATCTACAGTAAGTTCATAGAGAAAGAAATATTGCATTGAAAAGAGTGACTCATAGTCAGATGGTGGCTTTCAAACATACAACATACATTAAGAAGAAAGATTGTGCCTCTGTAGAAAGCTAAGCAATACAGTAACAACATACTTAACCCAGACAAAGGGTAGAAGGAGTTTTAACCCACGGCATACAATTTACAAAAATGACCTCAGCTAAGTCTTTATTTTTTGCTTACAGTTGCAAACCCCCTTGACTTGATTTGTATTTGGGATTGGCTTGCAAAACTCTTTTACTAGAAATTGGGGAAACAGCTTGTTTATTTTCAAGCCCAATCACAATTGCACTTCCAGTGACGACATCTGCCTCTGATTCCGGACTTTGCCACCAACTCTTCCAGCTTGCTAAGCCCTGTTACCTCTACATATTCTGACACCTCCTCTTCCCAGTCTTTTCCGTCTTCTCCCTCTTCCCATTCATCTTTGTCCGTGGCACCACTCCCTAAGCTCTGAGCCTTCTTCCCTTGTTCCCCAGCTGGTTCCTCCCACCATTCCTCTGCATCTAACTAATCCGTGAGGCAGGAAACACGAAGCAACACTCCTTTCTGTTTCCTGATCTCTAAGACCTTCTTGTACTGGCTTTGTGCCAGAATAGTCATTTCCCAAACATAACTGGGGGTATTTCCTCTCTACTGCAGCATTGGGTCCGGAGAGAGGCACCCCTGGGTTCTCTGCTGATTGGCAGAAGAACATTGTGGTGGGAGAGCTAACTGAAAAGTGCACTCAGGAGAGAGGGTGTATGCTGACCACTTTGACCACACCCATCACTGGCATGCACCCCTTGTAGAGTTGGCCAAACCGCAATGTGGCCCTCAAGCTGAAAAAGACTACAGGGTACCCATTAGTAGGTGTATTGTATTATGAAGTGGTATAAATCACCTTAAGATAAAACCTGGTGGGTATGAGAAGAGAATGAGTACTCTAAGGATCAGAGGCAGGAGGAACTAATGCTTTTTTAAAAAAAAAAAGTGGTCTAGGCAAACAAATACAGAAGAACAAGCATCACTCCATCATTCCCATTGGCTCAATAAGTGTCTAAATATTATCTGACTTTTTGAGAACCTGATTATAACAACTAAGTACTTTTTATTTCTACTTTTGCAAAAATGCCGCCTTGCAAGTGTAAGAGTTACATTATACTCTAGAGTGGATCAGAATTTGCACCCCGTATGGGGTCTGACATCAGCGTCATGTATTTCTGGGAAGGCAGGATTTCTGCCTGTCGGAGTAGTCAGGGAGTAGGTTAAGAGTCAGTGTAGTGTACTGACAAGAGTGTTGGATGCTTAGATTAATTAGGTCAAGGTTCAAATCTCCTAAAGATGGAACACACAGGGTAACCTTGGGTCACTCTCAGACTAACTTGCACCATGGGGGTAATGTCACATTAAAACAACCTTCTGGTGGTTCCCTCACTGTGAGAAGTGAAGTTACAGGGAACCAGGCAGAGGGCCTTCTCGGCAGTGGCGCCCACCCTGTGGAAAGCTCTCCCATTAGATGTCAAGGAAATAAACAACTATCTGACTTTTAGAAGACATCTGAAGGCAGCCCTGTTTATGAAAGTTTTTAATGTTTAATTTTTTATTGTATTTTTAATATTTTGTTGGAAGCTGCCCAGGGTGGCTGGGGAAACCCAGCCAGATGGGCAGGGTGTAAATAATAATAATAATAATAATAATAATAATAATAATAATAATAATAATAATTCTGCATATTCCTAAAGATCAATTTGTGGTTTGTTTGTAATTTATTATTACATCACTCAGTGTTATATGGAAATTCTAGATTAAGGTAGAAAACTAAAGTTTTATAAGACACACTTTGTTTTTAAAAAGTTTCAGTCAGCTTTGAAATATATGAGGATTTTGTTTCCTCCCCAGCTCATCTTCCAACATTTGCTGGGACTCCTGCAGTGTCTAGATGCTGAACAACTCCTGCCCATTATTGTTTTCCTCCCACTGACATCAAATTAAGCCTAAAAGGAATAGGATGAGCTTTAGAGAAGGATCCTATACTTTGCTGAGTTTGTATGTGAGCCAAACTTTGGAACCTTTTGAGGTTCCCCCCATTAGTGGCCACCCGAACTCAGAAAATATTGCCTCTCTGCTGTGTGAATTGCTTTTTCTGAAACAATAAGCAGGGATTTTTATTTTCACTGCACAGCAGAGTATCAACAAATTGTCTTTTCATATTATACAGAATGTGGTACATCCGAGTCCCTGGACTATGTTCCGCCATGCTGAGCTCTAGAGTAGGCAATAGACACAAATCGAGCCACTTGTATTCAGGGCAGGACAGCAAAACTTTCCTTTTTTCACGATGAAATGTGTCCTAACATAATCAGATCACCACAGAGGTACAGTGATAAAGATCCATTCCTAGCATTGACTTCCCAGGGGGAATGCACCCACACACATACAATAGTAATAGGCTCATAAGAATTATTTTAGAAAACAGTGAAAGCAAATGATTTACATTTGTTGTGTTCCTTACATTGTAGCTGAAAGCACCAAATGAGAACTCTGGGGGCTTCCAGTAGGGCAGTGCCCCAAAGCAACTTGTGTTCAAATCTTTTATTTATGGTGAAACACCTGGCAGGTTTGCATGCTGCGTAGTCCCACTGAAACATTTCCTGCTAAGTGTGAATTACAGCCCTGCCACGACTGTATCTTTTGCTACAGAACTCAGCTATAGCCATATATTTTATATAGACACTCTTTGGCAAGGAAGGCAGAATATGACTTGGGACAAATGGTTCCTGAGCAACATAGGTGGGGCTTCTGCAGGCCTCTCAGAGAATTCCAACAGAAACTGAAATAGGGATGGGAATTGCTGGTGTTCACTTATCCCACAGGTATACTCGGAGTATATGTATTGAAATTAATGGACAATGTAGGCTGCATATACACTATACATTCAAAGCACATTCTTCCCCTCAGAAAATTCTGGGCAATGTGGTTTGTTAAGAGTTTTTTCATGATTGTTACTTGGAAGGGGTAAACTACAGTGTGAGGTGGGTGGGAGGGATGAGTTTGGTTCTCTACTTGCTGGTCCATAGTAATAATAATAACAAACCTAGACAGCATCTTAAAAAGCAGAGACATCACCTTGCCGACAAAGGTCCGTATAGTTAAAGCTATGGTTTTCCCAGTAGTGATGTATGGAAGTGAGAGCTGGACCATAAAGAAGGCTGATCGCCGAAGAATTGATGCTTTTGAATTGTGGTGCTGGAGGAGACTCTTGAGAGTCCCATGGACTGCAAGAAGATCAAACCTATCCATTCTTAAGGAAATCAGCCCTGAGTGCTCCCTGGAAGGACAGATCGTGAAGCTGAGGCTCCAATACTTTGGTCACCTCATGAGAAGAGAAGAATCCTTGGAAAAGACCTTGATGTTGGGAAAGATTGAGGGCACTAGGAGAAGGGGACGTCAGAGGACAAGATGGTTGGACAGTGTTCTCGAAGCTACGAACATGAGTTTGACCAAACTGCGGGAGGCAGTGCAAGACAGGAGTGCCTGGCGTGCTATGGTCCATGGGGTCACGAAGAGTCGGACACAACTAAACGACTAAACAACAACAACAGTAATAATAATAATTTCTTCTTCTTCTTCTTCTTCTTCTTCTTCTTCTTCTTCTTCTTCTTCCTCCTCCTCCTCCTCCTCCTCCTCCTCCTCCTCCTCCTCCTCCTCTTGACACCCATCTGACTGCGTTGCCCCAGCCACTCTGTGCGGCTTCCAATAAATTAAAACACAGTGAGACAGCAAACTTTAAAAACTTCCCTATACAGTGGTACCTCGGGTTAAGAACTTAATTCGTTCTGGAGGTCCGTTCTTAACCTAAAACTGTTCTTAACCTGAGGTACCACTTTAGCTAATGGGGCCTCCTGCCGCCGTCGCCGCGCCACCACCGCACAATTTCTGTTCTCATCCTGAAGCAAAGTTCTTAACCTGAGGTACTATTTTTGGGTTAGCGGAGTCTATAACCTGAAGCGTCTGTTACCTGAAGTGTCTGTAACCTGAGGTACCACTGTACAGAGCTTCCTTCAGATGTCTTCTAAAAGTCAGGTAGTTGTTTCCCCCCCCTTGACATCTGATGAGAGGGTGTTCCACAGGGCAGCTGCAACTACTGAGAAGGCCTTCTGCCTGGTTCCCTGTATCCTCACTTCTCTCAGCGAGGGAACCACCAAAAGACCCTCACAGGCTTAGGTATTTTGAGTTTTAATCAATGGAAGCTGGTGAACTGCCCTTATCATCATCATCATCAACAACAACAACAACCATTGTTTATTGCGGTCCAAAGACCCACAAGTTGAAAATCAGTGAAAACATTTAAAAGCACACAGGCTACTAGGACAAATCATAAGATTATACCTATTTCTGACTTTTGTCTAATACAAATTGATCTCGTATGCTGACCACCTCAGACAGAAACTTGGCAATGGCCCAAGTCAAACTGGGAATCTTATCATCTAGAAGGAACTTGGCATGGAATTTAAATGCCCTTATCATTTCCTCACCTTCACTACTGTAGCCCTGCTCACTGGATTGAGTTTCTGCTGAACTGTACAGTTCCTTTGCCCTACCCTGTTGAAAAAAGACAAAATGTGTAGAAGGGATGAGGCACAATAGTGGCATCGCTGTTCCAAGGCCCAGCATGGGCTCTCTGAAAGGGACCATGACTGGGCAGAAGGAGAAGGGGAAAACTGAACTCTGCTAGCTGGTCATTATAGGAACAATTGTTTAGAAATGGGTGCCTGAGATTTATTTTTTATTTTGTTCTTCCCTCCTTGTCTCCTTTTCCTTGTGTGTTTTGTTTCTTTTATATTGTAAAGCCTGTAGGCAGGGACTGCATCCAAGCTAATCTGGGAGTCTTTTTTGGCTGAAGAGTGGGTTAAAAATGCTATTTATTTATTTATTTATTTAAAAGGAGTCACAACAAGAGCAGGAAAGAGCACTTTTTGGTGGATCCGCTGTGGATTCCACAGGGGAATGTGGGAGATAGCAACCTCTCCCCACATGACTTCAAGCACCCAAAAGGCCTCTGATATGGTTGATATCCCACACGGCTCTGGGGTCAGATCAGTGGCTGGTCTCTGCAAATGCCCAAGAAATCAGCCATCCTGGTCACTCCAAGAAACAGAACAGTGTCCTAGTGTGGAAGATGTCAGAAGTTTGGAAGCAGAAAACTGCTTTCTCCTTTAATGAAATTGAGGATCTCATTAGGGGATGTACCTCAGTGGTAGGGCAAATGCTATGCACACAAAATATCTGGCATCTTTATGTTAGCTTTGGAAAGTGTATAAAAAACCCTGCCAGTTGTTGTAGAGTAGACTATAGTGAGCTAGATGGAACACATACCCTCCAACAATTCTCTGATGAAAATAGGGACCTCCTATTCAAGATCAACAACAACAGTTTTATTATTTATACCCCGCCCATCTGACTGGGTTGCCCAAGCCACTCTGGCCAACTTCCAACATATATAAAAACATAGTGAAACTTTAAACATTAAAAAACTTCCTCATACTCTAAAGGTTGTATAGTTATCTCCTTGGCTGGGGGGGTTACATAATTCCATACCTTTCAACAGTTTCCTGGTGAAAATAGGGACGTCTTACCATAGCCTTTGGGGATGCGGGTGGCACTGTGGTCTAAACCACTGAGCCTAGGTCTTGCCAATCAGAAAGTCGGTGGTTCGAATCCCCTCAGTGGGGTGAGCTCCCATTGCTCTGTCCCAGCTTCTGCCCACCTAGCAGTTCGAAAGCACGACAAAGTGCAAGTAGATCAATAGGTACCGCTCCGGCAGGAAGGTAAACAGCATTTCTGTGTGCTGCTCTGGTTTGCCAGAAGCGGCTTAGTCATGCTGGCCACATGACCTGGAAACTGTACGCCGGCTCCCTCAGCAAATAAAGCGAGATGAGCACCGCAACCCCAGAGTCGTCCGTGACTGGACCTAACAGTCAGGGGTCCCTTTACCTTTACCATAGCCTTTGACATTTCTCTGATGAAAATAGAGATGTCCTAAGGAAAAGTGGGACATTCTGGGATCAAATCAGAAACCAGGACGGCTTCTGTAAATCCAGGACTGTCCTTGAAAAACAGGAACACTTGGATTGTCTGGGACCAATGGTCAGATAAGGCAGCTTCCTATGTATTGTCTCATTTCCCCCTCTCCTTAAAGATACTGAGATTATTTTTCCGGTTTATAGGGAGAAAAGGCACACATCTGGCCCAGACTTTCAAAGCGGATCACCTCTAAGGCCCATCCTCACTCTTGTTGGGTAAAAACAAAACAAAAGCCCGCTTAATTAAAATGCTTCTTAAGAAACCCAACTCTCAGAATGCTTTCACAGTCATTGGTGTGCCTTGGGGAATCCCAGGAATGCTAGGACAGTGCTTTCAATGCTACTCTAAGCAAACCCAAGGCCCTAGTCCTGTTAACACCATTTACTGCAGAGCAGAGCCACTGGTATGATTAAGGATTAATCAACTGAGCAAAGGTTTGAAGGCTTCAGGCCCTGAATGAGTAATTTGTTTCTTCTATTGCTTGTAAAACATGCCACAGCTTTCCAAACTACAACCATAGTAATGAATAAAACAGGTTGTTACCACTACGTGGTTGGCCATGAATTAATCGTCGTTTGATATTTGTAAATTAGAGCTGGCAGACTAGGCAGGGATTTTTAAAGGAGCACAATGGATCTCCTGGGGGCAATTCCCCACTTTCTTAATTTATTCAGCGTTGTTGGTGTTGATCATATTTGAAGTCAACAGATAGAAGGCAGTGGGACCACAGATACGGGAAATGAGAAAGTGACTCCAGTTTATGGGGGGGGGGGGAAGAGGTCTGAAATATGACCAGGAAACTTCAGCTTGTAAAACAGGACACTTAGGCTGTCAAGTTTAGTCTGCTAATGATTATGGAAGCAGATCCAGTCCCGTATAGTCATAAAACTCATAAATAACCCCAATAAATGCAGCGGCATATCTCGGGGCCTGCATGAAAATGATGAGTTCGAGCAATTTTCAAATTTTATATTTATTGATGTTTCTTAATATTCTATTTACAGTGGTATGAATTACACAGTGATACTAAATGTCATCTCAATTACACTCAGAACATGACACCTATTTGTAGGGTTGACTTTTGTTTTATAAATGAAGTGCGTGGCCAGGAGTTCAGAGGAAAAAAAGGCTTAGGCATAGACAAGGTCATCCTTCCTCCAGTTACTTAATAAACAACACACACATATGCAACCCCTGCATTTTGAATTGTTTTTCCTATCCAGTGAGTCACTGGAGGGAGCTCTAAGCGCATGAAAAATTCAATCTTTATTTTTTAGTTGTTATGAAGCAGCAGAACAATCAAAATACACCCAACCTCAAAACCATCATGCACATGAAAAGTGTATGTCTCTAGCGAACAGCATTTTATTTTGTTGCAAGTAGCTTGCAAGTTGTATAGGAGGATTTGATTGTGCTGCAAGTGCAAGGTTGATTTAAGGACACAATAACCTGGATGAATTTCAATCTCGAAAAGTGCATATTAGGAGTATGAATGTAGCTCACATAATAATTATCCATAAGGATCAGAAATTGCAAGGAATTTGGCTTTCCCTCGTTTTCTAAGAAATGATTTGATTGAAGGCTCTGGTCTACATATGTGACAACAAGATTGGAGCTCCTTTAGGGTGTGAGCATGTTTTGATGACCATGAAATATCCATTGGAACAAAACAGGAAGAGGGTTGGATTAGCCACTTACAAAAAAAATACAGATTCCGTGCAACTCATCTCCAAATTTTTATTTGCTCCTAAAGAGCTAGGAGTCACAGAGAATATCTAGGATGGAACACATGGCAATGAACTGAAAATTATCCTTGAAGATCCACCTGACTTCAAGCAATCATAAGTAAAAGGCCCATTTTCATTAAAGGTTTGGAGGAAGATCTGGAGAATTTGGGAAAGAACAATGCATGAATGACAGAAAACATGGGGCATAATAAGAGAGATAAGACACACCCAGACAGCAGCTAAAAAGCCAATGCAATTCTGGGCTGCATCAATAGCAGTATAGCATCTAGATCAAGGGAAGTAATAGTACCACTCTATTCTGCTCTGGTCAGACCTCACCTGGAGTACTGTGTCCAGTTCTGGGCACCACAGTTCAAGAAGGATACTGACAAGCTGGAACGTGTCCAGAAGAGGGCAACCAAAATGGTCAAAGGCCTGGAAACGATGCCTTATGAGGAACGGCTTAGGGAGCTGGGTATGTTTAGCCTGGAGAAGAGAAGGTTAAGGGGTGATATGATAGCCATGTTCAAATATATAAAAGGATGTCATATAGAAGAGGGTGAAAGGTTGTTTTCTGCTGCTCCAGAGAAGCGGACACGGAGCCATGGATTCAAGGTACAAGAAAGAAGATTCGACGTAAACATTAGGAAGAACTTCCTGACAGTAAGAGCTGTTCGACAGTGGAATTTGCTGCCAAGGAGTGTGGTGGAGTCTCCTTCTTTGGAGGTCTTTCAGCGGAGGCTTGACAGCCATCTGTCAGGAATGCTTGGATGGTGTTTCCTGCTTGGCAGGGGGTTGGACTGGATGGCACTTGTGGTCTCTTCCAACTCTATGATTCTAACTAAGATACGTACTAGAATGGTGATGAACATAAATCCTCAAATATACTGTAGTAACTTCAGTAACCACCCAAAAACAAGCTACTTCAATCTGTGTTTCAGTCTGAAAACTGGGTGCAGTAAGTCATTATATCTCTTTCTTGCTGTGTCCACATTCCACAACTTACTGTAAATAGTAAGATTCCAGTTCACAAAATATGGGCAGCATGGGCCTATGCTAGCCACACCATTGGATTTGTTGTTTAGGTGCTACATGCGCCAGAGAATTAGCTCTATCTTCTGCAAAGGAGCCAAGGGGAAGGCACTTCTTATGGCCTGAAGCCAGTTTTGGATTAGCAATGAAATAGCATTAGTATTTGATGCAATGGTCTAGCAGTGGTGTCTTGGGGACTTAGCATGAAACTCTTTTTTTATACAATGTGGCTTAAAACCACCGGGTATCTTGCACGGGTTCCTTTGTCTTAGACATTTTATTGGAAATTAATTTCTCTGCTTTTACACTGTCAGTGTAATTTTTATTAACTTCGTACTGCAGATCTAGCAGATTCTTTTATTGTGTATTGATTTAAATTATGAGAAATAATAGGAATTATGACTGGAACTTAATGAAATCTTATAAAACACATAGTAGGCTATTACTACATTTGTTTCATGTACACTTTGTTAAATGTATTACATTCAATAAAGTTTGAAATGCAATATTTTATATTAAAATGCTGTAATATCCTCACTGAATAGGTAGTATTAAAAGTCATGTTTGAGAGAGATACCATCCAATTTATAATAATGTTTGGAAAGATCTTGTCTTTTGCAGACAGATATGCTCTTCCATCTTCAATATGCTTTGCGCTGAATATTTACAGTACCAGTGATCCTGGAGAACACTAGCAAAAGCGATTTGTGTTGTCAGCTGTAGAAAGCCAAAGGGCATCATTAACTCAATTTAGCCCGTGAAGATATTTTCCTTAGCTCACAATTCCACCACTGACAAACTCCAGCTGATATCTGTGAAATTCACTTCCATGAGCTTAGGATAATGGCCAAGGTTAATTATAGCCATGTTCAGAATGGTGCCACAAACCAGATTTATTAGTTTGTCTTGTTGACTTGGTCAGGGGTCCTTTACCTTATTGACTAAGACACTGGATTCTTTACAATTACAGCTCAATTCTCTTGGTGTTACGGAAAGTTATCCCCAAGGCTTTCATACTATTGAAATGCTTAACAAATTAAGAACATGTGCCTGTGTGATTGAACCTGTGTGCAAAACATGTGCTCTACCACTGAGAAGAGTAACCATGTTGATTTGCTGTAGCAAAAAACAACAACAACAAAGAGTCATGTGGCAACTTAAAGAAGAATAAATTTATTATAATTTAAGCTTTTGTAGGCCACAACCCACTTCTTCAGCTGCATGAGGTGTACTCTTGACTTGTCAAGTGTGTACTGTATATACATGGCGGTAGTAGATGAAATGTAGAGGAATTCAGAAGAGAACAGAGAGTGATGATTACAGTGACGAATTATCAAAGCAGTGTTGGAGGTAACTCAAGCATCTTGGCATTGATCAGCTAATTAACACATGCAGTGTGATTTTTTTTTTTTAAAAAGCACTATGTGATATCAATTCAAGCTGCAGGTGACAAAACTGAATTGCCTGCATTTCAGCAGTTTCCCACTGGAGTTTTCCTATGAAATTCCTTTGTTCAAGTATGGCCACCTTAAGGTCAGTCACAGGGTGTCCTGGTAGACTGAAATGTTCTCTTATTGGATTCTGGATATTGCCATTTTTGATGTTGTGACCATTTATTTTTCTGTGTAGAGATTGACATATACCCAAGATCAGTGCTAATTTTCTAGAAAAAGAGGTGCTGGAACTCACTGTTAATGCCTCCCTCATTCTCTTAGAATGTCAATGGCGCCCACCTGAGAGGTGCCGGAACTGAGTTCCGGCACGTTCCAGCTGAAAAAAAAGATTGCACATTTACAGTGGTACCTCAGTTTAAGTACACAATTGGTTCCGGAAGTCCTCACTTAACCTGAAGCGTACTTAACCTGAAGCGAACTTTCCCATTGAAAGTAATGGAAAGTAGATTAATCCATTCCAGACTCAACCTGAAGCATACTTAACCTGAAGTATGAGTGTAATTGGTTCTGGAAGTCCATAACCTGAAGCGTACTTAACCTGAAGTGAACTTTCCTATTGAAAGTAATGTAAAGTGTATTAATCCGTTCCGGACGGGTCCCCGGAGTACTTAAACTGAAAGTACTCAAACCGAGGCATACTTAAACCAAGGTATGACTGTATCCTTCTCAGTAAAGAGTGAGCTGCTTGTGCAAGCCAGGTCATGCATCATTAAGTGGACTGTCAGTGCTTCCAGACTATCACTATTTTTGGCTAGGCATCAATCGTATGCCAGCAAATTCAGGTTGAACTATTAGATGTGTTTGTTTTTAAATATATCTATATACGGAGGAAAATTATAAATGAAGTTACAAAATACCCAAGCGTGCATATTCTCAAATGATCCAAAAGAATCAAACAGGAAAATAACAACAGGAAAATATTTTGGAGTTCGTTCTAATTGTTTTGTTGTATTTCTCAGAGTTACTCTAAAGTGGCTGTAAATGGTGTAAATGGTGTAAAGTAAAGCAAATGGTGCTTTTATTTGGTCTCTAAGGTGCTACTGGAAGAAAAAATTTTTTTTTATTTTTTTTATTTTGTTTCGTCTAAAGTGGCTGGTGATTCCAAGGGTATTGGGGACCTGGATCACCTATGGAACATTCCCTATAGATGCATATGTCACTGCACTTGCTGGAGTCTTGGATTCTTCACTAAACTGTAATTTAATTAAATCAAATCAAGTCAAATAACATGTTTCTTTTTTGACAGATTTTTATACAGGCAAGTTTTATGGTGTTAGTACTCTATGGCTGTGTTTTCCAAATGCTTCCAAAATATTGTTATGGTTAATGTGCACATCAAAACTAATTGCACAGTTACAACTGATTTGTAGCTTTTGTTCACTTCCCCAAAAGACTGGACTTTTTGTATTAATATAAGTCATAGGGAAATGCAGCGCGAGGTCTGTGGTAACACTCGTCTAACCTTCCTGCAAATAAATTTGAATGAATGCTCAACGAACGGGCAACATCATTTAACCACCCTGCAAACAAATCAGGATGAACCATCAATAAACAGGTCATCTAGAAGTACCCTTCATGTCCATGAAAGCTTGTGCCACAGTAAATTCGTTCATCTTCAAGGTTCCACAAAGCTCTTTAGCAGGGGTCCCCAAACTTACCCAGCTTTGGGCCAGTGCCTGCTGCACGGATCGTGCGGCGGGCTGGAGCGCGCGGGAGTGCACGCCCATAGACATGCACACACACTATTCCCAGCGTACCTCTGGGTCAGAAAGGCACCGGAAATAGCTTGTACGCATGTGCACGGTCCTCCTCCGACCCGGAAGTTTACCAGAAATTACGTATGTGAATGTGCACAAGCTATTTCCGGTGCTTTTCCGACCTGAAAGTGGGCAGCTGCGCCGCGCCGGCAAGAGCGGGTGGCAGCAGCGGGCGGTGGGGGGAGTCATCGTGGGCTGGATAAAAGGGGCCTTTGGGCCGTATCTGGCCCCCGAGCCGTAGTCTGGGGACCCCTGCTCTTTAGTCTCTCTCATCCAAGATACGTCACTCCAATATGTGGGACTTCAGTGTCAATCAAGCTTCCTGACCATGTGCACAGCACCACAACTTAGAAGATATTTCTGGCAAAGTAAATGGTGCTTTTCAAAAGCTGTGCTAAAGTGTGTGGTGTTTTTTAAGACTAGTTTCACAGCATGAGCTACTGAGGACTGAAAACTCTGTGGAATTGGTGCCTCTCCTAGTGAAGATGTGACGGCTGCATGAGTAAAGAGAAGAAATGGGAAAAGAAATTGTTGTGCTTTAAGGATGTTAGAATATAATTCCAGCCTTCGACCCAAATAATGGGCTGCTGTTTCCTTTTTTTCTTAGATTTGTTCAAGGTACATGAAGTCTCTAAACTGCTCTTCTGGAAAGAGGCCTGCTTACAAAATTGTTTCTTTTAGGAATATAGACACGGTTTTACCAACTCTGATGTACTCTAGTCAATTCTAACTTTAAACGTAAATAGACTTTGCCTTCTGTTGCAGTGAATTCACCTTTGGAACTGGAAATGCAGAAGGTCATTGCTAGTGTAGCCTCACTCCAGAAGCTTATTTAAATGAATCAGCTTTTTATGTACGGTAGGTGAGGGGTATGGAAATCACCAAAGAAGAATGTGTGCATGGAAGGGATTAAATGGGAGGTGTGCAAAGTTTAGCAATCCAGCTTGCATTTTGCCAAGTGCATTTCATTCTGTATGTCTTCACAGATTATACGTTCTTTTTCATTTATTTTAGAAGGATGGGACCATAGTTTATTGGGAGCCATACTGTGGTGGCTTTCTTGTGAAAGTGGCAAGCAGATCAGTCCATTTGAATCCTGAGAAATAGAGGCAACGGCTGAAAAATGATGTGTGTCTTGATAGTGTGACATTTTCAGTTTGGATCCTGAGTGGTGACAGCATTCAGTACCTATGCCGTGAGGGGATAATTACAGTCTGCAACCAGCTCTCCTAAGATAAGATAAAAGAGCTCATGCCAGTCAGAGAGAGGTTATATAATTATATGAAAACCTGGGGAAAGCTTTCCCCCTGTATAATTTAAATCAGTGAGGCATGACAGGTATATAGAGACTTGCAGATAACTCTGTTTTCTAATAGAAATGTGGATATGAAGATAAGCAGTGATTAATCTTAATCACCAGTAATAGCATAATGGGTTGTTGATGTTACATGACTGTTTAAAAAACCGAGAGTTTCTGATCAGTACATCTAGTTCAGTAACCTGTGACCAGTCAGACATAAGAAACTTTCAGATAGAAAGTTTACTGCATAACGTTCTCTCATTCTATGTCTAATTTCTTACAATAAATAGGTAGGGGCTGATCCCGAAGCTATTAGGACAAAGATTCTCATTGATTTCATGAAACTACAAAGCTTGCCAGTCCTAAAACATGCAAAATTGTACCAATGGTGGATGAACACATTCCAAAGCTTGTTTCTCCTCTGCACGTACTATGTGGTGAATATTTCTTCTGAATCACACCTATTTGATGTGAGATTCTTTCCAGCCAATGAAAGGTCTCTCAGTGGTATCCCAAATTCATATTGTTACATGCCATCCCAGTTTCTGCTGAGCAGTAGCGAGTTTCCAGGGTTCCAGACCCTCACGTAGGGTCATGCTTCCATTGGGACTCAGACACAACAGAGGCTGTAGTGTTTGAAGATATATGGTTTACTTTACATATATATATAACCTTTAGCCTTCAGTGGAGGGGCCCACAGCAGCAGCACCCCCCAAAATGTGCCAACTTATCCTTACAACAGCAGCAGCAGCATTCTTTTTGCTTTGCAGCCTATCTTGGTCTTCAGGGCACATACTAGCACAGTTCCTTCTCCACTTCCTGGTAACATCTTTCCTAACTCTGCTGTTCCTAAAAACTCGGCCCCCTTTATTCATTTGCATTCTAATACCCAGTTCTTTTGATGCTTTGAAGTACTAATGGTTAATCCCCCAGGTGTCACCTAACAAAGACGGTCACCTGACTTCACCAACACTTGTTGATTGTCTAGGATTAAAGGTCGGTGCGCTTAGGACAGTTACCTAGGTTAAGTAACTGTTCACATGCTAATGGTTTCCCAAGCTTGGGTCCCTTTTTTTAAGGGAAATTCCCTTATGCTGAATAGGCTTCCTCGTGAGAAAAGGGAAAACTTGGCAGCTATGGAGTCTCCAACTGTTTTTGGACTACAACTCCCATCATCCCTAGCTAGCAGGACCAGTGGCCAGGGATGATGAGCATTGTAGTCCAAAAACAGCTGGACTATAAGTTTGGGAAGAACTGAGCTAGATTATAAATCAGGAATGAAGAATCTGTAGCCCTCAGGATGTTCCTAAACTACAACTCCCATCATCCTTGATCATTAGCCACAGTTGCAGGGTGTGATGGGAACTGAGCCCACGAGTTGTTGTTTTGTGTGAGCGTGGCTTGCAATTCTTCATGAGGAAGAACAGCAAACGATTCAACCAGTTAAACGCTTTCCAGAGAAATACCTCCAGTTATTGTGTGCAATCCTACTTAATGTTGTTTTGTGTTATTTATTTAGGGATCAATAAGTCTAAACCACAGAGCCTAGGGCTTGCCAATCAAAAGGTCGCCGGTTCGAATCCCCATGACGGGGTGAGCTCCCGTTGTTTGGTCCCACCTTCTGCCTACCTAGCAGTTCAAAGGCATGTCAAAGTGCAAGTACTAGTAGATAAATAGGTACCGCTCCAGTGGGAAGGTAAACGGCGTTTCCATGCGCTGCTCTGGTTCGCCAGAAGCAGCTAAGTCATGCTGGCCACATGACCTGGAAGCTGTCTGCGGACAAACGCCAGCTCCCTTGGCCAGTAAGGCAAGATGAGCACCGCAACCCCAGAGTCGTCTGCAACTGGACCTAATGGTCAGGGGTGCCTTTACCTTTAAGTAAGGCACAAAGCCCAGGGTAAGAGTGCCATTGCCCTAGGTCAGGCATCCCCAAACTTCGGCCCTCCATATGTTTTGGACAACAATTCCCATCTTCCCAGATCACTGGTCCTATTAGCTAGGGATCATGGGAGTTGTAGGCCAAAACATCTGGAGGGCCGCAGTTTGGGGATGCCTGCCCTAGGCAGTGCACAATCAAGGATTCAATTCTTTTTATTAAGCTAGCATAACACTTAAACACATGCATAATGAAAGCATTGTGACTTTATCCAAGTATTTTTTTCAGAGGGAGAGAGCAGAGTATGGCATTCCAATTGGCTGTGAAGTATCAGATTCTGTCCCCAGCTTACAGTCCCATAGATACTCTAATGTACAGCCTCCTGTCAAGAGCATGGTTTTCTTTTTACATCAATGGAAAATGTTCACTTCAGCCTCTCATGTGCATTCTTTTGCATACCCAGTGTGATATTTCCTTAATTGAAGTAAATTGGGGAACCTTTCGGATGGGTGGGGGCCATTAGAGCACCTGAAATGGATTTCTGGATTGGGGCGCACACAATTTTAGTTTTAATTGGATTGTTCTAGTGGCCCATGAATCATTGTTCAAACCTAAAATACATTGGCTCAAAACTGAACATGTTTTTGTCCTCCTTCAGCTTGTTGAAAGGATTTCAAATTTTCTATGCTAATGAATTACTCCATCCATTTTTCTCTTGCTTGCAGCGATAGCTGAACTTTACTGCTCAACCTGGCTTCAACCATGAGTTGGGGGGGGGAAGGGGGGAGAATCAATTCATCTTTGAACAGTAGGGGTGGGGAAAATTTGATTTTCCCTACTCTACTTCTTCCCAAAAGCTTAGTTTAATTTTCACCCAAGGTCAAACCATTTTTGTTTCATTTAATGTGTCTCTCAAAATGAATGGCTACCATAGCAATATGCTTTAACATAGCAGATCATTTCTCTATTTTAATCCAAGCCAATTCTTGGTAATTCGTGGTTCAATTAGGAACACATTTTGATATGTCCTATCTGAAAGTTCTATCTATTCATTTTGTTCCCCTATATTTGTATTATTATTATTATTATTATTATTATTATTATTATTATTATTATTTGATTTCTTTTTAATACAATTGGTTGACGTAGTAGATTAAGTAGCCTCTCTGGAGTGGCCAAAGCTAGCCAAATTGCAGAGAAATAAGTGCAGGGATTTTTGTGCTGGACATCTTTAAAATTTATTTCTTTTATAAAAAGGAAACATTCATAACTTTAAAATAAGAGTTAGATTAAATTTGCAGGCAGGTTAGCTCCTTTTGTGGGGATGACTCCTGCCAAATATCAGAAGGATATACCAACAGTGGTTTTATTGTAGGCAGCCTTTGTATTTAAGGTGGTTAAAAAGAATTCACTGATTTGGGGTGCATACAAAGGGTTCACATAATCTCTGCTGTTGCTTGTGAATTTGTATGAAAACAACACGTGAGAGAGGTTCCCTTACATAAGAAAACCGCCAAATAACAGAAAAATATATCCAGGGTTTGTCTCCCCGCCCCCCGGCAAGGCACCTTTAAAGTTGATTTTTCGGGGAGGACTAAAAGAGATTTTCTTCCCACTCTTTGATTTTGTGTGTGGGGAATGGTTTTATTTTGAAACTAGCACTGAGGTAGAAGTATGGGTTCACGAGAGACAAATTTCCAATGCCTACATCAGCCTGCTCCTAAAAGAGAAATGTTCTGCTTGCTACTCTGTGTGCTATGCGAAGCAAATCAGGGCGGTGAGATTCATTTCTGGGTACACATGAATGGGACTGGGCTGATGTCTGAGAAGAAGAGCAATGATTGGTCCTCAGACTACATTTGATTATTGGGAAGATAGCCAGAACTGCTTTGGATCCCTGAGCAGGGCTCACTGAACTATAACAGCTTTTGTGATAGGCTTACTTTTCTATTTTATGTGTCTCAAACATCTACATCCTTTAATTAGTGACTACCGTATGAAACTATAAAGAAGTAACATTTTCCCTTGAAGTGAAATTAACAGCCAGAGTTGCTATCACTCCAAGAGGTTGGGGAAAGGCCACTGCTGACTTGCATGTGCTAGTCTTAATTAATTTTCTAATTGTTTTTTGTCTAACTTTGAGCCTGAGCTAGGGAATAAAAAAGGGGTGTGTGAAGAACCAGTCCAGTTTAAAATAACCCAATTAGTTATACAATCTAGTTGTTCACTGAGGATGAGGTATTGGGTTTCTGCCATCTGAGATTACGTTGGTGTGTTGCCGTTTGAAGAATTCCTACTGAATTTCTAAGGAGCTTCTGGTGTACATATAGCAAAATAATATTTGCAGCATTATGAGTTGTAGCCAAATAAGTTTTACTCAGGCTAGATCCATTGAAATTAATAAACTTAGTAAGTCATGTCCATTACTTTCCATGGGACTTCTCTGAGAATAATTAATGTTGAAGACCATGCTATGCCTTTTCAATCAGGTAGGTAAGCCATGAGTGTATCCAATTGGGGACACTTTCTTCTAGCAACAATAGCCAACATTTTCAGGAAGCTTGCCTAAGAGCAAGCATCTAGATCAGACATGTTCAACCAGTCGACTGCGATCAACAGGTAGATCCCTGGGGTGTTCCTGGTTGATTGCAGGTGATCCTGGTTGATTGCGGGATTAAATTAAGTGGGCAAGGAATGTTGTCACCCCTGGTGCTAGGTCCCTACGCTGCCGCAGCAGCTTCAAGGGAAGCTGGGCTAGGCAGCAACCGGAAGTAAGCGCGACGCGTGCAAGTAGCAGCGCAGTTCAGGCCAGTGGTCAATTTTCTGCACCCCCAAACAGTTTAAGAATCCTGACCCCCCAAAAAAGCTCAACAACTCTGCACAACCCACCCCACGCACACGCACACCTCCTCCCTCCAATGACAATGGGTAGATCACTTCCAGATTTTTTTAATACTGAGTAGATCGCAGTCTCTTGGGAGTTGGACATGCCTGATCTAGACTATAATTAATCTGTTAAATGAGAAGTTCTGAAAAACCATTTAGTGTTCATGAATATTGTGTTGCTTTTCTGACATGATAGCTGCTAGATTCTGTTGAATTATTTCTCTTTGCTCTTCTCCTTTTGGATTTTGGGGTTTAGAAGTTCAGTTTTGATCCATGTTGAAACCAAAGTTTAAATTATATAACCCAAAACTAGGGTAAAAATAATATTATCACTTTTAAAAAATGTGTCCAAAACTTACAGTGTTCACAACTTTTCAACATTATTTGCAAAAATGATAGCCTATCCATTTTTATTGCCTTCTTTGGCTCTTTCCAGACTTATTACCTCTCAGTGACACAGCTCTCCCCATCTATGACAGTAAAAATACAATTCAGTTCAGAAGCTAACAGTTTGCTGTCTTTTCAAGGTAACCAAAATGTCTCACTTTGTCTAATAGCAGGGCCAGCCTTGGTGGAGACAGATAGCTTAAACACTCCCAACAGATAGTCAAACTAGTGTTCTACACCAAATTTTCAGAGGGTGGTGATCTTGATGCTGTTAGCTCTCAGAGGCCACCCAAAAGAAATCTTTACAAAATCCATATTGGAATCAATAGTCCAATTGATATAAAAGAGAATGCTTCCCTTAAAAACAGTTTTTCATCTAGTTAAAAGTGTCAAGTTGAAATTTTAATACAATTTACAACTCACTTCTTAAGGAAAAGGTTTACCCATTAGACAACCCTACTGAGATGCTTAGAAAGTTGAGATAATTTTCAGCTGTTTTAATTAAACAATCTATGGCCTTTTAAAAGGGATGTGGGTGGTGCTGTGGTCTAAACCTCAGAGCCTAGGGCTTGCCAATCAGAAGGTCGGCGGTTCGAATCCCCACGACTGGGTGAGCTCCCGTTGTTCAGTCCCAGCTCCTGCCAACCTAGCAGTTCGAAAGCACGTCAAAGTGCAAGTAGATAAATAGGTACCGCTGCAGCGGGAAGCTAAACGGCATTTCCGTGTGCTGCTCTGCTTTGCCAGAAGCGGCTTTGTCATGCTGGCCACATGACCTGGAAGCTATACGCCGGCTCCCTCAGCCAGTAAAGCGGATGAGCACCTCAACCCCAGAGTCATTCGTGACTTAACAGTCTGGGGTCCCTTTACCTTTTTTATGGCCTTTTAAACTGTGAGGGATATTGTCTTTGTTTGTTACTATGTTATGTATTTTTGTGTTTTCATATGGTAAACCACCTTTTGATCCTCAGTTGAAGGGTTGTATAGAGATTTCATAAATAATAGTAATGTATGTTTTAAAATATTGTTGTAATTACTCCTTGGTTTTCTTGATTTATCTTTTTGTAAAGATAAAGCTTTGAGGGGTGGTTGTTGTTGTTTCTTTTTTATATATATAAAAAACCCCAATCAAACAGTCTATAAACGTTATAAAATAAATAAGTAAAAAAAGGCCAAATATTTAATACTAATATAATTACAAAGCATGAAAAACATTAAGACACCATCATTCATAATAATAATAATAAATATGACCATAAATGAAACATGCTAGCAATAATTCCTCAAGGCATTTCTGCAGCCCTAACTGCACCAGCCCTTAAAAGTTGCAAAGGGAAGAATAAGTCTTCGTAGCCCACCTGAAAGCAGCAAGGTCTGGTGCTTTGATTCCTATGGAAGGAGCTCCATAAGTGTGGAACCACTACCAAAAAGGCAATGAGGATGAGGATGTTTCTACCACATCCCTGAGTTTCAACTTTAACTTACAAGGGCATTTATGAACTGCCAACTTGTAACATTAGAGAGAGAGAGAGAGAGAGAGAGAGAGAGAGAGAGAGAGAGAGAGAGAGAGAGAGAGAGAGATTGCTGGTGTACACTAAATAATACAATAAGAATAATTTATAACATACAGAATCAAATGACCAACAATAAACAAAATATGTAAAGAAGCTGGTCAACAAAAAAAAAGAAAAGAAGAAGAAGGATTGGGTGGGTTTCCTGGTCAAGACCAAGAATGCTATTTGTAAATGACCATTCCTCTCTCCTTTTTTTCTTGCAAGTTCACACCTGTAATTTTTAAAGAGCTGACTTGTCTATTCCCTACAAGGATTTAGCCTGGTGCTAGAAACATGAAAACAGTGCATTGTATAAAAGTTGAGGAAGCTTTCTCTGAAGCCCCAAGAGTCTTTGTCAGCATGCCAACACCCCCCCCCCATGTCCTCTTGCTCTGCTTTCATAAGACAGGAGCCTTGGTGGAACACTTTTCCACACTTATAATGCACTTCTCGGAATTCTTAAGCTCAAGTACTTATGCTTGTACTCAAGGTCAATGGTGCTAAGCCAGTTTTATGCTTGTACTCTGCTATAAATGGTTTGTGGGTTGCATGTTGATGACTGATCGGTAATGTGGCTGGATTTTTCTACAGAGTACTTAGGCTTTTATTCCTGCTACTGGTACATCCCGTCTATAGAAGTCATTTCAATCAGACTGGTGTTTGGTCAATAAGTACAACTCCTGATAGACATTTTGGGAGATATGGGAAGATATCAATAAACTCTATTGAATCGAATGTAGGATCTGAGGTGCCAGGATTCCATTGAAAGCAGAATATTTGTGGGTTCTCGTTGCCTGTCTCATAGCTTTAGACAAGCCCGAGCAAATACACACACAGCATATGATTGGTGTGTAAGTATTCAAGAAGAGAGTGGTATTTTTGGAGGCTCATGCTGACACGTTAATCAGATTCCTGGTGGAATTGACAGGGGTATATATATATTTAAAAGAAACCATGACTGCTGAGCATTTCAAAAGGTCTTGCTCCATATCATTCAGTAGCTACATAAACCAGTTGATTTGCACCAAATCAGGTTAGTGGCACTGGCTTGGATGACATGTAGTGCTCATCTGAACTTCTGTTTTGTGTCATCAGTCTTGAATGGACTTCTTTTTTTGTCCATTCACAGAAGACATTAATAAATGAAATTAAATAAATCTAATTATTGTATTCAACCACCCAACCAAGGATCATCACTTTAGGTGGGCATTATCTGGGCACTAACACACCCTTTTCCATGTCCTTCAAGAGTACATCGTAAGGCTCTTTGCAGAGACAAGAACCTTGAGTATTGTTGGTGCTAAACCAACTCTAAGTCACAGTGATGCTCAGAAGTGAAGGCACTACATGAGCTACACCATCTTCAGTGATGTATAGACTACTGCATTCTAAGACTGGAAATGAGAAACCTAAGAGCTGATGGGAGCATTCAGAACAATAAAGACTAAATGAAAAATCTGCCCAGGCCATTTCCCCCCCACATGTACTACAATATGAGAAAACAAATCACTCTATAAAATTAATGGTTGGTAAAATTAGAAGAAATAAAGAACAAGGCTCCCCATAACTTGAGTAGAGAAGCCGTCACAGACCTCAAACAGTTCTCTGAGCAAACTGCATCACTAATTCATTTTATCGGGATGTGACGTTTTGTATATAAGCATTCTTAAATAAAATATTAAGACGACTCTTGCAGTTCATTCAGAATTTAATAATAATAATAATAATAATAATAATAATAATAATAATAATAAAATTTTATTTATAACCCGCCCTCCCCAGTCAAAACCGGGCTCAGGGCGGCTCACACCAATAAAATTACAATAAAACATAAAAAGCAATTAATTAAAATACAGATTAAAATACAGTATTAAAATTTAAAATGCAGCCTCATTTTAAGTAGTCCATAAATCCAAGCCATGAGGGAGGAAAACACAGGGGTCAGACTAAGTCCAACCCAAAGGCCAGGCGGAACAGCTCTCTCTTGCAGGCCCTGCAGAAAGATGACAAATCCTGCAGGGCCCTGGTCTCCTGTGAAAGAGCGTTCCACCAAGTTGGGGGTCAATACTGGAAAGGCCCTGGCCCTAGTAGAGGCCAATCTAGCCACCTTATGGCTCGGGATCTCCAAAATATTGTTGTTTGTGGACCTTAAGGTCCTCCGTGGGGCATACCAGCACAGAAAAGGAAGCAGCACAGAAGTGAAATGGTTAGAGTGCAGGACTAGGAGAACTGGGTCCAAATTTTCACTCCCCCCATGAAACTCTCTGTTTGACCTTTGGGGTCGGGTGCCTCACCAGCCGTGGGTGGATTTGAAGTTATATCCTTTGAAGACAGAGGTCCTTTGCCTGAGTCAAGAGGATATGGGGTTGGAGGCCAACTCCCATCCCTTGCAGGGGTGCAACTAATGCCAGCGCCTTCCGTCATGAGTTTGGGTGTAATCTTTGACGCCTCCCTTTCTATGGAGGCGCAGGTTACAGCAATAACAAAGGCGGCATTTTTTCATCTCTGCCAATCCCTTACCTCTCTTGCCCTGACCTCGCCACTGTGATCCAGGCAACGATCACCTCCAGGCTTGATTATTGTAACTCACTCTACGTGGGGCTGCTCTTGAGCCTGACCCAGAAACTCCAGCGGGTGCAGAATGCCGCGGTGAGACTCCTTACGGGGTCTTTGCAGTGGGATCACATTCACCCAGTGCTATACCAGCTGCACTGGCTCCCGGTGGAGTACAGGATCAGGTTTAAGGTGCTGGTTAAGGTGTGGTGTATTGGTTAAGAACGGTAGATTCATAATCTGGGGAACCGGGTTCGCATCTCCGCTCCTCCACACGCAACTGTTGGGTGACCTTGGGCTAGTCACACTTCTTTGAAGTCTCTCAGCCCCACTCACCTCACAGAGTGTTTGTTTTGGGGGAGGAAGGGAAAGGAGAATGTTAGCTGCTTTGAGACTCCTTCGGGTAGTGATAAAGCGGGATATCAAATCCAAACTTCTTCTTCTTCTTCTTCTTCTTCTTCTTCTTCTTCTTCTTCTTCTTCTTCTTCTTCTTCTTCTTCTTCTTCTCCTCCTCCTCCTCCTCCTCCTCCTCCTCCTCCTCCTCCTCCTCCTCCTCTTTAAAGCCCTTTACAGCCTATAACCTTTGTATCTATGGGACTGCCTCGCCTCGTATGTCCCACAGAGGACCTTACGGTCTGCAAATAACAACACCCTGAAGATTCCGGGCCCCAGGGAGATTAGACTGGCCTTGACCAGAGTCAGGGCTTTTTCGGCCGTGGCCCCAGCCTGGTGGAATGCTCTCTCACAAGAGACCAGGGCCCTGCAAGATTTGACATGTTTTCACAGGGCCTGCAAGATGGAGTTGTTCCACCAGGCCTTTGGTCAGGGTTCACTCTCACTCATTTTCTCTTTGTATAAGAACAAGCATGAAGGAGGTTTCCCAGCCCGCTCACAGGTCCTTATAATATCAGTGGAAACAGTTGGTCCTGGCGAGTATTAACCTCTTTCAGTTTTAACCTGAGGATTCTCATTTGTCCAGTTTTAATTTTAATTTATTTGGATTAATTTTGGGATGCATTTTAATTGATTGATTGCTTGTTTTATGCATATTGTATTATTTATATGATGTTAGCCGCTCTGAGCCCGGCTCCGGCCAGGGAGGGCAGGGTACAATTAAATTTATTATTATTATTATTATTATTATTATTATTATTATTATTATTATTATTATACCTTAGAGGGTTGTTGTTTATATAAAATAATGAGAACTATGCATATCACCTTAAGCTCCCTGGAGGAAGACTGGAATCAAGAAAACAGGAGATTCTGCACTAAATCATATAATTAAAATCTGTCCATGAGTCTGTTTAGCCCTTCAGATGTTGTAGTTTAGTGTGTCAGTAAGATACATTGCAGCGATAAAACTTTAAAATTCATACTTGTGGATATGTGCTCTCTGGGTTCTTTGTGAATTTTAAAGCCGTAAAATGCATGCTCTTCATTTTCTTCAAATCTTTTCTTTTGCATATTGAATGCAAATGAAACCAAAGCTCCCTAATCTTTATTTCTGACACGTGTTGATTTACTTTGCTGTGTCTGCGCGTTTGATTTTTATGCACAAAGAATTACTCTGATTTTACCCCTTATGGCTATGTCAGACATAGATTACAAAATGAAATTTTAAAACTTCCAGATGAAGCATAAAGCCAAGGAATGAGATTTTGTGGCTACAAAATAAAACAGGTCTTCTGTAGGGCAGTTTTTATGAAAACTGCATAATTTACTATGTAATGAGGATTCATGAGGACATATTCTGCACTGCATTACATTACACAAATCCATGTAAATATATATTCGAGAAATTAACCTCTCAATTACACAACTGAATGCCATTGCCTTTCCCCCAGGTTGTTACCTCTATCTGTCAGAAGGCACAGCATAAAAATGAGGGGTATGCATCAGATTCAGGCAAACCCCAAATCTTGAGCTGAATTGGCATGGATTTTTGTCACCTCCAGGGCAAAACAGGGTCTTTGCAAAGCTGCAGGAGTCAAAGTGGGGACCACTGAAGTGCTTTCTGGCACCTTGGCAATCCAGACATAAAAAAGGAATACTGCTGCAAGTATTGGCTCTAAGCTTACCAGAACATCAAGGTTTCTGGAGGAAGGAAAAAAAACAAAAGATGAGTGGGGATGGAGCAGAATCAAAGCTCCATTATGACTGACAAGTCAAGCTTGCAATCAGAAGGAACGATTCTACCCAAAATGTGAATCCCTTTTAGTTCTTCCCACCCCAAATCCAGCTTTTCTGCCTGGCAGAAAATCCCCCATATCTATTTGTCTGCAATTTGACAGGTTTATTACCCAATGGCACCTTTCTGATGCAGTTTTAAAACCAATTGCCCACTAAACACTAGGGGTGATTAAGTGGTTTCATTTTTATCCTCTCTAAAAGTATAGCAGCTGTCTTTGTAGGTAACTACTTCAGCTATGTTTCTGATATTTAGTAGGATACATTCCCTCAAAAAGGGCAACCTTACCTGCATATTTTCTGATTCTTCCCTGGAAAAAAATAGTTATGATTTCTTTTTTTAAAAGAAAACATTTCAAACCTGGAGGTATACTATTACTGATACCCATAAAGCTGTCCCATACTGCTGCAATGTTTCCATTTTCAATCAGCGTAAATATCATTGGCAAAGATGCCATTTGATTCCTTGAAAGTTAATATCCTGCATCAATTCCCCCCCCCCTCGCACCTCGGGTTGGCTCATTTGATTTAATTATTGCCTGATCTTTGTGGTGCCATATTTAAATGCTGCTGCCATAGGAAGTTCATTCATGGAAGCTTATAAAGATTGCTTACAAAAAGTAATTTTCACTTGGTGTGACATCCAATTAAATAGCACAATATTGAGCTTGTTCCATGCTTCACCAAAACATTTGCAGGATAGCTGAAGCTTGCTCTGCCCTTTAAGGAAAAGGTTATCACTGATCCAAAATTATTCATTTTTCATTTTTGCAATCAGCAAATTGTGAAGGCTTGCCATATTTAGTGAACATGTCTGAATTTGACATTATTCAGTATAACACTTAAAACTAACATGTAATGAACTGTATTTGCATTTTCCATTAGCAAACATTTTACATTTATGAAGTCATGCCATAACATAATTACAAAAACATAATGCTTGGATGCCTTGAGCTTCAAAGTTGTGGATGGTGTGTTTAAGGCTCCAGGCATCATCTGGGAATAAGCACCACTGAATTTCGTGTGACTTACCATACCTCTGAGTCTGTGTGTGTATGGCTGCCCTATAAGTATTTTTGAATATTTGCAATTGCGTGTCGAGGTCCCCAGGACACCCCCCCCCAATAAATCACACTTCACACATAAATTAAGTTTAAGGTTTGGGGCATAATTTTGGTCACAACTTTATTTAAATACAAAAATGTGAGTGGTTGCTTAGGCATTGGTTCCATACATACACATACATACACCTGTCTCTAAGACAGTACTAACTGACCTCCCCGCTTCCTGAAGTCAGTGCGGGAAAAGCATTTTGGGGAGAGAATGGAGCTGGAAGGCTGGCAATTCGCCTCTCCGCCAAATGCTCCCAGGGGCTCTTGCGTTGGCCCTAGCCCCTTGTTGGGTTACGGACAAAAGCATGTCGAACCCCTGGAATCCTTTAACGGAATTCACCCTTGCAGCAGCAGCATTGGAGGGGCCAGCACAACCAACAACCAATTCTGGCCCCTCCACAACCAACAGCATTGGAGGGACCAGCACAACCAATCGTGATCGCTCCAGCAACCAATTTATGAACCAATGCCTAACCGCAACCTTACAAGTTGTGACGAATTGCTATGCAGTAGGCAAAAACCAAGTGGCACCAGCCAGTCAGCCAAATGGCAGATGACCCCATGACAGGCACAGCAAGATCAAATGCAACAGCCTAAATAAAGAGGAGGGTGGGCGGGTGATCCGAAGCTCGCAGCAAAAAGAAAGAGAAAGCCCAGGCTGCGAGCAAGGAATATTAAACCAGTGGGCTGTCCCCAAATTGCAACATCCAAATCTACCCCACAACAAGAATCCATCAATTGCAGCCCTGGTCATCTCCCCACCCAACAGAAAAGGAGGATGTCCTGTTAGCCCCCACCGCAATCCAGGCTTTCCATGAATGAGAACCTGCTATATCAAATCAAGTGCAAATGGCATTACTCCAGTTAACACATCAATTAGTCTCATTTTATTATTTTTGGTTTATATAACCAAAGACTCGCTCTGTGCCTCATTTTCCTTAATGTTGGAAACCTTTGTGAATTGCAAGTGGGGAGAGTATTGTTGCACTCAGTTCCTATTTTGAGCTTCCAAAGACATCTGCTTGGCCACAGTGAGAATCTTAAGTGGATGGATCTTATGTTCTTAAATTTTCTTTTCTTCTTCTCCCTGCTGGTCCAAACAAGAACCCCCCAGTTTATAGGCTGTTGATGGTAACAGACTACAGCATCTTCAGATGTCACATTGATGCACAGAAATAGGAAGGAGAAGCTCTCATGCTTCCTGTTCTCCTCCTCCTCACTGATGCTATGCACCTCTGTCTGTAATACACACAAGGCTCACATTACTCAGGGCCAAACTACATTTTCTATTTACTATGTAGTTGTAGCATGTCACTATGGCTTCAGTTTTTGTTAATAAAACAGGTGTGGGAGTGCAATTCCCACCAAAAAGTGAATTGGTGCATATAGACCTCCCGCCCGCCACTGCTCCTAGCTGTGTTGGCAGGGTAATTTCTGTTCTGGTTGGGGTTGGAGAGATATGAGGCAAGTCTCTTCTAACCAGTTGCTGCATTTATGGATGGAATTGCACCTCATGTACTTGCAACTTTATTAATAAAACCCGGAGACGTAACTGCACTATACACAGTACGTGTAACATGTAGTTTGGCCCTGAGTATCATCTTAGGGAAATGGTGAAACTAAAAGTCTCCTCCTTGAATCTAGTTTTCTATATGGAAAGAAAATGAAGAAAAGAAGATTCAATTGTGTGAATCCCCACCTGACATTTGAAGTGGTTCAGCCCAGGCATAGGTTCGCAAACTCAGTGAGAACTAGGGCAGTGCCATATCTGAAATCAAACCTTCTAATAATAATAATAATAATAATAATAATAATAATAATTTATTACTTATACCCCGCCCATCTGGCTGGGTTTCCCCAGCCACTCTGGGCGGCTTCCAACAGAAACATTAAAATACACTAATTTCTTAAACATTAAAGGCCTCCCTAAACAGGGCTGCCTTCAGATGTCTTCTAAAAATCTGGTAGCTGTTTTGCTTTTTGACATCTGATGGGAGGGCGTTCCACAGGGCTGGCGCCACGACCGAGAAGGCCCTCTGCCTGGTTCCCTGCAACTTGGCTTCTCGCAATGCGGGAACCGCCAGAAGGCCCTCGGAGCTGGACCTCAGTGTCCGGGCAGAACAATGGGGGTGGAGACGCTCCTTTAGGTATACTGGACCGAGGCCGTTTAGGGCTTTAAAGGTCAACACCAACACTTCGAACTGTGCTCAGAAACGTACTGGGAGCCAATGTAGATCTTTCAAGACCGGTGTTATGTGGTCTCGGCGGCCGCTCCCAGTCACCAGCGGAAATGTCATGGCTGCATTCTGCACGTGGCATTCTTGGACAGGACTAAAAGTGTGGAGAACTTGTACATGCTAATTCCTCACAGCAGTTTAATGGCTCTCAGTGTAGTCCTAAACAGGAATACTCTATTCAGTTACCCCCAGGTAAATATGCTGCCTGATGGTTGGCAGATTAAGAAACTGGGCCTGGTGGGTAAGATCAAAATTGTAAACAAATGTCAAAAGCTCTGTCCTCTTGAAACACCTTGCAGGTGCCAGGTACTAGTACGAAGGCTGAGTAATCCAGTGGAAAAAGAAAGTTGATGACCCCCTTATTTAGATATTACCAAAACACTCTATACGAAAGCCTGCTTTCCACAGTTGGTGCCGGTGATTTATTTCCCTTTGTTTTGGATGGCTGGTAATGAATAAAGTAATTGTGGGGTTCCTTATCAGACCACGATAATGGGTTTTAGTCCCAGGAATAAGGAGTGTAGTGGATAAATAAGCTTAAACAGAATTTTCTGAGCAAAGTTGACAGCTTGGAGTGATAAAATGGCACAATAAAAGAGAGCATAGATAAGATTTTATATTACAAGGGAATATCACAGCATGCGCTAAGATTTTCAAATTTGTACTCAAGGATAAGGAGGTACAAAAGAATGGGTAACTGAGGGACTCGAAATCGTTCAGGCAGATTTCTACTCCCATATAAACATTGGGGTTTATACTGCATTTTATTGTCAGAAGTAAAGGCAACAGCACCTAATCATAATGTTCATGTCTATTTTATTGGCATCCCATAGTAACTTTTGCATGCGCTTTGTGGTATTTTATTATATTGGCATCATCCTATTTGTCATCATTTAAACATCTACTCTTTGTGTTGAAAAGCAGACACTAGCATATGTTGTACGTATTCTTTTCTATTCCCATCTTTCCCCCATTTAGAAGCATATATTTCATTGTGAATCTGTTCAGCGTCAAGAGTTTGGTTTATACTGGAACCCAAGAATCTGGACTCTACACCTGATGAGCTGAGAGGGGGCAAGCACATTGGGCTCACTCACCATAGGTAGAATATCATGAGATCTGTGGTAGATCTATTGGGACAGGTAGGTGTTTCCCTGTTTCCTAAGTGCTTTTAACAGGAAAGGTCAAGCATTAAAACTGGGACCATTCTCCCTCAAGTTCTCAGGAAAAATGAACAGCATTTTAATGTGAATTTCTCCCAGTATGCATGTTTTTAATGCGATATTGCCTCCCAAAGCAGTTGCTCTTCTTAAAGACACTTTTGCATGTTATTTTGATCAATATATGCATTTTTCACACACGCTTTACATGGAGTATGTGTTTCTGGACACATGGCCTGGCTGGAGAACTACATTGCAAAACGTTGTGCATTGGTTGGCATGCTTTTTCAGAATCTGTGACTTTGGTAGGTTGGCCTATAAATGCAAGCTGAATTGAATTACTCCCCCATTCTTAGCAGAGGGAGTCTGCATGCATAGATAGATAGACCCTTCTACAAATGGGTGACAAAAAAGACAATGAGGAGAAACAGAGCTTGTATACTGCCCTCCTCACATGTTTTTGAAAAACGTCATGGCAATTTCTGAAGACGACTCCCTTCACTTGCAGCGTATTTCACCTCTTGAGTTGCATTTCACTGCCCACAATTCCCAGCTTGTGATTCCATGAATCACTTGACCCACTTAAGACTTTCCAAATCACACTTCCTCATTTCTTTGCTTTCCCACACAACAATGCAGTAATACTGGAAGAAATTTTTGTTGCTATTTAATCCTATGTACCCATGGTTATTTATGTGGACCTCAAAATGCAGGTGATAAATCCTCTAAATAAAATAAATTTTCCTCTAAATAAAGATAAAGAGAAATATATTTATATATGATGCCCCTGCTGTGATGCAGAAAAAAGCTTGTCTACACTTCTGTGAAGCGTTGAACGCAATCAAGAAATTTGTAGCCATTTTGTAGATTCTAGTCTTGGTGCTTTGTGTATATAAATTAATTTCCCGCATTTTGGCATTGGAGAGTTGACAATAACCCCCTTGGTTCAACTCCAGCATGCATGAAGCAGAGGATTTGAGTGTGGACATCTGTGTAAGCATGTGTTAAGGCCGCCTCCTACATTGCGATAAGAGATCTACAGCTGCTGAACTTTTCCATTGGAACAACCTCACCACTACTTCTTGAGGATGTGTGAATCATGTTATCCTCAACAGAAGAATATTGTTTGAAGTCTCCTTTTTATTTCTAGTGACATTTACAAATATCAATCAGTGTGGAGCTGCTTCTTTTGTAACTTAGACCATTAAGCCTCTTGTAGCTTAAAAAAATATTTTGGGAAGAGTGCTAAATACCTAACATACTTTGGAGATCCTGAGCCAAGATGTGAAGCAGGCCCAGATTGCACAGTAAGCTCTCTAATTGGGCAGCCTTATGAAAAACCATTAATGGACTAGTGTTGCCTTTTTCTAAAACAGGTGGCAATGGTTAGGTTTTTTTTTTACCATTTCTTACCCAGACTGGTGACTGGGAGTGGCCTCTGAGACCATATAATACCGGTCCTGAAATAACTCCATTGGTTCCCAGTACGTTTCCGAGTGCAATTCAAAGTGTTGGTGCTGACCTTTAAAGCCCTAAATGGCCTTGGTCCAGTATACCTGAAGGAGAATCTCTACCCTCATCATCCAGCCCGGACACTGAGGTCCAGCCCCAAGGGCCTTCTGGTGGTTCCCTCCCTGTGAGAAGTGAAGTTACAGGGAACCAGGCCGAGGGCCTTCTCAGCAGTGGTGCCCACCCTGTGGAATGCCCTCCCATCAGATGTCAAAGAATAAGCAACTACCTGACTTTTAGAAGACATCTGAAGGCAGCCCTGTTTAGGGAAGATTTTAATGTTTGATGTTTTATTGTGTTTTTAATATTCCTATGGAAGCCGCCCAGTATAAGTAATAAATTACTACTACTACTACTACTACTACTACTACTCTTACTACTATTATTTTATATTCAATGGTAAACATTATTTTAGACAATTGTGCTATGTTGATAAAGAAGGCTGAAATATACAAGGAGATTCAAAAGGATATGGTGGTTTGAGCAGGGCTCATGAACATGGCACCCATGGACACAGTGTTCCCTTGAGGTCATCTTCTGATCCCCATGAAATCTCTAGGCATCTCATCTCTAGGCTCACTGATCTCTCGGTCTTGAGGTTGAGAAGGTGATTACTTTTTTTCTCCCTTGAAAAAAACAAAGGGCTGAAAGAGGAAATCAGAAGAGCGACATGCTTTCCCACTTCCTCTCCCAGCTCTAAATGCTTTCAGAACTCAGATTAAATCTACTAGAAAGAACATTTACCTAGATCTATTGAAAAAGTGAAGTGTGCACACAAATATTTTTCTCTATCTGCCTTGGGGTAGGGGAGACTGATCTAGGGTTAGGGTGGTGGTGGAATGAAGTGAAGCGCTCATTAAAAAATCCAAATGCGCCCATGGGCTTGAAGAGGTTGGTGATCCCTATGTTAGAGTGTCAGAGCAAGGCTGGGTAGTTCAAATCCCTATATGGCATAAAGCTTTCTCAGTGTAATCTGTCTCACATATTTGTAGTGAGAATGAAATGGGGGGAGGGGGAAAACAATGTATGCTGCCTTGGGCTGCTTGGAAGAAAAGTAAAATATAAATGCCATCAATAAATAAAACTCCGAGTTATGTGATTGGAATTGTTGACATCTACAGGTGGCTAGACTGTCTGGTTGTAAGAGATAGAGGAGACAGAATAGAATTCTGAAGTAAGTGTTCTTTGTATAGTGAGATTAAGTATAGAATTTATCCCCCCTCCTGCCCATCCTCTCCCTTGCAGTTCCATTCCTTCCCTTGACCTTACAATAAATTAATTAATTGCACTATGAGAAGAACCAGGCCTTTATTTGTTCCTGGAAGTATTACAGATGTAAGGGTAAAATTAAAGAATTGTATTTCTGGAGCAGAAGGCAATTTAGTTTATTGTGTTTCCATCCTTTTCATGATCTGTTTCCATCCTCTCACCAAGTGTTGGCTAAGAAGTCCATCGTACACCCAAAGGCACAGTTTCCTCAGCTGGTAACTCTTCTGATTTTATATTAAGTTTCACTTAATTTCTGCCTGACAAATATAAGTTGGGCAAAAGTAGTTTTCTGGGTGGCTGGGTGGGAATTATCATCCTCTGAAACATGAGTTTGGAGAGAGCTGTTGACAAGGGAAAAATTGGATTAACGTCTATGCAGTTGAGACTTTTTGTTGGGGAGGGGGGTGTCATGTGCTAATCTGCTGTGAACCAGCATACAGCTATGTTAGGCGGTCATCATAATGGGTGTTGAGAAGAGTTGAGGTCTAACAAGAGGCAATGAAGAGTCAGCCTGAAGCATTTGCTAAGACTGCAAGGAAACCCACCAAGGATCTTAGACTAATGCAAGGATTTGGGGGACAAACTGGAGACACTTGAATCCCTGCTGTGAGCATGGAATACAAACAACAAACAGACAACTGAAATCTCTTCTGTTATAACAGGCTAGCAGAAATAACTGGAATATACGCAATGACAAAGGGGTAGCACAACTGAAGGCTGTGGATCAGCAGTAAATAAAGAATAAGGTGGGGGAAAGCACAGTAGTTGCATAAATGCTGGGTATATTTTTTAGATACAGAGGGTCACTTCTTTGACAAGCAGGGCCCAATTATGGTAGATAGAACAATAATCTGAGATAGCTTTTTTTTTTCTGTTCACCTCATATCACAGCTGGGGAATCATTAGGGTTGCTTACCTTACCGCAACATGAATTGCTATATTTTATGAACTTGTTTCTCCTCCTGCATACCTCCATTGTTTTGTATTCTGGTTGTTTGTTGTGGGCTGCTTTGGGCTTACTCATTGTGGGAAGATGGCATATCAATAATCTTTAAATAACTAAGTGACAGGAGCCAAGATTTGTATCATGAGACGTTGAGTTACAAGTTCATTCTCTTAACCAGTGCTTTTTCCTTCTTCTTAAAAAGGTATATTAAGGGCACTCTCATTTTCCTACTCATATTGAAATACTGCCCCTCAATGAGGCCAAACTTGGATTCACAAAATGCTTAGGGGTGTGCGTAACCATGGAGGCACTGAAAGTTTTCCTGTTTTCTGTGTGGAAAAAGATGTTTTGAGAGAGCCAAAACTTCACCCTGCTCATATTTTTCATGTTTGTTTAATATCTGTTTGAAGCCCCTTTTGGCTGCTACTCTTGATTTTTTTTTAAAAAATAAGAATAATGATGCTTCTTGCTGATTTAATGAGCAAGCCAATCAGGTACCTTGCAGCCAGTAATGTGATGCTCTGATTCCCATGAAGCTCACCACATTCCACTATGAAGCCTTCCAATTTTCCTTAAGGATAAGAATGAATATTTTGCCATTGCCAAGGTAATTGGGCTAGCATCCTATGCTGCAAGTTCACTGATGATTGATTCCATCATTGGTGGGGAACAATTTTCAGGCTAAGGGCTTCTTTTCCTTCTGGGCAACCTTTTGAGGGCCACAAGCCAGTGGTGGGTAGGGCAGAGCAACGAATGTGATGTTACCCTTGCCCAGTAGGCTAGTGTCTATATGAAGTCACATACCCACTCAGTGATCCATCAGGCACCAAGATACATTAGGGAGTGTGTGAAACAGGGCCAGTGAGGAGAAGGTAGGGATAGAGAGGGGGGTGATCAGGCTTGGAGAAACATCTCCTCCCCTGGTAGCATCAAAGGCAAAAAGCACAAGCAAGTTTGTATTGATGGTTTTTATTCAGTCATCTGGGTGCCAGACAAAAGAATCCACATATCCATGCAAGGGAGATGTTGCCTACTCTGAGTCCCTCCTCTTCCATCCCCAACAGCATCCTGAGTCCCTACGGAAAGCCGCAGGAGTCACACACCTCTGCATTCTCTGTTCTTGAATGTGAAGTGATCAACGAGCCCTTGGAGAAGGAGCCTGTCCCAGACTCTCCCAGGAGGTCTCTGCTGGCTGCTCTCTCACTTCCCCCTCTTCATTTGGCTGTAATTCATTGCTGTCTGCTTCTCCTCTTGAAACTGCTGGAGAGAAGGGGAGTGAATTTTCCCACTCTCCCTCCTCTTTCGAGAGGAGCCGAGGAGACAGAGGGGACAGTTCCCAACCTTCCTGTTCAGTCCAGTCCCTGACAGGGGTTGACCTGGAAAGAGTCCCAAGGGACAGATAGGGATAGCTCTGGAGGCTGCATTTTTTCTTCTGTGCTAAGGTTCCCCATCTCTGGATCACTTGGTGATGTCTCTGAGGGCAAACACAGCTTCTTCTTTTTTACTTCCCTAGGAGTGGAGTTGAAAGAGGAAGCACAACCCCATTACTCCAAACCTTCTTCCCTCCGCTTTCACCTCACACAGTGTTGAACATTTTCATTTCCTTTAGGGCTCTCCCTCGACAGTTACTGAAATGGCGGTGCTTTTTAAGGAGCACAGAGGTGTTAAAAATGGCCCTTATTCCAATCCAGGATTTATAATATATGTTATGTTGCACGAGCAATGCTATTGATGATTACGAAAATGTCTTCACTACATTGTTATTCAAGTGGCAAGAGGAAATACTGTGTTGGATTTGAGGCCAGCAAATAGCAGGGATATGTGAGGGATTGAGAAGGAGATTGAAAGGAGAGGATGTGATATGTCAAATGGTTGGTGGGAATTAACTTGTATCAAGTGATCACAAGTCAGTCTGTAAAATAAAAAAATTCCTTCAGTAGCACCTTAAAGACCAACTAATTTTTTATTTTGGTATGAGCTTTCGTGTGCATGCACACTTCTTCAGATACCTTCTTCAGGTATCTGAAGAAGTGTGCATGCACACGAAAGCTCATACCAAAATAAAAAATTAGTTGGTCTTTAAGGTGCTACTGAAGGAATTTTTTTATTTTACTTCGATCCAGACCAACACGGCTACCTACCTGTAACAAGTCAGTCTGGTTTGATTTAATTTGGAAGAGCAATCAGAAACAGGCCTGTAACTGATGTATTTCAGTCAGATTTTGAGAAGCTAAAGAGGTTAATTAATAGGGTAAATTGGATGACAGAATGCATGTTCATGAATGCAAGAGAGGGTTTCAATTTCTTAAAATCACGCAGATTATCAACAATTTGCAAATCGAGTAGGCTGAAGAATCTCACAGAAAGGAACTTGAGTTCTAACTGAATAAGTAATAGTCTTAGATAGGATATTAGGAAAGGGGGCAAGAACAAATGAGTAATGAGGGGATGTTAAGATACCATTTTAGGCTAACAGTTCTTCACAATTACTGCATTTCAATTCAATTCAAAGGCAACAGAGTGGATACTCTGTTAAGGTAAACATTCCTGAGTCCCATTGATATCATTGGGGGAGATTTCAGTTTGTGCTTCACTGCCCCAATGATTTTGGCTGGATAGTGCTCAGTGCAAGAACATTAGTTTGGGATGAACTGGACAACTGAACCATAGAGAAAAGAAAACTTATGGTCTTACCGCGATAGCATTGCAGAACAAACAACAAACTCTATGTGAAGCTCTCTATATTGAACAAACAGGCCAAACCCTACGCCAAAGGATTAATGGACATAAATCTGACATCAGGAATCACAAGACAGAGAAATCAGTAGGAAAACACTTCAATCTCCCAGGACATTCTATACAAGATCTCAAAGTAGTCAGTTTTAAAAGATTCAGTGAAACAAAATTATTTTATGTTATCTTTGTTCTCTAATTTTATATGACATCAAATAAATATAATGGCTTCAGGGCAGACATTTCCAAACAGTTAATGAGTAAGTTTAGCCTTATGTTCCTCTAACTGATCATTAACTGGCAGCAATTACCCTTCTTGTCATTTATTATTGCTTCATTACACCCAAATTGCCATACAGAATACTTGCTTAGTAGCTGGCATTTGAATCTATGTTTTCATTCTTCGATAGCTCCAGTTCCAAAGGCATACCCTTCAGAAGACTTCAGATATCTTCAGTGACTGATCTGGAGTAACTTGCAGTCATTTCACCTCTATGCTTCTAGAAGAGACATGAAGGGAACTGCTAAGAAAACATATTACTATGGGATAGGAAGCAAATGTAGTAAAAATAACATAGGGGAAAAGCTACTTCTTCAGTGTCATTTGGAGACAATAAATTTATAGCAGGTGTGGAGAACTTTTAGGCCTCTTGATGTTGCTGGACTCCAACTCTCACTCCATCATCATAGGATAAAATGGTCTCTTCTCCTGTCCAGATCAAGATTCTTACATTATAGTTGTAGAGTGATTGTCACTGCCAGGTAGGCTAGAGATTAGTGGAACCATGTTGCTCCTGTAACACAAAAAAACTTTGGGTGATAGCTGTCGAGGCGGGATTCGGGAGCAAGTCAACAATAACTCACAAGGTTTCAGTGAAGTTAATGCAAAGAAACCCAACAGGTTGGGCCTAGTGATCACAGCAACTCTACCCAGTAGGTCTTGCCTCAATGAGGCAGTTGTGAGGACTGAAGGCCTTCCCACAGCTCCCTAAGTCCCCCTCCTTCTGTGACCAGTTCCCCTCCTCCCTGGTCTCCCAGAACATGAAGAGGGATGAAGAGAGCAGAGCAAAGAGAGACAAGATGAAGGAGCTTCAGGTTGCCAGAGAAGGTCCCAGGGGAGGAGGATACTTAGGGAGCTGTGGGAAGCCAGAACAAGCTGGACAATTGAATGCTTTAAATTCATTTCCTTGGTAACCATCTATATCCATCATATGATAACTAGTGATCAACACGGTTGTAGAACTTCCATATGTCAGCACAATGTGCAGTCATTGGTTGTTTTAAAAGTGGGGATATAAAACGGAAAGCAGGAAGTGATTCTCATCCTTTTCTGCATGTGGCCCTCTCAGACAAGAGCAAAAATGATGACAGTTGTGACAGCTACGATGAAGACGTCATGTTGGGTAGAAACATAAAAAGACAAGTCTGAGCCTCCTGTCACTCTCTCTAGTTCAACTTATTTCTCCCTGTGCTGTTTTGCTACATTATTTTTAAGGAGAGCCTAAACAAGCCACCTAACTGAAAGCAATGAGTGATGGAGATTTAATGGTGGGAAGGCTAATGAAACATTAAAGACTTTTCCATTTGGAGTTATTATCTCGGTTTTTCTAAGTCCTAATTGATTATCCATGCATCTGATTTGGAATAAAAGGATTCCTTCTCAAACCTATAAATTCTCAGCTAACCTTTTCACAGTCTTGTAATGAAACGAGTAAACAATTCATATTTTGACAGAAGTTACTCCCACATCACGTAGTTCTGTTGACTGCTAGTGCAAGTCAGGTTTCTCTGCTACGGTCTTTGCATTTGTCAGCCCCCCCCCTCCCAGCTCCACCAGTTTCATATTTCTGCATCTTTTGGTGGCTGCCACATACATCTGGGAGATGACACATCAACAGTCATAATGGCACACTTAAGTTGACACACAGAAGTGGCATCATTTGCAGAAGTATGGAGTGTGGACAGCAGGCAGCAAAGCTGGACAAATCAATAATCTGGGGTGTGTGTGTTTCTCTCATTTTAATTGCATTTTGAAATATCCCCGTGAGAATTTGTCAGCCTTTTGGGTGCACCTTTCTCCTAATATACCCATTTTTCTGTATGCAGTCATGCCCAGCGAACAGATTTTTCCAAAGCACTTCCCCCTAATACAGGCACCCCCAAACTGCGGCCCTCCAGATGTTTTGGCCTACAACTCCCATGATCCCTAGCTAACAGGACCAGTGGTCGGGGAAGATGGGAATTGTAGTCCAAAGCATCTGGAGGCTGAAGTTTGGGGATGCCTGCCCTAATATAATGCACTGTGTGCGTTAGTTTGACTAACACAGACATAAACACATTTATTTACACTTTCCACTAATTTATGGATTTTTGTAAATAAATGCAGTAATGCCACTTGGCAACACTCTTTCTCCATGTGAAAAGTGACAAATCTATATAACAAACCATATTTGATCCTTTTTTTCAGAGAACAATTGCTCACAGGTACCTAGAAATGTCTCATTATAGCTTTGCTGCCTGAATGTGCTTTTCACTCTTCTGTCTTCTCAGTCTATGAAGCATTTCAGCTTCAGGGTGGGAATGGTGCAACCATTATTTATTATAAAAATCAGGGTCTGGAGGGCAAACACCTTCCAACTAAGCTTAAAATATGTGAACGTCCTTATTTTAAAGTAAGTGATTACCTTGGTTCTTTGGTAAATCTAAGCATACATCTGGGATTAACAAAGCTGTTTTTCCTTTCAAGAAGGAAAATAGCGGGTGCCTTCTGTGTGCATGTACCGTATATTTCTCTGCAGCCAAATCTAGTGTTTATCTGCCACCCCCAGGGTTCTCTTAAAATCAACACTTCATTTCATAAGGGTGTTCTGAGGTAAATACATTTTTTAATAAATAAACACTCATCATCACGTCCAGGAAGGAAATGAGGAAATATGCTCATGTATATTTCTGGCAATAGGCTTACCTATTCCAGAAAAGTGAGTCTCCTGCTAGATTTTTGAGTTTGTGCCCAGTTAATTACTCATCAGCTACCCAAAATGATAACAAATGTGAAGAGTAGCTGAAATCTTTTTCATGCTGAAGTGTTTCCAAGACTTTATCATCAGAGCTGCCTTACAACAACACGTTTGTTCTTTGTCTCATCCATCAAGTTAGTGATAAGAGGGGTTTTTTGTGTGCGTGTCTTAGACAGATTATTTTCTGTCAGGCACCCTGATCAATGAGACTTAACATCTGAATGAATGAGTTTTGCTTATGATTTCTTACGCTCCTGGCCATGGCGAAAGTCTCCTAGGGAGAGTAATGGATACATCACATTTGGACCCCCTGCCTTCAAAGTGCTCACGATATGTGATGGTCACTATGATGACCAGGGCCGTCTTTAGCATATGCGGCACCGGGGTGCAAAGATCCACCCAGCACCCCTAAATTGAGTTCAGCCCCGCCCCAGCACCGTTGTGAATGACAAGCGCCACCGCTCTGTGTGTGTGTGTGTGTTTAGTAGGTGTGGGTGAGGATTGTGCTGCTCTCTCCCCTGCCTCCCCTCATCTCCCCCGCCCTGTGCAGCCCTCCCGCCCCCAGCCAGGCCAAGCAAGCAATACTCACCATATTACAAATGGAGGCGAAGTTTCTAAAGGTTGCAGTGATCCCACTCTGCCATCTTTATGAGGTGAAAACCAGAATGGTTATGGCTGGGGAGGATCAGTCAGAAAGAGACCAGAAGGAGCAGGGAGAGGCGGGGGGGGGGGAAGTGGAGAGAAATGGAAGGTCTGCCGAGGCGGGGGGAAGGTGGAGAGAGAGGGGGGGGGAGATTGGCTGCTCCGCCTCGGGGCTCTGCAGGATCAGAGGCAGAGGGCACCCCCACCCCCCTTCCCTATTCTGTCGGCTGCTTCCGCCGCTCTCAGACCCACCCATGACCCACTGGGGGTGGCCAGGGTCTCCTTCTCAGTAGCAGCAGCAGTGCGGCATTTCTGGGGGCAATTGGCTTCTCTCGTGGGTGTGTAGCTGCCACCAGGCGAGCGGGGCTAAGCACAGATCAGCTGCGCTTGTTTCCAGCAGCTGAGACAGGCACCATCTCAATCCCCCCACTTTCTTTCCTCCTGCTCCTCCTCTTTCTCCTCCTCCTCCTCCTTCCCCTGCAGTGGGTGCTGTTGCTCCTCTTCCCTTCTCTCCATTGCAGCCCAGCGCCCAGCGGTCGACTTTGACAGCAGCCGGGGAAGGGGAGGTCAGGGTCGGGTGAGTGGCGTCGCCATGAGCCAACTGCCCCGGGGAGCTTAGGCGGCTTCAGCGGTGGGTGCCCCCAGAATTTGGCGCCCGGGTGCCCCACACCCCTTGCACCCCCGGGTAAAGACGGCTCTGATTATGACCCTCAGTTGCTTTGTGAAATGGTCCTCATTTTTCTAGGACATCTGGAAGCTGACAGGAGAAGAGAAGGGAGGAGACAGGGCCCAGGGCCCTCTCCTCTTTCTTCAGGAACAAACATTAAATCAGGCAGGAGCAGGGGCCCTTTGGCCTCCACCTGTTGCTGAACTACAACTCCCACCATCCCTTGCCATTGGGCATGCTCGCTAGGGCTGATGAAAGTTTTAGTTCAGCAACATCTGGATGGCCAAAGTGTCCTGACTCTTGCAATAACTGATTGAGAACAAGGGACTGGATGAAAGGGAAGGGCTTCAGCTGCTGCTCCTGGATATTTAAGCAGACATGGTGAGAGGGATTGCTTGTCTTTCTATAATCAAGCATCTTTTAATTTTGATTCAGTAGAAATATCTATTTTCAGCTGTAAAGTCGAAGGCTCCAGGTTTTTTTGCTCCAGGTTCCACATTGCCTATACTGATGTACATATATCATCTCAGTATATGCACAGATATGAGCATGTGCATAATATTGCACATAAACGCAGGCATGTGCATAAGGTGATATCTAAATCCAGAAGACCATGTGGGAGAGAGTAATTATGTGGTTACATTCCATGGTAGTGCTACAGTATCTACACTGATGTGGGAAATGAACTTGTTGCTGGCTCCTCTGACTTAATTTTCCATGTCCAGCTATTTCCCAAAGAAGCATGGGAAGTGACCATGGGGAGAGCAACAACTTGGGGTTTGATCTTTGCAAATTCTTATGCAAAATGACTTGAGTCATGCCTCTTGGACTATTGTGCAGATCAGCACTTATATCTATCCATGCGTTTTTGCACCTCTGCACAGGTTGTAATGCACTTTGCAGCAATTTAAACCTATCTGAGTATATATTTTAAATATATGTATACAGATATACCGGTATATATAGAGAGAGATAAATTATACATTTTTATTTTAAAAATACACATCTAAATACATATTTTGAGAGGAAATACAACATTTCAATGTGCCTTGAAATGTAGATGTTAAGGGGAAATAACTGAAGAAAAGAATCAGAATTTATTGAGAAGTTGGAAAGCAATGGTATTATGATTAAAAACTACACAGTCTATTAAAAAAACCAGATTGGTCCATTCCCAGTAGATACCATGCCACACTTGAAATGGAAAAAACTGGTCCAAATTCTGCAGATAATTGAATATTGCTCTGCAATACTCCCACTTTCTTGCAGTAGAAATACCAATATTTTCCCTTTTGTTTAATTCCTCTTCATTGTGCCTAAATTAAAATGTATAAAGGAATCAAACCAAAGTAGGGGATTGAGACTTCAATAGTGATAATTAGGAATTGGGGAGGGGTAGTCAATTCAGTTCACATTTAAAGGCAACCTCACATAATTCACACTTCCCAAATGAGAACCGAATCATTGCCATCCTTCAGAATTAAAATTTTCTAGATTCCACATTTGTCAATACAAAAATGTGAAATATACAAAAATGCAAATTCTAGGGTAAAGTGTGCATAGAAATGTGTATACCGTAATAGTAAAACTAGCATACAAAAATGCATTCTATGCAAAAATTGCTTTGCAGAAATGTGTATTTTAGGCAAAAGTGCTTACTGAAATTTGTATATTAGGAAAAATTCTCACCAAAAGGCTAATGAATTTTAATAGCGGGTTTATTATTATTTTTGTATAAATGTAGATAACTAAATTTAGGATTGGAAAAACATGAAATTGAGTGAAACCAGAATGGGCATATTTGCCCATCCCTAATGACAATGCAGAGAGATTTCAGTGACTGTGGGGGGAATAACAGCAAAGGTCAAAAGCCTTTTCTTAGCTCATAACAAATTGAAATGCAATCAGTCCTGAGAGATAATTGTATACAGTCTGGAGCATAATACAAAAAGAGTTGCCGTGTCTCTTAAATAGTGCCCCGAAACCAATTTCTTCCACTGCTTTAAATGAAATGGATAAATTAATTAAAGACTATCCATGACTTTACAGAACTCATTGATTAAGTAATGATAGTTAACAAGGCATTATTCAGTTCATGTCTCTGTAGTGCAAACAAGAAGGATTAAAAATGGGAAAAAATAACATAATCTTATATTTCCCCCTGGATATTGATTTGTGGAGCCCCAAGACTGTTCTGAAAATGATTCGTGTAGTCCATATCTGTCATGGAAACAAATGCATTCCTTGGGTGGCTGAGCAACATGAGGTGAAATAAATTCCTCAGAAACGCATTCCCTGAAGGCTCCTATCCATTACTGTTACAAGTTTGCAATGGAAATGGCTGGATTTCTATGTAGAGGGCAAGATCAAATTTAAAGCCTTGTGAAAAATGCATTAGGAGGAGGGGGAACCCGTACAAATATAATATACACAATATATTAGCAGTGCGTATGGATGGAAATGAAACATCTATTTATTTAGGAAATACATGGAGTTTATCAACGTAAATGTGGAACAACTCAAATCCAAAAGTTAATCCAAAAAGTAATAAAGGTGAAAAATAAGGTGCAATCTGATGTCTGCATATAGCAAGGGAATTAGCACATTGCTATTCCATGTAAACACATAGACTGCAACTCCTGTGGCAGGGGTGATCACTATCAGTCAAAAGAACCATCCTCACCCAACCCCTGATTTTAGTCTAAACTCTTTCAAATGTCTGCTGTCTGCCCTTTCACGGAGCATTATGGATTATTATGGATTAATGTCAAAGCCTGTTGCTTTGGTATAAAGCAGTATTTAAAGGTCGTCTTCTTCCATCTGCAGCATGTACTTCAAAGCATGTCTGCCTTCATTCAGGAACCTGAGCGTTTTAAGAGGAATTCAAGCACGGGGCCATTCAGCAGTTCCCTGTCCCTTACCGAGACACTTAATGGATTAGTTAATCTTCTTTTTGCAAAAGAATTGCGGTTTGGCATCATCTGCAGAGCCAAAGTTACGGGCCCAACTGTACCACTACAACAACACTATACCTTGTACCTACAAGGTCTCTCAGCAGTACCGCCATGTGTGATCAGCCCTGGGTGAGAGGCCTGTCTTGCCAAAGGCAAGGTGGTTCTGAGATTCAGAAGCAATACAAAATGCACAAATGAGTGAGAAGATTAAAGGTTTTATTCTAAAATGGAAAGCAATGTATACATACCAAGCAAGCACTTCAATCTGCCACTTGGAAGCCCTCAAGAAGCAGCAAAGTGGCTCCCCCAGGTAGCCTGTTTGCATGACCCAGTGGCCCATCAGTCCGTTCACGAGCGTCAAATAAATTCTGCCCAAACCACCCGATTTTATAGATACAGTAGCCTGTATGGCTTCCAAGACTGGCTATGTGCAGATCATCCGTTAGCCACCCCCTCCCAATGCCTCACTTTCTCAAAACAATGTCCAACGTTAAAGAAGGTACCCAGCCTTATCCTCCACAACTGATGAAGGCAGCTGTGTGTGTGTGTGGGGGGTCATCTCTTCCCAACGTCCTCAGGACATTAAAGACTGTTCTCACACCATCAAAAAACTTAACAAGAGCAGAAGCCCTCTACAGAAACATAGGAAGCTGTGTTATACCGAGCCTGACCATTGTTCCATCTGTGCTATTGGCATTTCCACCCCACCCTCTGCAGGGTTTCATGCAACCCACGGCCTGGTCCTGTCAGACACTCTGGGGAATTCTTCCTTTTGAACTTCAACCCAGCAGCTCCTAGGATCTAGTTTAGCTAGTGTTTGATTTAAGGCTATAACATGACACCGGAAGATCCTGAACTGAAATAGTCTAGCAAATTTCATGCAGGTATGTGGAAAATATTGAACACTGGAAACTGTTTTTCCGCATAAAGCTTCGTTATGTGAACTGGAACTGTGAACATGATTGGCACATTACCGTTACATTCTATTGTACTTCTAGCCCTCCTCCCTCAAAAGAGCCCCGCAGTTTGTGGGAAAGTCATTTGGCACAAAACTCACTGCTCTACAACTTCTAGCTTAATTTTTATAGAACCCCCATGTAGTGTGATATTTTAAGATACTAACAACCTTAGTGAAAAATTCCACTCTTCATGCCAAGACATGTTTAATAAATATAAACTGCTGTGCTTCCAAGGCATGTGCAAATTGTGAAACTGTATTGGCATATGATCCCCTAGGCAGAAACAGCACTGGCAATATTATAGGAGTCCAGAGTGGGGGGGAGGCAAGTAACATCATACCAAGAGGGGAATAGCTGACTTGATTAGCACCCCTTTAGAATAGATAGTGTTGAATGGTTGGTTCCAGGAAAGGTTATTTTGGTTGTGCTGGGATGGAATGTAACTCTCAGCTGATAGCCTTCATTACACACTGACATCCTGGAAACTAGTTCTATGTCAGATTACCTTCTCATTTACGAGAGATACGTTACTGTATATAAAATGTCTGATGGGTCTTCTGAAGCATAGGTCCATTGATTTCGATTGTCAAGCATAGGTCCATTGATTTCAGTTGTCAAGAGAACCTATTTTGGTCATGCTCACTAGTCATTAAAACTAGGGTTGCCATATTTCAAAAAGTAAAAACCAGGACACCCTGAAAGTTGTTGAGCTTTTTCTTTTTTCAAAAATGCAAAAAAAAGAAGCAAAAAAACCCACCTTATTTTTCGATTGACTTGCCTAAGATCCAGGACAAACCGCCGCCTTTTAGAAATCCCCCCTGGACGTCAATTTTGAAATCCTGATAATGTCTGGGAAAATCTGGACTAGTCTTCTTCTTCTTCTTCTTCTTCTTCTTCTTCTTCTTCTTCTTCTTCTTCTTCTTCTTCGCCAAACCTTTATTAGGCATCACAAATATAGGCCATCATACAACATCCATATATATAAAGTGGACGCTTGGGTTGCGAACGTGATCCGTGTGGGAGGCACGTTTGCAACCTGCAGCACCATGTCTGTGCACACGTGGGTCGCAATTCGGTGCTTCTGTTTTAGCGCTTCTGCGCATGTGTGAGCACCGAAACCTGGAAGTAACCCGTTCCGGTACTTCCGGGTTCGGCTTGGTGTACAACCTGAAAACGCGCAACCTGAAGCGTCTCTAACCCGAGGTATGACTGTATAGTTTTAACTATTATAACTATTTTGGTGGTGGAAATGGCCACTTGGCAGAATCTGCAGTCTACTCCAGTTTTTAAGGATTCTCAATAACTATATTGGTAGATAAAGCCACCAATATCCTAAAGTCATTGCGCAAAACAGAATGACTTCCACTTGCATAATGGAACTTCTCTTCCCTTTCCTCCCTTCCTGTGCACCCCCCCCCAATAATCTGCTCTGGAGATTGCCATGATCATCCATACTAGTTTGGGGAGGGGAGGAGGGGCATGTGCAGGAAAAGAGGGAGGTTAAGTTTCACTTTATGAGCAGACATTGTTCTGTTTTTGTAATGGCTTAGTTGGATTCAAACCACAGTATGAAAATATATTCATTAGGACCAATCAAAATGCCAACAAGTCATAAGCAAACTTTCGAGCTCTTAAGAACCCTTCATCAGGCTACTTGTCACTGCAGATTTGTTTGTAAATCCTCTAATAGGCTAGGATGCAGATCTTGCAAAGACATCTTCAGATGTCCTGAGTAGCTCAACCATTACTATAATTGAATATTTTGAACAATACCATGTAGAAGGGCCTTCTCGGTAGTGGCACCCGCCCTGTGGAACGCCCCTGCATCAGATGTCAAGGAAATAAGCAGCTATCCTAATTTTAAAAGACAGCCCTGTTTAGGGAAGTTTTTAATATTTAATGCTGTATTGTTTTAATACTCGATTGGGGGCCGCCCAGAGTGGCTGGGAAGACTCAGCCAGATGGGAGGGGTACAAATAATAAATTGTTGTTGTTGTGGTGGTGGTGGTTGTGGTTGTTGTTTAATGGTGATGCATGAAGAACAATGAGAAATTTGGTGACACTAACCATCTTCTGTTGCCTGCATTTTGTGTTAAATCTACCCATTTGTTTGGGGAAGGTGTGCAATGGTGACATCTAGGACAAGTTTATTTGAAGATTCCTATAATTCTGCTTGTGTAAATGTGTATTCAGCACTGGAAATAAAAACTAACAACCTATGTGCCAAAAACAGCACAGGGTGATGATTAAGAAGCAACATGGAATGAATCAACAGTGAGTCTTGGTCAAGGATTCCTGGTCAGCCTCCATGGAAAAGTTGAGGTCTTTGGTATGTTCTTTCCGGTAGGACTGGCACATACTGCTCTCATTTGCAGTATTTTCGATTTCAGAGTCAATCCCAATCTATGAGTGGTAACTCCTAGCCAATTCTTTGGTATGCATGATTCCATGCAGCATAGCCAAAAAGAATCAATGGCCACTTTCTGGAATGGTGCTACAATGCCCCCACTAGTATCTCTATGTGTGGATAGCTTCTCCTGGCTTACCTATGCAGCTTGCCTCACAATGGCTAATCTCGCCATTTGATCGGCCTGCAGAGATGGGTCTGGGAGGGCTTTCAACATCAAAACTTTTATTGAAGGTGGCATTTCATAGTCTGGCATCTGTAGTGGCAGATGGCTTGGGGCATCATCATCAGCCATCATTGTCCCTGGCTTGCTGACAAGCACACAGTCACAGGCACTAAGCAAAAAATAAATAAAAATGCCAGCACAGCATGTGAAGTGACATAATTAAGTAGCATAGGCTTAACTTTGGGAAAGTATCTGAAAAATAATTTGTGCGATCAATACAAATCACAAGCATGTAGCTATAGATGTGAATCGTCGATTTTCTGGACACCTGTAATAATAGCAGAGTGTTTTTCCTGAAAGTTAACGTATAGCTATGTTTAGCGGGTGAAATGTTTCTTAAATATTAAGCAATTGGTGCTTCAGTCACTTTCCATCTTGAATTTACTGGTTCTATTGTTGTTATTGTATATTATAATTGATGGGTTTGTAAGCCAACTTGAGTGGCTATTGTCAGAAAGACAATAGATTTAGTAAATTATAAGAAGGTGATTTCTAGTAGGCTTATTAATATTGTTCTGCTGCAAACATTTCAGAGCCCCAGAGCTCTCAGTTGTGGACATCTAAAGGTGATGTCATTCTTGGAGCTCTCTGTAGCTTGAGTGTCACTATTTTATGGTTAATGCCGTTATACTTTGACCAGAGTAGCCACTTGGTATGGCTTTTCCATCTTGCAAAATGTACATTTCCCTCCTTTGACCCTGACAAAATTGCATTGGTGCAGGATTATATATCTGGGTTTGTCAGCAGACATTGCAGGAAACTGCATTTCCTTTATACTGATGACCTGGTTGACAAGAACCATTATTTTAACAGAATGTATTAAAGTGTTTGCACAGCTAAGGCCTTTACTTCAGCAGGAGCAAGGGCTAAATATGTAACCGTTTTCAGGCAGACCCACTCATAGTCTCTGCATGCAAGATAGACCTACTGTATATCACCTTAGAAATCTCCAAAATTGAAATGCCCAGAGAGACAAGGTAGTTCTGCAGTGTGAAGGGCAACTCCACGACTTGGTGCATGGAAACAGCAGTGTACTGGAGCAGGGACACAAGGAAGTGCAGTCCCAGTACATTTTTCATACCAGAAATAATGACGTCACCTGCAGAAATGGTATTTGCCAGTCGGTAGTTGTTGTAAGCTTGCTGAGCTGGAGAACAGGCCTGGTGATGATCCCAAGACTCAGACAGTGATTGGCACAAGGTGAATTTCATGGCCAAGCAGGGATGCAAACCCAGGTCTCATAAGAATGTCAGAAGAGCTCTGCTTGTTCAAGCCAAAGGCCCATCTATTCCAGAATCCCGTTCTCACCTTGGCTAATGAGATGGTGGTGGGAAGCCCACAAGCAGGAGCTAAGTGCAACAATGCTCTCCCCAGTTGTGATTCCCAGCAACTCATATTCACCCTGTCTCCTATAGCAGAGAGAGAGCATAGCCATCATAATAGCCCTTAGCCTCTATGAATTTGTCTAGTTCTCTTTTAAAGCCTTCTAAGTTGGTCGCCGTTACATCTTGTAGGAGCAAATTCTATGCACATTCTATGTGCTGAGTGAGGAAGTACTTGCTTTTCTCTGTCCTGAATCTTCCAATAATCAACTTCATTGGATGTTACTGTGGTGTATGTGGTCTGTCTCCGTCATGCCTAGTCTGTAAAAGAAACTCCGCCCTTCTCTGGGTGTGGTCATCTCCTCCCACAGTGGAGTGGGAACTAGTTGGAGCCTTGCCTGGGTAGGAAGCCTGCTGCGATGCTGTGTTGATGACATAAATACAGTTATTAGAGTTTTCCTTCTCCTGTTGCTTTTTTTAAATTAATTTTTATTAGTTTTCGCATACCACATATTCCATTATCAGACATTTGGGCTCATTACATTCATTATCTTTACAAATTCTCTATAATTCTCAAATAAAAATACAACTTAGTATAGTAATAATAACAACAACTCTTAAAGTTCAAACCTAAAGTTACAAAAATTTCCGATGATCGACTTCCACACTACTTTCTTCTGCTATTTTTATATTCATATGTTTGGTTGCGCGGTATAACATTCCTTATCGTTTCAGTCTATTTTCAACATTCTTCATATCATTTTTAAACCTTCATCCTCTTTTTTTTGTACTCATATTTTCTTGTTTAATCCTCTTTTTGTATATATATATATATAAAAATATATATATGCGTATTTATTTATTCATTTATTTATTTATTTTTACTATACATTGTACTGTATTTTCTATCTGTATGTCCAATAAAGATTTTTAATTTGTTGTTGTGAGTTTGTTTCCTTCTGTGAGTAATTTCTTATTTAAGATGTTATTTTGTTTCAACTATCTTATCTATATATGCTATAAATTTTCCCCATTCTTTCATGTACACCTCACTGCCTTGCTGTCTTATTCTCGATGTTAGTTTTGCAATTTCCATATATTCCACCACTTTCCTTCTCCAGTCTTCTACTGATGGAATTAACTCTTGTTTCCAGACCTGAGCTAGAATTACCCTCGCTCCTGTAGTCGCATATAGGAACCATTTGACATCATCCTTCGCATCATCTTTCCCCACCATTTCCCAACAGGAATGCCTCCGGCTTCTTTTTTATTGTATATTTGAGAATCTTTTTGATCTCATTATATATATCCTCCCAATATTTTTTGACTCTTTCACAGGACCACCACATGTGTATGAAGTTGCCTTCCTTAGATTTACATTTCCAACATTTCGTATCTCCTGACTTGTACATTTTGTATAGCTTAGTTGGTGTAACCCCTTCATGGATCAATGCCTTGTCGTGGCGAAGGGGCTTGAATAACTCAGAGAAGCTATGAGCTATGCCATGCAGGGCCACCCAAGATGGACAGGTCATAGTGGAGAGTTTTGACTAAACGTGATCCACCTGGAGAAGGAACTGGCAAGCCACTCCAGTATCCCTGCCAAGAAAACTCCATGGACAAAGACAACAGGCATATAAAAGTTATGACGCTGGAAGATGAGCCCCTCAGGTCGGAAGGCGTCCAACATGCTACTGAGGAAGAGCGGAGGACAAGTACAAGTAGATTCAGAGCTGATGAAGCGGCTGGGCCAAAGCCGAAAGGACGCTCAGTTGCGGATATGCCTGGAAGCGAAAGGAAAGTCCGATGCTGTAAAGAAAAATATTGCATAGGAACCTGGAATGTAAGAACTATGAGTGGAGGTAAGCTGCATGTGGTCAAAAATGAGATGACAAGAATAAATATCGACATCCTGGGCATCAGTGAACTAAAATGGAAGGGAATGGGCGAATTCAGTTCGGATGACTATCATATCTACTACTGTGGGCAGGAATCCTGTAGCAGAAATGGAGTGGCCCTCATAGTCAACAAAAGAGTGGCAAAAGCTGTAATGGGATGCAATCTCAAAAATGACAGAATGATCTCGATACGAATCCAAGGCAGACCTTTTAACATCACAGTAATCCAAGTTTATGCACCAACTACCGGTGCTGAAGAAAGTGAAATTGACCAATTCTATGAAGACCTACAACACCTTCTAGAAATGACACCAAAGAAGGATGTTCTTCTCATTACTGGGGACTGGAATGCTAAAGTAGGGAATCAAGAGATAAAAGGAACAACTGGCAAGTTTGGCCTTGGAGTTCAAAATGAAGCAGGGCAAAGGCTAATAGAGTTCTGTCAAGAGAACAAGCTGGTCATCACAAACACTCTATTCCAACAACACAAGAGACGACTCTACACATGGATATCACCAAATGGACAGCATCGAAATCAGATTGATTATATTCTCTGCAGCCAAAGATGGAGAAGCTCCATACAGTCAGCAAAAACAAGACCTGGAGCTGACTGTAACTCAGATCATCAGCTTCTTATAGCAAAATTCCAGCTTAAACTGAAGAAAGTAGGAAAAACCACTGGGCCAGTAAGATACAATCTGAATCAAATCCCTTATGAATACACAGTGGAAGTGAGGAACAGGTTTAAGGATTTAGATTTGGTGGACAGAGTGCCTGAAGAACTATGGATGGAGGCTCGTAACATTATACAGGAGGCAGCAATGAAAACCATCCCAAGGAAAAGGAAATGCAAGAAAGCAAAATGGCTGTCCAACGAGGCCTTACAAATAGCGGAGGAGAGGAGGCAAGCAAAATGCAAGGGAGATAGGGAAAGATACAGGAAACTGAATGCAGATTTCCAAAAAACAGCAAGGAGAGACAAGAGGGTCTTCTTAAATGAGCAATGCAAAGAAATAGAGGAAAACAATAGAATGGGGAAAACCAGAGATCTGTTCAAGAAAATTGGAGATATGAAAGGAACATTTCGTACAAAGATTACCATAATCAAGGACAAAAGTGGTAAGGACCTAACAGAAGCAGAAGACATCAAGAAGAGGTGGCAAGAATACACAGAGGAATTATACCAGAAAGATATGGAGGTCTCGTACACCTCAGGTAGTGTGGTTGCTGACCTTGAGCCAGACATCTTGGAGAGTGAAGTCAAATGGGCCTTAGAAAGCATTGCTAATAACAAGGCCAGTGGAAGTGATGATATTCCAGCTGAACTGTTTAAAATTTTAAAAGATGATGCTGTTAAGGTGCTACACCCAATATGCCAGCAAGTTTGGAAAACTCAGCAATGGCCAGAGGATTGGAGAAGATCAGTCTACATCCCAATTCCAAAGAAGGGCAGTGCCAAAGAATGCTCCAACTACCGCACAATTGCGCTCATTTCACACGCTAGCAAGGTTATGCTTAAAATTCTACAAGGCAGGCTTAGGCAGTATGTGGACCGAGAACTCCCAGAAGTGCAAGCTGGATTTCGAAAGGGCAGAGGAACCAGAGACCAAATAGCAAACATGCGCTGGATTATGGAGAAAGCTAGAGAGTTCCAGAAAAACGTCTACTTCTGCTTCATTGACTATGCAAAAGCCTTTGACTGTGTCGACCACAGCAAACTATGGCAAGTTCTTAAAGAAATGGGAGTGCCTGATCACCTCATCTGTCTCCTGAGAAATCTCTATGTGGGACAAGAAGCTACAGTTAGAACTGGATATGGAACAACTGATTGGTTCAAAATTGGGAAAGGAGTACGACAAGGTTGTATATTGTCTCCCTGCTTATTTAACTTATATGCAGAATTCATCATGCGAAAGGCTGGACTAGATGAATCCCAAGCCGGAATTAAGATTGCTGGAAGAAATATCAACAACCTCAGATATGCAGATGACACAACCTTGATGGCAGAAAGCGAGGAGGAATTAAAGAACCTTTTAATGAGGGTGAAAGAGGAGAGCGCAAAATATGGTCTGAAGCTCAACATCAAAAAAACCAAGATCATGGCCACTGGTCCCATCACCTCCTGGCAAATAGAAGGGGAAGAAATGGAGGCAGTGAGAGATTTTACTTTCTTGGGCTCCTTGATCACTGCAGATGGTGACAGCAGTCACGAAATTAAAAGACGCCTGCTTCTTGGGAGAAAAGCAATGACAAACCTAGACAGCATCTTAAAAAGCAGAGACATCACCTTGCCGACAAAGGTCCGTATAGTTAAAGCTATGGTTTTCCCAGTAGTGATGTATGGAAGTGAGAGTTGGACCATAAAGAAGGCTGATCGCCGAAGAATTGATGCTTTTGAATTATGGTGCTGGAGGAGACTCTTGAGAGTCCCATGGACTGCAAGAAGATCAAACCTATCCATTCTTAAGGAAATCAGCCCTGAGTGCTCCCTGGAAGGACGGATCGTGAAGCTGAGGCTCCAATACTTTGGCCACCTCATGAGAAGAGAAGAATCCTTGGAAAAGACCCTGATGTTGGGAAAGATTGAGGGCACTAGGAGAAGGGGACGACAGAGGACAAGATGGTTGGATAGTGTTCTCGAAGCTACGAACATGAGTTTGACCAAACTGCGGGAGGCAGTGCAAGACAGGAGTGCCTGGCGTGCTATGGTCCATGGGGTCACGAAGAGTCGGACACGACTAAACGACTAAACAAAAGTTGGTGTAAGGTACCACCTGTATATCATTTTGTACATATTTTCTTTTAAGATTGTGCAAGCCGTAAATTTCATTCCTACATTCCATAGTTTAAACCACTCTGCATATTCTATATTATGTCCCAGATCCATCGCCCATTTAATCATCACACTCTTTGTTTCTTCATCTTTAGTGTTCCATTCCAGTAGGAAATCATAAATTTTTGATATGTTTTTTTCCTCACTTGATAATACTGTTTTTTCTAATATTGTCTAATATTAGAAAATATTGCTTTTCTGGTATCGGGGCAGAACTATTGCAAAGATTCTTCACACAGTGCCCTTCCAAATTCATGGGATACTATAGTCCCCAAATTCTAGTATTACGAGAGAGCTTCCTTGTCTACTTTTCCCATACCATGTACAGTCATACCTCGGTTTAAGTACGCCTCAGTTTGAGTATTTTCAGTTTAAGTACTCCGCGGACCTGTCTGGAACGGATTAATCCACTTTCCATTACTTTCAATGGTAAAGTTCGCTTCAGGTTAAGTACGCTTCAGGTTAAGTACGGACTTCCGGAACCAATTACACTCATACCTCGGGTTAAGTACGCTTCAGGTTGAGTACTCCGCGGACCCGTCTGGAACGGATTAATCCACTTTCCATTACTTTCAATAGGAAAGTTCGCTTCAGGTTCAATACGCTTCAGGTTAAGTACAGACTTCCGGAACCAATTGTGTTTGTAAACCGAGGTACCACTGTACAATATTATATAATTTTATCCTCTGTGAGAGTCCCATATGATAGCCACTACATTGCCAGTTTACTATTCTATGACTATCAGCAGTTCCTCATAAAACACTATTATGCTATTAATTGAAGTTAGCTATAAATTAAAGTTATGCTATAAAGTACTGCTCTTTGGAGAGGGGATTCAATAATATATATTGGATCAACGCAGTTACCTGAATGTTTGGACTCTCCTTAAAAGTGTGGTTATGGGAGCTGTCACGATGAGACACTGCATTTCAAAAGTTGCCACTACACCATTGTGGCAACTACACTACAATTCATCATGTAACAACCATACAGTAAGCTCTACATGTCACATTTTTAGTTTTTTGTGTCCTTAGGGGGAAGGCATGATAGAGGTGTAGATGATTATGATTGCAAGCTGCCCACAGAAAACTGGCTAGCCACAGCTGGAAGCAGAATACTGGGTCAGTATGGGGCTGGCCACTGTTGGAAATTAAGTGATCTGAACAAGCAATGGTCTTATCTTCTTGTGAGTACTGTTGACCTCTGTGTGGTTTTCTTTCTCATTTTTTTAAAACTACAACATCTTCATAGTTTCTGGCTGTGCTTAGACTCCCCTTTCTCTCATTCCTTTCCCTTCCAGACCTCCCTTAACCTCTTCCCATCACCAATTTAGCTGCTGGTGGAAAATATTGATTCATTTCAGACTTTTTTTGCCACAGTCCTGGGGGCTTGGTGAATCAAAGTTCCATTTAAAACATGCAGTTTTATAGATCTATTTTAGATTTTTTAAAAAAAATAAAATTAAATACAGATTGCCTGATTTAGAAGAATAATCACGAATCAGACAAGTCAATTTCGGCAAAAGAGTTTGCAGGCCAATTCAGCTTTGATAAATGCCGCCCTTTGTTCCTTGTTTCAAGGACAATTTGTTTCCTGCTGATTCTACTGACTTTTAAAATTGCTGCACATACAATAAGGGAAGCCAGTGTGTTTGGACAGCGGGGTGGGGGGAATCTTGTGTTTATAACAAATGGCTCTGACTACTACAAAAAAAAGAAGAAGGAAAAAGAAGGGGGGGAGGGAGAACACACCACACATGAGCATGCCCATCATCAATATTTCAAACTTGAAGAACTGGTAGCTTTCCCCCAAAACAATCCCAACCAAAAATTAAGGCTAATTTGAAAGATATTCTATTAGTCTGTCTCATCCAGAGTAACAACCTCAAGTGCTGAAATGGCTGGTTAATTAGGGTAGGACAACTTGTCAGAACAGCAGTGCAGTGAGGGGAAAATATCAGTGTCATTCTGGCTGTGAGTACTGGAAGACTGGCTCCCTGGCTTGCAGGTTTTTTTCCTACCTCACCTGGGAGGGCAGGGCCCTGACTGACTCCAACTACAAAAGCTGAGGCTGCTGAACAGACTCTTGGGCTGGGATATTTTGGGGGTTTTTTGGTGGGACTTATTTTTGCTGTTATTAATTTTCTTTGTATATTTTTGATTTTTGATCTTACTATGATTGTGTGCTCCACCCTCAACGTATCACTAAAAGGGTGTGTGTGTATTGGGACATATAAATAATCTCACAGCAAGAATCACTGAATGACCTTTCCTCACCCTGCAATCACACAGTGGGGAAGGTTCTTCACTGCCTACAATACTCATTCCCTATTTGATAGGCTGGCTTCTAGCGTTAGAAATAGACCATAAGCAATTTCTTTTAAAAAAAATTAAATAAACATGTTTTATCCCAAAGGATATGGTTCTGCCTATTTACTTGGCATCATCATCCCATTTAGTTGCAAAGTAAGGGTGTTTAGGATTGCAGTCTTTAGTTTATTGCCTGAACTAATGCCAGTCCTTGTACTTAGAAAATCTAAGTTAAATCTAATGTGCCTATTAAAATCAACTTGGTAACATTTCCTCAACATAAATCCAAATACTAGTACCAAATCCAAATCTACATAAATGTGAATATTTGCCATTAAAGATGCTTTAGGAGATGTATGGGGATGTTAGGGGAGGTGTAGTACCTTTGGTGGGGGGACCCAGCTCTCACCTGTAGCTCCTGGAAGATGGCACCATGTGACAGCAGCTACATCCCAGAAATGGCTTTGACTGGCTGGCTAAACCAGGTGAAGGGAGCCAATGGGTCTCAAAGTCTGTGAGTTTACCTGCATGCAAAGACGGGCTTGGTGGAATGAGTGGACAGGACAAATAGTGGGTCAAATGATCAAGGAGGTGGTTACTGCACATGCTGTAGAGGGAAGTGAGGGGCAGGTGGGTCTTGTCATCCTGGGAAGATGGGCCATCTAGGAGAAGGAAAACTTTGATCCTAAGCTTCCACTGCCTTGTGGGATTTTGGGGGGGGAGAAGAAAAGGCTAAGAAATAAGTTCAACACAATTCCAGAGTAGAGTCCCTAAGATGGTTGTATAGCACCTTGTACACCTCCTTCCGGCAACTCCTGTAGCCAAGCTGGTGCCAAACATATTGCTCTGGTTTCCTTTGGACCACATCCATGAGGCCAAGAGGGGAGTCTTGTTGTCTCAGCAGCCCAGGACCGCTGTACACATTGCCCAGGCTTGCAACCTGGGGAGGTCACTCTGATGCTGTTAAAACAGTAGTTTGACTTCACCTCCCGAGGCGCACTCCATTGTCTTGTCAGACAGACAGGTGCCAACAACAAAATGCTTCAATACAATTTACATTTGGCTCAAGAAATCTAATTTTGTTCAGGCCAGTAAGACAATAGATTTGTACAACATTTCTGATAATACTGTTAAGGTAATCACATTCTTTATAAAATGTGAGGGTACAGAAAGAAACACCTGCTTTCCTTTTCTCTCTTAATTTCTGCAAGTTCCACATCACATAAGCTTGTTAAGTTATTGGCATGGAAAGGGAAATACGAGGCAAATATTCAAACCTTGGTATTTTGCAGAGACCCTGATTACCTCATTAAATGCTTCATTTAAAAATCTTTTTAAAAATAAATAAATAAATGCCCAGGTGGGCATTGATTCCGCTGCATAACATGAATGTGATACTGTCTTCTTTACTGCCACACGCAATTTTATTCTAACATCTAGCAATGAGATGCCAAATGGAAACGATGATAAAATAATTACATTAAACTTGTCAGAACATGTAGAGTGAATTCAAGTCCCAATCCTTTGATGCTGAGAGTCAACCCCCGTAGGCTTTAATGACAGCACTACTAGGGATGCACTTAGACTCATAACTTGTTCTCGTTTATCATAAAAGTGTTCTGCTCTTCTGGCTGATGCAGTAGGTTTTAAACAGGCATTTCATTCTTTCACAAATGCTGCACTTAAGATGATAAATGATAAATGGTAAAGGAAAACCATTTGACTGTACAAGTAACATGAATAAAACCTATATTGGGAGAAAGTAAGAATTAAATGTGAAATTGAATATGTGTGTACATTCTCATGGTATCTATAAGTATCTTGGATAATTTGATCTTTCTGAATTCCAATATGATATTCACTTCCTGGAATGATATGCCTAACAGAACATCAGTAACCATCAGATTTCACATTTCTCTTAACGTGTTTTCAGCTCTCAACATATATCAAAATGTTTCAGAGAACTTGTATTTTGAGAGAAAAGACAGTTCCCAAAATGTGTCTTTTGAGAAGAAAAAACTTATATATGTGTGTGTGTGTGTGTGTGTGTGTGTGTGTGTTTCTGAATACAATCCTTTTATAGGTGTTTTTTTTTAAGTATCGCATTGCAGAAGTGAAACAGAACAGATTTATGAGCAATCATATGTGAAGGAGACATGGATAAAAAAATAATACTGATTTGTTCCTCTTGTGTGTGTGCCTATCTATCTAGTCTGTCTAGTCTGTGTGTGCATGTCTGTCTAGACAGATGGATAGATAGATAGACCTGTATCTATTTGAGGAAGGGCTCAAGCTTAGTGGTGGAGCTCATTCTTTGCATGCAAAGGGTCCCAATCCTCAGCATATACAATTAGAACTGGGAGAGATGCCCACCCAAATCACTGGAGAATTCCTGTGAGTCAGCCTCAGCATTTCTGGGCTAAATGGACCAATGGTCTACACACACACACACACACACACACACACACACACACCCTCCCTCAGTGAACACAATACAAGACCCCTTCTATATTATGTGGGGGGGGGAACCATGATCTAAAGTTCACCACTGTAGGTAAAACACTGGCCCCTGAAGCAAAAACCAATGGAACAGAGTGCCTCATACTCTAATTCACTATTTCAATAGCACAGGGAGTATATCAGGAAGAGGCCATGGAGTACATGAGAAGTGCAAGTGTTAAGAGACTGGTTCTCTGAAAGTGTGTGGATCATATGAAAAGTAGATGGAAGGCAGAGGCCCAAAAGCCTTCAGTTCGCCTCCAAACCTTATTGAGGGAAGTTGTTTATTGGAGCTATCCATGGTGCTGAAACAACTGACTTTCCTTGACACATGGGACCAGAACATTACACCCACCTTTCTTAGTCTACACATTTTCTCTCTTTTTCTAGAAATGAAAGCACTTTTCTAAATATCTCTTAATTTTCGATTAGCAAAAGAGCCAGTGAGTGTCAATTAATATGTGTTGGGAAAGAATTATATCTCCTCTCAGTCCGGAACTGGACACAGTACTCCTGATGTTTAACCTAGGGATGGTAGAGCAGGTCTATGACTTCCCTTGGACACTATACTTCTGTTGATGCATTACCTTTTCTTTCTTTTTTGCTGCTGCTGCATCAAACTGTTTATTCATGTTAAGCTTGTGAAGGGCATGTTAAGAAACAAGATGAATGGGTCAATGATTACATACAATACATAAAAAGTATGTTTCTTTTCTTTTTTAAAGGTCTATTTCTGAGCTGCAGAAGCAATGTTAAAATACATGCTTATGAACTTGTACAATGTGCATAATGGAAAAAAGTGTCCAATATGTCTCTCACATATATATGAGAGAGACATATTGGACACTCTTTTCCATTATGCACATTGTACAAGTTCATAAGCATGTATTTTAACATTGCTTCTGCAGCTCAGAAATAGACCTTTAAAAAAGAAAAGAAACATACTTTTTATGTATTGTATGTAATCATTGACCCATTCATCTTGTTTCTTAACATGATCTAAATAGGGTTTGGTAATTAGTTTTAAACATGCTCAATGATAAAATTACAGCCCAATCACCCTTTGAAATAAAAATAGCATCTTCATCTAAAGTTAATTAGCAACAGGCTTTACAAATAGTTAAGATAACAAGGAGCAAAAGAGAAAAAGATCAGGAACATAATGAGAAAATCATCTTCAGACACAAATTATTAAAAGGGGCCAACATGGTTACTTTAATTTTCAAGAAAAGCCCAAAGTAATTAGATCACTAGTACATTAACTGCAAAATATTAATGCAAGAGTGGGTTTTTCTGACCTCTGGTATATATATGAACTGATGGGAAGTTGTGCATGCACCTTTGATAGGAAGGAGGCATTCTGGTCAGAAAGAGCAGAGAAATGGCCAGTGTCCTATCTTCACCTTTGGTTTACACTGCATCAATCCAGAAATAAAACGATTTTATTGAAATTACTTCAGAATGAAATAAGTTTAAAAGGGGAAAGGGAGGGGATTTCATTGGTATCATATTCCTAAAAGTTACCAAGGTAGATTGGACCAGAAACCACAAGGTAGACCAGAAACCCCAAAAAATGACTTGGTGAAATGTTGTTCTCACAGTATATAATGGAAATAACCCAATGTACTCTAAAAGGGTTTGTTGTTGTTTTCCAAATGCATAGGCTTTGATAGTTTCACTTGTGCTTCGAGCCCTAAAACACCTCCCCAATGGAAATAAAGACAAAAGTGACACAGAATTTAATTTAAAGGTTATTGGGCAAATTTTGGCCACAACTTTATTGAAAAATGCACAAGTGTGACTGGTATTGGCTTAGGCGTTGGTATCAAACTATATCTATTTATCTACTTGCACTTTGACATGCTTTCGAACTGCCAGGTGGGCAGGAGCTGGGACTGAGCAACGGGAGCTCACCCTGCCCCGGGGATTCGAACTGCCGGCCTTCTGATCGGCAAGCCCTAGGCTCTGAGGTTTAGACCACAGCGCCACCTGCATCCCATTCACATTACCTTTATCAAAAATAGACAAAATACCTACTTTAGGCTACAGGATCACATTTTTTTACCTCTAAGTTTACCGAGTGTCACAGGCTGTTGTTGCGACTACTCTAGAGTAACGACTCTCCACAGTTTTATTAGGTACAGTCTATTTACAGTGGAATGGCTGTACAGAACATGTCTTTCTACTCCGAGGCAGAATCTGGGAATGGCGCGCTCCTCGTCCTCTTCCAGCATAAGAGTCTTGGAACGCCAAACTGTCTTCCCCGCCTTCTCCTGCGTAATTCCGGAACCGGAGGGAAAAAGGGCCTCCTCTCTATGTTTTCCTTTTCCCCCTTCCCCCCCTCTTTCTTCCTCCCGCATGTGTAGCAGGGGCTCTTCTGTGTTGCCAGAGCCCTGCATCCCCCTTCCTCCTTCCTCACTCGACTCCTCCCCCTCCCCGCTGGCATTGCTGCTGGTGGAAGAACCATAGCTGCCAAGTTTTCCCTTTTCTCGCGAGGAAGCCTATTCAGCATAAGGGAAAATCCCTTAAAAAGGGGGATAACTTGGCAGCTATGGGAAGAACTGCTCTTTATGATGGGAGAGGGCTCTCTGTATTCTCTGCCCCTTACATCCTGTTTCCAGAATGATTGAACTTTGGCACAACTCTGCTACATATGCCAATAGGATCCCCCACCCACTTCATCCCTGCCTGCACAAGGGAGATCTTGATTTTATAATGTGAGCCAGACATTTTTCATTAGCATAAGCGCATAAAAAGAGTCTGCTGTGTCAGGCCACTGACCCGTCTAGTCTGGTATCCTTTCCTCACAGTGACCAAACAAGTGCTTATGGGAGCCCACAACCCTCATGATTCTCTGTACACACACCCTTTCTAGGCTATAACCCTCAGTGACCCTATTTTGCACCCTCCTAACAATATATGATTTTTAAAAAATGAAGGTGGAAATTTATAACTAAAACTTGAAGATTTGAACCAGAAGAAACCCATCCCTTGAGGTAGACAAAACTTTAATAATAGTAATAATAGTAGTAGTAATAATAATAAATTATTTATACCCCGCCCATCTGGCTGGGTCTCCCCAGCCACTCTGGGCGGCCTCCAACAGAAATATTAAAATACAGTAATTTATTAAACATTAAAATCTTCCCTAAACAGAGGAAGAGAAGAGGGTTCTGAGAACGTTAACGATTTCCCCGCTGTTACGTCCTGCAATTATTGAAAAGCTAGGCTTCTGTTTTTTTATCAGATAAGTAGGAAGGTAAGGAAAATGATAAAAGACGATTAAAAAGAAACAAAATGCTGGGCAGTACATTTAAAAACAGCAACTAAGAATGGAATTCAACTTCCAGGTCATTGCAGTTATATTCTACAAAATTTGTGGAAGGTGTTCAGTCACATATTCTCAAGAGGCCAGTTCTATGAGTTCTTCTATTTGATCGTCAACATCAGATGGAGGCAAGGGGTTACAAACCCATAATACCAGTTGCTTAGCAACTAAGACAGTATTACATCAAATCCAAGCTGCATGCATCTTATTTAGGGCTCACTGGACTGGAATGTAATTTATTGGGTAAACAAAGGGGTGTTCACAGACTGTGGTCACCTTTTAAAAAAAACCCAGAAACACCCCCCCACACACACACACATACAAATTAGCTCAGAACCCTAATACGTGTTTGTAAGAGGAGACTCAACTAACCACGTCACCATCAAGGAAACCAAGTAGAATAGTCTTTGTAGAAACAGGACCAATTCACTCACAGCAACAATATGTTGTTGTCCTAGTCTGAAATCAAGCATGGGAGAAATAACTGTATTAAGAGTTTGTTTCTACTGCTTACAGAATATAGCATCGCCCCTGATTGTAGGGAATAAGTGGGGAGAAGAGATGTTGCCCTTGCATATTTATTTGCTTATCCAGAGCCTCATAAATGAAAAATGTCCTCACCGTCTGTGCATTACCTGAAAGAAAGTCCTACAGACCACAGTGGGACATGGGCTGCATGCTGGTTAAAATCCTTACATTTTCTGATTAAATAAATCTAGAGCTATCTCTCTGCCTCCCTCATTTGTATTCTAGTTGTTTTCTTTCCATTTTTGATTTCACATTTGTGAAACGAATCTTCATAAAAACCGCATTTCTTGATTTTCCACACATTTATCTGTTTCTTCACATGTGACTTTGACAATCTTGCTGCCCTTTCCTCCTACCTAGACAATGTAATATAGGTGTAATTTTTATCTTAACCCCTCAGACTCAAGATGTTGCTAAAATGTGCTTCCATCTATACATGACCTATTAAATCTGATTATTTCTCTTTGTTGATACTGCCTGATTGTCTCTTTGGTAGTTTCATGTCTGAATTATTGAAATGTCCTCCCTATTGGTTTACATAATCCTCATTTCTGTTCTTCATTCTGTTGCTGCTTTATATTCAGTATACATTTTGCAGGCTTACTTTTATATTTCTCAACCCTCCTATACTTTCTTCTCTCTTTCTACATCCCTTCCCTTTTACTGAAACCTCCATTCTATATCTATTATTTCCACTCTCCTCATACATTTCTATTGTTGTGACAACTAATGTATGAGATCCAAGATGATGTAGAAATCTTTTTTCTCAACTTTCATGTTGTTTCATCTATCTTCACTTTCAAAAACTCCTTAGGAATATTTCTCATTTTTTAAAAATTGAACACCTTCTGTCAGGGACCATGCTGAGGAGGGCTCACTGAGGAAGAATGGTGGAAGCCACCCCCTCCTCCTGATCCTGAATCTTCCCAGGAGCAGGAGGACAGTATAGATTTGGAACAGTGGTTTGCAGAGGGGCATAGTTCAGAAGGCAGAAGCTGGGAAATACTGGATGGGGAACAGCTAGAAGAAGAAGAGACAATGGGAGAGAGACGGTTAGCAGATTCACAGTCTCTGGACAGCATTCACCACCACCCCTTCCCCAAAGACACAGAGAGCTCAGAGAGTGTTCGAACAGAAAGCGCAGAGGGTACAAGCTCAGATTCCAAGATGTAGGAGTGATACAATTTAATAGGGATGGAGGGGGGAGGGAACTTAATTGGGAACACTGCCATTTCTAGGGGGGGTGTTCTTTGTTCTCTCGCTGTGATTATTAAAGTTTCTAACTGGTAAGAAGACTCCTTTTCCTTTGTTCTGCTTATCTACTGCCACAGGGAGAGGAAGCCGATTCCCTGAAGCCTGACACCTTCCCCCAACCTCTCCTATTTCCCTTTTCCCCTCCCCTCTGATATATTTTATCTATTTTACTTCTATCTACTATGCCTGGCTTCTGGTGTTACACAGTGCTCTCCAATACCTAACCATCAGCATAAGGGGAGCCTGATATATCAGGTCATTGATTCATCTAGTCCAGCATCTTGTTTCGCAGTGCCTGGGGGGGAACACTGAGGTAGGACCCACGCACAAGAGTACTCTCCCCTCCTGTGGATTCCAGAAACCGGTATTCAGAAGCATTACTGTCTCTTACCCTGGAGGCAGAGCCATTATGGTTAGTAGCCATTGATAGCCTTAGTTTCCATGAATTGGTCCAATCCTCTTTTGAAATCCAACCATGTTGATGGGTTTTGTTGATGATCAACTGATTGCTGGGTCTTGGGAAATCATGTACACCATGCTTTGCATGGACTGTAGAGGTGCTGCCTATCAGCTGCAAACCCTCCTTTGGCGGAGTCAGGTTTTTAACTGCCTTATACCTGACATCTGAAAAGAGCCTTGTGGGTCAAAGGAGGAGGCCTGGGGAGACTAATTATTAGACCCACAGCTGAAGATACCCCACTGCTGTCAGAGAACATAACCCTCCATAGCTGAGGCCCCATGTGTGGACATTACTCAAGCTTATCTTGGCAAAATGAAAGCAGGGATTCTCAAAGAGAATTGGATCAACGGCTGTATTCTTTCAGTGCAATCCTATACATATCTGCTCAGAAGTAAACCCCCTTGAGTAAAATGGGGCTGATTTCCATATAAGTGTATAGAATTGCAGCCTGGTCCTCTGTCAGACAGCAAACCTTTGTTGCTACAGAATGAGGGTGAAAGTAATGGTCTGCCATGTTGGGATACAGCAGAGCATCACTTCCTAAGAGAAAGTAACATAGATGCTGCTCAAGTAATATGAACAACACGTGCTTGTTGTTGTTGTTGTCAAAAGTACCTGTGGTATCCTCATTCAATAATGGATGCTGGCAAAATTCATATTGCTAAGTTATCACACTTCACGCCTGCATCTTTGAGAATATTAGAAGGGAGACAAACAAAAGTTTTTGAACTGGAGAGACTTTCTTTTTGTTATAATGATTGAATTGCAATTGCCAATTTCATCCTGACAAGACTGGCATTTTCAAGGCACTCTGAGTGATTACAGTGATGATGTTCCTCAAATCCAAAGTCAGTGGCAGTCACAAAGAGAAATGAGAATGTCCTCTGTTACCAGCCTTGATTTATACAGAATCAAAAGTAAATTGGTTATGAAAGTCAGTAATATATTAATGAAGATTAACAATAGAGCGCTGAGGATCCCGAGTAACTGAACTGGAAACCTGAGAATGATTGATGCTGTGGTGGCAACAAAGGACCTGTTGAGAAATGATGGCTCCCAGTGTTATTATGGAGAATCAGAAAGGTAGTGAATCAAAGATGGAACTCGGGACTCTTAATGCCACTTCTTAGGATGAGTTGATCATGCTGATTGTAGCAGAGAGAATGTATTGCTTGGAAATGGGAAGTACAATTGCTCAGAAAGGCATAGGGATAATTTAAGTCTCCTGTTAATACCTGCTATTCTGTGTGGACCCAACATGCAGTGCTGATGCTTGGTAAATGACAAATCAAAAAGTTTGGGACTTCTGGGAGCATCACCTGCTGTGTCCCTGCCTGTGGTAGAGGTGTAGTAATGGAGGGCAGAGCCTTTTTGAGCTCCAGGATCTCAGATCTACAGGATGTGCTAAGTTGTACCACATTCTCCCTCCACCCCTTCATTCTTTTAGGGGGCTTTCTTCCAGACCTGCAGAGGAGTCTTGACTGGCTTCAATTACTGGCAGGATCCAGAAGTCTTTCTGATACCTGCTTCTCTGATCAGACACTTGCTGATCACCAGCTCGTGTCACATCCCCATCCCCATTCAACATATCTAACAGGCATATGATAGAACCACAGCTCATGCCTACTGGCCCAAACACTCCCAGTGCAGTTGCTTGGACAATTGATTCAGATTCCACCATCCCCTTGGCTGGACCTTTATGCAGCAGCTGCCTGCTGAACTCCTCCCCTCTCAAGCTGCTGCCTGGATACAAGTCATCAGGGACATAGGACATTCACCAGAGTGTTCTTAAGGAACTCAAATGGGAAATTACTAAACTTTTAACAACAATATGCGGCGTATTATTAAAACCAGCCTCCTGACAAGAGAATTGGAGGGTCACAGATATAAAGTACCCTTCCCAGAGGAGATCCAGGGAATTATAGCCTTGTGCATCTAAGTTCTTCTGCAAGTAAATTGGTGGCATTATTAAAGCTAGAATAGTTAAATGCATAATAAATCTTGCTGAAGACAAATCTATAGAGCTTCTTAAAAGGGAAGCTTTGATTCACTAAACTATTAGAAATCTTGGAAAGCATATAAAAAGGGCTAACCATATCCCAGGGCTCCTAAAACATTTTGACAATGTAAAAGACCAGAAGTCCTGAGAAGAGGACAGGTCCTTCTATGGGTCAGTAACTGATTAAAGAAGAAAGAGAGGTATGGGGTTGCTGGCTGAGGGCTGAGGAGGGGAAGGCAGATGGACACAGGTGCCAGGAGCGATAGCAGCAATAGCCACCACGGCCCCTATCTGAACAGTCAGCTTGCCATTCAACATATCTAACAGGCATAAGTAGAAGACAAGCTATGATGGGTAACTTGGGATTCAGCTACATTAATCAAAATACAGCGTTATAAATGTGTTATCACACTGTGACACCAGATGGTGCTGTAGAGCTGAAATAGCAACCCAGTGATATTTTCAATTGTGAGCTTTACAAAAATAAATAAACCGCAGAGTGTTTTCAAAGCGTTCTTTATAGCTGTGTAGATCTAGCTTTGGTATTGGCAGGAAGGACGAGGAACCAGAATTGAGGACTCTTCAAATGTTCTTTCCTAACATATGGCCTCAAGGTTCAATCTTTGAAGACTATCCCGACACTGCTGGTGAGGCACTCCATAATTTTCCTCTGTTCCCATTTAAATAAGGAAGAAGGGAAAGGGCATCTTGAAACCCTCAATATCTGGCAAAAGTGTTGTAGCAGCATGACAATAAATAGATATGCATATAAATGAGATAACTTCCCCTGTTTTTCTTCCTTTCTCTGGAGGAGTTTCAAATTTGATCTCACAGAATATATTCAGTATTTTCCTTATTTTGTTTCTCTATACGCGCGCCAACTTGTTCTTTTTCTTGGAAAGCAGTTTGTGAACTTGTGCTAATGAAGCAGGGGTGGGAGGGAATAGCAGTTCAGGGTAAGGAGTTGACCTAGCAACTTGCTTCAGTTCTAATGATCAAAAGAGGTCAGGGGCCTCCTTTCTACACCGCAGCATTGTCTCCTGTAATTTCTGTTTCTCTTCTATCCTCTGTTAGCTTTTTAACTGAAACCTATCCTGTTACACAGGTTTAACTCATCAGCTGACTTTCCATGAAGCAAAAAAAAGGATCAAGTTATCTACTAGCAAGCACAGTGCTCTCCAGTGAATATAGGACTGTGTATTTAGTCCCTGTACACAGTTTCCCGGAAATAAGTCGCATTGAACTCTGTGGGAAAATATAGAAATGTGCTGTAATTTCCAGCCCCCTCGGCTAAGACAGAAAGAAGCTTCATTCAGGAGAAGGCATCTGCCTGACTTCCGTGTGTGTGTGTGTGTGTGTGTGTGTGTGTGTGTATATATGTTTTTGTTACATGTGCATCCAGTTCCTGCCTTTCTACCAAATGATGCTCAAAGCAGCTAACACCAGTAAAATTTGAACTAAAGCAAGAATCGAAACATAAGACATGCAGACAGATCATCAATATAAAAAACACAGGCACTTGAACAAACAACATTTACTGTAACAATAAAAAGTAAGTGAAAGAGGTCTAAGGGCTGTCTGAAAAAAATGTATTTGCATGCTGGCAGAAGGCCATTAGAGAAGAAAGTAGATGGGCTTCCTTTGGTAAGAGCTTGCAGAGCCTGGGAGGCCCTGGTTTTGCTCTGTTCAGCACACACAACATAAACCTTCAGAGTAGTCGATCTGAGATCTTAAGCTGCAGGTGTCATAGTGGAAGAGCACTATGCATGGCATTAATGTTTATACATTATACATTGCACATTCAAAAATGATTAAAATCCTACAGTAGTTCTCAACAGTATTAGACTTCCAAGGCCCTAAAATCATGAACACTATAGAGAACATTTTCTTCATGTTGGATTTGTAGGTGCTTTTCTAATATGAGTGATGAACTTGAATGATGAGTCATCTGTTTTAGGACAAGACTATAGATTGCTCAACAACAACTTCAACAGTGTATTGCAATTGATGCTAAAAACACAGTTTTAAAACTTCGATTGTTAGAGCTCAGAGTTTTATTGATTGATTGAATATATTCCTCTCCCACCCTTCTTACCAAAAGAGCCCAGGTCAGTGGCAGCAGAAGAAAAATACAACATTATCATGGCCTTGTGGGGACCGGGAGGGCTGTTAGTCAGGGTAAACACAAGCTCCTCTTCCCAAGGTTTAGCCTTGTGTACACGTCTGGTCACTTACCTCAAACAAGAGATTGTAGAGCTGGGAAAGGTTCTAAAAAGGATAACATTCCTATGAGGAAAGGTTAGAACCTTTTGGACTTTTTGGTTTAGGAAAAAAAGGGGGACATGACAGATGTCTATCAATCAGATAAAATGGATAGGTAGATGTCTATCAATCAGATAAAATGGATAGGTAGATTTTTTTCCCCTCTCCCTTTTTCATAATGCTAGAACCCAGGAACATTGAATGAAGCTGAAAGTTGGCAAAAGGAAATACTCCTTCTCACATAGCAGGGTTAATGCATGGGATTTGTTCCCACAAGGTACAGTGATGGTCACCAACTTGGGTGGCATTAAAAGGGATTAGGCAAATTCATGGGGAGTAAGGCTCTCAATAACTAGGCATGATGGTTATGGTCTACATTCTGTGTTGGAGGCAATGTGCCTCTACATACCAATTTCAAGGAATCACAATTAGGGAGAGTGCTGTTGCAATCAGGTCCCGTTTACAGGTTCCCCTGGGCATCTGGTTGGCAACTGTGAGAACAGGATGCTGAACTAGATAGGCTTTTAGTCTGTACCATTGTGTGATGTGTACTGTAGTCGCCTATGCAGGAAGAAAAATTGGTCAAGGACTTAAATAAAGAAACCCAAAACTGTCCCCCCGCCCCAGTTACTGGAAGAAACTAAAGGCAATGACCAATTTATGCAGGCATTATGTTCATGACCCTCCCTTCTCTGTTAGGCTCCCAACTCACCCAGTTCCACTCCCCTTTCCGACCACTTCTGGGGCGCAGTGATGTGTGCGGTTGTGCTCCTGCTTCAATCAGATGTGCGTAAATCTGTTGTTGCCTATATTTGTAGTCTAACTAACACTAGCGAACTACAATATTGCAACATCAGAAGGTGACCTGAAGGGTGATTGGGTGAAGCTAGCAAGCCTTTCCCCACAGTCCCCCTCGTGTCAAAGATCTGTGTAAGGCTTAAGAAGACATTGATTCATTCTAAAGACACAAATATCTAATAGGACCAGATGTCTGTTCTCGTTTAAACATTATTGAGGATGTTCAAGGATATGCCAGCAATTGCTAGCTGTGCTTGGACTGAGAACACTTACACATTGTAGGTGTGAACCTGTACGTTAATCTGAATATTTCTTTCCTTTCATGGACAAGCCTAAAGAAAAGCATTCCATTAGGAAAGTCACAATTCTTTTCCTCACTCCATCTTATTTAGTTAAAGCACTTAAACAGCTATTTTCTATCAATCAGAACATATGTAGGACTTCTCAAGGGGCAATTAGAACAGCTTTGGAAACGAAGATATATATTAAAAGCCATTTTAGTGGGGCGGGGCAGAATACCTTAAGTGAATGCCTGTTCTTTCTTTATGCCTTCCAATCCACATATATATTGTCTACCGAAATTTTTTGTACATGTACACCCAGCTTTCTGTCCCTTAATTGTCCCACCTCCTAATAATCTTGCATCTCTCTGTTCCATGTGAATCAGGAGAGGGGCCTGAGATGCTAGAAAGGTGCTTGGAGGTGATGATGGGGTGGGTGTGGCCAATAAATCAAGGACTTCCCTACACTGGAGGGTGGAAGTGAAGTTCATGGAGGATAAGGCTATCAGTGGCTACCAGCCATGCTGCCTATTCTCTCCCCACTAGTCAGAGGCAGCAATGCTTCAAAATATCGGTTTCCGTGAACCATATGGGGTTGAGAGTGCTCTTGCTCGGGTCCTGCTTGTAGGTTTCCCACCTGTATCTGGTTGGTCGCTGTGAAAACAGGGTGCTGGTTTAGATGGGCCATTGACTTGATCCAGCAGGCTCTTCTTATTTTTTTTAATTCTGTGGATGTTTAGTCATACTGTATTCAATGGAGCTTGTTCCCAACAAGTAAGCAAACCTCAGATTCAATACTTTGCAGTTGGGTAGGCAGGGAGGGAAAGTTTCCATGAAACTTAGTAGAAGATGTTTTGCTTTAATATATATAAAAAAGCTGAGTGTAGGTTTCTGCCACCCAGAAGCTTGTCGACAAAGGGAATATAAATTGTCAGTTAATGGAGATATTTTGTTAGATTATGTGGCAGGGATCTGGGTTCCCGAAACAAAGGTCAGGGGCACTATTCCCCATGTGCATTTTAACTAGCAGATTTGGTGACCAGTCCTGAACTCTACTGTGTGTGAGACAGACTGACTGTAGATTGATTGCATGGAATAACCCACGGTATTTCAGAAAAAATGTAACTGACAGGGAAATGCTTGCTGTGATGGGGAGGAAAGCAAAATTGGCCTTGCACGCACTTTGTGGTTTTCATTTTCATGGATGCAAATGGATTGCAAAATTAGATTAAGTTTGTGGTGCATAATGAAGGTTGAGCTGATAAATACAAGTATCAGGGGGGGAAAGGTGTGAGTGTGTGATTGTTTTGGCACTTAAAAAATACAACCTGGTAAATGTCTGTGGTTTCAATATTTCTTTTTACTTATTTATAATGTCCAGATCTGAAATGTGAAGAGTCCTGCTTTTTAAGGGCTTATGTATATTCTCATCCACACGGTGTACCAAAACAAGATCTTGAAAGAACATGACTGCTCCAGCTTATTTAATTCAGTCAAGGAAGTGGCATAAAAACATGTGAATCTGTGAGTCGGATTTTTGCCATTCTGAGTGCTGCCAGCCTTTTCAGTGTGTGTATGGATATATATTTTTCTGCCTTCTTCTCCTCCTTAGGACAAAGCAAAGTGAAATCCACATAGTGCTGTAAAGATTTTTCCGTCTGTGAAATATTTTCAAAAGGCCTCTAACCTGAACGCTGTAACTACCCTTGCAGTTTTATCCGAAGGTTACCTTGCCCAGCTTTTACTGACCCAGTGTTCATGTACAGGCTGATGGTTACGGAAAAAAGCAAACAAAAAAGTTGCATTTTCACCCTCCCAGGCACACCCAAAGGCCCATAGCTATTCACATAAAGGAAGTCACAACACAGTCCCATTTTCTTGCTTTTAATGGGCCATAGTTCAGTGGTAGAGAACATGCATAATATACAGAGGATAGGAACAGACCCTCCAGCATTTCTCTGATGCTTGGCAGGGGGTTGGACTGGATGGCCCTTGTGGTCTCTTCCAACTCTATGATTCTAAATAGGGATGTCTTATTCAATAATAATAATAATAATAGCAACAATAACAACACCCCACTCAACTGACTGGGTTGCCCCAGCCACTCTGGGCAGCTTTCAACAGATATAAAAACATAATAAAACATTAAAGAAACTTCCCTACACAGAGCTGCCTTCAGATGTCTTCTAAAGGTTGTATAGTTACTTATCTCCTTGGCTTGGAGAGCATCTCTATGAGGTCAAGCCTCTATGAACATAGTTTAATTCTCCTTTAAAGCCTTCTAAGTTGGTGGCCATTACACCTTGTGGGAGCAAATGCTATGCAGTGGTTTAACTATGCTGTGTAGAGAAAAGTACTTGCTTTTCTCTATCCCGAATCTTCCAATAATCAGCTTCATTGGATGTACCTATGGTGTATGTAGTCTTTCTCCGACATGCCGAATCTGTAAAAGAAGTTCCACCCTTCTCTGGGTGTGGTCACCTCCTCCCAGTTGAGTGGGAACTGGTTGGAGTCTTAGTCTTGCCTGGGTAGGAACCCGTAGCATACCCTCCAACATTTATCCAAGGAAAACACGGACCTCCTAGTCCATGCCCTCCAAAATTTCACAGTGAAAATAGAGACATCCAAACTGCGGCCCTCCAGATGTTTTGGCCTACAACTCCCACGATCCCTAGCTAACAGGACCAGTGGTCGGGGATGATGGAAATTATAGTCCAAAACATCTGAAGGGCCGAAGTTTGGGGGTGCCTGCCCTAGGACATTTCTCTAATGAAAATAGGGATATCCTATTTCATACCCTCCAATATTTTTGCAATCAAAATAGGGACATCCTAAGAAAAAGCAGAACATTGAAATGTCAGGACATTCAAAAGATCAGATCAAATCAGAAACCAGGATGGCTTCTGTGAATCTGGGACTGTCCCTGGAAAATAGCGGCACTTGGAAGGTCTGTAGGAACATGGGAATTTACCTTATCTTAAGTCTGAAACCATTGGTCCATTTAGCTCAAGATTGTTCACACTGACTGGCAGTCATTCTCGAGTTTCAGGCAGGGTTCTCTCCCCACCCTGTGTGGAAATGTTGGGGGTTGAACTAGGGATCTTCTGCATGCAATGCAGATTCTCTAGCTCTGCTACAGGCCTTTTCCATTCCAGGTTTCGTCACTGGCACCTCCAGTTAAATAAATTAGGTAGAAGGTGATGTGACAGAACTCTCCTTGAAACCATGGAGGACTCTTGTCAACCAAAGCCCACAATACTGAGCTCGGTAGATAAATAGTCTGATCTGAAATATGTCAGATGCCTACATTAGGGATCTACAATATCTGCCCCTTTCTCTGGACTGCTCCACTTTACTCCCCCATGCTCTTGAATATCATTGCTTCCCCAAAGGCTTCTGCTTGCCTGGGGCAGAGGAAGGGGTGCGGTGAGGGCGGTCCACCCTGGGTGTCACCACTGAAGGGGGTGACAAAATGCCAGGCAGCACTCACTGCAGGGCCTGCAGAGCGCCCGAGCCACGTGTCTCTCCTGGGAGGGACATGATGGCTTGGATGCCTGCAGGCTCCGCACTGCCCCAAACGGTCTGTCCGCCACCTCCCCCTCAGCTGTAGGGCGGCTGAGTGGGAGGGGGCAGGCAGACTCCCTGGAGGCCCTGTGGAGTGTCCTGCCCCAGCTGGCCCCACCCCTGGGTGCAGGGCACGCACACCACCCCAGGCATCTGATCGGCTTGCTCCGCCACTGCTGCTTGCCCCATGTGCAAAGGCATGCTCAATGTTGCTGGTTGCACCACAAAAATGCCCCCTACCCACATTTCATTGATGCATTGCCCTTGGCTCTGTGAGCACATGCAGTTTGAGAAGAGCAAAGCACATAAACTACCCCAGAGAAGGTCAGCGAGAAACCTGAAATTATTGGCTTGCTTCTTTATGCTGCTCATTTGCTTTTACAAATCCTGATCCAGCTCTAGTTGTGCATGAATGTATGGATGGGAATGCATATAGGAATATGCATCACGGAAAGAGTGACACAGAAGAGTGATGGCAGGTACCTTCATCTCAGATAGATGTTCAGCCTGTCCCCTGTCCCCAAGGTCTAATTTGCAGGTTTGCACAAGCAATCACAATTTTTGAAACCCTGACGGGAAATAAATAAAAGAGAAATGGGCACAACAAGAAAGCTTTTAGATCATTGTCGTACCAGTGGCACAGCAGCATCTTAATAAAAAAAAAAGAACCTGGTAGACTACCATAGAGTTGTATTCAACTAAGATTTACTCAGAGTAGCCGTATTAAATTAATGGATTTATTTAATGGATTTTCAGTCATTCCAGTGGGTCTACTCTGAGTAAAATTTAGATGAACACCACCGATAGCCTCTCTGATAGGGAATCAGTGCAGAATTCTGGAGCACTGACAGAATATGCTTCAAATGCTCCATTCCATCACGAGGCTGGAATCAATATTCTGCTGAAACATCCCCAACAGTCTTCAAGGGCAGCATAGATGCAGAGAGTGCATTACAGTACTTTAGCCTTGAGGTGCCAAAGTCATGACTGATATGCCTAGGTCTGCATCTAATTAAAAAAAGAGTTGCAGATTTTTCACCGACGAAGTTCCTGGACAGAGCAGCAACCTTGAAATGTAGCAGCAGCAATGAATCTATGGAAACACAGATCTCTGAGCTAGAATGATGAAGAAAGACCAAAGTCCACCAATGATGGGTGGCCCTAGGACACATGCACCACACACACACACACCCTGCTGAAAACAACTAGTCATGTCTGCTTTCAGCTGCAGTTGGCTTGCCTGCATCGACTCCACTATCCTGGCCAAACTCTGAATAAATTCTGACATTACCTGGAGGGGGGGGGAGGAGAAGGGAACTGATGTCACCAACTTATTGCTGACACTAAACTCCATCCAAACTTCTCAGGTGACTTCCATGGCTGCTGAACACAAGCAGAGACCAATTGTGGACTACTCTGGGGAGATAAGTAACTCGTGCTGCGGGGAAATATGACTTGGAAATCACATTTGCTGGATGTAAAGTGGGACCCCTTCCCCATTCATTGTGTGTGTTAGAAAGATAGGTGAAGTTTGTCTGTTGTGCTGCAGAAAGGGAGCAGATTGTGCAGGTATTATTATTATTATTATTATTATTATTATTATTATTATTATTATTATTATTATTATTTCTATGCCACCTCTCATCCTAGAATCACAGAGATGTTTACAATATAAAAACACTAAAAAGTCATAGTACCATAGTAAAAAGGTAAAGGTAACAATACCTTTACCTTTTTACCACAGTTTGAAACAATATGTGAACCCAAACGGATCTATCCTTCAAAATTTGCACTTTGGTGAATTTTTCAAAATTACGTTAAAAAAAAGTGTGTACCAGGAGATATTTGCACTAAAAGGCTGGTGAATTTTCATTCAACTGACATGGAAATGTGGAGAACTGATTATGAGAAACTGAAATTGACAGATTCACCCATACCTAATCCAAGTTTTTAGACTCAGTCTTGGTTTTAGCTGGAAATACGAAATGTATCCCTAAATTTAGGTTGCCATCCTTTGCTCACTTACCAGGAGGCAGGTCCCATTAAACTCTGCCTCAGGCATGTTACAAAAGTTGCAGGACTTTCTCTATGTTCTAAGGGTCCCTGATTTAAAATGTCTTCTTTGTTTACATTGGCTTGATTTCATTTTGCTCTCAAAGTGAGTAAGGCATATGGAAGGAAAAATAAGAAGACAAATCTGGGAAAATGCATGAAGTGCTTAACCCACCTATTGAATGGCTTTGCAGTCTTTCGTCCTGCTCTGCAGATATGTCTCTAAAAGGTCACCTTTAAAAGCACCTATCTGTCAAACACTGCCTTACTAAGGGTTTCCTGTCTCCTTTATTTTGGTTCTGTTCCAGACAGTCCTTTGCATGCATTCAGTAAAGTATTTTCATTTGCAAACTGTCTCTTCTCCGCTGTGCCACAAATGGCTTTTAAACCTCAAGAGTTCTCTTAAAAGCTGCTTTGGATATAGCATAGGGAGAGGTTCCACCTGAGTTTTAGGATGACATACTGCATACTCAGGTTTTCTTGCCTGCATCGGGGTATATGTGCTTAAAAAACAAACTTTAAGCATAGCAATCTTCTCTGTTTTCTTCAGAACATAATTGGTCATTTTCTCCTTTTTTCACACACTGGTAATTCTCCCCCCTTCCTCCCCCCACCCCCTCACTTTTAAATGTTGAAAGCTCCAAAATTGCTTGTATGTGATAGAAAACACTTTATACAAAATACATCTATGCAGGGATAAGAAATTCATTTCAGTGAATATGAAAGCAGCATTATTCCCCCAAGCACAATTTTTATCCAGGATGCAGTGGACCATAGGAGCAATGCTTTTGGTAAATAAGCACATCAGACAAAATATAACACCAACTAAGTAGCAATTTTGATTAGATGACTTGCTTACAGGATTTTTTTTATATTAAAAAAACCATCTTCTCTTCCCTGTTCCTCTGCATTCTGAGGAGTGATTGGTGGCAATGTGCAAGTGAGCTTTCTATGTTAGATCTTAGGGCTGCCTCCTCTCTGTGCAAGTGTCTGAACACACTCCCTTTTCATTTCATTTACTTCATTTCATTTATTGTTTGGGCTTCTTTCCCTTCTTCCTTTTCTGATGCTGGGTTCTTTCTATTTTTAATGCTATTAAATCAAAAGTCCTCCCTTATTTATTTACTGTTACATTTATTGTTGTTGTTGTTTAGTCGTGTCTGACTCTTTGTGACCCCATGGACCAGAGCACGCCATTTATACCCCACCTTTAATCCAAGGAGCTCGATATGGCATATATAGCTCTCCTTCCTCTCCATTTGATTCTCACAGCAACCTTGTAAAGCAGATTAGGCTGGGAGACTGCAACTTGTCCAGGGTCACTCAACAAGCATCAGGGACATAGCTGCCAAGTTTTCCCTTTTCTCGCGAGGAAGCCTATTCAGCATAAGGGAAAATCCCTTTTAAAAAGGGATAACTTGGCAGCTATGATCAGGGATGAGTGGAGATTTGAACTCTGGTCTCCCAGGCCCTAGTCCAACTGCCCAACCATTACACTACACTGGGAGCACTGGTTATGCTGTTAAATGATGAGCACTTTTTATATTTGCCATTTTGAGTGCCTTTGCCGGGCGGGGGGGGGGGGCTTTTCATTCAGAGAAAAGACAAAGTAAGAGGAGACATGATAGAGCTCTATCAAATTATGCAGGATGTTGGGACTTGGGACACCCAACAAAGCCAAATGTTGAAAGACTCAGGACAGACAAAAGAATGTTGAAGCGTGCAAAGCTGTCAGGCGTGGAGAGTCCTCTCCTTCTCCAGTTAGCATCAAACAATTTATCCCTGGGTGGGATCCCTGGGTTTATCCCTGGGTGGGATAAACAAGCAGTTTGTATTTTATAGTCCTTTTTATTCAATTATCTGGTTGCACGACAAAAATCCATACACAGCTCCCCTTTCTTCCTAATGTCTTAACAATCAAGATTAATGTGTAAAAACTGTACATGGGAAAGAATACGAGACATTGTACTACCTCTGTAAACCAAGAAAACCCTTAATAAAAATTAATTTTTTTAAAAAAGAAAGACGTTGACTACTCTGAGCCCCGCCTCTTCTGTCCCCAACAACATCCTGAGTGCCAATGGGAGGTCCCAGGAGTCCCACCCACAGTCTCGTAACTAGGCAATTCCTCCCCGAACAACATAGCATCTCTCTTTCTCTTTACGGTAGGCAAAGGGGGCAAAAATTCCCCCCTCCTCTTCAGAGAGAAAAGCTGATCAGACAGAGTGCACACTTCCCAGTCTTCCTGTTCCGACCATTCCCTGACAAAGACACGGTTAAATGATGGCCTTCATCGAAGCAGGTGGGGGGAAAAAAGATTTCCTTGGCTTCCAACTCAAAAAATTGTTACTCAGTTCCTTAACAGGCAGCTGACTAATCCCATATTCGGGTGGCTGGGTGGGATAAACACTTTGAGGAAGATGAGGCGATGTTTTCTTTTTAAAGCAGAACACATCCTCTCACCCCCATTGGCTGCATTGGCTCATCCCTCGTCAACCTCAGGGAGGGGCATACTTCCCTGCAACTGTGGATTGGAGGAGGAAAAATCTCCAGGGCATCATCATCTCTGCCCCACCTTTGGAACAACATGGTCTGGTGGGTAACTGTGCCAGTCTGTTTAATTGATTGCAGCCCTCTTTCCTGCATTCCATACAAGTGAATTTACCCCTCTAGTTGGTCCAATCACTTAGATGGAACAAAGGAAAGTAGCTGCCATCAGGGAAATGCTTGAGAAAGAAACATAGTTCTTCACCCTGCCTCATCAAGATAGGACATGGAGCAAAATTTATTTACCTCTGGCAGCAAAATAGCTGGATCTCACCCTTGGCCAACAAACAAAATCAGTCCCCTCTTATTTTCTAAAATGTGCTGGAGCATACATTCAAAGGTTGAAAGGACAAGCCAGATTAATATTGTTACATCCCATCTTGATCCATTTTCCCAACAGTTTGATAACTTTGTTGTGACACAAGAGCCTGAAGAGTCACTGATTCAGTTTCCACCTAAGCAAGGAAAAAGACACACAGGTAGAAGCAGAGAAGTGTCAGGTTTGAGACTGCGGGGACTGAAAGAAATATGAAATGTGAGTTTGGGTCCAAAGGAGATGACAAAGAACAGAGGTCAGGTAGGGGATAAAAGTGAGATGGAGGGATGAAGCAGGGGCAATAAGTTCTGAAGGTTCTGCTGCTTGTGTAAATGAAGTACAAGAACAGAGGCTGGTGACAATTGCAGTCCAAAACATGTGGAGGGCACTAGGTTGTTGAAGGCTGATTTAAATTCTTCATGTTCCAGACCCGTGTGGTTTTTCCAGTTGCAGTACTGTGGCCCCACTGGGGCTGATGCATGTGATCTGGAGCTGTGCATGTGATCCAGTTGACCCATGCAATGTGAAACCTGTATTAACTGATGAGGGGACAGTGGTTTGGGGATAACAGCCACATTGCAAAGGGAAATTGGGACTTGATGCCCTTGTGCTTGTCAAGGATGGGGTGGCCGTTCCCCCAGTTTAGCTCACTGCTCTTCTTCTCTTTCATTTATGAAAGGGGCCTTAGAGCTTAATCAGTATTAACAGCAGTGTGACAGGCTATTTACTTGCTTGACACTACAGCTAATTCTTAGACCTGATAATAGCTTTCCTCCCTTATGATGCAGAACACTTTTAAAATGATTGACGCTAAATGTTATTACTCTGTTAGTGGACTCAGAATTAATTCTAATCAAATGCTTCAGAAAGGCTTTAATTATATTTCTAGAATGTTGTCCAAACGTTGGAACATATTTTGGTTATTTTGGATGACACTATGTCATCAAATGGAAGTTGTGGAACTCTCTTTTAATAAGTAGTAGGAAAGGTAAAAATCTTGCTCAGCTGAAGGTAATAGCTTTGAGAAAGTTAAACACCAGTGTTTACGAATATCAAGAGGTGTTAAAGGGTGTCTTGGTTCTCCCTCTCCAGAAACCATGAACAGATTTACTGGGTCTTGAAGCCTGTTCAATTATGGTAGTTAATTGAGCTGTTCTCATAACTATGTACATCGCGTAGGTGCAGCTATCGCAAGACAACTCCATCCGGAGCTGGTCCAAGATACCTTGCTGCCTGTCATGGACTGGCTGGATGCAGAGGAGTGGGGCCAGGTGGCAGATAAGCTGGTTGTGGAAGAAGCCAGAGAATCTCCCCGCCCTGCTGTGGCCAGCTCCTCCCTGGTCTTCTAGAACTCATAGAGAAATGAAGTGGGTGGGCAGAGCAGAGGAAGATTGTACTCAGACACAGCCTGAGACTGCATGGGGAAAACCCTGCAGAGGAGTCGTTCCATGGGCACTGGGAAGGTGGGGACCCTTAGTCCTTGCAACTGCTTTATCGGGGCAAGACCTCCTCGAAAGAGTTGCTGAGGCCACTAGGCCAGAGCTGTGGCTTATTTCCTTGAAAGAGAGTTTGCTTCACTGGCCTTGAGTGATTCAATGCATAGCTGCCAAGTTATCCCTTTTTTAAGGGATTTTCCCTTATGCTGAATAGGCTTCCTTGTGAGAAAAGGGAAAACTTGGCAGCTATGATTCAATGTGTCGTGCTGACCTACACCTGACTCTAGCCCTGACACCACCTGAGATAAAGTGGGTATCCCCACGTCCCATTTCACACACAGAAGCCGACTGGGCTGGCAGCTGAATCGAACTTCAACATCCTCTACCACAAGTGAGGACCACAAGCCAGCTTAAGGGTGTGAAGGTCAAGCTGCCTTGCACCCACAGCGCTGTCCTCAAACATTTTGCCACTGGTTCTAAATCGGAGGTATGGCAATAATATTTAATGGCTAGAAATATGTGTGTGTCAATGTATAATTTTCAGGAGTATTTTTAAATGAATAAGTGGAGCGTTGGAATGGGCAGTCCACTCATCCTCTTTTGGAGGACACTGCGACACATCCCACTTTTCCATTACCATGCAGCTATTAGCTTCAAATAGGGACAGAAATTATGTTTCAATGCTGAAGAAAACAGAAGGTTTGATATACAGAACTACTCAAGAGATTGTACAGTAACTTAATAATGCAGGATAGCACTGTGGTGGAGTAAAAACCTATCTGGAGGAAAAGAATGCAACCCTATACTCACTGTCTATCTGAAGAAGTGCGCATGCACACAAAAGCTTATACCCAGAACAAACTTAGTTGGTTTCTAAGAACATTGACTTAAGCTGTTGTAGATACCTGAAAAGGCCATGCTGATAAGTGGCCTCCAAATTTCTGATTGGCAGTGACTCACAAGGGTTTTTAGCCAGGACCATTCCCCAGTTCTTCATGGACACACCAGGAACTGAAGCTGGGGCCTTGAAGGCAGATTCTCTGCCATTGAGCAATGACCAACCTGTGGTTTGTTTTTGTTTTGTTTTATAAAAGATTTTCTTGATTTACAGAAATATATACAATGTCTCTCATAACATTTTTACAAATCGGATTCATTTGTTGAGACATTGGGAAGAAAGAGGGGGATAGAAGTAGATGAGGGGAGATGGGGGGTCAGGTGACGATGTTTCTATTTTACTTAATATATGTGGGGGTGGGGGTTTGTCAGCATCGCTTGTACAGGTTCTCTGTTGTTCCTTTCTGTTCTGTTAGTGGTAAGAGAGGTTGGGGTTGGCCTAGGGTATGGTTGTTCATTTGTGGTTGGCTGTAGTGGTTTTTGATCACCCTCCCAAAACTAACCTACCTATTCCAAATCCTCCCAATCTGGATCCCCCCAATCCAACTTTGCAGAGAAAACTACGCTCTTTTATCTTCTCACATAAAAAACCAAGAATAAGTGCCAAAGACCTTCACCTCCCCACCTCAGCAGGAGGATGGGGCATCCCCAGCATAGAAACATATTACAGAGCCACCCAAACATGCCATATGATCCCATACATACTAAAAGATGAGACAAAACAATGGATACACTCAATCGAAAGTATCTGTACCACAGCATTCCCATTCCTCCCAAACAAACTAAGGAAAATTCCCATAACAGTTAATAGGTACGTACAAACCATGTTCAAAGCATGGAAAACAGAAACATGACCAACCTGTGGTAAATATTTCCGTGGAGAGGCACCCTGGTCAGCCACATGAAATGAAGTTTCAAGGCAGCTGATAATGATATGCAGTTTGGCTCCGTAAAGCTAAATAAGATTAGAAAGGGATACCAGTTAAGCTTATCTTGTCACTCAGCATTTGTTTTGTCAAAGAATGCTGTCAGAAGGGAAGTATTTAGCTTTCCCCAAATTACCTAGAAGTTCTCAATATTCAGATGCTTGAGAATATTATCAGTAAGCATAGTACCCTTGTTTTAAGAGGAAGGTTATAGCGTAATGCTGTTCCCCCCCCCCTCAATATTTTTTGAAAGAAGTTCTTTTGAGGATCTTTATCTGGAATAATCTCTTTAAAGAGAAATCTCAGCAGGCAATTTGGATTGAAACTCAGGGACAAACAGCACATGTTTATTCATTTTTATTTAAATAAACTGCTTCCTGGTGGGAAACTCTCAGAGCCACAGGTCTGAACATTAATTAGACAATTCTGTGGCTAAGCATTTGGAGAATATATATGTAACATATAAAGAATGCTTTTCTCTTTTAGTGGCATTTGGAAGGTTGTAAGAAGAGCAAAGGGAGCTGGAAAAATATTTTCAAACTTCAAAAGTGGCATATTAGAACAGTTGAAAGCCTTTTGACATTTGGAACTTTGAAACACAATTCACCAGGGTTATTCATTGCCATAAAGAATACATTAACCAGAATAATCCAAAAGATAAATTACAATAGTCTGTTGAATTGAGCTGTAGTGATTCAATTGTCGTAATTAATTCAAAGGAAAATTACACTACTGACAGCAAATGAGAAGAAACCTCATTCCACATAATAAACCTCGGTTTACTCAAGAATAAGCCACCTTTACAAAGGTAGAATGTGGCCTTATGCAGAGACAATTCATGTGACTTTAATTTACCCACCTACGCCTGCAGAATTAATAAGCCTAAAACAAATTAGCATGGATTCTGATTGTAGGAACCTCTGGCAGTTTCCAGACATTTGGCTGATTACCGCCCGGCCGCTGCTGACAAATGTGGTATTCCATATATGTCCAGGAAATTCCAGTCATATGGCAACCCTCTATCCACAAAGATATTTTCGAATCTTCCACTGGCATGGCCTTCATGGATTTACCTATGTTTCTTTCCAACTCACTGTGTCCGCAACGTACTAAAGATGCAGTTTCAAATGTGGCAATTCCCTTGCACCCCTGTGCCAATATGATGTTATCCCCTGAAACATGAGACCACACAGAAGGGGTTTGCATCATTGAATGGAAGGCAGAATTCTTTCCTAGAAGGGTTCAGGAATGATAGAATGAAATGGTCTGCTCACTTGTCCAGATCAAGGTTCTTCTGATATAGGCAGGTGGTTGAGGGCGCCAGCTACCTACCTATGTTTTTATTTGTTTTTATTTATTTTTACTTAACACATTTATAGACTGCTTCATAGCATAAAGCCATTGATGGCATGAGCTGGATCAAGAAAGCATGTTTACGTTTCTAATTTACATGTAAAATCTTGTAATTGTTTCCAACTTCGAATTACCTGTCAGAATTGGATAGATTTGTAGGCCCATGCACTTGTTCCCCAGAATGTGGGCAAGCTCTGTTTGCTTGACAGAGTCATTTTCAATGTTTCATTGATTGTGTGTGCTTTAAGTGAATTGTTCGTCATGTTTTCATTTTCTCAGCACAAATCCCGAGTCGTTGTTTAAACCTTGGCAGTCTGGCAATACACCCTGAATTCCCACCCTGAATCCCACTTACTGCTAGGGTTCCTATCTAGCTGTTAGCTTTGCTCATCATAGTTTATATCGTAAGGTCCTTTGGGTAGGCACCTGCCTTCATAGCTGCCAAGTTTTCCCTTTTCTCGCGAGGAAGCCTATTCAGCATAAGGGAAAATCCCTTAAAAAAAGGGATAACTTGGCAGCTATGCCTGCCTTTCACTTAGGATGCTTTGCAAGTTTCCATGTATTCAGAAGGTGCTGCTTAAATAACAAAAAAATGAGTTTCAACAGGAGAGGGAGGGATTCATGATGGCAGCCATGTCTGTGAACCTTTTGCTATGCTAGATGTTCCCTAAGTCAGGTTGCAATGTTTATGTGTCTGTCAAATGCAAATACATGATTGTATTGTGTTGGGGCAAGGTGGGGTGTTAAAGGGTTGTGTCTTCTCTATGTTGTGCTTTCAAGAACATTGTTTAGAAAGGTAAATTGATGAATTTAGCAACAGGGTGGAAAACACTTATGGGTAAATGCAAGTAAATGTGACACTGTGGCTGGGAATAAACTAAGGCCAAACCAAACACTTAAAATGCTGTTATGCTATTTGAACAGACATGAATTCTCCCCAGGAATCCTGGGAGCTAGTGTTTGTTCAGGAGAGAGTGAGAGTCCTTCCCAGAGCTACAGCTCCCAGCACCGTTTTATCTTCTGTTTCCAGGAATCTTTGGGGAAATCATGATTGTTAGAGTGGTATAACAATGCTTTAAACGTATTTTGTGGATGTGATCTGAGTTGCTTATCACTACCGTGTGAGTATAGAGGAAAGACAGGGGTAGTCATCAACTGTGGCCTGTTAGAATTGATGCAACAAAATCCCTGATCTGGACTGTTCGGACCTTGTGTAGAAATGAATAAGCTTTCCACCCCAAGGATGAGTTCCAAAGCTTCACTGAAAGAGTCCTGAGCAGTTACAACAAACGTTGCATAGAACAAAGTTACACATTGCTCTCAAGTAGCAGACATTGTGGTTCAGTCCTTTATCTCCTTTTAAAACAGCCCAAAGAACTTCTCTTTCAGTGCCTAATGTGAACCTCTCTTAACAAGAACCTCTCTGCAGGAGTTTTAAGTTCAGTGCATACAAACATTGAATATTATGCACATTAAACTTAAACCTTTAGCATGGTTCTCGAGTGGGAGCCTACTTCTCCTCATCTGCAAGTGTCGCGTTAAGGCAGGCATCCCCAAACTGCGGCCCTCCAGATATTTTGGTCTACAACTCTCATGATCCCTAGCTAACAGGACCAGTGGCTGGGGAAGATGGGAATTGTAGTCCAAAACATCTGGAGGGCCGAAGTTTGGGGATGCCTGTGTTAAGGTGTCATGATTTGGGGACAGGCTGCATTTAAAGCACATTTCCCACCTCAAAGAATCCTGGAAACTATAGTTTGTTAAGGGTGCTTAAGAAGAAGAGGAGTTTGGATTTGATATCCCGCCTTATCACTACCCGAAGGAGTCTCAAAGTGGCTAACATTCTCCTTTCCCTTCCTTCCCAACAACAAACCCTCTTTGAGATGAGTGGGGCTGAGAGACTTCAAAGAAGTGCGACTAGCCCGAGGTCACCCAGCAGTTGCGTGTGGAGGAGCGGAGACGCAAACCCGGTTCCCCAGATTATGAGTCTACCGCTCTTAACCACTACACCACACTTGCTTATCTCTGTGAGAGGCAAACTATCGTTCTCAGGCTTATTTGGTGTGTGTGTTTTTAATGTCCTTAAAATAAATTTGGTGCCCACAGCCTCAAACACTAAGAGGGCATAGGTTTACAGCTAAGGCCTCTTTCCAACATGCTTTCAATGTTGTCCTACTTTCTCATTATGCTGGCTGAATCCCACTTATATAAAGGTTACAACTTCTGCTAGTGAAATATGATTGTTTTTTGTTTACATGGTCATTGCATTGTGCTCCATGGGTGCAAGGGGATTTAGGAGCGATTTAGGAGCAGGATCCCTTCCTGCTGACACATCATAAGGCCAGGATCATTCTCATTGCCTCTTTGTATGTGGCACACTAGATTTTTCCCCACTCTCCCCCTTTTCTTTCTGCTTTTCTACTTCCTGCTGGTTTTCAAATAAGTCTTTCCTTCAATTGGCAGCTGCAAATGGAAAATCTATGCATATTAGTATTACCAGGACAAAACAAACAATTGGAGTAAAGATCTAGTATGATATTTCCATTTTACACTTTACTTTCTTCCTGCCGACTTTGGAGGAAGAATCTTAGAATTGGGGGTAGGTGATGTCAACAAGAGAGACGTGCCACATTTGTGACAATGCAAGAGGGCATGGAGGAAGGGTATGTCTTGATTTTCTCTTGGTTTTTTTAAAAAAGGAATTGTGTTCTGTGGCTGCAATGGGTTTGAGGAGCATTGGAATATAATCTATAGGTTTCATGAACCCATTTTCACTATTCTGCTCAGCCAATACCTTGCATGAATGTAATCTGTGAAGAAAATGGGAAAATCCATAATCTAGCCATGCCGGTTCCAAACAGCTCCCATGCTGATTGCCTGTGATAATGCTCTAGGCCACTATTAGGCCGTGCCTCTTGAGACGCCTCTGACTGTATGAAGCAGCAGTGATTGCAGCACATAGGCCAATGGGATCTATGATTTGCTCAAACATGGCAGCCTCAGGCTCTGGAAGCAAGCACCAAAAGCTGTTGGGACTGAGATGTTCTCATTCCTGATATTCAGACCAGACTTGTGACCCGGGCATGTGCTTGAATTTTCTGCCCTCTATTGTATTTGGTTTCCTGTAAAAAGGCAGCAACCCTCAATTTCATAAAATCAGGAGACTGTTTTGGAGACAAACATACTTGCTCATTTTATGCTGTTAATAAATATAGGAATCCATTATCTTCTGATTTATCACGGTGTTCAGCGTTGTTGTTTTATGGTTTATGGCACTTCACTTAGCAAAGAAAGCATGCATATTGTTTTCAGTTTCTTTGCACTCCCAGCAGAGTGGTAAAACTGTTTTAGGTAATAGATAAGTAACTATAATAGGTGGGAGCCATTCTGGCATTTCTGACTAAATGTATTTCAGCTCGTACTGACACCGTCACCCAAGGCATACATTTGTTAATGTGACATTTATAGACTTCACGGGTCATTTAAAATATTGTCTCAGACAATAAAAGTCGGGTATTTCTATTAAAGCTGAAAAACACACAACATTCACATTTCTGCGCGTTTGGAATTGTCGACAGGCAGTTAGGACAGCAAATAGTTTGCTATGTGGTTGGATGTGTGGCAAAGTAAGATGCAGGATAGGCTGTTATGCACGGAGCTCAAACTGTTGCTCCAACACTGGGCTGGAACTGGCCGGGAACTCTCATGAAATTTATTCCATTTCCTTGACATTTCCCTAATTTCTGCATCGTATCTGAGCTTTCATGCAATGTAAAAGCCACTTCCAGAAATCTAGCAAAATGTGTTAAATTGTTTATTTATCTCTGGCCCTTCTTCCTGAGTTAACAGGGCAGGTTACAGCATCAAAACACAATATGAAAAACAATTTAAAACAACTTAACACTCATAAAAATAAGGTGGGTCCTAAAAACATACACCTTAGGGGTCAAAAGCCAGGGGGGAAATGTGCATCTTCAGCATCCTCTGGAACCTGTATAATGAAGGTATACCTGTGTGGGATGAAGTTCTACAACTTAGGGGCCACCACAGATAATGCCCTCCCAAGGTCTGAATGCACCCTAAGTCTGTGGTGGGCATAGGAGCCAACTCCTAGGTGGGCCCCAATAAAATATTTGAGGGGGCTGGGCCCCTCAAAGTTGATGGGACACAAAGAGCAGTTAGGGGAATCGAGATACAAACTATATTAAAGTGATATTTCCCTTGTGCTGTTACCATTATATGAAGGGATAAATGTGGCTACACTCCCAGGGTTCACCCTTACCCCAATTCCCCTCACCTCACCTCACCATTGCCACTCCCACAGCCCTTCAGCTGTTGGGGGTTGAACTTCTAAAGTGGAGATCCTGCTTCACTTTTGTAGGCACCCCACACAATTTCAGGAAAGTCAGGGTTAAGGATCACACATATAGAAAAGACTTCTCTTTTCCAAGTTATCCCTCCAATGTGTGGGAGGGCAGTGATGGGAGAGCAGAACTAATGCACTTCTTCCCTTCTGCCTCACTGAGGGATGAGAAAGCCTGAGCAGGCAGAAAGTGAAGTTGGTTTCTCCTAAAATCTCTCCAAGCCATGTGCAACTGCCTTTCCCCATTTTGCTATACTGCATAATTTACAGGTGTACACGCAGGGCAACATCACATATCATCTCTAAATCATAGGGTAGATTTTCAGCTGGGAATGGTATTTGGTAATGAAGGGTATTTCTGCCTCTGCAATTTTAACACACTCTGAAATTCACTCCAAATAATTGCGACTGGAATGGATAGTAAGGGGAAATGTGCAGACATGTGTTTATTCATGTATGCATTTGAAAATTTCTATGTCTAAAGGCAGAGGGTTTTCCAAAATGCACAATTGTTTGGGTGTCCCCATTGATTCTCTAACTAGCATGCACTCTGCTTTCCTTAAATGCAATAATGATTCTGCTTTCATTGTATCCGTATGGCTACCATTTATTAATAGCAGATCATTGTAATTCCATGACAATTCTCTGAATTATTTTCTTCTTCAATGCTGAATGCCACTTAGCTTAATGAGACAGTGGCACCCTCGTTAACATGCACCGAGGAAAGTGTCAGTGTGGCCAAGACTTCCAAATCGTCTGAGACAAATTAATATTGTCAAACCCAAGAGAGACATTATAAATTCTCCTTTATGCAGTCTTTATATCTTTCAAGGACAGTTCAACTCCCCTCCCTTGAAGATACATCTGATACTTCAAGTGTCTTATAGGTCAAGCCTATGCAAGCTTCTCAGAAGCAAGTCCCACTGATTTCAATGATTCTTACTCACATGGATTTGGGTGTAAGCCAAAATGCTGCGCTAATGCTCAAGTGTTTTCCTTCAGTTTATCCATAGAAAATAGTATGGTTTGGCCTTTTCAGGTGTTAGAAAGCTAATAAAATTCTAATTAATATAAATGTCTTCTTACACTTCAGTCCATGGAGAGGAATAAATAACTCAATAATGCGAATTTTTGTATCTTTCTGGTAGGAAAGAGGTTGTATGAACTACTCTACACTCAATTTTTATTTAAAAAAATGTTTGAAGTGTTGTGTGAACATTTCATTTCATCTAATTATCAATTCCTAGCTAATTGTGGTCTTTCTACTTTCAACTCACCCTTAGAAAAAACGCTAGGATTGAATTCAAGCAAATGATTTAGCTAGGAGCAAGGCAGACTGATTTAAATCCAGGCATTTTAATCAGCAATTGGATATAAATCATGATAACTCACCAAGCAAAAACGCCATTGGTTTAAATCAAGTGCTCTGTTCTGTAATTAATCCATGATCTGAATATAAGTGCATACTGTTAGGCTTCTCTAGCAATTGGGGTGTGTGTGTGTGTGTGTGTGTGTGTCACTTAATAAAGTATTTTTGTTACCTAGCAGCATAATCGAAAACTTCTCGTCATTCACTGCACCACACAGATATATTTGCCTAGATTATGATGATGATTCTTACAGATATCAGGTATTTACAGCAATGTGTGAGATGTTCAAGTCAGGTCACATTTAAAGGTGAATCTACTTAATATGTGCATTCTGAAAGAATACACAAATCAAAACAAAGCACTCCTTTGAAATTTGCTCTTTTCCGAATTTTGCAATGCAGTTCTATAGCCAAGTAATGTGCACTAAAGCCACTTCCGCGCCTGCGCCGGAGGTGGGGTTGTGGGCTGCCCGACTGTACCATCGCGTAGGGGATGAGAGCTCATCCCCTACGCGTTGGTATGTTCCCGCCTGCGTCACCCCCGGCCGACCAATGAGGTCGGACGGGGCGGGGCCACATCTTTTAAAGGCCCCCGCAGGCGGGAAGAACTCCCTCTTACTTCCCTGTTCGCCGGAGCGAACGATTCACGGAGCGGAGAGAAGCAACAGCGGTGGTTCTGCCTGTTTTTCCTTTTGTTTTTTGTCCGTTCCTTTTCAGGTGTTTAGGTTGGTTCCATCGTTGAAGCGCTCGGAGGAGGCTTTGTCGGAGTGGCGCAATTTTTCCGACGATCAGCTGTTGCGGCGCTAGCTCCCGCGGACGATCGCAACGTGTCCGCCTCGGGGTACCTTGCCTGAGCCACTCTGCTCATCGGAACTCAGCGTTTTAGCGCATCGGGTCCAGCCTGCTAGCAGCCCCTAGGCAGCTTGTCCAGGGCCGACGCAGCACGGATCCAGTTTTCCGGGTGTAGAGTTGAGGCGGCTGCCTCCTCTCCCTGGTTTTTTGCGGCAAGGACCTCCCTGTGTGGGCTCCAAGCTGGTCGTTCTACATCGCCGAGAGGTGAAGCAGCTAGTTCCGGGTTGGAGCCCCGCCACCGCATCTCAGCTGTTCGGGCGCCTATCAGCTGTTTCCGCCAGTATACAGCGTGAAGCCGGGTGAGCAACCTCCAGTTCCCCCCCCCTACTCCAGCGCCAGTGATTCTAAACGATCCAGATACCCTCCTGCCGGCATCTCACACTGGCCTCTACCCACAGCCTTATTTTCTCCCCGGTAGTTTTCAGCTGCTAGAAAGGTCATTGCAAGGCGGGTCACTTGCTGGTCACGTGGCGTTCGGGGGCCATATTGTGTGGGTCTATTACTCCTTACCGGGGGCCATTTTGTGTGTGTCTATTACTCCTTGCTGGGCGGCCATTTTGTGTGTGGCCACGTGGGACTACTGGCGGCCGCCATTTTGAGAGGGTCATTTACTCCTTACCGGGTGGCCATTTTGTGTGTGTCTATTACTCCTTACTGGGCGGCCATTTTGTGTGTGGCCACGTGGGGCTACTGGCGGCCGCCATTTTGAGAGGGTCATTTAGTGTGCTCGGAGGCCATTTTGGGTGTGTGTTCAATTGCTTCTGCCCAGGCGGCCATTTTGGGGGTGGCCACGTGCGACCACGGGCGGCCGCCATCTTGTGAAGGTCACTTAAGCTAACATTTCCCTTGAGGCTTGCATTTTCCCTTTGGGACTGGGTTAGCTCCACATCCTAGAAATTAATTTACGTTGGGAGTTAATTTACCTAGGGTTGGGAATTAATTGACATTGGGAATTAACTTACCCTAGTGTTTCTCTGTGGCTCATTGACAGCGCGCATCTGTTGGTGGGTTTAGATTTAATTTCCTGCCATAATTCCGACGCTCAGGTTATAGGTTTGTTGTCAATTGATTACTTTGGTGAATTTAGCAATTTTTCGCCTGTTGGGCCCAATTTAATTATAAATAAATAAATAAATAAATAAATTTAAAAAAAAATTATTATTATAATTAATATAGGTGCTCACACATATACACACTCTCACACACGCACACACATATATACATAAATACACGCACACGCTCACACACGCATACACACACACGCACACAGTTTCACGATCACATAAGCACACATAGGTAGTACATATAGTTAGTAATAGCAAAGCTCTGGGGTGAATCTTGGGAGTATACACTACCCTAGCAACTTCCAATAATGGCTCCCAAACGCCAGCAAGGTAAGGCCTCTGCGAAGAGCCAGGCAGCCCAGGACAAGACTGAGGCCTTGGTGCGTGTAGTCTCCACGCTTCAAAAAACCCAGCTGGACGTTTGCAAGCAGCTTGCGGCCATAGCAAAATCCCTGGCTCCAGCGGCTGCTGCCATACCGGAGGACCCTTGTGAGTCACAAGAGGGGATTGCTGAGTCACAGGATTTCATCCTGGACACGGGTTTAACGGATAGCGATTTGCCTTGTACCTCCGCTTCTCTTTTTTCCAGCTCTAGCTCTGATCGGGATAACAACGTGAGTCAAGCCCCGCGGACGCGGGGGCAGAAGGCGCGTGCTAATGCCCCCAACTCCCAGGGGCAGGGGATGGGGTTTCAATCCACAGGTTCTCCCAGTCAGTCAACCACAGGTCACCGGGCGGCCCAGGCTGGGCAAGCCCTTGTGCAACCGGGGACCGGGGATTCCGATACATCGGGGGATGAAGGTACCTCCAGACCTGGAGGGGGTACCGAGGAGGAGCCTCGGATCGAGGAGGAGCGTCAAGGAGGAAAGGCCAAGAAGAAGACCAACAAGCGCAAGAGGAACAGGGACGACTCGGACTCTTCAGGTACGTCCTCCGACTCGGATGGGGACATCCCGATGGAATATTACTGGGGGATTGCGGAAGACCAGATTGGCCTTCCCCTATGGATACACAGGCGGAGATCGAGCGCCCATCGCAAAGGTTTTAAAGGCACACTAGAATGGAGGGATGGCGCCTTGGTGCCTGATTCTAAGTATTCCACCAACTTGGACACTGACATTATCCTGGGGTCACATTTGTCTAATAAAAAGAGGGAAAAAATTCTGAACGGTGATTTCATCGACATTTTCACCCTTCTACCTCTGGCGCAAACATTGGGGAAGGGTGAAAAGAGGAGGGAGTACGGGAGGCGCGGATATGCGACCCCCCGCGCCGATCGCACTTTCGAGAATTGGCTAGAAGGTATCCACATTTGGGCGGCGGTAATCTCGGCAGCATACCCTAAGAGGGCTATGCACTTGTGGGCCTACGTAGCCGACGTTCGGTTGGCAAATAAGATGGCTGGGGAGGTGGCCGCTTTAAATTATGACGAAGCCTTTCGTAGGAACGCGTCCCAGAATCCAAAGACCCGATGGGATATGCGCCATCAGCATTTTTGGAGTCACCACGTGGTTCCATACGTGGAAAGGAAGCAGACGGATCCCCCTAGGTCAGGAAGGTTAGAGCCCAGGAGGGACCCGCGCCGTAGGGTCTGCTGGGAGTATAATAAGGGCATCTGTCAGCGGCCCAACTGTAAATATACGCATGAGTGCGAAAAATGTTTGGGCCAGCACCCAGGAGTGTCATGTTTTAAAGGGAAGCAGTCCTTTCGGGGCGGCCGGGCCAATGGGCACCAGGGCCCCAGACACACCTCCGGCGCCCCCCAGGGAGCAAGCGGTAATAGGTTCCAATAGTTCCCTCTCGCTGGCTTTCTCCCCTATAAAGCTCCGCCCCCTAAAAAAGTTATTGGATCTCTATCCTGATAGAAAAGCGGCTAACTACCTTTGGGAGGGGTTTTCCTCCGGTTTTCGTATCCCGGTAAAAATCCCACCCCTTTCAAACAACCCCCCCAATCAAAAATCTGTTAGGGAAAGACCCGACATAGCGATAAAGAAAATTAACAAAGAAATTGCAGCCGGTCGGGTGGCAGGTCCTTTTGCACTTCCTCCTATATCTGAGCTCCATATTTCCCCATTAGGTATAGTCCCAAAAAAAGCGCCAGGCGAATTTAGGCTCATTCACAATCTCTCACACCCAAGAGGTGGATCCGTAAACGACGGCATACCTCAAGAGCTTTGCACAGTGAAATATGCTTCCTTTGACCAGGCGGTGAAGCTGGTAAGGCAATTTGGTAAGGGCGCCTTAATGGCGAAGTGTGACATCGAATCAGCATTTCGCCTCCTGCCTGTCCACCCGGCGGACTTCAGATGGCTGGGTTTCAGGTTCAATGGGGCATATTTCATTGACAAAGCAATGCCTATGGGTTGTTCTGTGTCCTGCTCCGCATTTGAGGCCTTTAGCACGTTCCTGGATTGGGCACTTCGTTTTAAAACTGGGTTGTCGGGAGTCTCGCATTATCTGGACGATTTTCTTTTCGTGGCTAGGGCTAATAGTTCGGAGTGCGCAGCCCTCATGCAGGCATTCTCGGCTCTTGCACAGGAGCTGGGGGTGCCGCTAGCAGCGGAAAAAACGGAGGGTCCTGTTTCCCGTTTAACGTATCTAGGCATAGAATTGGACACCGTCGAGCAAACCTCGCGTTTGCCTGCCGACAAAATTAATTGCCTCAAGGAGACGATTACACAGCTCATCCCTTGTAAGAAACTCACTCTTAGACAAATCCAATCTCTACTGGGTCACCTTAATTTTGCGTGTAAGGTAATTTCACCGGGCCGCCCCTTCTGCCTGCGACTAGCCAGGCTCACGGCAGGTCTAACAAAACCGTTCCATAGGAAGCGACTCCCCCGCGGCGTAAAGGCTGACCTGGAGTCCTGGCTGACTTTCCTAAATGATTACAATGGGGTATCCCTATGGCAGGACAGCATGGTCCTGCACTCGGACTTCCAGGTCCAGTCGGACGCGGCAGGTTCCTTGGGTTTCGGAGTCTATTTTAAAGGGAGATGGTGCGCTCAGCGCTGGCCAGCCAGCTGGCAGGGTACTGACATTACGCGCGACCTAACATTCTTAGAGTTCTTCCCCATAGTCGTAGCGGTGCACTTGTGGTCGGAGGAATTCAGGAATCGACGAGTCTGCTTCAGAACCGACAATCAGGCGGTGGTCAGCGTCCTAGCTCGCCAATCATCAAGATCTCCAAGAGTGTCATCTCTCTTACGCCATTTTGTCCTACTGAGTTTGAAATTCAACATGCATTTTTCAGCCAAATTTGTACCAGGGCTTAATAATAACATCGCAGATGCTTTGTCTCGCTTCCAGATGGACCGCTTCCGCTCGTTGGCACCAGAGGCATGCAGGTGGCCGGAGCCGTTCCCGGAACATCTATGGAACCTTGGGAGCGCGAAATTCTAAAGGGAGTATTTGCGTCGGTTGCCCCCTCCACCCTTAGCTCCTATAAGCGAGCTTGGTCGGAGTTCAATAAGTTCAGGCAGAAAGGTATCACGGGTTCTATCCCTGTACCGCCTACCCAGGAGGAGGTCATGCGTTACTTAGTGCATTTGAGGAACCTGGGCCGTGCCGCAAAGACCCTTCAAATTCACACCTCGGCCATAACGTTTTTCTCAAAGTCACTTTATTTCATAGACCCGTGCGATAGCTTCCACGTACGTAAAGCTATGGAGGGCTGGCGTCGGCTCCAGCCTCCAGTCAGTGATGTTAGGCGGCCTATCACGTTTGACATTTTGGTTCAAATACACAGACATCTGAGGACCCTTTGCTGGTCGAAATTCGAAGCGCGCTTATTTTCAGCAGCATTTTCGTTAGCCTACTTCGGTGCGCTCAGAGTAGGGGAGGTGGTCTGCGAGGACCACACAGATGGCATTACACGTGGTATCTTGGTAGGGGATGTGTCTCTGTCTGACGCCCAGGTGCTAATACACATCCGACGGTCCAAGACTGACCAAAGAGGAAAAGGCGCCGTTATGCGCCTCCCAGCGACAGGGGGTGCTGGGCCGTGTCCGGTAAAAGATACCAGGAGGTTCCTTCACCTGCGCCCTGCCGGCCCGGGTCCCCTGCTTATTCATTTGGACAAGGCAAGGCTTACCCGTCATCAATTTACTAGGGTCCTGCGCAAGGCCATTGCCTATTGCGGATATGACCCCAGCGAGTTTTCGGCCCACTCTTTCAGGATTGGCGAATTTTGCAATGCAGTTCTATAGCCAAGTAATGTGCACTAAAAGCATATATTGGACCAATGTGTGCATACAAATGCATGTATTAGTAAAGATAATTTACAAATTACATTATATTGGGGGGGGAACGCTTTGCAAACAGTGTTTCTATGAGGTGAAATTAAATGTATGTGATTTTTTTTTTTACGAACATTTATTTTTATTAAAATAAAATGCAAACTGATGTGGAAATGTGAAAAACTGAAGTTAAGATTGAAATATGAGAAACTGAGATAAACTGAAATTGCAAGATTCACCCATCCCTCCCTCAGTGAAATTAGTGGGGTTTATAGGGAAAGATGAGCAATGGAAAGAAGTATCTGAAGTATCAGTCAATGGGGTAATCTTCATGCTGCCTCACTGAAAAGTCAAGCAATGCCGGATTAAAATGGTTCGGTGTCCTTGTGCAGTTCCCCAAACAGGGCCCCTCTTCTGCTAAAAAGGAACTCATGAGAAAGGTACCTCAAAAAGTCTTGTGATATCTTAAAGACTAATGGCACAAACCTTTGCAGAAAACCCTGAACACATGTGGTTTCACAACTCTCAGCCAGTTGTAAGCGGGTTTTTATTATTATTACCTGCATTGATAAACAAAAGAAAATACTCTGAGCACACACACTTATTGTTTTTACTCATTTCCTGCCTTAGGCCAGTCCGCAACTCTGTCTTAACCTACCTCACTTGGCTGTTGTGAATATATAGAAGGAAGTATAAAATGGCTGCAAAAGGGAATTTAGTGTTTGTATTGTAGAAATCAAATCTAATTCTTTTAACCAGACTGATGCATCTTTAGTTTTGTGAAGGGGCTTGTTATAATCCACATCGCTCCACAAATCAGTACAGCTTCAAGGTTTCAAACAACCTTAATCAGGCCTGATTATGGCTTTGAAAGGCCGATGGAAATATATCCTAAAGGTAAAAACATAGACAGGTTGTCCCTCAGAATGAGGAACACAGAATGAGAGGGCAAGACTGAAATTGGGAAAACAGAATCCCCATGTCAGAAATGGAAGCTGGCATCAAAAGTATGGTGTGTGGGATCCAATTATTTTGGGGTTGTTGTTTTTTCATGAAAATTAGTACCTAGCTGGATAGACAGAGCAGCCAACGTATCCAAAACAATGCATTTAATTGGTGCATAGCTCTCCTAACTGCCATTTCTGATATTTGTATGAAGTAAAGTTCAGGTTGACTTTTTTAAAAAAAAGATAACATTAAATTCACCTCTTTGTTTGCATGGCTTATTAATCTTTTCCCATTCCAAACAGGAATTTTCTGATGTTGACCTTCTGTCTGCCTTTTCCTCCTTTGCTCTTTAAGCCACGAAATAGCAAATCTCATAAATATTCACCGTTACCATTCCGATTATTTCAAAACATTTTTGATTAGTGTTTACCTTTGCTTCAAAGGAGACATGCAGCTAATTTCAGTGTCATCCTAATCTTCAAGTGGAGCAGTTTTAATGTACTTTGCATTAATGTGTTTAAATCCAAAATTAAAAGCAGACTGTCAAGCTCAGTGTAATGGAGGGAAATGTATTTTAGCTTCATGATTTCCCCTTTTCTTTTTCTGAAAAGCACAGTTATGTGCTTTTTGGAGTTCTAATAATTTCAAAAGGTTGGTTTCAAAGAACTGACATATTGATATTTCGCATTAAAATGATACATTAAAGGTGGAACTAGCTGCAGGAATATGAATGATATTCATCTTCCACATAAACACCATCTAACAAAAAGAACTGAATGGATTTTTAAGTAACTTGTGCTTCCCTTGGATAAATATAGGCAACTTCATTCATGAGCTCAGGTGTTGTTTATTTATTGACAGATATACCATCTCAGTCCAACAGAAACTAAAGACAACCACCCTGAGCACTCAGTTTAGCAGTTCAACAAGCATTTCAGGTTCCGTCACAGACTCTGATGGAAAAGCTTTTTTCCTTTCCCCTGCCATGGAGATGTTTATTTATCACCCTGCCATGCCGGAGTGGTAAAAAAGCCAAGCCATCCTCTCCACCTTAGCAAAGTGCCTCCTCAAATTGAGATTTACCGTATGTCAACAGAAGCAGCGTTAAGAGGTTTTGTTACAACGTATGTAACATGCAGGGCTTTTAAAGCCGGTACTTGCCGGAACTCCATTTCAGCGCCTCTCAGGTGGGCGCCATTGCCATTATAAGAGAACAATGGAGGTGCTCATTGTGAGTTCCAGCACTTATTTTTCTAGAAAAATAGCACTGGTACAATGTATTTAAGAATTTCATACTGTACATTGTTGGTTTTTATTTGGCTTTTAATTGATTTCACCTTGTTATCGGGGGTGGGTGGGTAATTGTTTTGTTTTATTTTATTTTTTACCATGTATTTTATTCTGTGAACCGCCTTGAGATCTTTTGATGAAGGGTGGTATATACAGTGGTACCTCTACTTACGAATTTAATGTGTTCCAAACACACATTTGTAAGTCGGAAAAATTTGTACGTCGAATCCCATAGGAATGCATTGGGAGAAAAAATTCGTAAGTCAAGCATCCCTATCTAAAAATTCGTAAGTAGAAAAAATCCTATCTAAACCGCATCCAAGATGGCGGACGGAGCTCCATTCATAAGTAGAAATATTCGTAAGTAGAGTTATTTGTAAGTAGAGGTACCACTGTAAATCTTAACAACAACAACAACAACAACAACAACAACAACAACAACAACAACAACAACAACATCGTAGCCAAGTAAGATTGTCTTCCATAAACATTGTTTTAAAAGTGTGTCTGTGCATTTTTATGCATGTCTACTCAGAAATAAGTCCCACCCAGTTCAATAAGACTTACGCCCAGCAAGTGAGACCTATATCAGGTCTCGACAGCAATAAGCTCTACCACCAAAGATAAGGCAGGAACTGCTCTGCAACCTGCCTCTCACCTGTAGGACTTTCTTCCATGGTGGAGGTACATAATCTGGGGGTTCTCTTGGATACATCTCTGTTATTTCAGACACAGGTGGCCTTAGTGAAAGGGGAGCCTTTACATGATTGTCAATTGCGTGAAGGGCAATGAGCAAAAAGGACTTTGCTGTTTTAGCTACTGACATACATTTGCACCTGTATTATTTTCTTTTCTTTTGGGGATGCTATTAGTGCTGAAAAATCACAGAAGACAAGGATGCTATTTGCCTCGAGAAGAATGGCTGTTGACAAGGCCAATAGATTATGAGTGCAATAAGTGGATATTAGCTCAGACTGAATTTAAGTTTAATGGGGTTGAACAGAGGAACTGTGAATTGAAAGATAAAGAAGGTAAACTCCTTAGCAAAGGAAATGCAAAATACATTTATCAAATAATATTGTATCTTTATCAGCAGCAGAAAAACGTTCCCTTTCAGGTGAAATGGAAGCAGCAACCAACTTACCTGGTGCTTAAATCATAGCAAAAACTTTTTTTTTATTCTCCCATGCATATGGGCAGTTTTACTTGTTTTTAAATATATAATAAAGGTATATTAAACAATGCACAAAAAGTCCCAGATTGAGTAAGTCCCATTAAATCCCAGATCGAGTAGCTCCTTTTCTGCCTATAGACAAGCAGAGATCATGCAAATAGCCAGTTGCAAGTCATCTGGGATCCTAATAAAGCGAGTGAGCATAGACTTGCAGGCCTACTCAGCTTAGGTTTAATTAGCTGTCTTTTTCATGTTTGTCAGTTGATCCCTTTCTTTTAAAGGCACTAGGAATTAGCATTATGATGCACATGTATCCAAAGCAGCTCACTGGTGGGGTGGAACCACTGTGCTAGCCTCCCAGCAGATGGGTCACTGGGAGGCAAGGTGGTGGGGAGGTCAGTGTGGTGCAAACATACCAGCAGAACCAATCCTGTGCTGCTGCTAGCACATTTGAACTGTGCTGACCTCCTTGCCACCTAGCCCCTCCCATTAAGCAACAGTGACCCACCTGCCAGGAAGGTAGTGTAGTGGCTCCAAACCCACCCAAGCAAGCCATTTATGTCTGTGTGCCCTATTCCAAAGAATATAGAGATTGTGTATAAGCAATTTAAAGACAGGTGAGATAGAATACTAGATTAAGGTGGCCAGATTTTTTTTCAATGAGCCCAGGGACACTTTTCAACTTCCTACTAAACAGATGGATTTTGTCAGGGGACTGATTTGTAAATCTGGGGACTGTCCCCGGGAAACGGGGACGTATGGTAACCTTATGCTAGGTAGAGCCGCAGGGGGCATAACTCACTGGCAGAGCTCAAACTTCGCATGGAGAAGGTCCTTGGTTCAATTCTACTTAAGAGATAGCAGCTCTGTCTCAGACCCTATAGAGGCAGTTTTCAATCTGGGTAGGCAATACTAGGCTAGAGAGAGAGGCAGTCAGACATGGTGCTAGACAGATCCCTATATTCCAGTCCATTTCTACTCCGAAGAGTTTTGCCCAACACTAAGGAAAATCTCTTAATTAAACATACTTATGACACTTTGATGGGTTAATGTTTATGTTAGGAATAATGGATTCAATGCATTGTGTAAATGCCATCTCCCACACACATTTGAGGAAACCAGGAACACTTTAATTGATGGTTCCTCAGTCTGCAGCAGAGCTAAGTACCTTCAACCTTCCCCCAATGCAGTGCCATTCAGATGTTGCTTGACTCTAACTCTCATTGGCCCCAGTCAGCATGGCTAATGGACAGGGATGATGAGAATTTTGGTCCAAAGATATCTTGCAGGTACCAGGTTGAGGAATCCTGCCTCACTAAAATAACAGGTAATGCACACTTTCATGGGGGTTGTGTGCCTATGTAGTTTGCATTGGTGAAATAGTGAAAAAACTGGGGAAATGAACAATGGTTTAGACTAGTGGAATACAATGAGATTTTCTTTACAAAAAAGTTTCTACCATGCCAGCAAGCTTTTCTTTAAGTCAAGGGTATCCATCTTGATTGCACCATATTGATACAATCATATTGGCAGTAGATTGGTTTCTTAGAAGGGATGTGTTCATTAGAGACCCTTTGAAACAAGCATATCACTAGATGTTTCAGCATGTTCTCCAGAAGAGATGTACCCACAGTATTGAACAACACTGTCAGTATCGAGTCACCGAAACAGAAAGAGATGGACTGTAGTCCAACAAGCCCACTGATGCATACACAGGGCATTGAATGTTCACAGTAGAGTCTGTGTGTATGTTTTAAGGAACTGGTTAAAGTAAAGATTTATGTCAGGTACCGTGTTTCCCCTTTTTTAAGACGTAGTCAGAAAGTAAGACATGGCAGGGTTTTTTTAGAAGTAGGAGAAATAAGACGTACCCTGAAAGTAAGCCATAGTGCCGCCATTGTCCCCATCGCCAGCAAAGCAGCTACCGGTAGAGGCGTGGGGGGGAGGGAGACGCCTCTTGCCGGAGTTCTGCCCCGCCTGCTCCTGACTCGCGGGGAGAACAAAAGGGAGAGGCGAGGAAAAAAAGACGCCACTTCCTGTTCCTGCCGGGAGCAGCAAACCAGCGAGAGGCGCGGGAGAAAAAGGCGCCTCTTGCCGGAGTTCTGCAGCCTGCTTCTAGCGTGCAGGGAGCCAGAGAGCGAGAGGTGGGGAAAAAAAAAAGACTCCTCTTGCCCGAGCCCTGCCGCCACCGGGACTCAGAGGAAACTTGCCGACAAAGACGACTGAAGGAGCGAGAAGCACTGTCACGTGCAAGGAGATAAATATAGGAGATAAAAACTGTAAGGAACCCCTGTTGAGAACTTGGCGCTTTTGAAGCTTCTCTCCTTCTTTCCCTCCTCCCGTTTTTTTAAGGTAGCATTGCCCCAAGGATCGCTTTGCTCCTGCTCCTCCTTGCCCAGCTGATTTGTGGCTGAAGGAGGGGTGATTCCTTAAAAATCTGCCGAGGAAACGATCCTTATGGAGGACAGGGAAGTTTTTTTCCCTCTCCCTCCTTGCGTTTATCAAGGCAGCTTTGCCTGAAGGCAGATTTCCTCCTGCTTATCCCTGCCCAGCCACTGGTGTTTGTGGCTGAAGGAGGGGTGATTCCTTAAAAATCTGCCGAGGAAACGATCCTTATGGAGGACAGAGAAGTTTTTTTCCCTCTCCCTCCTTGCGTTTATCAAGGCAGCTTTGCCTGAAGGCAGATTTCCTCCTGCTTATCCCTGCCCAGCCACTGGTGTTTGTGGCTGAAGGAGGGGTGATTCCTTAAAAATCTGCCGAGGAAACGATCCTTATGGAGGACAGAGAAGTTTTTTCCCCTCTCCCTCCTTGCGTTTATCAAGGCAGCTTTGCCTGAAGGCAGATTTCCTCCTGCTTATCCCTGCCCAGCCACTGGTGTTTGTGGCTGAAGGAGGGGTGATTCCTTAAAAATCTGCCGAGGAAACGATCCTTATGGAGGACAGAGAAGTTTTTTTCCCTCTCCCTCCTTGCGTTTATCAAGGCAGCTTTGCCTGAAGGCAGATTTCCTCCTGCTTATCCCTGCCCAGCCACTGGTGTTTGTGGCTGAAGGAGGGGTGATTCCTTAAAAATCTGCCGAGGAAACAGATCTTTATGGAGGAGGACAGGGAAGCTTCTCTCCTCCCCTCCCTCTTCCATTTATTTTAAAAAACAACCAAGGGCTTTTCCATATGACCTGTTTGTTGGCATTCAAACTCAAAGCTTTTAGTCTTTATCATCCAGACTTCATTGAGCAAGCATTCATTCCAACTTGCTTGTGGAGGGTGTTTGCAGGTTTTTCCATTGACAATTTGTTCATCCCACAGTTCTCAGTGGATTTCAAGTTTCCAAACAACACAAAGTTCCAATAAAAACAACAAAGTGGTTTTGTTGCACTAGGACAACTCAGCTCTTTAATCCACTTTAATTGTGCCAAACTTAAAATTGCAATATGCTCTTGAGTCCCCTGTCCTGAGGTGCCAAAATTTAATCTTTTTAGCCATTTCTGGACACCTAAAAGCAGCCATTTAACATTTTTCTCTATCCCCCCATAACCAGCCAGAAACAACCCCCAGACAATATGGCTGCAAAAAGAAGGAGCTATACAGTTGAGTACAAGAAAGGAATTGTGGAGGACTCCCAGGGCAAGAATCTTACAGCTTTCTGCAAGGAGAAGAATTTGGATATCCGAATGGTCCAAAAATGGCGGGCAGAATACGATAACCTCAGTCTACAGGTGGTCATAGGAAATGCTAAGAAGCGTAAGTGTGGTGCAGGTCGGCAACCTTCAGTTCCTGAGCTGGAAGACATGATCAGTGAGTGGATCGCTGAAAGGAGAGCAAAGGCTTTGGTTGTGCGCAGGGCTGATATTCAAGCATTTGCCCTAGCAATGGCATCACAATTTGAAGTATCCCCTGAATTCAAAGCATCACAACACTGGCTGGATGGCTTCCTTCAGCGATATGAACTGTCTCTCAGAAAATCAACAACACTGTTTAGGTTGGAAGATGCTGAAGTTGTTAAGCGAGCACTTGCATTCAAGTCCTTTGTTGATGGCATCGACTTTTCTAAATACCAACTTTGCAACATGATTGCTATGGATGAAACTGCAGTGTTTATGGGCCAAGGAGCCCAAACAACAATTGAACAGAGGGGTGCCTCCTCAATCTACGTTCCCTCCACTGGTCATGAAAGTTCTCGAGTTACCTGTATTTTGGCAATTCGTCTGGATGGAAAGAAAGCCACACCTGTTATCATCGCTAAGGGCAAGAAAGATAAGATTGAACGTGTTTCTGGCATTTATGTTCTGGAATCCGAAAAAGCCTGGTGCACACAAGCAGTTATAAGGAGGTGGCTTGATTTAATGCTGCCACTTGTTACGCGAGGTGGTCAAAGAGGTCTGCTAGTCTGGGATTCAGCCAGCACTCACCACGCTAAAGACATGAAGAAGTTCCTTGCAGAGAGAAGAATAGATCAAATAATGATTCCTGCAGGAATGACTGCCTATCTGCAGACTCTTGATATTGCAATAAACAAGCCATTCAAAGACCATTTGCGTATGGAAATCAACGACTACATTGAAAATAGAATGACAAGAAATCAGCGTGGAAACTTTGTGAAACCTAACCTGCAAGAGGTCGTGAATTGGGTGAAGAATTCATGGGATAAAATCACTGAAAGTGTTGTTGCCAATGCACTCCGAGCAGGTTACCTGGATAAGAGGTGCTCATTTACTGAGAGCTCTATCGCTCAACATGAAAGATTGGGGCCAATGGTTCTAAAGGAACTGGAATTGCAAGAAATGAAGGATGGAATTCCGGGTTTGGAGTGTTATGATGATGTTCCAGAAGAAGACGACTTAACTATAATTGAATAAATGTTGATTGTTGTATGCTCCAGAAGAAGATGACTTAATTTTAATTGAATAAATGTAGATTGCTGTACCGTACCATACTGATGCAATAAAAATAAGACATCCCACTGAAAGTAAGCCACCCTGTGTTTTTTTGAGGGAAAAAAGTTATAAGACGGTGTCTTAAAAAAGGGGAAACACGGTAGTGAGTAAGTCTTTGGCTGGCGATACTGTATTTTTCCATGCATAAGACGATGCTTTTTTGCTTTAAAAAAAAAGAGAGAGAGAGGCAAAAATTGGGTGTCATATTACACATGGATAGTGAATGCAGAGGGGGGACGTGCGATTAATGGCAGCAGCAAGCAGGAGATTGGCAGCAGTGATAGGGAGGGTGATTGGTGACTGTGGCATGGCCTGCTGGCGATTGGCTGTGGCTGCGGCAATTGGGCAGGTGATTGGCGGCGGCTGCAAGTGGGCAGGTGGGCTGTTGGTGACAGCGAGTGGGCAGACAATTGGCGGTTGCAGCGAGGTCTGTGATCAGCAGTGGCAGGCAGGCCAGTGAGCGACTGGAGGAAGTGACCTCCCCCACCTCACCCCCCAAAAGCTAAACAATTTCTTAATTTTGGGTTTTAAAAAAATGGGGGTCGTCTTATACACGGGGGCCTCTTATACATGGAAAAATACTGTATATACTGGAAAGAGGGGGAGAGAGAGAGAGAGAGAGCCAGCCTCATTCAATGTAGTATAAACATGATCTGCTTTTGCCATGTCGACATCTATGATCAGATAAATATTTGTAACATTTCAGCCACTTGTGGTTTTGCTTACAGTAATTTATTCCTTAAATATTTCCTTCTTTTTGCTTGAATATCCAAATGTATATAACAGGCAGTTTAGCCTAATTAAAAAGCTTTCAAGTATTAAAGAGTATCTATAGCACAGTATATTAATAAAAAAAATGTGGTCAATGATTGTAAAAATATATTTAAAAAATTTAGTAATTGTAATTTAAAACAATATTTGAACATAAGCTGTTTCTCCTGTGAGACCTATATAATGAATGTGTCTTAAGTGATCTGGATAATTTAAATACCAGCAATACCATCCTTAGTTATGCAAGTTAAACATATAACTTGAATGAATCAGATGAAATTGAGCATACAAAAATGTAGGCTGAATAATAAAATGTTCAGACGGCAAGGTCTAAAATATGATCCTTAAATTGTACAAGGAAGTATATTTAGTGTTGCAATGGGATGCCTTCTCAAGTAGATTTTTGATGATGTACCGGTAGAAGTGTTTACTGGTTCTACTATAACGCAGGTGTAGAAAGGGAAGTCTGAAGTGGTGGCAGTTTAAGGATTTGTGTCATGCTCTGCCATATTTAAATACATTAAACTGGAGAATTAAAAAATGATGGATTGTACCCAGTCTTATTCTTTATTGAGTTATGTAAAAGGTTCAGTAAGACAGAAACAATAAAGAGTTAATTATATATATATATATATATATATATATATTAGCAGTGGCAAGAATACTTTCTGCAACAGAATGGAGACAACATTCTAGGAGAGGCATGGAATTTGGTGCTAATGGCTAAAATTGACATGTCATTTGCAGGCAGAAAAACAAAGACAATAGCAGAACAATTTTGCATTGAATTGGAAGACATTTATTGACTATTGCAGAAGAAATATATTCCTTCCTCAGTCAAAAAGCAGTTTTCTCTTACCCTCACAGTATTTTATTTGGAAATTTTATATCCCACTTTTCACCATCTAGGCCTCAAAGTGGCTTACAATGTTAAAAAGATACTGTTCCCGGCTTTCCACCTATCTGGGTGTTCACCCTAGGCTGACCTATGCTGGTGTCCTGGGCCAGCGCTACCTGTAAGGGTGCAGGGAGCTACCGTGTTTCCCACATTTTAAGACACCGTCTTATATTAATTTTACTCAAGAAAATAAGCCTATGGCTTATTTTCGGGGGGTGTCTTTTTATTATTATTACTGTAAGTACCTCCTTACAACTAGTAAGAATTGTACACTGCTTTAAGAAAGCAGCACTACAAATGAAGGCAGGAAAGAGGAAAGGCTTTTCTCCCGCCCTGCTTTCTCCCTCCTTGGCTCCCCTCCTTCCGCCGCCTGTCACCCGCCGCCGCTCTCCTTCGGGCCATGCGGCCCCAGAACGTTTCGGCGGCGCGGCTCCTGCAGCTGCCTGTCACCCGCCGCCGCTCTCCTTCGGGCCATGCGGCCCCAGAACTTTTCGGCGGCGCGGCTCCTCCCGCCGCCTGTCACCCACCGCCGCTCTCCTTCGGGCCATGCGGCCCCAGAACGTTTCGGCGGCGCGGCTCCTCCCGCCGCCTGTCACCCACCGCCGCTCTCCTTCGGGCCATGCGGCCCCAGAACGTTTCGGCGGCGCGGCTCCTCCCGCCGCCTGTCACCCACCGCCGCTCTCCTTCGGGCCATGCGGCCCCAGAACGTTTCGGCGGCGCGGCTCCTCCCGCCGCCTGTAACCCGCCGCCGCTCTCCTTCGGGCCATGCGGCCCCAGAACTTTTCGGCGGCGCGGCTCCTCCCGCCGCCTGTCACCCGCCGGCGCTCTCCTTCGGGCCATGCGGCCCCAGAACGTTTCTGCGGCGCGGCTCCTCCCGCCGCCTGTCACCCGCCGCCGCTCTCCTTCGGGCCATGTGGCCCCAGAACTTTTCGGCGGCGCGGCTCCTGCCGCTGCCTGTCACCCGCCGCCGCTCTGCTTCGGGCCATGCGGCCCCAGAACTTTTCGGCGGCGCGGCTCCTGCTGCTGCCTGTCACCCGCCGCCGCTCTCCTTCGGGCCATGCGGCCCCAGAACTTTTCGGCGGCCCGGCTCCTGCTGCTGCCTGTCACCCGCCGCCGCTCTCCTTCGGGCCATGCGGCCCCAGAACGTTTCGACGGCGCGGCTCCTCCCGCCGCCTGTCACCCGCCGCCGCTCGCCTTCGGGCCATGCGGCCCCAGAACGTTTCCGCGGCGCGGCTCCTCCCGCCGCCTGTCACCCGCCGCCGCTCTCCTTCAGGCCATGCGGCCCCAGAACTTTTCGGCGGCGCGGCTCCTGCCGCTGCCTGTCACCCGCCGCCGCTCTGCTTCGGGCCATGCGGCCCCACAACATTCCGGTGGCGCGGAAGGGGCCAGCAGGGCTCCCGACGCCGAGGGGTTTTCCTGTCCGGGCGCTCGGCCCAAGTGGAAAAAAAGTCCTGGGAAGAGCGGAAAGGCTCCCAGCGTGGCTCACCTGGTGACGCGCTCAATTCATGGTTTCAAGCCTCTCGAGGCTCTAAAGGAAAGCAAGAAGGTACGTCTTATTTTCGGGGTATGTCTTATATTTCGCGAATGCATTAAAACCCTGCCATGGCTTACTTTATGACTACGTATTAAAAAAGGGGAAACACGGTAGTTGAACCAGAGCCTATGCAACCACTCACTTGCTGTAATCAATAAAGTTGTGGCCTAAATTCTGCCAAAAACCAAAGCAAAATTTGAGTCTTGTCTGAATTTATTTAAGGGGGGGGGAGGGTTTAAAGGTCTAAGCACGCAACTTAATAAAATAATCAGGTGCCTGCAACTCAGCAGAGGTGGTGCCTATCTGGCTTCTGTTGCGAGGGAGTTCTACCAAACTGGGCTTTCTGTGCCAGATCCTGTACTATTTGAGAAGGGGCCCAACTCTCAGGGGCAGATAGAAGTCATAAGGGGAAGGGGTGTCATAAGCTCATATGTGAGAGTGTGTGAATGGAATGGCTAAGGCAAAGCCCACTGTTAGATCCAGCTTTTTTAGCTTTGTTATTGGATATTCAAATATTTGCATAGCACATACAGAAACTCTGTCAGCCTTTTGCTGTGGAATAAATTCCATACCATTTTCCGATGGAAGCAAATGACAACTAAACACTTTAAATTATTTATCACCTAATTTGCAAATTATTGCAAGAGATTCTTTGCCAGAAAACCGCAAGTCCCTCACAGCCTCTGGGAAAGAGAGAAATAATTCCCTTTTTATATACTGTAGTACGGTATATAGACATGTGATCCTGAAAATTCTCTTACTTCACAAGAGAACGTTTAGAGCAGGCATCCCCAAACTTCGGCCCTCCAGATGTTTTGGACTACAATTCCCATAATCCCTGACCACTGGTCCTGTTAGCTAGGGATCATGGGAGTTGTAGGCCAAAACATCTGGAGGGCCGAAGTTTGGGGGTGCCTGGTTTAGAGCAAGATCTTGGCTAATCTGGAAATCAAGGTTAAACCATGCATATGTATAGGTTTTATACAATTGTTTATGTTCCCTTTCTATTTTATTTATCATAAGGGAATTATATTAAAATTGAGGTAAAATATCAAAGACAAATGCCATTGAATTTGGATGAAAGATTGAGGGTGCAGTTGAACTCACTGGGGCCTAACTCTGAGTAGACAAGGGCTGGGCTGCATTGCTATAGCTACAGAGATGGTCTGTTACCTTCTTCCTTTAATCTAAGCATATATGTGTGGAAGGGAACCTTACTATGGATACTTAAATTAGAACTCAGAACTATGTTCTCCTCAGAGTAGCCCCAACAAAATTGATGGGCCTAAATTTGTCATGTCCACTAATTTCAACAGGCCTATTCTGAGAATGACCAACACAGGATAAAACCCATAATTAAATTAGTGGTATGTAGTGTGTACAGTGCATACACATGCAAAATATCTTGTCGGATATGTTATGTTGTTGTTGTTGTTGTTATTATTATTATTATTATTATTATTATTATTATTATTATTATTATATTAATTATTTATACCCCACCCATCTGGCTGAGTTTCCCCAACCACTCTGGGCGGCTCCCAATCAAATATTAAAAACGCAATACAGCATTAAATATTTATTTATTACGTGGACTGCATATAGCACATCTCTTCCCCCAAAATAATTTCAGAAACTGTAGTTTGTTAAGGGCACTGGAAATTGCAGCTCCATAATTCTTTGTAGGAAGCCATGTGTTTTAAATGTATGGCATGTATACAGCCTTATATACTGTTTAAGATAACAAAGTCTCTAAGCTCTTCACATCGGTTACAATAATAAATCTGCAAGCTCCTTCATGGGCACCAGGAAGAAGACAGAAACATACCAGCAAAATCATGATTCTTATTGGAAACTAGCTGGCCCGGCCATGCATTGCTGTGGCTCAGTCTGTTAAATGGACTTTCAGAGTCCCCCTTCAGAGTCCCCTAACCTTCAGAGTCCCCCTTCATTTTGCATACAATCATTCCCAATATGCGTGTTGTTTAAAATTCCACCCGGTCCCAACCCTGACTCCCCCACCCAAGCGTGTTCTGTCCCCTCGCAAACCCCTGCGGCCTAGTCGGTTCTCCCAGCTGGCCAATGTTTATGTTGATTTCTGTTGAAGGCCCATATTCATTTGGTTGCCATGGTTTTTTGTGATGTCACCAATAGTCTGCAGCCAATGGCAGCAGCTAAGGCCATGTTGACATCCAGCAGATGCACTACACCAAAAGAAATGGCTTCAGTTCCTTTGACGTCCACTGGAGGGCACTGTGCTTTTTACCTAAAATCATGTTTTTCCTGCCTCAGGTGTGAAATCTGTCTACAAAAACTGCATTAGCTTCCTCGTGTATTTGCATGTGACGTTGTGTCAAAATTTTAATACAACTGGTCCAGCGGTTTCGGTGAAAAGTGGAGACACACAAGCATGCTCTGGTTACATTTATATATAGATAGATATAAAAAGAGGCACCCTATACAGAAGCACCCCAAAGTCAGAAAACCCTGATAAAAAATGCATTCATTCAAATACGTCAGGATTTTTCTCTCCTCTCCTCTGCATTTGATTCATTTCACATTTCAATGAAAAAATACCTACCGTATTTTTCACTCCATAACACACACTTTCCCCCTCCTAAAAACAAAGGGAAAATGTCTGTGCAGTTTATGGAGCGAAGGCACTGGACGGCAGCAGGATCCCTCAAGCGGAGGGATACCTCTGCCGCCGGAGACATGGCTGTTCCTCCCTCCGCCGCCGCCGCCAACAGCGGCAGAGGGGCAGGGGAGGGACGACCAGCTCGAAATCGGAAACCTGAAAGCGGGCTGCTCCCCCTTCTGCCACCACCGCCAATAGCGGCATTGATTCAGAATATTTCCCCCCTTGTTTTCCTCCTCTAAAAACTAAGTGCGTCTTATGGTCAGGTGCGTCTTATGGAGCGGAAAATGCAGAAATTCACACTTCTTGGAACAATGTGAACTGAAAAGAAATCTTTTTTTTATTTAAAAACATTATTTAAAAATTGCACATCTCTGGATATTGTTATACAGTTCCCAAATGAAAATATATGTACCAAAATTACAAAATATATTAGGAAAATATGTAATGTACACAAAGCTACATATTATAGTAAGAGAAATGCCCATTAAAATATATCGGTAGGTTTAAAATAAATAAATCACGAACTGATGCAAAAATGTAGTGGGTTGAATGTAAGAGTAGAAAAATGAGAAACAGAGAAATTGAAAACGGCAAATTTCTGCAATGCAGTGCAGACAAAATCTGCAATGGACTTTATTGAAAAGTTAAACTCTGGAGAGAGAGGGAAAAAAAACCTTCAAGTTTTGATAGGAAAATAATTCAGTAGAGAAAGTTGTTTCTCTCTATAAGTAGCCATAGTGTCTAATGAAATGAATGATAAGGTTGCAGGTGTTTCTTGATTTATTCATGTTCTGTCCCAGCATTTTCTTCACAAGGAAAAACAAGTATAATTGGCCGATTGTCACCCTATTTGTTCATGGAAACATCTCTTTAACAGGTTTGGCTCACTGCAAATTCTTTCTCACATCTCCCACTTAAAACGGAAAGCAGGTCCATTTCTTACAAAATGTCACAATCACATTTCAGATTTGAAGGGAAAGAATTCGATAATACCGGTAAATGTACTCTTGGATGGAAGTGAAACTTTTCTGAGCCTCCTACCACTGTTCTTTCTTTCCCAGGGAATCCCTTTATATCTAGTAATCTGACTTCATAAAAATATGCTATTTTATTCAAATACCCAACAAAACACCCACAAACCACATCTGTGAGAGCAATTTGCATTTACTAATGATGGAGCCTTAAGATTACCATTAATGTGCAGCATGTATAAAGGATGTAATCGTTTTCATTAACGCTTGCTAAACGGCCTCATAATTACCGTCTTTGTCAAAAAGCCATTTCTCATGGATTATATTTGGCTGCCCATAAGGAGTAATATATTGTGGACTGCAATAATTACAAAGATATTTGTACATGAATTAATGGAGGTTGTGATATAAACTGTGAACTTCGTCTAATAGGCTGACATTTATTTATTTATTTGTAGACCATCTTTCAACCAAACAGTTTTAAAACAGCTTAAAATATAATTCCTCTTAGAGCGGGGGTGGTGGAAGGAAACTACTTCTCTGTTGGAAATGTTGTATGAAAATAGGCTTCCGGTTACTTTGAACCAGATCTGGTGTTTGGTCGAAATTACCTTGGGTGTGTGAATGATGAGTTGGTTCCTAGCCATGTTATGCAATGGAAGTGTATGTTCTACATGGCCCTCCAGTACTGTGGAAGATGTCATTTCATTATTTTGTTCACTTGCGGGTCTGGTACCCATAGGACTACATCTGCCATGATTTCTATTATCCACAACGGATATTGTATATTATTAGAGCTTTAGATCTAGGAGTCTTGGTAGACCACAAACTTGACATGAGTCAACAGTGTGATGCAGCAGCTAAAAAAGCCAATGCAATTCTGGGCTGCATCAATAGGAGTATAGCATCTAGATCAGGCATCCCCAAACTTCGGCCCTCCAGATGTTTTGGACTACAATTCCCATCATCCCTGACCACTGGTCCTGTTAGCTAGGGATCATGGGAGTTGTAGGCCAAAACATCTGGAGGGCCGCAGTTTGGGGATGCCTGATCTAGATCAAGGGAAGTAATAGTACCACTTATGCTCTAGTCAGACCTCACCTGGAGTACGGTGTCCAGTTCTGGGAACCACAGTTCAAGAAGAATACTGACAAGCTGGAACGTGTCCAGAGGAGGGCAACCAAAATGGTCAAAGGCCTGGAAATGATGCCTTATGAGGAACGGCTTAGGGAGCTGGGTATGTTTAGTCTGGAGAAGAGACGGTTAAGGGGTGATATGATAGCCATGTTCAAATATATAAAATGATGTCATATAGAGGAGGGAGAAAGGTTGTTTTCTGCTGCTCCAGAGAAGCGGACATGGAGCAATGGATTCAAACTACAAGAAAGAAGATTCCACCTAAACATTAGGAAGAACTTCCTGACAAAAGAGCTGTTCGGTAGTGGAATTTGCTGCCAAAGAGTGTGGTGGAGTCTCCTTCTTTGGAGGTCTTTAAGAAGAGGCTTGACAGCCATATGTCAAGAATGCTTTGATTGTGTTTCCTGCTTGGCAGGGGGTTGGACTGGATGACCCTTGTGGTCTTTTCCAACTCTATGATTCTATAACACAAAATGCCCCAAAGAAGAATGGGGGCAGAACCATATACTGTATATCTTAATGCATACGGCTCGTGACAACCATTTGTGCTCTGGCAACATCCTTTTCTCCAGGCATGGAAAAGTGAATTGTGCCACTGAGTGAGAAATGCTGTAATTAGCCACTGTGGTAGGGAGGGGTGGTGTAGCGTTAGAGATAATGCTCTTGAAAATTATAGTACCATTTAAATAATTAAACTTGCTGCAAAGATATATGCCAAGATTTTAGTGACAAAGACTAAAGATTTATAGGCAAATTAATGCACAGGGACCAACTTGAATTCATGAGGCATAGAATAATTGCAGACTGGTTAAGGCAGGTTTTTCTCTGAATGCAAATTACTTGTGAACTGATATGGAGATCTCAACATGGCAAATTCTATCAACACCTTAGAAGGGCCAGGGTTTTTTGGTTGCCTGTTTTTAAAGCTTGATATAGTCAAGAGGCTTTTGTTGCTGCTGCTTTTGTTTGGCATGGCCTGGTGATGAAATCACACACATTCGGTGCCTTACATCTTGATGTTTTAGCTATAAACAACTACACATAACTATAAAATTTATTCACTGCAACACTGATGAGATTCCTTAAGTATGAAACTTCAAGTATGTGAACTTTCAGTCAACCATTTATTTGCTACCGGCACCTATACAAAGAGGAAAATAAATAAGGATATATTTTACAAACTTGAATCCAGCAGGTCCCATACTCACTGTAGACCCATTGAAATGGATGAGAGCATGTTTCTCTAGCCCTCTAGACCAAGTCATGCAATTCCCATACCTTTGGAGTACAAAATTAGTAGCAGTCTGAACAACTTCCTTCCTAATTAACATTTGACCACTCATCATAGTCCCCAAAGGTGCTATGAGTACCTTCCCTGGACACATGCATTAACTGTGCCAGGCAGCCTGTCAATCAAAGCCATCTGGCTGCAATCATTTCCCCCTGTTCATCATTTGGACATCATCATCATACGTTTAAATTAGGATTAGTTGAAAATAACCTGAAGCTCACTCTATTTAAACAAAGAGAAAGGAAAAGAAAAATGGCAAAGTCTAGTGAGCTGATACAACAGGAGGCTATTTACCTGGAATTAATTAACAAGCATGGCACTATCTTTTGTGTTCTTCGTATGAAACAGGTTCTGATTGAGAGCTTTCAGGAGCATCTGGTTGGCAACCACAAGAAAAGGATGCTGGACTAGATTGACCTTCGGCTTGACCCAACAGGGCTGCTTTTATGTTCTTATAACAGGTGGTCATCTCACTACAAAAAAGTAATTGTCTTCAATATGCTATTAACAATTGGTTTTCCTTATTCATGCTTACTAGGAACAGTTTGACTGTGGTTAGATGTATCCTGGCCATATTCATGGAGCTGGTCTGTGACTTCAATTGATTGAGTGGCATATCATACCACAGCTATCGGGATGTGATATACTACCTGACAAAAAGTATTAATTTAATCAAACGCAAGCTATGGAAAATTAATCACTGGGATGGGAACCAGCAACAACCTTACTTGGCTACGAGTGATTGCCAAAGAAGAAGAAGACAAGGCTTTCCTTTGAATATCTTTACATGCTTCAGAGGACAACGTTGGTTCACACCATCCTCCTAGTGCTTTACAAACTGGATTAAAGTGCTTACGGAGTGCATGAGATCTGTGTTAAATTGGCTGTTTGTTTAGCACTTGGGTGGTGAGCAAGTTTACATGGCACTCTGACACTGTCATGGTGATCCCATCTTCTGCATGTCTAATGATGGAAGGAGAGGAACAACTTTGCTGCAGTTTTGATGCTCGCCACAGCATGCCGACTCAATGTGTTATGTGCCAGAAGCTCATGCAAATAAATCCCGAATTACCGCAGAAAAGGAAAGGAGTGGCTGATTCTAGTTCTGAGGCTTAGGAATGCATGATAGGTTCATATCAAGACTTTGGCTTCTCTGAAGTTCTGGACAACCAAGTACAACGTCGTTGAGAAGAAATTGGAATAAACTAAAAACAAATCTGCGTGCTTCATCTCTTCAGAGGCATACCAGATGAGATTGAACTGTAAGAGGCCAAGGAATCAATGCCTGGGCATATGGCAGTTTCAGGCAGATTAGAGGGACCGGATGACTGAAGTAAAAGCTGAACATTTGGGGAAGTACTTGAGCATTGCCTATCAAGAACGAGTCAGCAAGATAAATGCTACCTTTGAGAACTGGGCAAGTCATGCAATGTAGGAACATATATTTGCTTTACGTATATATACAGGAAAAATGATGACATACCAGACCCAAAGAGGAATGCTTGTGTAGCTAGCAATTGGTAGCTTTAGCAGATTGCCTCCTAGTGTGCACAAAACAATATTATTTCACATCTAAAGCAAGATATAGAGTTCAGCCTTCCCTCCTGGGAAGACCCCACATGATTGTAAATAAATGCTAGATTACAAAATGGTTGAAACTGGCAGCTGAAACAGAAAAATAGAGAGGTGCAGCAATGACTTCAGCTGTTTAACCCCCTCTTAGAATTATATCATTGACAATATAAAGGCATGTCTTAAATGACCTGGGAACATAGACCTTGCACAAAAAACCTGCCCCTCATTTATTTTGATATGGGAATTTTGGTTCTCAGCACAGGTTAATGAGTGCAAAAAGACTTTCAGAACAGACGCAGAAGCTACTGCAGCTGGCTAATTCCAACAAATAACTCTCACGCTAATACAGTAACCTAGTTGTGTGAGCAGAGTAACAGAACATAGGAATATAGGAAGCTGACTTAGACTCAGCCAGATCCTTGGTCCATCTAGTTTAGCGCTGTTGATACTGATGAGCAATGGATCTATGGCGTTTCAAGCAGAAGTTCTTCCCAGCTCCATATGACGATGCAACTTGCCAAGAATTGAATGTGGTATCTTTTGCTCACAAAACATGTGCTCCACCATTGAGTCATGCTCATTACCCATTATGTTGAAAGGGGACAGCCGTGTGGGATACCCCCTTTCACGTAATGAACAAGTTCTGACTTTTCTATTTCTGAAAGAAGAACTGTGATCTTTTGAGTTTTCTCTTCCAAGGTTGTTCTGCTCACTTGAGTAGCTCAGTTTACATGATTTGTGGTGCTTAGCTAACTGAAAGATCACCCGTTTTGCATAAGCCTAATTGAACCTCGACACCCTTTTTGGTTGCCCTGCTCCAGGTGTCCCTGTCAAGGGGTGGCTACAAAATAGAGGGTTGTTGTTTTTTGGTAGTAACACTCTGACTGTAGAATAGCCTCCCCTGTGCAGCTCACCTGGCACTTTTTCTATCAGTACCAAGTAAAGACCTTTGTATTCACCCAGCTTTTAAAATTGTGTTTTAAATTCAGGCTGCTCTGCCTTGCCTCTGTTGTGATTGGGGGTTTCATTTTGCAGTGTTTATTGTTGTTGTTATTATACAATATTTTGTTTGGCACTTTTTTGTTTGTAAGCCTACCCAGGGAATATTTTTTGATGGGCAGTGGCAGAGTGTTTGCAAATGCCACCCAAGGTGGGCATGCAGGGCGCAGTCCCAAGGGGAAGCGTGGCACAGAGGGAGCCCTCTGCAGCTCAGCTTGAGCCAGGGATGGAGCTGCTGGGCCATGTGTCTTGCACGCTGAAGCCTCTCTCTACCCCGCGTCTGGCTTGACCCAGGAACAGAGTTGCTGCTGTGGCATTGGGCCATCGTCCGAGGATGCTTTCTCCACAGCTCCCTCACACATTGGAGCCAGGCTCCAATGAGGGAGCATGTCGTGGGGGCTCCTGGTCGCACTCCCTCAAAAAATAATGCTCCTGGGGCCACAGCCCTCCCACCCCCCCAACACTATGCCACTGTTTATGGGTGTCTATATAAATTTGGACTTGTTGTTGTTTAGTCGTTTAGTCGTGTCCGACTCTTCGTGACCCCATGGACCAGAGCACGCCAGGCCCTCCTGTCTTGCACTGCCTCTTGCAGTTTGGTCAGACTCATGTTTGTAGCTTCGAGAACACTGTCCAACCATCTTGTCCTCTGTTGTCCCCTTCTCCTTGTGCCTTCAATCTTTCCCAACATTTCCAGAGAGTCTTCTCTTCTCATGAGGTGGCCAAAGTATTGGAGCCTCCAATCTGAACTACTGTTATTCTTATTCTTGATTATACTGATAGTATGAGTGGAAATAATAATAATAATAATAATAATAATAATAATAATAATAATAATAATGTGTGTTGAACCCTTGCTACTGAGTGGGCAGAACAACCCAAACAATAGGAAGGCAGTGTAATTATGCCAGTATAATCTACCTCTATGCCAAACTCCTAATAGGACAGGGGCTACTGCTGGACGAACCAGCCTGAGCCTAGCAGAGGGAATGCAAGCCTTTAAAATATAGACTTACACCACCCTTTTTGCAAGTATAACTTTTGCTGGATTGACTGAGCTGAACAGAGTATGGAATTAGAGTAAGTTTTCCACCTGCCCCATCTTACTATGTTTCTACTATTCCCCCCCATTACCTCCTGGTTCCAGCTGAGCCAGGATGAAGGACTTGTTCCAGTGTAGCTCTGGCTGAGATAGGATGAGGAACTTCTGATTGAGCTTGACACCCAGCACAAAGATCCTCATCCCAGGGAATTTTGGGGTTGGATTGCTCTCTCTCTCTCTCTCTCTCTCTCTCTCTCTCTCTCTCTCTCTCTCTCTCTCTCTCTCTCTCTCTCTCTCTCTCATTTCCCCCCACAGGTCTATAATAGGCCTTCAGGAGGGTTTCCCCTAACCTAAGGGATGCAAAAGAGCATAGGTGCTGGGTCCTGGGTGCTCTGGGTGCTCTAGCACCCACAAAATTCCCTTTGAAGTGGCTAGGCACCTACAAATTTTGGCATTCGAAGTCAGCATGCCCGGCACCATGCACACCTGACTTCACTACGCCTGGCAGCATGCACAGGACATTCTGACATCACTTGCGCACACCGCCAGGCACACACACACACACCCTGTGGTGTGCACGGCCCCAGGCAACCGCTGTTACGGGGGCAAGCTGGTGCCGCTGCAAAAATGTATGCATCTCCTGGAGGCTAGGCAGAGGGAAAGTGCACCATTAATACAGCACATGTTCCAGCTCTGTGTTAACTGCAGCAGTGATATGACTCTTGAGCTCCCACTCAAAAGCAATTAGAAGTCAGATTTTCAGGATCTGCCCACGTGCCCTTTAGTAAATGACTTGGTCTTTTCAAAGTGAAATGCATAAGGTTCCACCCCCCTCCCCCTGTGCTTTTTTTAAAAAAACTTGGTCCATTGTCTGAAAGAAAACAAAACAAATAGGTGCCCCCCCTTCTTCCCCTTTGGTGGTTCTTTAAAAAGAAAAAGAATCATGATCTATGGTGTGCTTTGTTCATGACAATGGACTGTGAAAGATTTATGTCAGAATGTTCTCCAAAAATATGTAATATACTTAAACGTGTATGGAACTAATTTGTGGTCTGTTTCTTTCTGTGTGTGGATGTGCTCACAGGCTCAGTGGCAGAAACTTTAAGCAATGTCCTTCTGGTAAACGTCCTTGCTGATTGTATTGAAACTGACCTATCCCGACCTATGAATCATCCTTAGAAGAGACTCGTTGTGATGCCAGAACCCTCTTTTTAAGCTTTGTTCTCCTAGGGCCAGTCTACTTTTGAAGCCAAAAATACATTTCTCTGTTTAGCAACAAATTATCAGAACAATATTTCTCATTTACGCTAACAGTTATTAGTTTTCATATTCATGAATATTTCAGCAGAATTTTGGGTGCTTTGGCTTGGGATCTAATCGTCTGCATAGTCTTCTTCTGAGTTCCGTATACTGGGCCTCGCTGCTGCTGCTGCTGATTAATTGTTATTACATATATAGATAGAAAAAGTATTATCTTTCTATCTATACATAAAGTGTCTGTACATAAATTATTATGTATTTGATAGTGCTTCCTAGACTACAAAAGGTCTTGCCACAATGAATTATTAAGTGTTTATCCAGTGATGGTACAAATGCAAAACGCTTTGTGCACCCATCTTGTCTCCCCCCAGTAATCCTTTTGAACAGGGCACACTGTATGGCGTGGAACTCCAGTTGGCTTGAAATCAGGTGGAAGAGGAGCAAAAATTCTGGGCAGATGTTTTCCATCAACTAGAATTAACTAGTTTTCGTCAATTAGAATTAACTAGAATTATGTCGGACTTTGAGGACGCGGGTGGCGCTGTGGGTTAAACCACTGAGCCTAGGGCTTGCCAATCAGAAAGTTGGCGGTTCAAATCCCCGTGACGGGGTGAGCTCCCGTTGCTCGGTCCCTGCTCCTGCCAACCTAGCAGTTCGAAAGCACGTCAAGTGCAAGTAGATAAATAGGTACCGCTCCAGCGGGAAGGTAAACGGCGTTTCCATGTGCTGCTCTGGTTCGCCAGAAGTGGCTTTGTCATGCTGGCCACATGACCTGGAAGCTATACGCCGGCTCCCTCGGCCAATAACGTGAGATGAGCGCCGCAACCCCAGAGTCGGTCACGACTGGACCTAATGGTCAGGGGTCCCTTTACCTTTACCTTTTATGTGGTACTTTTCTTCACTTCTCTCAGTAGGAGTTAACATGTTAGGGATGGGGAAGCAGCAGTCCTCCAGATGTTGTTGGAATACAACTCTCTACACCAGGCATCCCCAAACTGCAGCCCTCCAGATGTTTTGGCCTACAACTCCCATAATACCTAGCTAACAGGACCAGTGGTTGGGGAAGATGGAATTGTAGTCCAAACATCTGGAGGGCCGAAGTTTGGGGATGCCTGCTCTACACCATTGGCCATGCAGGCAGGGGCTGATGGGAGTTGCATTTCACCAACATCTGAAAGGTCACATGTTTCCCATTCCCAATCTCAACTGATAGACCTTCATTATATCATTATATCTGCTCCAGCTTTCTCCATCTTAATACCTGCCTAGAAACATGTTCTACTCTCCCTATTATTTGTCACTAGTGCTGTGTGGAAAAATGATCTAGCATTTTTAAAACCATTCTCCACCAATTAATGGGAAAGGAAATTGCATCCACAAATTAACAAATGAGGGTGAGAGAATAGCTGGATTGTCATGAGTGGGGCTATTGTTGTGCTTACCTTATCTCAATGTCATCATGTGATGTGAGAGTCATTTCTTTCATTTTGAAAATCATCTTTCCGGTAGTTTGCATTCCACAACCTTCTTGGATGCTCTGTCCTGTAAGTTCAGTCAGGTGAGTAGGCAGTAAACTATGCTCCTCGCAGCTGCTCATTGGTTTTACTGTGAAGTCTTTTTTCCTTTTAAAGGAATGAGCATGTAAAGGTTTTTTAAATGGTAAAAAGGATGACCTCCCTGAAAAACAAAATTAGTGGGCACATCAGTCTCAGTTCCTTAATAATCAGCCTGCTGGGCTTCAATTAAAACCTTGGGGAAGGTGTCATGAAGGAACTTCTTCCATGGGTTTTTCTTTTTCATATAAGGAAGCACAGGCATTAAGGGAGGCTGAAGAATGGGAGAAAAACTCACACACCAGCCTCGGCCGCCTTGAAATGAAGCCTCTTTCACAGGGAAGAAAAATGTCGAGAGACTGGATGAGAGGTTCCCACACAGCGCTAGTTGTGACTTATCTTCTAAAACATTCAAATACCAAGTCTTATAAAATTCAGAAATCCTGTATGGGAAAGGTTAAAATGATGTCACTTTTTTTCTTTTTGCCCACAAAGTTCAGGCTGCTGCACATTTAATGGTTTGTAAACATTTAAAATGATGTCGTAAGTCACTTATTCAGGTGGGAAGTTAACATTAGCAACACTTCTGTGATCTGAGAGAGAGTCAGGGTAATCTGTGACTGACACCAAATGGCAAATAAATTCCAGCATAAAAGGTCACTTTGAAAATATCTGACAGCTTGGAATGCTAGAAGGTCAGAAATTGTCAGCGTCTTGCCCCGTACTGGAACAGTATGCCACTATCCTTTGTGCGGGCTCACATAATCTGAAATAATTGCATCTTCCAGAAGTAAGACAAGGAAATACCAAAGTGGTGTTATGAATGGGGTTCTTTTCCTCAGCCAAGAAACCATTTAAATATCCTACTGAAAAACTGCAGCTACAATCCAGACTAGAGGGTTTTATTATTTTTATTGGGATGTGGGTGGCACTGTGGTCTAAATCACTGAGCCTCTTGGGCTTTGCCGATCAAAAGATCAGTGGTTCGAGTCCCCACGACAGAGTGAGCTCCCATTGCTCTGTCCCAGCTCCTGCCAGTCTAGCAGTTCTAAAGCATGCCAGTGCAAGTAGATAAATAGGTACCACTGTGGCAGGGGAAGGTAAATGTGTTTCTGTTTGCTCTGGTTTCCGTCACAGTTTTCCGTTGTGCCACAAGTGGCTTAGTCATGCTGGCCACATGACCCGGAAAGCTGTCTTTGGACAAATGCCAGCTCCCTCGGCCTGAAAGCAAGATGAGCGCCACAACCCCATAGTCGCCTTTGACTGGACTTAACCGTCCAAGGGTCTTTTACCTTTTACCTTACCTATTATTTTTATTATTATTGTCATTATTATTATTATTATTATTAGTAGTAGTAGTCCTCTAAGGTGCTCAAGGTGGCCTATATGGTTCTCCCTCATCTCCCTCATCTCCATTTTATCCTAACAACACTGTAAGGCTGAGAAGGAGCGATTGGCCCAAGGGTCACCCTGTGAATCCTGGTCTCCTGGATCATAGTGTTTGGGCTATGGCATGGGAGACTAGATTTCAAATCTCCATATATGTATGAAGCTTGTTGGGTGACGTTGGGCTGGTCCCTCTCTCTCAGCATAAACCACTGCACCACACAAACGCAAATTGCACAAATGGCATGTCAGGATTCTCCCCACTAGTTGTGGGCAGAGAAATTGCAATGAGCATCTCACTGGATTTCTGCAGGGCGAGGAAGAAAACTGAATAGTTTCTCTGGGATAGAGATCACAGGAAGCAGTAGCACTAGCCCAGACTCCTCTTTTCACCTAAGAGTTCTATTCAACTAACATACTCAGAGTGGGCCTAGTGAAGACACTCAATCTCAAGACGTAAGGGGAAAATGTGCTAAGAGGAAGGCGCGCTTGGCAAATCCACACCATGATCAACTCCTACCTGGAAACCAATGTCCCCACTGTGGAAGGACGTGTGGATCCAGAATTGGCCTCCACAGTCACTTACGGACCCACTGTTAAAACCGTGTTTATGGAAGACAATCTTACTTGGATATGAGTGATCACCAAAGAAGAAGAAGAAGAAGTGAAGTTAATGGCCACAACTAATTTAGGTCCATTAATATTAATGGATCTACTCTGAGTAAAATTAGCTGAGTACAAATCTCAGGGTTCTTCATTTTGTTTGGGGTTGTTGTTGTTTTTTGCTACCACAAGCAGCAGCCTCCACAGTGCTTCACTGCTTGTGTTGTTTCTGCAAATTCAGAGACGCAGAGGAAGGAGGTCACATTTTTAAAAATGGTAGGAAATATTGGGAGAAAATTCTGCAAACTAGCCCTTTTCCCCTTAGGTGAAAAGGGGAGAGAAAATAAATATTACGCATTTTCTCAGACGAATGTTTTCTGAGAAATGTCAGCTTGGTTCTATCTATTCAGGAGAGCTCGGAGCATATATGCCACGGTGAACTGCCCATTCACCCTTTTCACTGCCTCCCTCACACTGTCATCTTACTGAGCACCGTTAGTCAAAAGATAGACTTGTGTCCTGAGGAAATGAGGCAATTAGATCAAATGCCTGTATTTTGCTTATCAATAACTGCTGATGGATCTCGTTCTAAATAAAAGGTCAAGCTGGATGATCTATAAAGGACGTCCAAAATGTCTTAATAAATCTCTGAATTTATTGTGACTGATTAATATATTCTTAGCTGTTACTTTCTAGTGCTGCTGTGCATGCCTTGCCTTGAACCAAATCAGCTCTTTGGAGTGGCCCCAGTCTGATCAGGGGCCAACACAACTCAGATCTCTGTCTCAAACCAAATTGGAGGGGGTGGGCTTGCAGAGTATTGTAAACCCTGATGAAACATAAAGTTGGAGGGGTGAGAAGGAAACACAATAAGCCTGCCTGCGTCTCTGTCTCCCCTCCTCTCCTGATACATTTACCACTCCCCCCCCCAAAAAAAACCTTGGATTGCTCTGAGTGCAACAATTTCAACCTGCAGCTCTCTGGGGCTACCTCAGTGCACTGTGACGGAATCCCAGGTCAACTGGGATGAGCCTGATTCAGCCAGAGCAGTTGCACAGCTCTACCTTCAAGGAACTCATGCGGGGAGCAAATAAAGAAAACAATCTTCTCCTCTCCTCCTCATCTTACATGTTCCCCACAAACGCCGCATCTGGCAGGCGAGGGGACCCTCTCAGAGGACACTTATTTGGCAACATGACTGGGATGAGAGTTTCTGCCTTTGCTAATGATTCCTTAACACACCTTAGCAGCACTTCTATCAAAAGGGGAACAATACAGAGATTAGAATGATCGTTGCCAATCTTGCAGCCCGGCCAGTTCCTCATGTTTCACATCTGCCCATCTTGCACTCAGTTAGAAATAGATATTTTTTCATGATTACAATACAACTAGTAGGTCAAAATAGCAATAATATAATGGCAATCCTGTGAATATCTGCTTAGATTATGCTCAGCTTTTGCTATTGGTGCTGTGCATGACTAGAAGCAATATATTCCTTGTCTCTGGGCTCTGCTGTCACATATCAAGCAATTATAATTTCCTTTAGGGCACTAGTGAGGTTTCAACTTTGCTTCTGGTTGTTTTCCTTTGTGGCAAGAATTGAAATACCATTGACTATTCAACGTACCTGCTGAGGAGTGCTTGTGATTCACTATGGGGGGCGGGAAGGGCAGTGCTGTTTATTTGCCTATTGAGTTGATGGAAAATAACCTTGTTCAAAGGAATTGTGCGCTGAAAATCACATCACATTATTTAATATAATTAATCACAGCCTTCAAAATGTCAAACACCTCAACTTCTTTCTTTTATTATTTCATTGAAATTGCTAATGTTATTTGTTTTTAACTATACATTTATTGCGCACCTAGTAGCTATCACTCTCTAGCCATTCTACAAAGAAGGCTAAATATTAAAATAAAAGCACAACATTCTAGGTTGCATTGACAGAAGCATATGGTCCATCTTGTGAGATGTCCTGGCAATGCTCTATTCTGCTTTTTGTCAAGCCTCACTTGGAGTTCTGGGTCCAGTGACAGGCATTAAAGGTTAAAGGGAGGAGCTCATGGTGAGTTCTGGCACCTCTTTTTCTAGAAAAATAGCACTGGTTAAAGGCGCTTAATATGTTCAGTCTGGAAAAGAGATAGGACAACCATCTTTAAATATCTGAAGGGCTGTCCCATAGATGTTTCAGCAAGTGTGTTTCTCTGTTCTTCCAGGGGATATTCCAGGTTCAAATTGCAAAACAACAGGATTTAGGAAGAACAGCTTGATAGCATGAGGTGTGTGTGTGTGTTATTTTATTTTATTTATTTTATTTTATTTTATTTTATTTGCTCAACACACAACAAAAAAGACAAAATAAACCATAGTGAGATAGCATGAGGTGTTTTACAGTGGAACTTAAATATTGCTGTGTAACGTCATCTTGAACAAAATTCCTTTGCTTGCGCCAGCTAATCTGCTCTCCTTTTTGCAAAAATTAATGCCCTGATTACTTTGCTCTAAAGAAGAACTGCATATTGCTTGAAAGCTACGTCTCAGAATTCCATTCATAATTTGTCATACATTAGTCTCAGCAGAGTCTGGCCCTGGAGTTCAGGTTTTTATGAGGGGGCAGTGTAAACACATGGATGGGAATAGTGTGATGAGAATATTAGCTTTGCGCCTCTTCTGTTGCCGTCTGTTTCTCCTTCCCTGGATTGGAAGGTGATTATCTGAAGCGGGAAGCCTTCTTTAGGCTCGAGGGGTCCAGTGTTACAACACTGAAAGATCAGGGAACTGATGTGTGCAGGGAGACTCTATGAGCAGAGAAAGGTGCCTTTTCAGAGTTGGAAGGCAACTGAAATGAGTCAGAATAGCACACAGATCCCCACTTCTCCCTGTCCTGTGTTTACATTGCCCTCTTCAGAATCTCTCTCTCTCTCTCTCTCTCTCTCTCTCTCTCTCTCTCTCTCTCTCTCTCTCTGTGTGTGTGTGTGTGTGTGTGTAACAACACATACATCTTTGCATCTAACATGCAATGTTTCCGCTTTCAAAAAACACCCCCTCCCTGCAAATTATATCAGATGGTGGTGCAGGATGGATAACTACGGTAATAGGCATACTTCCCAGCTTTAGATCATGCAATTTTAAAACACTTTTACCTTGGATGCAAAGACACATTTAACTTGATGTGCCGTTTGGCTCCTGTTCTTTGCTAGATTCTGAACAATCCACCTAAACTCTTTTGATGTCATTGTCACCATCACCATAATTGGTTTTAGAGCACTTTGCAGCCCAATATATTTGCTCCAAAGCAGCCTTTTCTAATCTGATGCCCTTTAGATGCCTTGGACTGCAGCCCCAGGCAGCAAGGCCAATTGTCAGGGATGATGAGGGTGATCTAGTCCAATAACATTTGGAGGGAACCAGGTTGGGAAAGGTTTACACAGAGTGATCCCAGCATAGTCAGTGGAGCATTAAAAAGTTGCAGAAGTGCTTCATTTCACTCTGAAATAATTTTCTGTGTATGGCTTTATCTCCTGGGGGATCCCTGCGACAAAGAGGGACTGCTTTCCAAACAATTCGCATCTGTGTTGCTACAGATCAAATAAACTTGGGTGGGTTTGCACTGAACATTTTAGTCCAAAAAAATAATCCTTACCTTCTGTTCAGATTCCTGTGTCAATAGCAAGTAGGCTGCTAGTAAATTGCTCAATTGCCAGGAGTCAAAAGATAAATATTGGGATGAGTGAAAGGCTTTTGTGGATCCTATTTAGAATACTTTTTTGTTTTACATTTTAATTGAGCTAGGAATAAAATCCAGTTGTGCTAATCTGGCAAGAAGGACTGTGTTCCCACACAGCTGCCATTCATTTCAAACGTCTTGTCCCCAGGAGTGCAGCCCAGTGGAATCTCTCCATTGTCATCATGATCAATTATTATTGTACTTGCATTCAGTAAGGATCACAGGGTGCCTAAATATGGCAAAATGTCTCTCCCTATGTAGCATTTGTTTCCTAAAAGTTATATTGGCTTGGAACCTTGGCACTGTTTATGTATTAAAATAGAAATCTGCCTAGAGTCAACTGCTTTATGAATGCACCTGCCTAATCTGAATCTGCTTTATGTTTCTGCCTCCTTTAAACCCAGATGTTCTCCATCCTTTTAGCTGGTCATTTCTCTGTTTTGGACAGATAACGTTCATATCCCCAGAAGTCCACATTTAGAGGGGTGCTGCTGAGCATGTATTAAGACAACTTATATGCAATTTATATACCAGATTTTACATCTGAAACAAAACACAGCATTTTAAACTGAGTATTGTTGTGTCTGTGTGTCTGTGTGTGCGTTGAGGCTTGAGATGGTCTCATTATCGAAAGGGTAGTCTGCTTTTTTTTCTTGTTCTTTAGGCACAGCAGTCTCTTTAAAACATATCAAAAGCTATATTCCCTGCTTCTAAGCAGGGGCGTAGGAAGATAGGGGCGGTGGGGGCAGGGTGCCCCGGGCAGGGCGATCCCAGGGGCGCCATTGTGGCTGCCAGCCCCACCCCCAAAATGCACACCCCACCCCTGCACACGGTGCGCCCTGCCCCTAAAATGTATGATGCAGCCCGTCGCCAAACGTGTGGCCTGCCCCCAAAACGTGTGATGCGCCCCGCCCCCAGAACGCGTGCCACGTCCCTAGGGGCAGCACGCCTGCTCTCTGCCCCCAGTGGCGGAGCATGAAGCTCCACCGCTGGTTCTAAGCCAGGGGTCAGCAAACTTTTTCAGCAGGGGGCCGGTCCACTGTCCCTCAGACCTTGTGGGGGGGCGGACTATATTTTGAAAGAAAGAAAAATGAACAAATTCCTATGCCCCACAAATAATCCAGAGATGCATTTTAAATAAAAGGACACATTCTACTCATGTTAAAACATGCTGATTCCCGGACCGTCCACGGGCTGGATTTAGAAGGCGATTGGATTTAGAAGGCATCCGGCCCCCGGGCCTTAGTTTGGGGACTTCTGTTCTAAGCAGTGCACTAGCATACTCTGTGATGAGGCAAAGTCCCCATTTCTCAAACAGTGGACCAGATTGGGCCTCAGTGACACAGCCCATCTGATTATTACCAACTGATTATATTAAACTCTGCCTCCAAGTACCAACATTTTGTGATTGGCTCCATCCTTGAAACTGAGACCTGCCAGTTTTGTGTCTCCTGGGCCTCAGTAATTCTTAGCCCTCTCAAGTGGGTCCCGGGAAGAACTCCTGGGATAGGCCATACCATCCTTTATGTCGGACTAAAAAAAAAAGGAAGTTTTGTGAGCATTAATCCTTGATGCTCACTATCTTCTCTAACACAATCCTTCTACCACCCCATTTTACACATAACCTGAGACATGATAAGGGAACTGTAGGGGAGATCAAATACACAATAAGAATCTCTGGAGTCTTTCAATTTTGTAATGTTTGATTGACTGACAAATCTGACTAATATTACCAGCTGTTGGAAACCACCAGAGGGGAGAGTGCTCTTTTGCTTGAATCCTGCTTGCATGTGAGAGCAGTGTGCTGAAGTAGATGGGCCATTGGGCTGATCCAACAAGCACTTCTTATGTACTTAATGACCTCTGTTGTGGATTGTTCAACATCTAGCCCAACATCTTTGCAGATGCAGCTTCTGTGATGAAACTTCACTGTGACGAGCCAGTTGGGAGGAAGTGGAATTCTTCAGGGAATCTGCTACATGAGCACACTCAGTACTTTAAAATCCAGAAAAAAAGCAGCCAAGTGTGATTGAGTCAGCAAAACAAGAATGGAGAAAGACATGAAGGCGGGAAGGTGAGAAATGCTGCAAAGGGGTGATGGTGATGGGGCATAAATGTGAGAAATGTCACAGGTTGTGGAAATAAGAAAGGACAGTATAGCTGGAATAGATTCATGCCAGATTGAAGCTGTTCCGATCTTACCTTGACATTTTCTTTTAAGTTAAAAATTGGGATTACTATGTCATCTTCTTGGTGATTGTGTGGCAGATATTTCAGGATTGGTAGTTTATGGTATACCAAGGGTCAGTTTCAGATATGGGTGGTCAGGTGTTTCCTAACTCAGTGCCTCTGATGGACCTCCTTTAACAGTGGTACCTCCTTGGTAAGTAGGTACTGCAGTGAGCAGTTGTTGTTGTTTAGTTATTTAGTCATGTCCGACTCTTAGTGACCCCATGGACCAGAGCATGCCAGGCACTCCTGTCTTCCACTGCCTCCTGAAGTTTGGTCAGACTCATGTTGGTAGTTTCGAGAACACTGTCCAACCATCTTGTCCTCTGTCGTCCCCTTCTTCTAGTGCCCTCAATCTTACCCAACATCAGGGTCTTTTCCAAGGATTCTTCTCTTCTCATGAGGTGACCAAAGTATTGGAGCCTCAGTTTCAGGATCTGTCCTTCCAGTGAGCACTCAGGGCTGATTTCCTTCAGAATGGATAGGTTTGATCTTCTTGCAGTCCATGGAACTCTCAAGAGTCTCCTCCAGCACCATAATTCAAAAGCATCAATTCTTCGGCGATCAGCCTTCTTTATGGTCCAGCTCTCACTTCCATACATCACTACTGGGAAAACCAGTGAGCAGTAACAGCACCATAATCTGAGGCAGGCGGAGCTGCCCATGACTGATTACCCATAATGCCATGTGGAGCACTGTGGCCAGGTTAAAACGGCGGCTTTCCAGCCATCTTATAGTACCACTTGGTAAGGCAGGGCCCAAGACTGTTGGTGGGATGAGGCTGGGCTCAAATAAGGCCTGCTGGAGTTGTTTAAGCTTTGGCAGTTGTTCAAATATGGCAGGTGTTTATGCTCAATTTGTGGGGGTTGAGGAAATCCCTCGCAGATATTCTGAAATGTAAGGGGATATTTGAAAGTACTTTTAAGAATGAAACTGCATGCACGTACATCATTCTTCTGCATAAGCACAGGTATTTCTGACTTTCCCCTTCTAGTGAGAGTCTCCAAAATGTTCCTATTTCCTAGGGACAGTCCCAGTCTTACAGAAGCCGTCCCAGTTTCTGATTTGATCCCAAAATGTCCCACTTTTCCTTAGGACATCTTAATTTTCATAAAGGAAATGTTGGAGGATATGGAGTTATGCAACCTCTGAGCCAAGGAGATCAGTAAATATGCAACCTTAACACCTGAAGGGACGTATTTAAATGTTTAATGTTTCATTGTGTTTTTATATATGTTAGAAGCCAACCAGAGTGGCTCGGGCAACCTATTCAGATGGTTGGGATATAAATAAACAAATTGTTGTTGTTGTTGTTGTTGAATAGGAAGTCCCTATTTTCATCAGAGAAATATTGGAGGGTATGCAACTGGAATGACTTTTCAGATATTGCTTCACAGATCTTTGGAGTTGAGGAAGTTCCCAGGAATAGCTATTAGAAGAAGGATAAAAAATATTCATGCCCAAACGTGGCAATGATTTGTTTCTGTGCTAAAAATCTAATTTACATTTCTTCTCTTATTTGCCCACCATTTCTTGGTTTGGAGGGTAAGAGGAACCACCTATTCTTCCTGCTAATGGAAAATATATATCTGTCTTGAATTATTTATCTTGATGCACAGGGAGGAAGTTCTTAACAGGGCATGAACCAGAGTTCATTATTTGTGCTCCCTAACAAGACTAGAGGGAGACATTCGTCAGTCTGAATCCCTGGTTTCTTAAATAAGTCTTTCTGTGGTGATTCAATTTGCCATTGGCTAAGACACTCGCAACTCAGGACAATTGGAGAGTTTTCTTATTAATTATAGTAAGTAAGTAAAACCTTTATTGGCATCAAACAAACTCGCATACAAAATAATAACAGATTAAAACTGTCACTGTGGCAAACGCTGTGCCAAGAGAGGGAAGGGAATAATCCGCCATCCGCTTTCACGACAATGGGGCTTCCGGCGACTCAGACGACTGCAGAGTACAACGCCGAGAAAATAGTAAATTAAGATATTGAGCCACCATCTCGGTGAGGACCGGGTCCTTCCCCAGCAAGAGGAACCGCAAGATTTCCCGCTCTGGTCTCCCTCTGGGAATGCAGAGCCAGTCCAGGAACCGTTGACGAAGGTCGACGTAAAGGTTACAATGAAAAACCATATGTGGAAGGCTTTCCACCTGAGGGTCATGACACGGACAGATCCTCTCATCCTTCGCCCTGCCCGAGAATCTTCCCCACAGGAGGTTCGATGGATTTGCATTGAACCTGGCCAACGAAAATGCCCTTCTTTCCTGTGGGTTCAGTAGGAAGTCAAGATAGTTAGGTTTTGTTTCATGAGCCCACGGGAGGTGGAAAAGAAGGGGGGAACATGTTGTGCCTGCTGCCGCTATAAGATCCTGTCTCTCAATGTCCCACAACCTAGTAATGACTGTGGCTTTGGCAGATTGTAAGGACATTGAGCGGAGGAGTTCTATTGAAAGCCCCAGTTGCAGTACCTTCCTATTGAAGTGTTGCAGCCCTGGGGGGAGGAAGGTGTCTGAAAGCATTACCTGGAGGAAGGGATCTCTGTCAGAGTTGAGGCAGATTTTTAGCCAGAATATAAGGAATCTTGCCCAGGCGACAGATTCCACCTTGTGTTGAGCTCCCTCTAGACATAAAACTGCATATGGGACGCATCTTGGAACAGAGAAAATCTTGTAGAGAAAGGTTGATTGCACTTGCTCTACTGTCTGGGTGAACCCCGGGATCCAGATTGGAATGCCGTAGAGCAGTTGTGAAATGGTCTTGGCATTGAAGATCTTGAGCGCAGAAGGGATATGTGAGTTGCCCCTTGTTGTAAAAAATCGCGTAATTGCCTGCGTGGATATCTTACTGGCGTTCACCACCACGCCTCGATGTGGAGACCAGAGGAGCCTATGGTGATAGGTGATTCCTAGATAATTGAATTTAAAGACCTGCTGGATGGGTTTACCTCCAAAAACCCAGCTATAACTCGTGCGTGAGTTACCAAACACCAGGATTTTGCTTTTTTCAAAGTTCAAGCATAAGTTCATTTTGGCCATGTACTCAATGCAGGCAATTACCAGACGCTTTAGACCTATTCTGGTCCGCGAGAGCAAAACCATATCGTCCGCGTACAGGAGGATGGGAATGTTTATGGCCTGGAGTTTTGGAGTGTGGGCATCCACCTGCTTTAGTAATGGGGCTAGATCGTTGAGAAAAAGATTGAAAAGCGTAGGAGCAAGTACGCAGCCCTGTTTAACTCCTCTGTTGATACTGACTGGTGTTGTGATTTCATTCCCAGAATGGATTTTTATGCAGCAGGTGTTATTGGTATAAAGCTTTTTGATCAGGTAAAGAAGTCTGGGTTCTAAGCCCATAGCCTCCAATTTGGCCCAAAGCAACCTCCTGTCAATGGTATCAAATGCCGCTTGAATGTCCAGGAAGGCCACATGTAGATGTTCTTTATAGAATCGTGTGGATTTGGCGACTAGGTGAGACAGCACCGTGCAGTTTCGTAGGGTCGATTTTCCTGGTCTGAACCCAGCCTGTTCAGGGCCTAAGATGTTATTGTCATCGAGCCAGGTAGTTAATCTGTTTAACAGATGCTTAGCATATAATTTCCCAATGTTAGAGAGAAGACTTATTGGCCGATAATTTGCTGGCAGCTTTTTGTCACCTTTTTTGAAAATAGGGATAATTATGGATTGTTGCCAGGAGCTGGGCATAATTCCTGAGCTATCGACCAACGTGAACAGATCAGCCAATATCGGAGCCCACCACGAGTTCAAGAGTTAAGATGGCGTCTTGAAGGTAGCCTCGGAGAGTGCCTGGTAAAGATTCTTCCTTATTCTCCTTTACTTAGCCTCACAAGCCTCACAAGCTTTTTTCCGAGGGTACTAATGGCATTTTAAGATTGTTTTAAGCTTGTTTTTATGTTTTTATACTTTTATGCTTTTACCACTCCCACATACCTGCAAATCTGCAAACCTGCAAGTCAGCGTTGTAGATAAAGACTGAAAGGGAGTGAGTTGTTAAAGAGAACGCACACTAACTAGCACAGTTCACTCTGCTTTGGGCTAAGTGGGGTTTCTCCCCCTCTCCGTCTGTGCTGGTATGAGAGGGAAAAAGCGTTCCAGGCACCATTCCAATGAGACCGTGGACGCAGCCAAGAAACAGATGAAAATCAGTGACTTCTTGCCCAATAATGACCTGGCAGAGATTTGCAATAGTTTCCCTACTGAAAACAGTTTTGCTGCTCTTGCCTCTAGTATTGCCCATAAAGTGACTGGCTGTATGGTGGGCGAGGGGCAGCCAGCCCCGGGATTACAAGAGGAGGCCCCTCCCTCTGAGCAAATCCAAACTTCTCTATCCGAAATACCACAATCATCCACCCAACTTTTTGCGGATCGAGAGATGTTGGAATTGCTAACCTGCCAATCTGAACTGATATCGCATACAATCAGCAACCTGTATAAAAGGCTGGACGGCATTGAAAAGAAGCTCGAGGAAGTGCTCAGCCTGGCCAAACGACCACCCACTCCTCCCCAGTTTGACTACATTGCCAGTCCGGCTCCCCCCCGCCCAAGTCTGCAGGTCGACTCCGCACAACAAGCAAAGGGCCCGGACGAACAAGCACATAACTTGAATCTACAACTCCAGCCTCATAAACTGGCTGTGCTAGTGGGAAACCACCCCTTGAATTACAACAATTGGGTAGATAAACTCTCAGTTGCCAACTCTCTGTCCCAACTGCTGGGGCACGTCCTACGTCCATCAGAGATTGTGGACATTCTATGGTTGCCCACTGGGTCCTTCCTGAAGCGGCTGGTTATTAACTTTAGATCTACTTATCCACCTGCTAGAATCCTAAAACTAAACGGTTGCACAAGGAAATGGCATATCTATTTCACAAGAGTGTTTGCTAACCAGATCTGCAAACCATTACCCATCAGGACAGGGGCCATCTGCTCTGAAGCTAGGCCTGTCTGTCTCAAGAAACCAGTGAACGGGGGGCTGGAAACGAGACCTTCTCGTATGGGCAACACCATCGCCCAACAGGACTCGGACAGCCCTGCACTGTACCAAAGTCTGCCTGCAATTGATTTAATTGACTTTTTACACCCTCCTCTTGGCTCCCAGGACGCTCCATGTGACGCGCCCGCCCCCGGTCCGCCTAAGCAACTCCAATCTGAAATGCACTCTCCTTCATACGCCTCGATGCCTGAACTGGAGACTTCCGTTACCTCCAGCCCAATACAAGGCGACAAACCACAACACCCATTAAACTTTAATCCCCTAATCGATCCACCCCAAGATACAGTTGCTGACCTTTTACAATCTACACCACCCGGTGAAGTCTATGCCTTCAAAACAAATCCGGAACGCCATGTAACCTGCAATAGAGTCATCGAGGACCCTTTCGGCCACATCAATCTGTTGGCCTTTCAACCCAAGCCATCTCAGTCTCCCAGTTCCCAGCAATCTAAGGCCGGTCGGAATCCTTATACGGGGCAGAGTGAAGAAGTCCCCCAAATCATCCTAGCAAAAGACTCCAGGGCCCACGGACCAATAACTGACGCTCCAACGGTAGTGGTGGAAACGCGCCTGGGGCCGCCTGGGACATCAAGCGATAACCATCCTCCTGATATTCACCTAGATTGACTTGATGCCGCGGTTAGGAGTCAGGTGCACAATTCTCTGCAAATGATATCATGGAACGTGGCAGGGTGGTCTCCAAAGCTATGCCTTCCAGAGTTCTCAAACTTATTAAGGGCTCATGATGTAGTTTGTTTACAAGAAACCTGGTCATTACATCACATCGAATTTGCAGGTTTCAACGCTTACTCTGTTCCGGCAACTATTAATTATAGTTTCATAAAGTAAAATGAAGACAGAACTTCTTTTCAGTTCAGCAAATGTAAAAAAATAAATAAATCATGTGGTTGAAGAAATGCAGTTCTGTTATGAACTGTAGACATACCTGTCTGCTGTATACGACTGACACATAAGGATGCTATCCTAAAAGGATGAAATACTAGTTAATGTTTTATATGGAATACTCCTGCTTTTTCAAGTACCTGTATAAACATGCTTAGGTATCATAATATTTTGCTCAAACCAAGCTCTTGCCAACCATTCCTACTGAAATGTGTACTTAGTCATGTGTAATTGTAATTTCAACTGAAAACAAAATTTGAGCTAGTCATATAAATCACTGCAGGCTGTACATTTTCTTGGTTTGTATTCCCTGATGTTTTCTTGTCCTGTTGAGATACCTACTGTATTTATACACAAAGAGATCTGCCTTTTTACAAGCATATTGCTATTTGTTTGTTTGTTGTTATTAGTATATGTTATTAGTTTTTAAAAAATGTAACATTTGCCAAAAAATTATAATTCTGTAGCTCCTGCTCTTCATGACGCATGACACAAATGTTTATATTTGGAATTATAATAATTGATATTTAGAAGCAGATTAACCAATTTAAGATTAATGTTTGGAATCAGAGATGGACATGACCAAACAAGGATTCACATTAAGTAAAACAAAGAACAAGGTTGATCTTCTTCACAAAAAGGTACAGAAACCATGCTGATAAATTAAACAAAACAAAAAGGGGTACTTTATCACTTGACCAAATGAATATGGCTATTTTAAAATATATAAGCTACTTGCCACACTTTGATCTTAAGCAAATCTCGGGCTTAAGCCCGGCTCTCACTGGGGAGGGCGGGGTATAAATAAAAATTTATTAATAATAATAATAATAATAATAATAATAATAATATTTTGCTGCTAGCTTCTCTCCATAGCACATTGTTTTCAGAGCACTTATTATTAATAATAATAATATAATACCCCACCCATCTGGCTGGGTTTCCCCAGCCACTCTGGGTGGCTTACAGCATGTATAAAACATAGTAAAATAGCAAACTGTGTGTGTGTGTGTGTGTGTGTGTGTGTGTGTGTGTGTGTGTGTGATGCCACTTACTAACACAAATGGGGCAGAAGATAAGAGCCTCGCTTCTTCCTCCCCCCCCCCCTGCTCTTCTGCTTCTCATCGTCTCTAGCTGCATTTTGCTCTTACAACATTTTCCCTCTCTGTGGCTCCAGTACTTTGTTGGTGTACTTTCCCCCTTCCCCATTCTGGGGAATGAGATTGCTGTGGATCTAGTGGATCTAAACATGGGTTTCCATAGGGGGAAGATACATCCCTGGAAGAACCATTATCCTCAGATTTCATCTCCCTTCTCTCTCTCAAAGGTAAATTTATAGCATTTCTAAACCTCACATATTATGCTACTGTATATTCCGGCGTATAAGACGACCCCCAACTTTCCCAGTTAAAATACAGTGGAACCTCGGTTTATGAACACCTCGGTTTATGAATTTTCAGTTTATGAACGCTGTGGACCCATCTGGAACGGATTAATTCACTTTCCATTACTTTCAATGGGAAAGTTCGCTTCAGTTTATGAACGCTTCAGTTTATGAACAGACTTCCGGAACCAATTGCACCCATGCTTTGGGTTAAGTACACTTCAGGTCGAGTACTCCGCGGACCCGTCTGGAACGGATTAATCTACTTTCCATTACTTTCAATGAGAAAGTTCGCTTCAGTTTATGAACGCTTCAGTTTAAGTACTCTGCGGACCGTCTGGAACAGATTAATCCACTTTCCATTACTTTCAATGGGAAAGTTCGCTTCAGTTTATGAACAGACTTCCGGAACCAATTGTGTTCATAAACCGAGGTACCACTGTATAGAGTTTGGGATATACTCGCCATATAAGAAATACGACCCGACATATAAGACGACCCCCGACTTTTGAGAAGATGTTCCTGGGTTAAAAAGTAGTCTTATATGCAGGAATATACAGTATTTGACTCCTTCCCTATTTCAGTGTTTTTACTTTGCAAAAAAAAAATATTGTGCATGCCCATGGATCCAAGCCTCCTCAGAATGGCCATTTGTTTGGCCATTAAAACTGCCAGAGCAGAGTGGGAACAGTGGTGTCAGTTTAAGGATGTGTTCAATTACTGCCTTAGAATGCAGTGAAGTTCTCCCCACCAACACACAGCTCCTTCCCCTACTAACTTTTCACATCAACTTGGCTTCGCTGGTGTCAGATTCAGTAGCATTTTACAAACGGTAGCATTTCATAACAGAAGTACAGGATGCATTTTAGATCATGTGCGAACATGGATTAAAAACTGGAAACACAGTGAGTGCAGAGTAAAAGAGAGTGTGAACACAGCAAAAACAAACAAACAAACACCAAAAACCTGATAACCAGCTCTCTCTCTCTCTCTCCCCCCTTTCCATCTGGTCCCAGGGAGGTTGCAATCCTAAGTCATCGCCTAAGATTTGGGAATGGCTGCTTATAAACTGTGAGGTAACAAAAGCACAGTCGGATTGCATCTCTCCCTTGATCTCCACCCCACTTTTAAGGATCGGGTGCAAAGTTCATGAGTGCTGTTGGATCTGTCCTTGTTCCTGAAGAACAAGTCTGTGGCCAAGATTGCTTTTTTGCCCCTATTAGTCTGGTGAGCCAGCTACATTCTTTCCTGGGAAAAAGTAGGCTTTGCTACAGTTGCACATGTCTTGGCAATATCTAATTCGATTACTGCAGTGTGCTGCACAGTGGTTGCTTTTGAAAAAAGCCCACAAACTTTAATTGGTGCAGGAGCTTTTTTTTTTTTTACAATGCAATCTAACATCTCTTTTGCATCAGTTTCATTGGCTACACATGCTCCAATAATCAAGCTCCATATGTTCCATGTCCCACCCCCAGCTGAGGAAAGGTTGATATTAGGTTGGGCCTTTGCAGTGGTGATACTCATGGTTTTGATTCAGCTAACTCCTTCCCTTTTCCCGGTAAGTGAAGAAATTGTTGTTTACTAAGGTGGGGGAATGCCCAGTATGCTTTCTGAAGAATTTCAGTATCCTCTATGCTCTATTTATTGTTAGAAAAGTTTGGATATTTTAATTGTATTTTGATGGTAGCTGGTAGTTCCGTTTATGACTATTAGCCTTGAAGATCCCTTTTGGGATTGAAAAAAGGTGGGCTACAAATATTTTCACAAATAAAAGTAGAATAGACTTGCCAATTGGTAAGCTCTTTGGGGTAGCAACCAGTTGTCTTATCCTACCAACATGAACACTATATAAAATAATAAATACTACTACTTGATGACAGTGACTACTATTTCCACTATTAAATTTAATACTGGAACTCACCTTTAAGTTCTAAGCAATTGCATGTGGTTCAAAATTGTTAAGGCTTATTCCCATCTGGAATGACTTGGAAGGTGGAAGAACCTGCCTGTGCTGGATCTCACCCTTTTGACAATTAGGATGTCTCCTATATTAGAATCAAGCATCTTATTTGTCTAGAGTTCCTTAATATTCGTCATTTACTTGTGTGTCTCACCCCTATGGAAATTAGGATGTCTTCTATCTTAGAAGTAAGCTTATTCTTTGACTAGGGTTCCTCAATATTTGTTGTTTACCTGTGGGTCTCCTAACAGCCTTGTGATTGCCAAGGTGGAGATTACAGAGGAATGTGTATTTGTATAAAGGCAAAATTTAATTTTGTTGATTCAATCACTTTTGCCTCTGGCCTCGCCCACCACTGGCAAGTGGTCCTCAGAAGGCTGTCAGAATGGAACGTAGCGTCAGGCTGAGAAAGGTTCCCTATCCCGGTCTCACAGCTACTGTACCTTGCTGTTTAGGAAATTATAATAACACAAGGCAAGCATCGTTAAAGCCTTTGCAGTGTCCACACCATTAATTGTTTGATTTGAGCAGCTGCCATAGAAAGCTTGGCTGTCAACGTGTGCCCTCCTTTGATCGGGGGGGGGGGGACAGGCTTGGAATATGACCTCATCACCCTTTGGGAAAGCCAAGGTTTGTCACAGAAGTGGCAACCTACTACAATTTGCACAATCTCCTTGTTGCCCTTTCACATGGCAGGCGGATACTTCTTTATTCTGGCAGGGCTTTGGGGAACTGATTGCTGTAACAGAACGGACTCTTAATAGCATCCTGGTTTTGTTTTGTTTTGTTTGCTTTTTTACTATCTGCATTTTAGTAGATATCCTTTTTACATTGTTGTAATTCCACAAATTGTTTAATTCCTTTTAGCAATAATCTTTTATATGGTTTTAGCTATGTGCACTTTATCTGTATTTGTTTTAATTTTTGTGAGCCACATTGAGTCCCAGTTCTGGGAATGCGGCAAACAAACCAAATAATACCCACTCTTATTTTGGTGCTTGGTTTGATTATCCACCTGGAGTGTCTCCTTTGCAATTTATTTATCCATATTCACATTCAAATTGGCACCTCTTCCTGAAGTATATAATCCAACAAAGGAGACCTGAGGTGAAGTTTGCTCCGACTCATTTGAACTTCATTTTTACTCAATATTTGTGTTTTCCTAGAACTTGAGTGTTGTTGGCATTGTGAATCCCCTCCTATCAAAGAGATGCTTTTTTTAAAAAACAAACAAACACGAATCAATAAATGATAACTGTTGTGGCAAATAGGGAGAGAAAGATGAGTGACAGAGCAAGGTTTCAAAGCTCTGATAGAAAATGACAAGGCAGGGCCGATACATTCGAATGAGTCTGGAGGCAAGGAATTTAAGATCGTCATTATCTGTATAAATATGCCTTTGGGGGTGAATGAGAAGAGCTGATGCCATTATGGGGGCGAAGCTTAATACAGTAAATCTTGATCGGCAAAGATGCTTGGGGGAGGCGGGATAAGAAAAGCAAGGTCTGCAACAGCCTGTGGAAGGAGAAGGATTAGCTATAAACTGTTTAAGAAGCCCCATACAGTTCCTTAGGACTTATGGTAATTAGTTCAAAAAGTATGGAGAAGTGCAACACAGCAGGAAATGCATTTACTGCTCTAAGCTACTTTGGGCGCGCTCTTGATAGCATGAAACTTAAAAATAAACATCCTAACTTCGGCAAGTGACTAATCACTGAGAATCTGCGCTTCTATGAAATATTATGCTCAGAATAACCATTTCTGATAGCATTTGGATTTAGCTATTTATTTATGTAGTTTCGGGCTGGGCATGCATTTTCATTGAACTACTACTGTGAATCAAGGCAAGGGCAATTTTACACAGAGGCCTGGCAGGACCAGTGTGGCAACAAACAAGAACACTGTTCCATGCTTATAAATGTCGCTGTGGTCAGGTGGGGCCCTGGATGACAGCAATTAGTAGTGTGTTCATTTAAGAAGTGAGCCAGCCAATGAGTGTATCCTGATTTGGCCACTCCAGATTGCCTGTGTTTTATAGAAAACCCGAGGCTGTGATTCTAAAGCTGCAGTTCAGGTATACAGTACTTGGATGTACAGGTTCATATTGACATCGGCTCTGCTCAATAGTTTGGTACAAATGTTTGAAGGGTTCTTGAATTGAGTTGGCCATGCCCACTGTTTGTCATGAAATCGGTATTGGTCAGAAGGAGCCTCACCATTGGCATTTCAGTCCCAGACGATTGACCAATGTTGCATGTGGTCCTTGGGCTGCTCTACACACTGGCCAGGGACTTAGTATGTTGGACTCAATGGGACCTACTTCCAGGACTGTGTGGCAGTGCAATACTTTTCATGTTTACTCAGAAGCAAGCCCCACTGAGTTCAAAGATGCTCACTCCTCAGTAAGTATGGTTAGGATTCGAGCTTGATAACAGGCCTATCAATCAAGCATTACAATAAATAAGAGTTGTCGATGATACAACTTGTCGTGAGCTTCTGTAAAGTCCCAAACTTTTTGGACTTTCAACATCAAAAGACATGTTAATTAATTTGATATTCTGTGTTCAGTGTGCAAAATTTGAATCTTCGTGGAGGGAGCGGAATAGGGAAAGCAGAAGACATATGATGAATAGCACTGTATGTAAGGTCAGAATCAAGATCGTCCAGCTAATGGGAAATATCATTCAAAGCTATAGCAAATGAGCCTTATGAACATTAGAAAGTGCTGATATAAGCCCGGAAACCATCTTGACTGTCAAGGGATATGTGCTTCATTTTCAGTGTTTGATTGTTCATATAAATATTTAATGAAAATATTATTAGAATATTCCGTTGATGAAATAAACTCCTGGCAGCTTGCAGCCAATGTAGCTTATTCAATATTCACTAAGTGAAATGACAAAAATTTTGCACATGGCACAAATCTTCAGAGATGTTTTGTACTTTCACATTTGTTCTGTTCTAAGGCATCATCGTTACACTTACTTATAAGTATTTAAGGGGACTTGGTAGCTAAATTGAATACTCAAATATACCTAAGATTTTGTGGCCAAAATGTGAATGTTGTCTAGTGGGACTAGGTCACACTTAGCTTGTTCCACTTTCATTGAGTTGAACTAAACGCAGCCTTTGCAGTACAGATATAGAGCAGATAAGTAAGATTGTATGAATGTGACCATAGGTTTTGCTTCCGATTCCAAAGTGGGTAAAGTTAGGTTGGGGGGGGGGGTTGAGGAAAAAACTGTTGATACTACTAGAGCAATAGGGTCATGGGTTTGAGCCCCATGTTGGACAAAAGATTCCTGCATCTCAGTGGGTTGGACTAGATGACCCTTGTGGACCCTTCCAACTCCACAATTCTATTCTAGATTCTATATGTGACAGCACGGTTATATGGATAGACTTTAAATGGTGCAGGAAGAAGTCTTTGCTTAACCTTGAAACTTATCAAACTGTGCACGCTGGGGAGAACTCTAACAACAACAACAACAACAACAACAACAACAAAAAATTTTATTTATACCCCGCCCTTCCCTGTTTAAAAACCGGGCTCAGGGTGGCTAACAGCAAATATAAAACATTGATTAAAATGTGACTTAAAAACAGCATTAAATACAACATAAAGTGCAGCATCAATATCAATAAAATTCAAAAATTAAGGGGTCATTTTGGGAAAAAGGAAAACAAAACCAAAAACAAAACCCCAGTCAGTAGACATCAAATGATCACCAGGGCTAACTGGCCAAGTTGGTCCTACTAGGGCCAGCAAGGAGACAAGGGAAGAATTTAAATGTGGGGTCCCAGAAAGGGTTTCTTCATAGAAGAGGAAAGGGTAATTCAAATTGAAGGCCAGGCGGAATAGCTCTGTCTTACAGGCCCTGCGGAAGGAGATCAAGTCCTGTAGGGCCCTAGTCTTGTGGGACCGAGCATTCCACCATGTCGGAGCCATCACTGAGAAAGCCCTGGCCCTGATGGAGGATAATCTGGCTTCCTTAGGGCCCGGGACCTTTAAGCTATTATTATTCATGGACCTTAGGGTCCTCTGTGGGACATACCAGGAGAGGCGGTCCCATAAGTATGAGGGTCCCAAGAGAAAGCCCTTCTCCTTTGATGGGTGGACCATCAAACATCTGAAATTTTTATCTATGAAAAGGCTTTTAAAATTACTAATATGCGGGCAGTTTTATGTGGGATGAGGGAGTCCTTCAGAGCATTTGAATGGCTATATGTGCAGCATCCTCAGCTGTAGCGCTTAGTTTGACTACCACACCCAAAATATCTCTGGTGTCCCCCCCCTTTAATGCTATTTAAACTTCTGTGCTCCCCCTAAGTCCAGGAGATAGATGGATGGATATATATAGGTGATGTATTTATATATATTCAGATATATTATAAACAATAGTCAAACTAATACAAGGTAAAGCAAAAAAATAATCTGGAACATGTTAAGATGAAACACTGGTTGACAGGCAGTAATGTGTTTTAGAGGCTTCATCCGATACCAGCAGTATAAAGTTCTTTTAGTCAAAATGCTTCATCCAAAGCACAGCATTTTTTAAAATGAACTTCTACAGCGGATAACAAAGCCAAACTTTGCACAATAAGGGATTTTAGGAGATTTTGTTCTACCATGGCCATGTCATTATGGTATGCATGTTCCATTCTTGTTTCTCTGTGATGCCTGGATGGCATGGTAGAGGGTGAGTTGCAGGATTCCGGTGGATTTTTGAGCCTTTCAACTTCTGCGCAAATGAACAAAACACACAGTTGCATACAATGGCAGCCGCAGGTGGAGCTTTGCTTTGACTACCCGCTCCCCAACTTCTGTCTGAGCTATTGAAAATAATCATAATAACCTCATTCTCTTTCCTAGAAGGATACACCAAACCTCCTTATCAATAGGTTCCTGCAGTTCTTTTTCAGTTCTGCACACTCCCTTCCAGTGCACCTGAATTGCAAATAGACTCTCACATGAATGCTGTGACTCCATGCAGTGCAAATCTTGCCGTGATAATACAGTTATACATTTCTAGCATGTCTTTGACAAACATACAACCCAGACACCTTGTTTGCTTTCAAATTAGTGCAGCACAGGTGCTTGAGGAATACAATTCATACAGCAATCAGGAGGCTGGGTAGGCATATCTACTGAAAACTAAAACAATACTTTTTGCATCCCCCCCCCCTGAAAAGGAAACCTCAGTGCCAGCTGTGGGGAACCGTTGCCCCTCTGGATGTTGCTGAACTACAACTCCCATCAGCCCTGGTCATTGACCAGGCTTGCTGAGGTTGATAGGAATTGTAGTTCAGCAGGATCTGGAGGAACAAAGGCTTCCCATTCCTGCTCCATGCCATATTGCAAACAGCCCTGAATGTCTGTTGCATTTCAGAATGTTATCACGCAGCATTGGGCATTGGTGAGGATGTTGCAAATAGCACTCTTTCAGAAACACAACCCCAATCTCCCTTTGGCAAGTGGAACAAGATGAGTGTGTGTGTTTGTGTGTAAGTGCATGTCAGAGGGGAGGGTTGGCATTGACTCTTGGTATGATATGTAAATAAATATCCCTAAATGCCACTACATATTGTTCATTTGTGAAATAGAATCATAGAGTTGGAAGGGACCCTGAGGGTCTTCTAGTCCAACTCCCTGAAATGCAGGAATCTCAGCTAAAGCATCCATGACAGATGGCCATCCAACCTCTGCTTAGAAACCTCCAAGGAAGGAGAGTCCACAACCTCCCGAGGGAGATCATGCTGCAAAGCATGTCCTAATTCAAGGTCTAGAAACCTGTGTCCCCTCCAGATGTAGTTGGGATACAGTTCTCCTTATCCATCACCATTGGCCATTCTGTCTAGGGTTGATGGATGCCACCTGCGAGACAAGCAACATCTGGATGGGACATGCTCCCTAATGTACACCATCTACAATTGATGTGCCATGTGTATATTTTATACTAGGGTATCATAACTCTGTGTTTGTTTAAGTGTGCAAGTGGGCCCTCCCATCAGATGTCAAGGAAATAAACAACTACAGTCATAGCTCGGTTTAAGTACGCTTCGGTTTGAGTACTTTCAGTTTAAGTACTCCACAGACCCGTCTGGAACGGATTAATCCACTTTCCATTACTTTCAATGGGAAAGTTCGCTTCAGGTTAAGTACGGACTTCTGGAACCATAGAATCATAGAGATGGAAGAGACCACAAGGGCCATCCAGTCCAACCCCCTGCCAAGCAGGAAACACCATCAAAGCATTCTTGACATATGCCTGTCAAGCCTCTGCTTAAAGACCTCCAAAGAAGGAGACTCCACCACACTTCTTGGCAGCAAATTCCACTGTCGAACAGCTCACTGGAATGGATTAATCCACTTTCCATTACTTTCAATGGGAAAGTTCGCTTCAGGTTAAGTACGCTTCAGGTTAAGTACAGACTTCCGGAACCAATTGTGTACTTAAACCAAGGTACCACTGTATCTGACTTTTAGAAGACATCTGAAGACAGCCCCATTTAGGGAAGTTTTTAATGTCTGATGTTTTATTGTATTTTTAATATTTTGTTGGAAGCCGCCCAGAATGGCTGGGGAAACCCAGCCAGAAGGGCGGGGTATGAATAAATTGTTGTTGTTGTTGACCTTTAAGGTGAACCCAACTGTTTTATCCTTACTTAAGCTTCCTCCTTGTCATCCAGATCTTGAGGATTGCCTGACAAGACACTTAGCAAATAAAAAAAATCTTGGCATATTGAAGTTTCATAGGTACAAATAAGGAATCTCGATTACTAGTTAACACAGATGACTTAATGATTTATTGTCAGCAATGATATAAATAGAACGGTAGTGGAATGTCAAGCATGAATGTGACTTATTACAAAATGAAAGGGAGATACAATCATTTTCCAATGGCACGTTTCACATAAAGGTGGAGAATATGTCATTTATAATTGCCTTTCATTCTCTGCTTCCCAGGTGCTTTATAACTTAGCCAATGTGCAGTCACTGAAGCACACACTCACCCCCGGAGAGGAACGTGGCAGCTACTTTGCTCCCACATGTTGATTATGATGACCTTTCAGGTGGTTCTTTGTCTGAAATGTAGTTAGTGGAGAAATCCAGCTACCAGGAGATAGGCAGGGACCATCTGCTGTGACTAATTTCATATTTATCCCATGCAGCAATTGCACAATAGTGTCGGAGATGAAAAATCACTATGTGTTGCAAGCTGAGTCAATCTTTGCGATAGGGAGCAGTATGTTCAGCTGTTCTGTGTTTTTGTGCATTATGTAGAGCTTCGCATCAGATACGCCCGGGGAGTTGCTTTAGAGACAGGCTTGTCAAAGACAGCTTTGCTGCCTAGCTGGACCAAGAGTCTGATGCAGTGAAAGAGGGCTCCATATGCTCATTGGGCGATGCCACAATGGGGTGAAGTGCAGACAGGCAAAGAGTGGTGGCTCCCGGAGTGACTGTCCCTATACCTAATATACCTCCCTGGATCTCTGTTAAGCACATAGAAAGCTTCATTATACCAATTGGTCCAGCTAGCTCAATGTTGTCTTCAGTCTAGGGCTGCCATACATCCAGAATTTCCTAGACATAGCCAGGATTCGTCTTCGAAATTGGTGAAAATGTCCGGGAAAATCCAGGCGTGCCAGAAGTGCTGATATTTCGGCAAATTTCTTTAAAAACGGCTCAAAAGCAAAAGGGAAGAAAGCTCAACATCTTTGCCCAAAAAAATATCAACAACTTTTGTGTCGAGATTTTCACCTTTTTGAAATATGGCAACCGTAGACTTCACAGACTGGCAGCTACTCTCCTGGATTTCAGAGTTTCTCTGGAGGTGCCGAGGATTGAAACTGAGATCTTCTGCATTCAAAGCAGATGCTTTACCACACCACACTTGAAGGGAAACTAGCCGTACAACGTGAATATAAAACCATATAACCCGTACCCACCCCTATGTCATTTCAATGAAATACATAATAAAGTTGAGTAGATATGGAATAATAGAAGTGTAGAGTTGGAAGGGACTAGTCCAACCCTGTGCAAGGGAAGAATCTTTTGCCCAATGTAGGGCTTGAATCCATGACTCTGAGATTAAGAGTCTTACGCTCTACCAAATGAGCTATCCCACCTGTTGCACTTTAGGTCCTCTAATGGGCTTCCCACAAGCATCTAGTTGGCCGCCATAAGAGCAGGATGCTGGGGGGGGGGGGGCATTGGTCTGATGCAAAAGCCAACTCCTCTTATGTGTTTACCAATTCAGGTGATCCATCCAGTTTCACAAACCGTGGTTTACAGGGGCAGGAACACTCTTCCCTCCTAAAATAATACAGTAGTCAGGAAGGCAGCTGAGCTGAACATCAGTGGCCAGCAAAATGCCTGGGCACATAGACATGGCTTTATCTGTATATAGGAAAGTGGGTAGATGACCAAGGAAGTAGGAGAATTGATTCAAGGGCCTTGCCCTGTGGCAACACCTTTTCCTTCTTGTGTTTTAGGCTTCTCTAGTGTCAAGTCCCATCAATCTATCATCTTAAATCTGTTATCGCTGGTTGCACAGGCCAGGTGCAGAGATGACGTTCCAACAGTTTTTAAATATATATAAAGTATTCTGAAAGCTGCTTTCCATATTTCAACTTAAGACACAGGGACACGTCAAGTCAGCCCCAGATTTGCAGACATCTTGTCAAAATGGTGACAGCCAGTTACTAGCTCCGAGACAAAACACACACATTTGTAGCTCTGTTTCCAGAGTCTCTGAGTTCACGCCTCCATCTCTGAACTAGTCATGTGTATTCACCATTCCGACAAGGTATTTCTGATGGCTCTAGAAAGTCCAAGTGTCATTTCAATGAAGCACCTTTAGAATACTAGCTTTCAAATACCCCAACAGCCTCATGTTTTTCCCCTTGCCCATAGGAACATGGGATTGGATTTGTGGGTCTGTCTTTTCACTGCCTGCGCCTAACAGAAGCTGCAGTATAGTCAACCAGAATCGTTCTGCAAATTCCACTGTGTCTTTTAGCACATAATATGCAACCTTATCTTGCAGTGCTCATTTCTATCTAAATTTTTTTGGGGTGTGTGTGTGTTAAATTTTCATTTTGTAACCTGGACCATAATATATAAATATTATGGTATGACATATATAGACCATATCTAGAGTCATGATGAAGAAACAGTTGAGAGAAAAATGACTTCTTTCCATTTTTCCAGGTAAGTAGAAAATAAACCATAAACTACAAAGTGTTAGACCAGCATTCAGCCTAATACACCTCCACCATCAATATCCATGCAAAATTGGGGGGGGGGCAGAAGATATGTTAGATTAAACAGAGAGGCATCTTTGTTCTTCCCTCTATGTGGCAGCACAGCTGTGACACTGAAACCCTGTAGATTCCTAAGAGTTAAAATACAACATGATGGAACCTCCTGGTTTAGCAGCCGTTGGTATTAGAGTAGTAGAAGAGATAAGTATTTTTACAGAGTAAATTGTGAAACCACATTTTGTCCAGTTTACACAATGTACAGCTCTTTGTAGAAACAAAGGGAGTCCATCAGAAAATAATATCCTGCTCGAAAATAAAATAAAAGTCCATATTCGTGTGACAGAATGTTAAATTGCTATGTTTGATGGCCAAGATATTCTGCACAAAGTAAATCAATGAGCAGCAATTCATAATCCATTCTAAAAGCAATAGCTCAGCAACGCGTATGTTCTAAGGCCAAATCAATAAGAACAAGACAAAAACGTAAGTGAGGCTGAAACAGTTTGCGAACAATGGATTAACAAATAATATTGTTAAGGAAAATGGGATAAAAACAAACAGATTTCAGAAAGTCCTATCTCCTTTTCCACTCATGCATAAGCTGGAAAAGAAACTTGGAACAATAAAGAAAATCTAGAATCCGATTGAAGACTTCTCTGGGCCAAACTACCCATTATGCTCAGTTGCATGTAATTTTTCAGCAGCTGGAAGAAGAAAAAGAAAGAAATGTAGCCATCCTTGTTTCTAGCCTTTGCTGATGAACCAGTGATGGAGAACATTGGACACCATTTAAAGAGGTAGTCAGTTCCTTGAGATATCAGATTTTGGGGTAGTGGCCTGTAAGGATCTCTGTTCAGGGATATTTTGACTGACAGGCTTTAGAATCAATTACCCAGACTCTGATTCAGACTCCTCTCCAGAACGGCCCTAGCTTCAAGGCTCCCTTCACCTAGTCAACTTGCTAGTACTTGAACAGACACACTCTATTTCCCATGACATCCCTATCCTAAAGGTTTGTAGCTTAGGCTATTTCTGGACCAGTTAGTACCCCTGTAATCCCAAGTGGTGGCTCCACTCTGAAAAATCCATATTACTTATTTATTTATTTCACAAAAATTATATATCACTTGATTGCAAAAAAAAACCCCAAACCCCGTCAAGGCAGTTTACAAAAAAAGATAGTGCAATAAAATCAAGGGGGAAAGTACAACTCTAGTTTTAAACATACAAAAGTTGAAATACTAAAACAGATTAAAGCACCTGAGATGACAGCCATTCCTACTACAGATTCACAGAAGCTTGGCCACTGTTTTTCACAATTTGATAACTTCCAGAGTAGATTGTTTTAATACACCCATTGTGGACATGCCCTTGAAGGTAAACGCCAAGAACTTTAGAATGCAGAATGTTGTCGGTGTACTTATTCTGCTTTGAAAAATCTGTACAGGCTGCCAAACTGTTTCTGGGCTCTGCTGGTTTTGACCTATAAATGCGTATTCTTGGTTATTCTGATTATCACAAGGAAGGTCACACACACACGCACACACACACACACACACACACACACCATGCCCCATTTCCATGAGATTTAAAGTCTACTATCAAGGTCTTGTTGAAAATACCATTTTATGAGCAGGCCAGGTTGACTTCCACAAATCTCAGGGCCTTTTCTGTTAGATGCCAAGGTTCATTAGTCTACACTCCCATGGAAGGTCTTGGTGGCTCCCTCTTTTCTGGAAGCAGGTGAATTTCCTTTCTGTTAAATTCTTCCTCTTTTGATAACAGACTTTTCACCCTCCCCCTGCTCTTTATTTATTGGTTTTACTTTTATTGTCTTTTAAATAAAGACCAAAATAAATTGTTATGTGATGCTTTATGATTCAAATGCTGCAGTTGTATATTGTATACCACTTTGGGAACTGGTACTCAAAGGGGATATAAAACACTCTCCCATAAATAGATTTATCAATACAGCGCATAAATGCATTTCTCAGGCACTGGTCATAAATATTCATGAGTCTTGAAATTCAGAGCTATGTGTTTCCTAATGCATAAGAAAAAGCTGGAATTTGGTATGCACATCCATTTACCACAATTAGAAAGAAACAAAGACCCCCAAGTGCTTTTCTTTAAGTCTGATGACCTACATTTCAGCAGGAAACATGAAAGCCACATTTCTACAAGTAAGCTAATTTAATCAATTAATCATGTCTAAACAGACTCAACTAGCTAAAACATTTTGATAGAGTTATGATCTATTTAAGTAATGTCATCTAAATTTCATTAATTTTTTAACCTTCATTAATTCCTAATTTTCAGGTTGCAAATGCGTTTTCACACAGTTCTGGCATTTTCAAATTGTACTTGTCACCACAAGCCTCCTATGCAAAGTTCTAAATCAAGCGAAATATATCTTGTGCAGCTTCCCACATTATAGCATCGCATTAGCTGAGTCAAGTTTGTTTAGTGTGGTTCTTCTATATTTGCTTTCATTTTTTGTTTCAGCTGCTTCTCAGCCTCCTTACTTGTGAGGCATTGTCAAATTGGGTCATTCCTCCATCCCTCTCTTACGCTCTGTGGAAAGCAAGGATATACAGTATATGAAACCTTGATGCTGGCTTAGGGTGCCATTCTAACCTTAGATCCACCCAGATGATCGAATTAGGATCCAGTGGATCTCTGGCTGCTGCCCACCTGTTAAAGTGGCCCATGGACAATTAGCTAGATACAGATCTGGCATGCAACTGTATTAATCATAGCTGCTAAGTCTCCCGTATTCCCCGGGAAACCCCCGTTTTTCCAGCTGTTTCCCGCTGGCAGCCCGGATTTAAAAAAAAAACCCGTAAATCCCCTGGATTCTTATTGGCCCAGGGAGGCTCCTTCTGCACATGTCTGGAGTCTCTGGACATGCGCAGAAGCGATTTCTGGCACTGCGGCCATTTTGGGAATGGGCAGAGCATGCGTAGAAGTGACTACCGGTGCTGCTCTGCCCAGTTCCAAAATGGCCGCAGCGCGACTTCCGGTGCCACGCCGCTGCCGATCCCGGATTTTTCAGTCTGGGAGTTGGCACCTATGGTATTCATACCTCTGGGAAATCAAGTTAGCAGGTGTTTAGTGTCTCATCACCATTGTGCTTTGCACTGTTGCCAACTACTATGGAAAAGAAAATGTTTTTTTTTTTAAAAAAAAGCAGGGAGGAGGGGTCTTCCACAAAAGACTTAGGGATTGGCTCATCTGAGCCACTCCCCTATTATCACCCATGAAGATTTGGCAAGCTTTACTCACTATATTTATTTATGTTAAAGGAAATGTCTGGCAGAGAATGGAGGCTCATCTCTTTTGCATTACTACTACTACTACTACTACTACTATTTTGGTTGTATTTTATTTTCTATTGCTGCCTTTATATTTTTACTCTGGCTTCAAATATTTAAATGCAGCTCAGGGTGTGTGTTGTTCCTTTTAGGATATATATATATATATATATATATATATATATATATATATGGTAAAGGGCCCCTTCATGGATCAATGCCTTGTCGTGGCGAAGGGGCTTGAATAACTCGGAGAAGCTATGAGCTATGCCATGCAGGGCCACCCAAGATGGACAGGTCATAGTGGAGAGTTTTGACTAAACGTGATCCACCTGGAGAAGGAACTGGCAAGCCACTCCAGTATCCCTGCCAAGAAAACTCCATGGACAAAGACAACAGGCATATAAAAGTTATGACGCTGGAAGATGAGCCCCTCAGGTCGGAAGGCGTCCAACATGCTACTGAGGAAGAGCGGAGGACAAGTACAAGTAGATTCAGAGCTGATGAAGCGGCTGGGCCAAAGCCGAAAGGACGCTCAGTTGCGGATATGCCTGGAAGCGAAAGGAAAGTCCGATGCTGTAAAGAAAAATATTGCATAGGAACCTGGAATGTAAGAACAATGGATGGAGGTAAGCTGGATGTGGTCAAAAATGAGATGACAAGAATAAATATCGACATCCTGGGCATCAGTGAACTAAAATGGAAGGGAATGGGCGAATTCAGTTCGGGTGACTATCATATCTACTACTGTGGGCAAGAATCCTGTAGAAGAAATGGAGTGGCCCTCATAGTCAACAAAAGAGTGGCAAAAGCTGTAATGGGATGCAATCTCAAAAATGACAGAATGATCTCGATACGAATCCAAGGCAGACCTTTTAACATCACAGTAATCCAAGTTTATGCACCAACTACCGGTGCTGAAGAAAGTGAAATTGACCAATTCTATGAAGACCTACAACACCTTCTAGAAATGACACCAAAGAAGGATGTTCTTCTCATTACAGGGGACTGGAATGCTAAAGTAGGGAATCAAGAGATAAAAGGAACAACTGGCAAGTTTGGCCTTGGAGTTCAAAATGAAGCAGGGCAAAGGCTAATAGAGTTCTGTCAAGAGAACAAGCTGGTCATCACAAACACTCTATTCCAACAACACAAGAGACGACTCTACACATGGATATCACCAAATGGACAGCATCGAAATCAGATTGATTATATTCTCTGCAGCCAAAGATGGAGAAGCTCCATACAGTCAGCAAAAACAAGACCTGGAGCTGACTGTAACTCAGATCATCAGCTTCTTATAGCAAAATTCCAGCTTAAACTGAAGAAAGTAGGAAAAACCACTGGGCCAGTAAGATACAATCTGAATCAAATCCCTTATGAATACACAGTGGAAGTGAGGAACAGGTTTAAGGATTTAGATTTGGTGGACAGAGTGCCTGAAGAACTATGGATGGAGGCTCGTAACATTATACAGGAGGCAGCAACGAAAACCATCCCAAGGAAAAGGAAATGCAAGAAAGCAAAATGGCTGTCCAACGAGGCCTTACAAATAGCGGAGGAGAGGAGGCAAGCAAAATGCAAGGGAGATAGGGAAAGATACAGGAAACTGAATGCAGATTTCCAAAAAACAGCAAGGAGAGACAAGAGGGTCTTCCTAAATGAGCAATGCAAAGAAATAGAGGAAAACAATAGAATGGGGAAAACCAGAGATCTGTTCAAGAAAATTGGAGATATGAAAGGAACATTTCGTACAAAGATTACCATAATCAAGGACAAAAGTGGTAAGGACCTAACAGAAGCAGAAGACATCAAGAAGAGGTGGCAAGAATACACAGAGGAATTATACCAGAAAGATATGGAGGTCTCGTACACCTCAGGTAGTGTGGTTGCTGACCTTGAGCCAGACATCTTGGAGAGTGAAGTCAAATGGGCCTTAGAAAGCATTGCTAATAACAAGGCCAGTGGAAGTGATGATATTCCAGCTGAACTGTTTAAAATTTTAAAAGATGATGCTGTTAAGGTGCTACACCCAATATGCCAGCAAGTTTGGAAAACTCAGCAATGGCCAGAGGATTGGAGAAGATCAGTCTACATCCCAATTCCAAAGAAGGGCAGTGCCAAAGAATGCTGCAACTACCGCACAATTGCGCTCATTTCACACGCTAGCAAGGTTATGCTTAAAATTCTACAAGGCAGGCTTAGGCAGTATGTGGACCGAGAACTCCCAGAAGTGCAAGCTGGATTTCGAAAGGGCAGAGGAACCAGAGACCAAATAGCAAACATGCGCTGGATTATGGAGAAAGCTAGAGAGTTCCAGAAAAACGTCTACTTCTGCTTCATTGACTATGCAAAAGCCTTTGACTGTGTCGACCACAGCAAACTATGGCAAGTTCTTAAAGAAATGGGAGTGCCTGATCACCTCATCTGTCTCCTGAGAAATCTCTATGTGGGACAAGAAGCTACAGTTAGAACTGGATATGGAACAACTGATTGGTTCAAAATTGGGAAAGGAGTACGACAAGGTTGTATATTGTCTCCCTGCTTATTTAACTTATATGCATAATTCATCATGCGAAAGGCTGGACTAGATGAATCCCAAGCCGGAATTAAGATTGCCGGAAGAAATATCAACAACCTCAGATATGCAGATGACACAACCTTGATGGCAGAAAGCGAGGAGGAATTAAAGAACCTTTTAATGAGGGTGAAAGAGGAGAGCGCAAAATATGGTCTGAAGCTCAACATCAAAAAAACCAAGATCATGGCCACCGGTCCCATCACCTCCTGGCAAATAGAAGGGGAAGAAATGGAGGCAGTGAGAGATTTTACTTTCTTGGGCTCCTTGATCACTGCAGATGGTGACAGCAGTCACGAAATTAAAAGACGCCTGCTTCTTGGGAGAAAAGCAATGACAAACCTAGACAGCATCTTAAAAAGCAGAGACATCACCTTGCCGACAAAGGTCCGTATAGTTAAAGCTATGGTTTTCCCAGTAGTGATGTATGGAAGTGAGAGTTGGACCATAAAGAAGGCTGATCGCCGAAGAATTGATGCTTTTGAATTATGGTGCTGGAGGAGACTCTTGAGAGTCCCATGGACTGCTAGAAGATCAAACCTATCCATTCTTAAGGAAATCAGCCCTGAGTGCTCCCTGGAAGGACAGATCGTGAAGCTGAGGCTCCAATACTTTGGCCACCTCATGAGAAGAGAAGAATCCTTGGAAAAGACCCTGATGTTGGGAAAGATTGAGGGCACTAGGAGAAGGGGACGACAGAGGACAAGATGGTTGGACAGTGTTCTCGAAGCTACGAACATGAGTTTGACCAAACTGCGAGAGGCAGTGCAAGACAGGAGTGCCTGGCGTGCTATGGTCCACGGGGTCACGAAGAGTCGGACACGACTAAACGACTAAACAAGAACAACAAATGGTAAAGGGGCCCCTGACCATCAGGTCCAGTCGTGTCCGACTCTGGGGTTGCGGCGCTCATCTCGCTCTATAGGCCGAGGGAGCCGGCGTTTGTCCGCAGACAGCTTCCAGGTCATGTGGCCAGCATGACAAAGCTGCTTCTGGCGAACCAGAGCAGCACACGGAAACGCTGTTTACCTTCCCGCCGGAGCGGTCCCTACGGTATTTCTCTACTTGCACTTTGATGTGCTTTCGAACTGCTAGGTGGGAAGGAGCTGGGACCAAGCAATGGGAGCTCACCCTGTTGCAGGGATTCAAACCGCCGACCTTCTGATCAGCAAGCCCTAGACTCTGTGGTTTAACCCACAGTGCCACCTGGGTCCCATATATATATATATATATATATATATATATATATATATATATATATATATATATATATATCACTATGGGTTTATTGTGGGCTCTCTGTCTGCTCAGGAGATATGGCACTTAAGGCTATACCTTAATTCTATACCCATGTCCTTGGGGCTTATTCAGGGCTGAATCACCCATGAGGCAAGTTGAGGCTACCTCCTAAAGCGGCAGCTCCCACAGGAGCAGCAGATCCCAATATAGGTCTTATTCCCCCTTTTGTTCCTGATGTAGATCTTCACTCACCCCTTCTTCTCTGGCTTGGAGGGATGGTGCCATTTTGTGATTTACCTCAGGTGCCATTCTGCATAGGCATGGATGGGATTGCACTGCTAATTAGAGTCTGGTGGCCTGAGTCCCAAAAAAATCCTTAAGTATTTGCCACTTTGTGTGGGAAGATCATTTATGTTTATTTTGTCCCCTCTGAAGGAAGAGCTCTGGTTGTTTTATAATGAAAAATCATAGGGGTGGGAATAGGGATGTGAAAAATAAGAGGCAACTCCATGAAAGCCACCTGTCTTAACAGTGGTTTCTTCAATATACAACTGGAGCTTATCTAGAGGTTGTCATAGAGGGAAAGAAATGGGACTCCCGTTGTTTCAACAGCTCTGCTGAAAGATCAGCAACTTTTTGCTCCTCTTCTTATTGAAATCTTTACATTCATTACAAGATCGCTCTGTAATACAGTACAGAAACAGTGCCTGGGTCTTCATTTTCCTCTTCTCTTCACCAATCCCCTTCCTTTTGGTGCCATGTCTTTTTGATTGTAAGCCTGAGCTCAGGGACTGTTATATCACTGAGATTTGTAAGCTTATCTAGGTGCTTTTTGTTTGTTTGTTTTTTGCTGAAAAGTGGGTTAGAAATGCTTTCTATAAATAAATATATCTGCCTAGGAGGGGGTGAAAAACCAGACTAGGACTGTGGTATAAGGGAGGACTGTGGTATAATTGAGGAGGCTTGCTAATAAGATATACTCCAATCCTAGTGTTACCTTTCCTTTTTACGATAATCACCGCACCTTTCAGAGAAAAAGGGGTTGGAAGCATCCTAAAAATGTTGAATGCCAAGGACAGTTCTAAGAACACTGAACTTATAGTGAATTAGTTGGCCTTTAGAATATAAATATAGCAGAAGAGGCATCCTTTAAAGAAAAAGTGATTCTCAGGGCTTCCTTTGTGTAAACACTTTTGAGTTTATGTAATTTAATACTGCTGTCTTTTCCTGCAGTGCGATCTGAGAAATGACTAACTCCCAAGCACACACTTCTTTATGCTGCCTTCCCTTAGTGCTTTTGTATATATCTTGGTATTAGCCTTCTGATCTTACCAGTACCCAGAGACTGATCAGAAATTGAAAAGAGTGCTAAAACACACACACAACCATCAGGAACACTGAACAGCTCTTATTGTTACAAGCAGTATAAAATGATGCTATAGTTTGCACATTAAAAAACAGCACAATTGTTTTTCTAGCAATTGTGCTGCATTTTCAGCCGTTATTGACCAGCAGGAGGGACCATCATCACCTCCATAATCATTGAATTTTAATTTATTGAGTTACAAATGTAGAACACATAACAGGCTTGTGGGGAGGGAGGTCACTAAAAGCAGAGGTAATCATAGACTCTGAATAACATTAGAGCAACACGTTGTCAGATGTGGGACTGCAATACTTGTTTTTATTTTATTTTCCCTGTTTAATGAGGACTTGAATTGATTGTAAAAGATTTCATCATCTTACAGCTTGTGGTGGGCAGACTGCAGTGGTGCCAGACCTTCTCTCTAGCATTTAAAAGCAGAAAGGGCATCTCCCCCTCTTCTTTCCTAAGTCAAAAGGAGAAAAAGTCTCGGGCCATTGCAGGATGTGGTGTCTGTGTGCACTGAAGGGCTGTGACTTTTTGTACATTGAAGGAAAGGTTTGACCTTTATTGTAACCCAAGAAACTCTTACTGGATCAGACAATAAAACCTATCTAGTCCACCATCCTCTTTCTTGTAGTAGCCAACCAAATGGCTCTGGGAATCTCACAAGCAGAACCTGTGAGAAGAGCTGCTTCCCAGTGTTGTTCCGCATTGACTGGCATTCACAGCCACATTGCCTCTGCTGCTGAAGGCAGTTTGCAGCCATCATGGCTGGTAACCACTGACAGCTGTATCCTTCTTGAATTTCTTTAGCCATTGCCCCTTTTAAAGCTGTCTACGTTGGTGGCTATTGGAACATCTTTCGGCAGCAAATACTGTAAATGAACTAGTCTTCCTTATTGTCTGTCTTGAATCTTTCACCATTCAACTTCATTAGATGACTCCAAGTTCTAGTATTATGAGGGAGGGGTGAAAAAGGTATTTGCTGTCCATGCTTTCCACACTATGCACTTCTATGACACTCCAACTCTTTCTTTTCTTCTTCCCCTTTTCGTTAACTAAAATGCCCTAAACCGTGTCACTTTTCCACATGTGGGAGCTCTTTCACCAATAGGAATGGCATCATTAATGTCAACAACGGCTTTCTATAGACTAAATGATGAAAGTTGCATTTAGAATTTGTAGGGATGAAAACCTGAGGATCTCTTGATTGGTTACACAACTTAAAAGTCATGTCTGTGGGTGCAAAGATATTATTTCCTCTACATTCTTCTTAATAATAAACAATGTACATAGCACTTCTGCTACATGATGTATAGGTACAAGCTCTCACCTAATTCATGCTCTTGCTAACCTTATGAAGTATGTGGGTCACTAGCATGCCTGTTTGACAGATGGCAAACTAAGGCTAAAGGATAATGATTTATTGTTCACTGAGCAAGTGTCAGGCTAGATTTGAGTTCAGGTCTCCCAAGTCTTTTCTCTCTGGTACCTATTAGCATTTATGCAGTGAAAACTATGCCAGGAGATGAGTCATTTCTAGAAATGGGGGCTGTTGTCTAAAAGCCAGGAAACCATATATTCCCCAATTAAGAATAGTGCTAGAATATATTTGATAGGCTGTGGATACTTGACAAATTTGAAGGGCTAACTGATATTTGTTTCCCAGTCCAGAAACAAGCTCAAAGATCAACACATGCGAATTTAGTTGCCAAGTACAAGATGCTCGGCTCCTCAATGGGAGACATCCACACAATGGTGAGGTAATTTGAAGGCAGATAGCAGACCAAAAGATGGCCAGGTTCAATACATTTCTTGATAGGGTTGCTAGGATCACAGTCGAGATGAGAACTGGGCAGGAAATTCTGGTATATATATGAAATTCTTGTCCACTTCCATCCTTCAGCCAGGAAGGAAAACTCAGCCACTACTACTTAATATAAGCCTCCTCGATTCCAGGGTAGCGACTTGCAACTGGAAGTTTGTACATGATCAGTGATAGAGCACATGTTATCATGTGTTATCTCAGATGATGAGGCCTAAACGCACTGAAAAATGTTATTGCAATTGTTTTCAGAATTAATTCCTGCAAGAGGAAGTGCCACAACCCGTGCCTCTGAAGTGCCTTACTAGGGTACAACAGATGGAATAATAATATCCTCTGATTTCTCTTGTGTTAAGTATAAGCATCAACAATGGATGAATTACGCCATCAGTGGAGTACTTCTACCATAACAATGTTTCGTTGTATGTATGAGATTTCAATGAAATGAAGAGAAGAAAGTGATGCTTTATAATGTCTCTGCCCCATTAGCTACACTGACAGGCAGACTGTCTGTCTTTGAAACATAACTGGAAGCCTTGTTTATTTTTACTTTCCAAAATGTAAAAAAAAGAAAAAAAAGGAGATAAGACTTGGAAATGTCCGTATCACCTGAAGCTTGTCCTGAGATCAATTTATGATAGTCTTCTGTTGATTTGTGCCTCTAAAGTAGTATGGCTAAAGGTGATGAATAATACCCAACATTCATCATAGGCCTGGTGAAGTCAGTGGACTTAAGTATGTCCACTGATTTCAGTGTGTCTGCTCCGAGTATTACCATGGTTAGCAATCATCCTTTATATTTATATTTCACATCATGAGATGAACTATGTACAGTAATAAAAGACCGCTGCATTTTTTTATACGGTATATATAATGAAAAGGTGTGTGATTGCTCCGCAACACCTAAATGCAGTGGATAGGTGGTAAATAAGAGTAATGGCCAAAGCCTATATTATCCCCGCATAAATACAGACCTCCATTCTCTACCGCTGCCTTCCAGTGTGATAAAATATTTCATTCCCTTCTGTACCATGCAGGCTGAATGATGCTAATCCTTTGGAAGGCAGCATTTATTACCTACCTGGCCAGTGTAAAGTGCTGCATTCTAAAGGGATTATCTTCTTCCCTCCTCCTTTGTTCATCCAGAGAAGTAGAGGAGAGGGATGAGATAATCCCCTGCAAATGGAGCATTTATTACCTATGTAGCAGATGTGGAGTGCAGTATTCCAGAGGGATTTACAATGGCCAACTCTGCTTGTGGTGGAGTTAAACTCTATTGTTGCAGAATGAAGAAAGAGCTCAGGTGGCTTGACTCAGTTTGGGATTCTTTCCCCCCCCTTTTTTTAATGGCCAAGCACTACTATTTTTGATAACTACCTGTGTGTATATTCTGACTCTCCGTTTGTGCCAAACAGAATACATGTGTGGAAGTGGTTAGGGGTGATCACACACATTCCATTCCATCAGCATATTTCTCTACCCTGTAGTTGATATGTACAAATCTACACGTGTATACTCTTTCACACAAACACAAGATGCACCTGTGTTAAGTGTATCAGGCAGCTTCTTATAAGTGTTGGCTTAAACCCCGTGGAGGCCCCTAGGCAATTGAAATATCGGAACCCTCTAATACAGGCATCCCCAAACTGCGGCCCTCCAAATGTTTTGGCCTACAACTCCCATGATCCCTAGCTAACAGGACCAGTGATCAGGGAAGATGGGAATTGTAGTCCAAAATATCTGGAGGGCTGAAGTTTGGGGATGCCTGCTCTAATACTTCTTTGTCATTTTCTTTCAAGATCAAATAAAAATTGTTTTGATCCATTGTTGCGGGACCCCTAAAAGTCGTGGGGCCCATAGGCCTACTCTGCCTATTTGGTAATCGGGAACTGGTTCTTATGCTCCCTACATTGATATATGTGATGTCAGGAGCTTAAGCAACTAAACTTTATGTTGCCCCTTGACATTTCCCTGAAACAATAGGCAGTGCTCCATTTCTGGTGCATTTCTGGTTTCTGGTGCTCCATTTCTATGCACAAAAGTAGGTTTGGTTCTCCAAATACTACTGGACTACAACTTCCATGATCCCTGACCCTTAGCCCTTCTGGCTGAGACTAATGGGAGATGAAATCCAGCAGCATCTCAAAGGCCACAAGTTCCCCGTGTCTTCCCTAGTCTGTTCAGACTTTTGACCATCTACCCAGTACATTTTAAAGCTTGGAGACCCTGGAAACCTATTGCATTAGATAGTAAAACATTGCCCTGTTTTTTTCAGGTTATGATTTCAAAGTGGCCTGTACCACGAAAAGAGGATCACACAAAAAAAGTAATAAAATGGTATTTCTATTCCTTCTGGCTACATCTCCACAACATTTGAAAATGCATCATAACCTGATACTGAGGGTGGAGTGGTGTACTGCCAATTCCGTCACTTGGCTCAAGGTCAACGTTCCACTATCTAAGGCCACTTGAGTGGTTCAGAAGAATAAATTTAGAAGTTTAAGAGTCAGACAATTGTATTCAGAGCAGTACAACTTTCCCACAGGGCATCACTGAATCCGTATTGCCAGACATAATCTAGGAGGATAACATTTCCACTCTTTGTGTTTTTGTGCAAGTCAAGCTGCAAGTGTAGGCTGCCAGTTTGGGGAGCGGGGAATGGTGCCGACTCCGATGTACTTAACTCAGACTTCATTACATGAAGATTTAAGGATGAAATCCCAAGGTGTCTGCTTCTACTTCTAGCTGTCATTCTGATGGATGAAATGCAAACAGCTCAGCGGGTGCTGCCTAAGTAAGACGAAACAAAGAACAACAAAATTGCCATATTGACAATATTTCCTTGTATTTATGCCAGTTGGCACAGTTGATGCTTGCTTGGGCTGACATTGATTAAATCACTCTTATGCAGAAATGTTCCATTTTCATTGCATTTTTTCATACATCTCTTAACTGGGTGATGTCAATATGTGACTTGTTTTCCATGGTTCTGTATCTGGAGAGAATTTCTAATTTACTCGTAGCATCGTTTGCCTCTCTTGAAACACGCACAAGTACATTGACTCTGCCTCCCCTTATTTCCAGTGCGGACAGGAACAAAAAGAGATGTTAAGCATGAACTACATGTCAACGACTCGCAGACCAGAAGAATTCCACCTTGCTTCAGCGTTGCTAAATGTAATGATTAAGTCACATACATTCGAGCAAATCTGAACAGAACATTGAAGAAAAAAATGCTGACAAACTGAATGAACCACAGGGCAGTTAAGTCTGTGTTCCAACATTTTCCTAACTGCTAATTCCTGCATTTGATTGGAGCTTTCACACAATATAAAAGCCACTTCTGGAACTATCGTGAAATATAGTGCAAAATTTGTGCTCAATTCCATGTCATTTGCTTCCAGGGCTGTATTTCTGGAAGTGGCTTTTTATGTCGGGTGGAAGCTCAAATATAATGTGGAAATTATGAGGTTGGGGAAACTCTGTGAACTGTTGTAGGAATGCAGCCTATGATTGTGAAGGGTCCGTTCAAGCAGGGGCGGAGCTACCTGCTCCGGCACCTGGAGCGATGTGGGGGCAGAGCTAGTCAGCCTGTGGGGGGGGGGGCTAGCTGTCCGCATGACAAGCATGGGAGAGCACCACTTGCTGCCCGTGCAGTGAGCATCCCTAGCCGCTTGTCACCCGGGCGGCGAATGTTGGGAGGGGCGCCGCTAGCCGCCCATGGCAGCATCGTCCCTAGCAGCCCAAGCATGGGGTGGGGTTGGGGTGGCGCAGCAATGTCAACTGCCCTCACGGCTGACACCCGGTGCACACCGCACACACCCCCGGCTCCGCTTTCCTCCGCCAGTGCGTTCAAGACCTTGCTTGAACTAAGATGTGGATTAAGATGTGGAATGCTCTCCCCACCCCAATAATTTAGCTCCTAGGAAGGCCCATGGATAGTCAATTATTAGGATTTCCACAGTGGCATCATTGAAAACGAAGTATGCGGTCACGAGTCACTGTGGTGCCAGTTATAGCCTAGTGCCGCTAAAGAAGTGGAAACATGGCTTAGATTAAATGCCACATTGCAGCTTGGGTATCAAGATGTGTGCATCTTTAGGGACTGTGCAAGGAGGGTGAATCAACATCTGGGATGCGGAGGTGTTCAGCAATGGGGAAAGAAGCGACGTTGAGATTTTGTGCGTCTACTTAAGAAATATGTGTAATTTGGGTGCACGATAAAGGTTGCACACTTAGAAGAGTGATAACATTTTAAGAATTTTTCAGAAACGGCACCTTAACCATGCATATCAATGTGATTCCTGTCGCAATGCAACAATTGTGACTAGCCCTTTACGATTTCATTACATCAAAATGGATTTGCGTGTTCTTTCTCAGCAGTGAAGCGGTTCTGCAGCTAGGTTTCATAGCTCCACGTCCAACCGTTACCTTATTTGTTAAATCAAAAATGGCACTTTCTTCATAATGCAAGGAGAGACAAGAGATCACTTTCGGGCTCTTCTCCCATTGTAGTCTCCAAAATGCCTTACTCCCTCTGCCAGGTGTAAGATACCTTGCAGCTATGCATTGATTTCCTTCTCAGAAATAGACTTGCATTTTCTATAGTGTTCCAAGACATTTTGAGGTGGGGTGAGAATGATGGGGATTATAAATTATAAGATGCACATATATTTGGTCTAAGCTGCTCTGAACCGTGGGGAACAGTGTTTCATTTAATTAAATAACAGTGTTGTTGTTTCTGCTTAGTCATTTGTAAGTAGCATGCTTCCTCCATTTTATTTTCACTATTCTCTTTGTTTTCCCCTCTCCTCCTTCAATCTGTCGCTCCCTCACCTCGCCAGACTTCACCCTCCTCCTCCACGTTACTTCCTCTTTTCACTTTCCAAAACCTCGCTGTTTCTACGCAGTTATCTCTGAGAATAAACTTGTCTCCAGGCTCAATTCCACTGCATACACGTAGCCCTGCCGCAAATACCGTGTTTCTCATATTATAAGACATGTCTTATATTTATTTTTTCCTCAAAAAAACACACTATGGCTTACTTTCAAGGGATGTCTTATTTTTTTCCTCCTCCTCCTGCTGCGGCCGGCATTGCTGCTGTGCCTATCACTATGTCTTATTTTTGGGGTATGGCTTATATTCCTTGAATGCTTAAAAATCCTGCTATGGCTTATTTTATGGGAATGTCTTAAAATATGAGAAACAGGGTAGAGATGGCTCCGCTTTGTTTTCTCTATATTTTATTTCCTTTTGGCTTTTTCCAAACGCTTTTTTCGGCGGTGCTACTCAATTGGACTCTCCCTTTCATGTTTACTTTTGCGCGTCTTCCCCTTTCTTCGTTCCCCTTTCCCTCTGCCCCTTCAGATAGTCTTTAGCTTTAATGGAGCGGGGTTTCTTCTGTTTATTCTTAATTTATTTCCAATGCGCCCCGATATAAGTTCACTTTTTAATAAAGGGATGTTTCAATCAGCATCGCACAAGTTTCAGGCTCTCACTGAGTAGGTCGTTCTTGCTTGTCTCAGTGCCCAGGACTCTCCCCCTCTTCAGCCTTTTGGCGAGGGGTGCCAAGAGTTCCTTTCAGACACCACCGAATCTTCAGGCCGAAATCGCCTTCCGGACCTTGTTCTGGGGTGCGTTTAGCCTTCCGCAACTCCCTCTTTTACCCCCTGTGGACGCCCCAAGCCTTCAGCAGCTCTCGGAGCTCACCCGACTGCGACCTGCGGTAAAACCACAAGTCAAAAATAACCATATTTATTTAATTTGTTTGTAATGGCTGCATAGATCTTTGTGGTCCAAACATTTTTTTTAGCATTATTAACAAACCACTGTGTTCATGTCCAGTGTGTGGGCTTCCCATAAGCATCTAGGTGACAACTGTAGAGACTAGGTAGGCCTTTCATATGATCCATCAGGAATCCTCCTGGTTGTTACCTATGATCCTTTGGTGACTGCACTCAGCAAAATATATGAGATATTTCTAAAAGGTATGTGGAAATCCTGCATTTGCTTTGTTTGCCTCAGTAATTGGCATCTTCTCCTTTTTCTTTCTTTTTTTCTTTTTTCTTTTTTTTAAAAAAGAGCACTTCTAAACCTTGGATTCCTGAGAATCAATCCATTTAATGGCTGTTTCAGTTTTGCAGGTATTATTTATGGTTATTTAGGTGTAAAAAGAGCCTCACAAACTGAGAGGGGAGAGTTTAACCTTCGGTGTCAAGTACAGCTTTATAAAACACAAAGACTGGCTACAGGCAAATTAAATGAACAGGCATCTCCAGCCTTTGCAAGTGCTGGAGAGATATTGTGTCAGGCAGTCGAGCAGAACAAGCCAGGTTGTTTCACTAAATCCAGAGCTCCTTTATCTCCACCCGTAAATGTGTCATTGTGCAAAATGAGGCCATCCTCAACTCCGAGACATGTAAAATAAATACTAAAAGAGATCTATCGCTTCACTCTTTGCCCACTCGTCATTGGTCAGTCTGGTTGTTTTTCACTCTTGAGAGCAATGTTGTTGTAGTAGTGATTGCAGCCAGAATCAAGAAACAAATGGCATTTCCTTAAAGTCATCCTCTGATATTGCTACTGGAAAGCACATTGCACCTTGTGATCAGAAGACCTATTCCGAGCAATCGACAGGGTAGAAACAAGCATGGCCATTTGTCAGGGATTCTTCAGCTGTGGTTCCTCCATTGCAGGGGGTGGGACTAGATGACTCTTGGGGACCCCTACAACTCTGAAAATCTATGATTCAATGATTCTGACATCCAGTTTGCAGAAGATTCACCGAGAACAGCATTGTCATGAGAGTAATGGCAGAGTTTCATGACACTGACTTCCCTAATGTGAAGTGCTGTGCTAAAAAATGTCCTCCATGCATCCTTTCACATGAATATTCATCTAATGAGAAAAAGGGCAGGTTTTTTTGTTTTAAAAAAAACTAAACTAAACTAAACTTGCAGGGGTAAGCAGGAGGTGGCCACCTTCAATCAATTCATTATTCTGAACACATTAATTGGATGTATCTCCCTTCCAAATCAGTGGAGACAAATCCTATACTAAGCAGGGGCCTGTTTGTGACTATATTCTAGGCCCACTACTCAACGTTTCCTTTCTGCTTCCCCCAAGTCCTTCTCTTCTTCTCTATCTTGTCCTTCCTTTCGATGCCTATGTCTTATTTTTACAAACATAAGGAGAGCCTTGCTAGATCAGGAAAAAAGGCCAGTCTAGTCCAGCGGCCAACCAGATGCCCCTGGGAAGCTTGCTAGAAGCACATGTGTGCATCAGTACTCTCTCCTGTCATCTCACTTCCTACCAAGCATGCTGGCTTGCCCCCGCAATTCATTGACATGTACACACATCACACGGCTAACGTGATGCAAGCAAGTCACATGGCATGCACAGGCGGCATGTGCACAGTCACTGCAGAATTTTGAGGTGGCCCTCGCCCCCCCGCCCCACGATGGCCCTCCTGCTTCCTACATTGTCAACATGGCTCTTTCCGGTATCTCCTATTTCCTTACTTCTTTCTTTTTCTGTTCCCCAGCCATGGCTTCTCTTACATTGACAACACAAGTATCCAAACCACCATCTTTGCTTCCTTTTGCTCCTGCCCTTTCCAGCTTGCATGCCTCTTCTCTTCTCTGTGGTTTACACCTATGTTCAGAAGCTCCATATTCCTTTTTGGGATACATGGGTAGATGTGGGGGTCAGTGAGCTGCTGTCTAATGGGTTTTGTTTCAAGGACTGGAATAGGGCTTGGTGAGCATCATCGCACGAAGGGCTCTTATCACATTCCTATTCCGTCTCACCCTGGCTTCCATTACTTCAGCACAATCCAGCTGTTCCAATAGGTACTTCAGTATCGATTCAATGGATGTGCCTTCATTAAGTCAACATGACTCTTGCCACCATAAAAAAGACATTTAAAAGAGGCACAGAAAGGATCAGTAGGTAGGCTAAGATCAGTGAGAGGATGTACATCAGACCTCTGAGTCCTGCTCTGTTAACTTCTCCACTAAGACACACTGCCTCATTATAAGCTGTCGCACACAATGATGTCTGTTGTAAGGGAAGGAGATCACCTCTCTTGTGTTCGTTGGCATGCAAAATGCTAAAATGGGACCCCTTTGTTCACCATCCACCCATTGATGTGGCGACAGCTGCAGCTTTTGTTGAATAGCTCTGTCAGTTGTCGGGCTGATATAATAAGGGTCCAACTAGATAAAGACATATATTTCTACAGGGGCTCGCCTCTGATCAGGAAATATGCTATGAAGTGGTTTGTTCTGAAGCTGACATCAAAAGGCATTTTCAAAAGCTGGTGGCATAACAAAACTGGAACGAGAATAAACAACATGCATGAGGTGGAATTCATAAAATGTAATGGTTCTGTATTGTTCTTGGATGAAAGTAAGCACTAGAAACAAAGTTTGTCTGATAATATTTTTTGCAGGACGGGGAGCCTTGATGTCAACATGCAGTTTCAGAAAGCTGGATCTGCTCTATGCTAGATTATATTTCTTGCATGGCTATTTGTTCCATGGAAAATGGTGAACATTCATTACAAGTATATGTCAAATAACATGAATGAAGTGAGTCTGTGTGTATAGCATTGATGGGAAACCAATGGTCCTCCAGATATTGCTAGACCACAAATCACAGAGCTACAGAATTGTAGAGTTGGAAGGGACCACAAGGATCATCTAGTCCAACCCCCTGCAACACAGGGTTCTTTTTGCCCAGCATGGACTCGAACCCACGATCCCGTCATCCCTGGCTGTTGACCGTGCTGGCTGGGGCTGATAAGAGCTGGAGTCCAGCAACAGGTATCCCCCCAGATTATTGTGGTAGATCATGGTTGACTGTGGGATCCCTATAGATTGGCGGTAGTGATAAGCAATGGAGTGAAAGTTGCCCACCACCACCACCACCCCGCCGCTGTTGCTCTTTTCCTCCATTGTGTCAAATGGGTATTTTGGCACCGAGTTAGAAAATGAAAGTTGTCGTTGTCGCTGCACCGTTTTTATAGGTGAGCGATTCTCCCCTCCCCCCCAAAACAATTAAACCTAATCATGCTTTGCCTTTGGCTCCTTTCCCCCTTTCATGGGTAGATCACTTCCAGAATTTTTATACTGGGAGTAGATCACAGTCTCTTGGGAGTTGGATGTGCCTGGTGTATAGCAATGAATGGAGCATCCTGCTGGCCCTACTCCTGCTGTCACAGGACTGACCTAGCCTCCCACCCAGTTCAATGGATTCATTGAGATATTTAAAGAGAAGGACCCTCTAGGCATGAGCAACTGCATGAGTATTTCCTCTTCCTGCATCTTAGCTGGTACATGGACCTCAGGGCAGAGCCAGCAGTACAGCTCTGTTCTTGGCTGCACGTGTGGACTTCTTTCATTTGCATCATTAATGTGCGAAGGAAATTGCTTATACATGGCTTTCTGACACTGAAATGCCACTGAATGGGAAATCATATTGAGTGAAGCAGTTGTCAAGCAATATATAGGCATTTCCTAAATTTAATTTTGATTTCTAAGAAGAAAAGTGCTCATTAATAGCTATGATAATCATATCATACAAAATGAACCATAATCTGTGTTGAGCCTTTGGGATAGGATAAGGTTGAAAGGCATAAATATACTATGAATTATATCAGAGTTGATTTCATACATTTCTGAAATACACATAATATAGTATTTGCTTCTCTTGTCAGATGCAAATATGAGCCCTGCTTCCAACATTTAAACTAATGTATTTTTTAAAAAATAATTAGAATATTTCTGGATCAATTCTGGATCCCAGATAAGACACCCACAGTGGTGTACAAATTTTAAATGACATTGCTTGCAACACTTTTAGTTTCTTCTTCTATTTTCTGTTTTGTCTTAAAAGACATAACATTTATAGTTTGCATAGTAATGCTTCTAGTATTGAGACACAGATATACCCATTTCAAATTAGATCTTGGTTGACCTGACTTAGTGTGACCATCTGTAAATCTAGATGTTGAGAGGCAGATTCATGTACAGTATTTTCTGGGAATAAATGAAAAAAAAGGAGGATAACAATTTTATGTGTTATAGGTAGGTAGTCGTGTTGGTCTGCCATAGTCAAAACAAAATAAAACAATTCCTTCCAGTAGCACCTTAGAGACCAACTAAGTTTGTTATTGGTATGAGCTTTTGTGTGCATGCGCACTTCTTATCTGAAGAAGTGTGCATGCACACGAAAGCTCGTACCAATAACAAACTTATTGGTCTCTAAGGTGCTACTGGAGGGAATTGTTTTAATTTTATGTATGAATGACTTGTTAACTATCTATACTTTACCCTTCAGACACAAAGTTGTGATCCCATTAGTTATCAAGGACTGATTCCAACTTTACTTTTAAAACTTGGGTTCAAAAACGTGAATGCTTAGACAACAAAACGGATGCCATGCATTGTACAAAGAAGAGGCCTTCTGCACAGATACATCTCCCTCAGTCTGACAACTTTCGGTGCATTATCCTCACCATCTCATAACATTACCTTTATATTTGGTAATATTTTACTTCCTACAAAGTTGAAAGGTGATGGAAATGTGTTTGTGTGTGTTTAATTTTTGGGTTATGTTTGGAGCTAGGATGAAAACCACATTTCTTATCTCACAATGATTCTGCAGTTGACTCTGTAGTTTACTGCCGAGGATGTAACACACTAATTTGCTTATTCATAGTTCTGCTGCATAGCACCATTATGGCATCTGAATAGATTGGAAGAATGAAATAGTGAGGTGCAACCATGGAAACAATGGTATCTGAAGAAGTGTGCATGCACACGAAAGCTCATACCAAAATAAAAACTTAGTTGGTCTTTAAGGTGCTACTGAAGGAATTTTTTTATTTTACATGGAAACAATAGACAGCTAAGTCAGGATTAAGTATTTTAAACAATGGAGAATTGTCTTGCAAACTAAAGTTCCTAATAGATGAAGCAGTCCATTCACATATTGTATCTGAGTGAAGTGGGAAATGTTTTCAAATATTGAAACAACAGAGAAAATCACCATAGCACAATAGACTGCATTTCTCTTTCTTAAAAAAAAAAATAGAAACAACTTGTTCTGTAATTCAAGTTCATTGGCCTTGCTATCTGTTTCCTGCACACTTAAAAAAAAATACTAATCTATCAGATGGATGTTTGTACTATATTATTTATTATGAGACTGAGATTGAGATAGCACTGTGACTAACACGCTTTGGGTCTGCCTTCTTGTGATCCATCAGCCAGTGGAAGATGGTGAGTACCGTAGTTCAACCAATCAGGACAAAGAGAAGAATTTAAGTTGGATAATGACAATTAACTGTGGGGTAGGGGCAAGGACTGTCTGAGAGAGTACAGGGAGATATTGTATGTGGGATAGGCAGGGACCTGTCTAGGTGGACAGAAGGGGCCTCTGGCTATCTGTGTAAACTCGGATAGGTTTTATCTGCCAGTGGGTACAGCGGAACCTTGGTTTTTGAGCGTCTCAGAAGCCGAAGGTTTCAGAACCTGAACCCAGAAGTAGTTGCTTCCATTTTCAAATGCGCCCCGGAAGTCAAACGGCTGCCAAGGTACGTTTCTCAATTTTCACCATCAACTTTGCCGACAGCCCTTTGTCGAATTTTTCAGAAGTCAAAACGTTTTCTGGAATGGATTGTGTTCGACAACCGAGGTTCCACTATACAGTGGTACCTCTACTTACGAATAACTCTACTTATGAATGTTTCTACTTACGAACGGAGCTCCGTCCGCCATCTTGGATGCGGTTTAGATAGGATTTTTTCTACTTACAAATTTTTAGATAGGGTTGCTTCGACTTACTATTTTTTTCTCCCAATGCATTCCTATGGAATTCGACTTACAGTGTTTTTTTTACTTACGAATGTGCGTTCGGAACGCATTAAATTCGTAAGTAGAAGTACCACTGTATTGTAAAACAATAGCCACTCTAGAAAGACTTTTTCTGTGCAGTGACAGGTTGAAAGTCTTAAGATGGTTATTAAATATCTCTGTAGCACTGTCTATTGGAAACAAAGTATTGTGCCTTGCAAAAGTAGCCACTAAGCTATAACCACTTTTGAGTGTAAACAAATAAAGTTTCTGTTTTGTTTCTAAAGTGCTTCATCCTTACCTAGTTCTTCTGGGTGAGGGCTTAGTTGTCAAAAGTTTCCCCTTCACCTAATTATGACATCTAGCTGGTAGTAAATAAAGACGCTACCACAAACAGCTGATACCAAAACCTCTGCTAGGAGGGATTTAACCTTTAACACACCCTAAATAGAGGTCACATTACCCACCACCCATCCTAATTGAGGGTGCTTTTCACAACCTTCTAATTTGAAAGCATCTTAATGAAATCCATTAAAACCCATTAATAAAATAAACCCAGGAACATTGACAGTCTTGGCCTTACTTTCATTTACAAAGTACAGATTTGTATCTTGTTTAATGGGCTATTATACATTTCCCAACATAACTTTATCGTCCAAAGTTAGTTTGTGAGATCTTCACCATCAAAACTCCAGTCAGCGCTGCAGCAGTGATGTTTGTTTCGAAATTGCGCTGCTCAGCCTCTAAAAATTAATGCCTGCTTCCTTTTAATGTTACCAACATAGCTTGTTTAACATTCCCATCCCCTCTAGAAAGCACCTATTGTTGATCAAGCACACCTGCAGTTATAATTAGTTTTGAATATGAAAATTATCTCATTAAGTAATTTTCAGAAAATGACACACATGAAACTGTACAAATCTTGGCAGCTAGGAAATTGCAGATATGAAATGAGGATGCCAGCTAATGCATCTGCAGCCAGACTATATTTAATTGTATCCTTTCAGTCGTAGGAACATGAGAGGAACCTGCTAGATCAGGCCAAGGGCTCATTTAGCCTGACATTCTGCTCTCGCAATGGCCAGCCAGGTGCACATGGGAAGCCAGCATGCAAGACCTGAGCATGGGCAGCACTGTCTCCCACTGTGATTCCAAGCATATTCAGAGGCCTAATGCTTCTTCTTAATGCCACTAGCCAACCACAAATGACCACCAGGGTCTCTGTCTCTTTATGATGTTAGCCGCTCTGAGCTCGGCCTCGGCTGGGGAGGGCGGGATACAAATAAATTATTACTACTACTACTACTACTACTACTATCGCTTAGGGTGGACAGCTTTTTAAGCAGTCTTTGCTGCTGCTCCTTTCACTGTGACTTCATCACAGTCACAGTGGTTGGTTGGTGGAGGGATCACGATTGGTTGTGCCAGTCCCTCCAATGCTGTTGGTTGGTGGAGGGGCCAGAATTGGTTGTTGGTTGTGCCGGCCCCTCCAATGCTGCTGTTGCAAGGGTGAATTCCATTAAAGGAATCCAGGGGCTCAACATGCTTTAGTCCGTACCCCGACAAGGGTCTAGGGCCACGCAAGAGCCCCTGGGAACATTTGGCGGAGAGGCAAATTGCCAGCCTTCCAGCTCCATTCTCTCCCCAAAATGCTTTGCTGACTTCAGGAAGCGGGGAAGTCAGTTAGTTCTGTCTTAGAGACAGATGTATGTATGTATGGAACCAATGCCTAAGCAACCACTCACATTTTTTGTATTTAAATAAAGTTGTGGCCAAAATTATGCCAAAAACCTTAAATTTAATTTATGTGTGAAGTGTGGTTTATTGGGGGTGTGTCCTGGGGACCTTGACGCGCAATGGGTTTTATCACATGAATAGAAGTTTTGACTTACAGTGCCCAGTTCTGAAGATCTTCAAGTCCAGGATTCGTACAGAAGAGGGGATTTAGACAGGAAAAACTTTATCATTTCTGCATTACATGCCTCACGTAACAATGTATATCAAAAAAAACCAACACATTTATTCTTATCTTTCGCTGATGGCACTTCAGTTCTCTTGTGCTGAGTTCATTTGACTTGCTCAACTTTTTGATGATACTGTAGCTTTACTTAATAAAGTCATTTCCCTTCAGCTATCAGTAATAGAAAAACACTGGGGATATATTTGATCCAAATAAATGGGTAAATTGTTTGCAAAATTGACCCGATGTTGGTGCAAAGACGTCTTCTACATACAACTCCTTTCCTCTGCATAAACACATAATTCCTTTGATTTCACTTTGTGCGGTTCACAATAAATACTATATTTCTTTAATCCTCCTTGCTTTCTCTACTCTATGATGCTATCTTAATCACCATATCAACAAAGTGTTCACAGTAATTTCTACACTGTGGTTGGCCTGGATCTTGTTCAGGATATGAAAATCACTTTAGTCATGGCATTTTCTTCAGATGGAGGTAGAATTTAGCTATTAGCTATTGTGCTGGTGGAAGAGAAAGGATTAACTCCACTGAGATTTAGCTGCCTGCAGAATTCCTCAGACCAGATGCAAATCTTTTTTGAAATATAAAAATTATACAGCTCCCCCCCTGCATATGTTGTAGGAACAAAGCCAAATTCTTATTTTAGAGTTAATGTAACCATAAAATTTTAATTGCTTCAATCAGTACTTTTAAAATTACTGTTGAAGGGTCAGAGCTGTGGTGTTCTTCCTCCCCCCAACTAATTTCTCATTGATATTAATGATGTGCCTGTAATTAAACAATAATAAAAGTGATTATGTTACAAGGGAAAGTAGAAACATATTGTGGAGAATATGAGACCTGCCTTCATTATCTGCTCATGTTCAGCATTCCATCTCTGCAGAAGCCCTGCAGTTCTGGATATGTGCTATCTACCGGATAAATTTCAGGTTCCTTAGATTGTTCCCCAAGCAGGAATCCACAAAAACAATCTTCCACGATCTCCTGTCTCTAGAGCCAGTCATAAAGGTCATGGAGACAAATGTCTCATAGTTCATTGGTATTGGAAAAGTCCTGAAATAAATTAGTAATAATAATAATAATAATAATATATAAAAATAAAAATGAAAAATGAATAGAAAGTATTAACTGGGTATCACAGGAGCCAACTCCTAGGGCCCAAGGTCCCTTCAGCCCCCCCCCTCCCAAGCAAACATTTGAGGGAGTCAGGCTCTCCCAAAGTCAATGGGCATTGCCATTCAAATATGGTTACTTACTAGCTGCCCATTCCTAGAGAAATTGATAGGGAAATATGAGGGTGACTACTAAGGGACGTGGATGGTGCTGTGGTCTAAACCACTGAGCCTCTTGGAAGGTCGGTGGTTCAAATCCCTGCAACGAAGTGAGCTCCCGTTGCTCTGTCCCAGCTCCTGCCAACCTAGCAGTTTGAAAGCATGCCAGTGCAAGTAGATAAATAGGTACCACTGCGGCGGGAAGGTAAATGGCATTTCCATGCGCTCTGGCTTCTGTCATGGTGTTCCATTGCACCAGAAGCGGTTTTGTCATGCTGGCCACAGGACCCGGAAAGCTGTCTGTGGACAAACGCTGGCTCCCTTGGCCTGAAAGCGAGATGAGTGCTGCAACCCCATAGTTGCCTTTGACTGGACTTAACTGTCCTTTACCTTTACTGTACCTTTTACATTTGAAATGCATTATTTTCCTCAAAGTATTCTGGGCACTGTAGTTTACCCCTCATAGAGTTACAGTTCCCAACAGCCCTTAACAAACCACAGTGCCCAGAATTCTCTGAGGGAAAGAAGGTGCTTTGGATATGCTTTAAAGCAGGCATCCCCAAACTGCGGCCCTCCAGATGTTTTGGCCTACAACTCCCATGATCCCTAGCTAACAGGACCAGTGGTCAGGGATGATGGGAATTGTAGTCCAAAACATCTGGAGGGCCGAAGTTTGGGGGTGCCTGCTTTAAAGGTATAGTTTTTACACAGCCTTAGTTTCCACCAGCTTCTTATTGCTTGTTACTTCTGGTGTTGCTTACATAATTTCGCATTAGATGCCTTGTTTTCATTCTTAGTATGGGATATCAGGCTTTCCGTGCTGAATTAGTAGAGCAGTGTAAAGAAATGGCAGTGAACCTGCAGCCCTCCAGGTGTCTTACTTATTTCTTGGAATATTTATAGACCATAAAAAATATGACACAGCAGTATGTGCCCTACAAAATTACAACAACATAAATAAAATCATCAATAAATACTGGCTGGTAAAAAGAAAATCACATTGCAAAGGCCTGTCTAAACAACACATTTTTAGGTAGTATTTAAAAGAAGGCAAGTATGATTCTTGCAGCACCTGTACTAGCAGGAGATGCCACACTAAAGGCTTGGTCCTTAGTAAACACCAACCTCAGGGGTTTGGGGAACCACAAGAAGTGTCCCATCAAAGGATATTGGTGATGAAGGCGAAGCATGAAGATTCAGGCAGGCTTAAAGGTACTTAGGGCCCAGGTAGTTTAGGTGAATTAGCAGAAGAACCTTGAACCTGGTAGCAAATTGGCAAACTGATGTTGCTGGACTCCAATTTCCATCATGCAAAGCCAGTGGTCAAGGACCATGCAGCTTGTAATCTAGTAACATCTGGAGGGCCACCGACTCCCCATCACTTATTTAAAGAATACTCGAAATAACTACAGTTCATTCAAAGAATAGGCAACGATCAGCCAAGACACTAGCACAGCAGCACTTGCATGGCGCTACTGAGTTGTGGATTACTTGTGGGGGCACAATTCTTTCCAAAGCCATTGTTCCGGGGCAAAGAGTTTGGTCCTAACATAGGACAGAGGAGCCCATCATTTCCCCCTTTCCCTGCTGGCACTCTTGTGTCAGAAGGAGGTAATTTTATCAACATCTTTGGATTAAATTCAAATCATCCTCAGAGACTTATTCAATGCATATGCAAATGCTGGCAACACTGTGAATCCTTTTCAAGCTTGAGCTTTTATGTAATCACAAAGATGCTCAATTATCAGGAAATATTATTTTCGCCCGCATTTTTTGCAAAGTCTGTGTCAGTCGTTTGACTTCCTTGGTGGTAATCTTTCTGTGGCAGATGACAAGCCTTGAAAGCATTTCTCCTCTCTTTCCTTTTGTGGTGTGTATCTTCCACTCCCCCCCCCAATCCTTACCACAATTTCTATTGTGGCATATAAAATAGTCATTTGATGAGATCATTTTGATGTACAAAGTTTGGGATGAAAATGTAACCATTCAACTTCAGTTGTAATTAGTATATTAAAGCAATTCAGCCCAGCAGGAGGTGTGTTGGCACTATCCTATAATCATACCCCTTGGGTATCATGAGGCAAAAGGCCCAGCTGCTGAAGAAAACAGGGGAGGGGAGGACCCAAAAGACTTGTGATATGTGGTTATTATATGAAGATGTTATTGTAGGATAAAATGGGGAAATGAATGTTCTTTTTCTGCTGGGAGATGATGGATCTGACTGTTTAGAATACGTACTGATCAGTAACCTCATCTGAACAATGGGATTTGCATAGCATAATCCACTGCTTATGGAAGTTATTTCCAGCAAAGGCCGTGGGTCAGAGCTGGATGAAAAGATGCATTTTAAAATATGATAAAATAGCCCCTAAATTATCTGTTTGATATTTCTTCAGCTGGGTGGTTTTGAGGATTGTTTACATAATGATGCCAAGTCTACCCTTGACTGTTGTATCCATAATGCTCTGAATCCTAGAGCATATCATCAAATTAAGAATATTTCTTAAAACATTATTTAAGCCTGAAGGATGTGGATGTCTTTTTGGCGGGTTCTTGAAACTTCCTTCAACATTGTAGCAGTTGCTGTTTATATTTGCTTTGCACAAGTAAAAAAAGTATTCCAGGACTCACATTTGAAGAAAGAATACATACAGTGAGCTGAGGCAGGTGACTATAAATGTCATCTGATGTATCTGTTACCAGCATTAAAAAGGGTGGCGCTGTGTCTAAACCACTGAGCCTCTTGGGCTTGCCGATCAGAAGCTTGGTGGTTCGAATACCCACAACAGGGTGAACTCCCATTGCTCTGTCCCAGCTCCTGCCAACCTAGCAGTTTGAAAGCACACCAGTGCAAGTAGATAAATAGGTACCACTGTGGTGGGAAGGTAAACGGCGTTTCCGTGTGCTCTGGTTTCTGTCACGGTGTTCTGTTGCACGGTGTTCTGTTGTTTAGTCATGCTGGCCATATGACTCGGAAAGCTGTCTGTGGACAAACGCCAGCTCCCTCGGCCTGAATAGCGAGATGAGCACCTCAACCCCATATTCGCCTTTGACTGGACTTAACCATCCAGGGGTCCTTTGCCTTTACTTTTTTTTTCACCAGTGTAAAGTGGCAGGGCATTTCCCACTGGTGTTTGGGGAGGGGGCCGAGCTTGCAGCTTTTGGAAGCAGGCAAGAGGGCTCCAAAAATGCACCCCTCTCTTGTTGATCAGTAGTATACATCTTGCTCAGAGCAGCAGCTCTGTTAAGCTCTTAAAGGGAGTCTGAATTCAAAAGTCTATAAAACTATGTGTGATATTCCAGACCTTTTCTGCCTTACCTCTCACCAGAGGCTATGCCCCATTGTGCCCACAAAAGCTTAAAGATTAGGGGGACCTTCAAGACAGCATGTAATGCTGGGGGAAATTGGCAAAAATCAATGAAGTGGCTTCTGACTGAACACAGCAAACTTTCCATTTAAGTCATCACGAGTCCATAGAGATAATAAATTGATTTCTGCAGCAAAGCATGCCATTGTTCTGTGGAAAGAAAAGAAAAACAATTAAATGGGAGAGATCATGGAAATGTAATGGGAGAAATGATTGTGTCCTTACTTAGTAATTACTGTCATTGCTTTACATGTTAGTGGGAAATGGCCATAGTCAATCATTGTGGTGCTATAATGAAACTGAATGATAATTATGAGATGTTATGTCTTTAATTAATATTTCATTGACCTTGAAGGCACAATGGAAATGGCTTATTGTGTCACAAAGCACTAGTTTTGCATAGGGAAAATGAGCAAATAAATATCACTCTTGTAAACTGAAATCTGTATTCAAACATATTGTTATGTGTTTGGTGGTGTGGTGGGGAGCAGGCTGAATGCGAGAACCTGTTAACCCCTGGAACCAGCAAGTGTTAAAATATAAGCCAGGCTAGCTTCCTGTGTTGAGGTGATCAACTGGATTATGGGCCATTAAGAGTACAAAGCCATGAGATGCTTAATCTCAGGATCATGGGATCAACCACCATGTTGGGCAAAAGATTCCTGCATTGCATTGTAGGCTCAGGTTATATATGTGTGTAAATAAACCATATATCAAGGGATGTTAGGAGTAAGCAGATAGGAGAATTCCTGGTTGCCAGCTTGGATGGACTGGGCCAGCTGATCCTGTAGAAGGGCCCCCCCCCAATAAAGACTTGATATTTGGGGCAGGGGGCGAAGTGGACTGGTCCAGGGGCAGCAAGAGAAAGAAAGATGAAGGTGATCCCCAGTGTGCCAGGCTAGCTTCTAGTGTTAAGGTGATCACCTGGGTGATGGGCCATTGTGAGAACAACTGCCCTTGATGAAAATCAGAGAATGAAGATATATGTTCTATTTTGCTATGGAAAGAGTGTGGGAAGAGTTGAATAAGCTTTACTACAGAGGAAATGTGAACGAGTCTGCTTGCTCTTCTGGGGCAAAATGCAATAATGGGTGAATAATTCATCTGTCCCAAACTGCAGGGGCATTCACAAGCGCTACCCTTGCAGCAGCCACCAAAGGAAGAAGCATACCTTACACTTATAGGCTGGAAAAACTGGTTAATACTTGAAGACATCTGACCACCTTATGATGGCCCATTGGAAATACCATGGACTCCAGTTGCGGACGGGATCCGTTCTGGAGCTCCGATCAGATCCCGAGGTTTCCACAACTGGAGGGTCCGCTTCTGCGCACACGTGCACGGCGGTAGAACTGGGTTTGCCGCTTACGTATCCCAAAGTTTACGTAAATGGAGGGATACTTAAGCAGAGGTATGACTGTACTTGGCTCTTGTTGCCAGGTTGCATTCACATGCCAGTGCTACTTTTCTGAACCGAGAGGATCTCCATGTAGCAGTAGTTTATGTGGAAACTGCAATTTGCATAACTGCAGCAAGCAGGAGTTGAAAACAAATATTTGTTGAATTTCTTACAACCACAATCAGGAAATCCCCAGTGACCACAGCTCAAATAACAGCAGGTAACTATTGAGGATCACTGTAACAGAAATGGATGAATTACAATAATATGAAAGCTTTGCTCAGTGTAATCCATATTAAGGCAAAAAACAGCTGACGGCATAATGTCTGTTGGCAGCCACATGTAAGCCCTCAGGCCTCAATACAGAGAAAATGAATCATCTTTAAGTCCCATACATCAGTGAACATGTTGGTTGTCACTTAAACCCCAGGATGAATGTTGTTGCAACTCCCCGTTTACGTGGAGGTTATGTTCCAAGGCAACACATGTTAAAGTGAAATTGCATATATTTGAAACACCATTGAAAAAGCCCTGTTCCACCCCTGCCCTGTCCCACTTCACCACTTTTTCTGGTGTTTTTGTAACATTTTGGGGTTACTTCTGGGTTCAGTGCAATGCACGCATGCGCCATCAGACCTATATTGGACACACCTAAAACGGTTACTGCCTGCAGAACAACAAAAAGGACAAGAACAAGAAGAATCAGGGTCTTAGACACTAAACCAATACTATTTAGATTGCCACACCTGGCTCTGGGGTGGAAGTTGCCGGCTACTCATACTGAAAATAATTTGTAATTACACTAATTGTAGGTGGTCTTGGGAGAGCCAGTCTTGTCTTCAGAACCATGTGCAGTTTGATGTTTTATGCACTCTGCAAATGTATCTGCACTGTCAGGGATGAACTAGGTGCAATGCTGGAATTGTCTTTGCTTTTAATGGCCAGGATTTTAAAAATGCATATAGCAGCTGTTGAGGGGTTGATAATTCTTGCGAGTTAAGCAGGTGAGAACTTCCATGCTTTCCTCCACTTTAGTCCTGGGGAGAAATTGCTGCTATTTGCATGGGAAGGAAAGCACCCATTGTTGCAAATGGGGCTATTCTTCCCATTGCAAATAGCAGTTTTTAGAGGAACTGTTTGGACTCCAGTTAGGGAGCAACATTTACACTCCTCTTTCTTGTGCACTTAATACAAATACACATTTAGTGCCATGCTTAGCTTGACCCTCAGGGCCACCTCTGTAGGAGCCGTGGCTAGCAAGTTGGAAGCTATTGAGAAAATGTATGATTTACTTAGCGAGGTGGGATACAGACAGTGAACACTGAAGGCTTGGGAAATCTCTCTCCAGTAAGTAGCTGAACTGAAGGCTGTCTCATCTTCGGTGCTAATATAGCATGATATGCAGATTTATAAATTGACAAACGTTATCAACTCCATTTATGACATGCCCTGATCTCCTCTGAAAAGTGGTCTTTACCTGCAGCAAAACAAGCTCCTTAAAATTCTGCTTCTAATTTTAACATAAAGCATATGAATTAAAACTAATGCTCACCTTGAAATCCACATTAAACTTTTATATGATGAGATTGATGCAAACAGGATGAGCTAGAATTTCAGATTTGTTCCCTAATGGAAGGCTTACTTTCCCTTCCAGATACTTTCCCAGCTGTGTATTATGATTTATTCCCCCCCCCCTTTGCTCAATCTCATCTTATGAATAGGTAGGTGAATAAGTAATTTGTCAATAAATAGGAATAAGTTTTGGTTGCCTGTCTGGTTAGGTTATTGGAAAAGGAAATGTGTTTTAATAAAATAGCATGGGTCCACTGTGTTTTCAATAAATGGTCTTTCAAAGATTTTTGCATGGTAGCTGTGATACAGAGCTCTCTTTTCTATCCCGTAGTTATGCAATGAAGACCAAATTCACACCATATAGATCAGGCATCCCCAAACTGCGGCCCTCCAGATGTTTTGGCCTACAACTCCCATGATCCCTAGCTAACAGGACCAGGGGCTGGGGAAGATGGGAATTGTAGTCCAAAACATCTGGAGGGCCGAAGTTTGGGGATGCCTGATATAGATCATAGAGCAACTACACAGACCATGCAACCATCCTGGCTGCACTGAAGGGGTGCCAACCTGAGTAAAATATTGTGGGGGCCCAAGTGAGCCCCAACCTACATAATCGCATGATGCTGTGCACACACACCATTTGAATGGGAATGCTTATCAACTTGGGGGCCCCCTTGCCCCCTCAAATATTTTATTGCAGGGGCCAAAAGCCCCCATAGCCCCCAGGAGTCAGCTCTTATGCTGCACTGCACATGTAACAGCTGTTATCATATGCAACCGAGGGCCTTCTTGGTAGTGGCACCCACCCTGTGAAATGACCTCCCATCAGATGTCAAGCAGATAAGTAACTATACAACCTTTAGAAGACATCTGCCCTGTATAGGGAAGTTTTTTTAGTGTGTGTGTGTGTGTGTGTGTGTGTGTGTGTGTGTATGAAGCTGCCCAGATTGGCAGATGGGCAGGGTACAAATAATAAAATTCTTCTTCTTCTTCTTCATTATTTTAAATTGGACCTTCCATACAATTCTTGGGTGATTCATAGCTAGTTCTGCAGAAAATCTTTTGGGGGCACTAGGAATAGCACTTTGGGGATCTTTACTTGATATTATTGGGTACATTAGGTCAGACAGCATTGAGTATAAATAATACCTTACTTACAGTGATTTACCAATGATCAGTAGAACCCAATATGCTCTCCAAAGAGTCAACGATAACCACACCAGAATTAAATTGGCAATATTTATTTACAAATGAAGTGGTCTAAGAGTGACAATAATGGCTTTTGAGGTTCAACATGCTGTAGCGGAAATATACAGAGTGGAAAAAGCTTAACAATATGTTACACAGGCTACTTGCCCCATTCATAGGGAAGGAGAAGGTGAAATATGGAGAATCGCATCTTTCAACCACAATAGGCATGACTTTTGTTTACTGCTTAGCACCATAGTCCAATTCAAGGAATGAGAAGGAAAGCAAGTTAAAGCTGTTATGTACTTCTAGCGATTGAAGGACTCAGGATCCACCTACCATTGAGGAAAATCCAATAATAACAAAGAGATAAAACACACAAAAATTATGTGAACACCTACTTTGGAAAGGAGGATTACTAGGCTGGCAAAGGACATAGGTCCTGCTTTCTTGACACATTCCTTTTTTCATAACTAGGTTCTTTTCTCCCTCTGATGTCTGTAGCCACCCTTCATTGTGTTTTATCATATGGCACAGTTACAGATTGTCATGTCATGTCACCAGCTTTTGCAGTTTCTTTGGCTGTTGATATATGCATGCTTCTGCAACCTTAACTGTATTTCTCACGAGAACTTTTACCAATTGGATTTTTAAAATGGTAATGAATTTGTAGGACTCCACACACACAAACACCCTTGCTGGCAACTAACTGGATTGCAGAGGAGTCAGAGTGAATATATAAAAGACTGCAGAAAGTGTTTACAGGAACATTTTCTCATCAACTGTCTGCACTATGCGGAAATAGCATTTCCATTTTGTGTTAAACATCAGTCAGACTATGTTATTTAACACATATTCTTTCTTGTCAAATATTGCACTTATTCTGCATTCTGTATGCTCTGTAGACAACTTAATAAGAGGTATTTCACACATAAAATGTTCTGATGCTATGCTGTTTTCTCTCCGTTTCAAAGCCCATTTGATGAAAACAAAGGAACCGTCGGTGTACATGCGGCATCTTTTGCAACCTGTCAGTTGCTGATTTTCCTATAATACATATAAATTATATATACAGATACATCAGATTCTAATACCTGTTTGTTAGCTCCTTTTAACAGCTGTAGATCTACAGTCTTGATACTGATCATGTCATTTTCCCCTCATATTTGCTATAGAACAGATATTACCAGGAGAACTGCATGGACCCAACCACATTATCTGCTGTTCCAGTCTGCAGAAAAGTATTGCAATGATTCGCAGAAGAGGAAATGGATGCCAAGGCATTATGCAAATCAGGGATGGGTAACCTGTGGTCCTCCAGGTGATGTTGGGTTCCAACTCCCATGAGCCCCAGCCACTATCATTGTGATGGTCACAGGTTACCCATTTCTGAAATAAATGGTTCAAGCAGAAAAAGTGCATGCTTATAATCTAAAAGATGATAGTTCAGCTTCTGTTCAAGTAACAGATTTTCGCTGATAAATAATTGTGCTGCCTAAGAAAATACTTTAGAATTGGCTGTTATCAGAAATGACTTAAGAAGCCACAATATTTTCAGCTTGCTATGAGTTTGTCTGTCTTAATTACTGATAAATATCTCTTTATCTGTTACATAGCTTTTATGCCCCACCCTTCCTCCAAGATAGGAATACAAGGTTGCTCACATGAGAGAATATGTAATACAAAACAGAATATAAAAATACACAATAAAGCAGATTAAAAGCAAAGACACTTTAAACAAAAATTGGCAGCAATAAATGATCAAGGCCTAAGTTGATGTTCATATGTTGAGTTGGACAACAAAGCATTTAACTTGCTCCATACCTGCTTTCCATATCTTTCCCATCAGCCTTTTTTATTTCTGAGTAAAGCTCAATTAATAATGAATACAGTTAATGGGAGATGTTCAGTCATGTACTAACCTTTGAGGGAAGCTTTATTTTGGGCATGGCGACTATCAAGAAGAAAAAGCAACTCATAAAACCCAATGACTTCTGCCTGCAGCATCAAACAAATTGACAGCGCAGTAAATTACTTTAGCTTTATAGGTAATGCGAGACAAACATCTGGCTAGAGATACCTGGAAAGCTTTTATGAGTTCTCTAAAAGTGTAATAACAAAGCTGTACCCTCTTAACGATCCCATTCAGTGCAGCATATATGGTGTGATCATAGCGTCGCTTTATGATAGACCTGCTACCAAAGAAAGCATTTTATTTGGTACATGTGTAGCCCACCTGTCCTCCAAGGAGCTCAAGGCCGTTCCCCTCCTTTTCATCATTAAAACAACACTCTGAGGTAGGCAAGACTGAGAGTGAGTGACTGGCCCAAGGTTACCCAGTGAGTGGTTGAGTGGATGGTACCTCCTCAGGCTGCCCACAGCTGTGTCCCTTTCAGCTGCACCCTCCAGACCCAGTTCTGGTGAAACAGGTTTGTTGAGTTTCTCAGAGGGTCCAGATGATGGGGGAAAGGGCCCCTCTCCACTCACAACACTTTCTTCACCCTCTGTCCTCTTCCCCCTTCCTTTTTGGGAAGCTCACAATCAGAGCATCAAAGGGATAACTTGTCCCACTTCCCCTTCTTCTCCACCTCAAGCAACTGGCATTTAGAGGTGCACTGCCTCTAAACACAGAACTGCATTAATTATCGTGGTCACTGATAAACGTATCCTCCATGATTCCCCCCCTTTTTTGGTCCTGAATCTACAGATAGGAAACGAAGTTAAGATTAAGGGACTATTTTAAGCATGGGTTATTTCTGTCTTGTGTGAAAATAGCAGCTAAGAGGGAGGCTGACAGACCAGTGTTCCATCAGTTCCTAAAGATTGGAGCATTTATTCTCTTTCAGAGAGATAAGGGCATCGAGGTTGTTAGTAGAAGTTGAAGAGCTTTTTTAGGGAACAATTGTATTTAAGCATCTGTTGTCAAGGCTGTATAATATATTGGCATACCTAGCACTTCTAGATCATGGATACATATTTGAATAAGGTCATAACGTAAATTGCTAGAGAACAATAGGTATTCTATTAATCACTATCATGATGGTGATGGATGCCATTCATTGCTGTCTTGTATAGGCAGCTTCATAAGATGGCTAATAAGTGCAAAACCAGCCTTGAAGGAATGCTTGACCCGAATTTTCCAAACAACAACATAGGCATAGATAAATCTCTCTCTCACGCATATCACGTCTGCATGTTTAAACCTATAATTCCATTCTTCATTATTTATGCATTCTGTGATTCTTTATTCTTTATTCATATTTATCTATGAATACACACACACACAGAGAGAGAGTATATTAAAGCATACTTAACTGTTATTTCGTCTCATATTATGTATGGAAATATAAATTGTGACATGTTTAAATTGTTGAGGACCATGAACAACATTTGGAGAAGTGCAAAAGCTAATGAATTCTATATTCCTGCCCAAGAGGTGAAGATCAGATAAATTCTTTTGGAAATTGGCAAATATCATGTTCCTCTGAAACAATCTGGTTTTATTTTACTATCTGAATCTGACAAAAGAAATCAGAAAGCCAATGATGATTTGCACTATATAGCTTGCAACTTACACAGTGATTGTTGCCATGATGTAATATGCTTGAAGCACACATGCATAGGAATATCCGATTGTTTTTGGTGGTGTCCTGAACTCAGATCTGACCTTCCATACCACTCTTGCAATTTGCAATCAATTTGGCACAAAATCTGATTTTATCATCAATCATTTAATTAAATTCCTATCCCATCCTTCCAACCAAAGAAGCCAAGGGCAGCAAACCTCAGTAAGTTAAATCAATGCAATTTGAAATAAAATAAAAACATACCTAAAACATTTTTAAAACAATTACAAAACCTTCTTTAAAAAAAATTTCAAAACATTTAAAACATCTAAAAACATTTAAAATCAATCACATACCCCACAGGCGCTAATTTCATGCTGTTGCCTGGGTAAACGGGAACGTTTTTAAATTTCTCCTGAAAGTCACTTATGACACACCTCACTAGGGAGGGCATTCCAAAAATGGGGAACCGCTACTGAGAAGGTGGGGAGGGTGTTATGCACCACTAGAGATTGAAACATCAAAACATCTTAGACCTCACTGCTAACATTTTCATTGCTGCATCTGTATATTAGGTTCAGAATGACCTCTTAGCCTGCTTGTGCATTATATAATTTGCAGCAAGTAAACCAATTGTAGAGGTGTGTGGGATTTTATGGGAAGGATAGTACCTCTGGTGGGGGACACGTCCTGCTCCGTCTGGGTAGTTTGTCCAGCTTTGGTCCCCACCGTGCACTCAGCTCTCGCCTGTGACCAGGAATGGCTTTGACTGGCCGGCTAAACCAGGTGAGGGTAGCCAAGGGGTCTCAAACTCTCAATGAGTTAGGGACATGCTCTGCATGTGAAGACAGGCTCTGGCAGATTGAGTAGACAAGACCAATAATGGCAGAGACCAATAATGCAGCAGTTTGAGTTCAGCCCCAGAGTCACGCTGAATTATTTCTCGAGTCAGATGGATGCCAACAAATGAATGGTAGCATCTAATACAGTGTCTACCGTGTTTCTCCTAAAATAAGACGTGCCTCTAAAATAAGCCATGGCACGATCTTTTAATGGCAAATAAATATAAGACATCCCCCGAAAATAAGACGTGTTGGGGGGTATTGTTATGGTAGTGGTGGGAGCAGGTCTGCATGGCACTTTTGCAGCGCTCGGCGCGCAGCGCGTTGCTATCTCGCCTGGGTCCCGCCGGGTCGGGACTTGGCGCGGTGCGCGCTGCTCTTTGCCAGGTCCCGCTGAGTTGGGGTTCGGCGCGGCGCGCGCTGCTGTCCTTGCCGGGTCCCGCTTAGTTGGGGCTCGGCGCGGCGCGCGCTGCTGTCCTTGCCGGCTCCCACTGGGTCGGGACTCAGTGCGGCGCGCGCTGCTGTCTTTACCAGGTCCTGCTCAGTCGGGGTGCCGAGCTGGAGCCGGCAAGGACAGCAGCGCGTGCTGCGCCAAGCCCCGACTCAGCGGGACCCGGTAAAGACTCGGTGCAAGATCCTGGCGAGAAACGTTGATACTTGGAAAAAGGCAGCCTGGATCTGATTCTGTCGCCCGCCCCCCATTCAAAAAAGCAAAGCCCCCTGCAGCCCGACTCTGTGCACGCTTTACACAGAAGCAAGTCCCACCGAGTTGCACGGAGCTTTCGCCCAGGTAAACGCGCCAGGGATTGCAGCCTGTTATTGCTCGGCGGTGCAGCCACGCCGTTTTGAATGCGAAGCCTCTTTAGCAGTCGATGCACGCTCTACTGCTGGGGGCGGGGGGAGAGAGGGTGCCGGTTAAGCGCTTATTCATTCGGCGTTTGTCCTCCATTTCATCCCGCCGGGCGAAGCGGCTCGACGGAGCTGGGGTTGCTACAACAGGAGGCGGCGGCAGTGTGCACGGCGAGGCGGCAGACGCCGCTGCTCTTCGCTTGGGCATCTTGAATGGGCGCGCCGCTGTTCGCTTGCTTAGAGACCCTGCTCTGCAGCCAAGGCTTTGCAGACGCTGCACCCCGAGCAACGGATTTTAGAGGGGCATTTGGGGGGCGGGGGCTCAGTAATGACGGCTAAATAGTGACTGTCTGTGTTTGAAAAGTCGCTTTTCAGCTTTGATGTTCAATCTGCAAAGACAACACACACACACACACGCCCTAAACAAAATATCACGCGAGAGTGTGGAGGGGCACAGTCCTGCAACCCGGAGGGGAAACTTAATCGCGTGAGGAAGTTTGCTGTTGGGCAGCTGCTTCTCTGCAAGCTTGTAACAAAGGCAGTAGTGATCCAGGCAGCCGGCTGCTGACAAGGGGTGGGGGGTAGTCGCCGCAGCAGCCGCTCTTTGCTTAGCAAGTAACCCACACACCCCTCCGAGCGCCGAGCCCCGACTGAGCTGGAGCCGGCAAGGACAGCAGCGCGCGCCACAGCAAAACTCTCTGAAAGCTTAATACCGGTAAAAAATAAAAAAAGCTTAAAAAAAATAAGACATCCCCTGAAAATAAGCCGTGGTGTGTTTTTTTGGAGGAAAAATATAAGACGTGTCTTATTTTAGGAGAAACACGGTAGTTATGGAATACAAAATGCGTATATAGCTAAGTTGGTTACAAACTCATGGTATAAGTACATAATTTTTGGAAGCCATATTTTTCATGTTAAGGTTTTCCAATTATTTCCAAGGTGATGGCTATTTACTTTTTTATTATTATTAACTGCATGATTTAACTTGTGAGGCATTTTATGACTTTGGGTCAACCCATAAACTAAAGATAAAAGCTATTAATGGTTATATGAAACTTCTCTAGTGGAGCTAGGTTACTCGCCACAAAAGTGGTCACTCAATAAGGATGATTTATAATGGAGACATTCACTGCTCTATCCCTTTCCGTAGACTGGATTGTCAGTAGAGAATAGGAAACTAACAAGATCTATCTTAGACCTGGGACCCTCAACAAATCCCAAGCCCCAGCTAGCCACATCCGCTGCAGTATTAGGATGGTAAATGAGCAAATCAATCTTAATTCAGTTGGAATAATTCATTACCTAACTCAAGTCTCTTGGGTCCAGCTAAGGTAAATCCCATACTAACTGTTTTTTGTACCTTTCTCCTCAGTAGGATGAAGCTGGGCCCCTAGAGAAAGGCTGCTCTAATGGAATATCAAATTGAATATTCTGTGTACAGCAGTTAGTCTAGCTTCTTATTTCATTTCCCCACTGTGGCTCTGCTTGAGTCAGCGCACGCAGAAAACAACGACTGCTTTGTACATAAACTTTTCAGTCATGGGAGTGTGCTGGAATATCTGTGATTAGCACCATAGGTGGTTTTTGTTGTTGTCTGCTTGCTTTTAGACCTCATTATTTGATCTTTTCTTGCCTCTCTGAGTATACTCAAACAGAAGGGAGCTTCCGTACAGTGCTTCATTCAACTTTGAATATTACACACCCTTCAAGTGTCCCTGTTTTTCAGAGGACAGTTCTGGATTTACAGAAGCCATCCCAGTTTCTGATTTGGTCCCGCTTTTACTTAGGGTATCCCTATTTTCATTGGAGAAATATTGGAGGGTATGGTAGGATGTTCCTGTTTTCATCAGAGAGTATGGAGTTAGGCAGTTCCCAAGCCACAGAGATGAGTAACTATACAACCTTTAGAAGACATTTAAATTCAGCCTTGTCCAGCATAGGTAGACAAACTAAGGCCCGGGAGCCGGAGCCGGCCCAATCGCCTTCTAAATCTGGCCCGTGGATGGTCCGGTAATCAGTGTGTTTTTACATGAGTAGAATGTGTCCTTTTATTTAAAATGCATCTCTGGGTTATTTGTGGGGCATAGGAATTTGTCTCCCCCCCAAAAGAATATATATAGTCCGCCCCCCCCAAAGGTCTGAGGGACAGTGGACTGGCCCCCTGCTGAAAAGGTTTGCTGACCCGTGCTGTACAGGGAAGTCTTTTTAAATGCTTTATTATGTTTTTATATATGTTGGCAGCTGCCTAGAGTGCCTGGGGCAACCCAGTCAGTTGCGCAAGGTGTTATTATTATTATTATTATTATTATTATTATTATTATTATTATTATTATTACAGTGGTACCTTGGGTTAAGAACTTAATTCATTCTGGAGGTCCATTCTTAACCGGAAACTATTCTTAACCTAGCTAATGGGGCCTCCCGCTGCCACTGTGTCGCCGCCGTGCGATTTCTGTTCTCATCCTGAAGCAAAGTTCTTAACCCAAGATACTATTTCTGGGTTAGCGGAGTCTGTAACCTGAAGCATCTGTAACCCGAGGTTACCACTGTATTAATATTGATGTCCCTATTTTCTTCAGATAAATGTTGGAGGGTATGATATTATACAAGGAGGTGGGTGGCGCTGTGGTCTAAACCACAGAGCCTAGGCCGTGCCGATCAGAAGGTCCATGGTTTGAATCCCTGCGACAGGGTGAGCTCCCGCTGCTTGGTCCCTGCCCCTCTCAACCTACCGTGTTTCCCCCTTTTTAAGACGGAGTCATAATATAAGCCATGGCAGGATTTTAAAGCCTTTGTAAAATATAAGACATACCCCGAAAATAAGCCATGCCTGCAGGGTCGGCGCCCAGCAGCGCTGGGCATGGGAGAGAGGAGACTGAGCAGCCACTGTGGCATTGCGCTGCCAGAGACTCGCAGCCACTGAGGAGCTTGCGGCGCCGGGGCTTGCGGGCGGCTCTCGCCTTGCCGCCCTTTCTCCTGCTCCCGGGGGAGACGTGGCTTCTATTCCCCATTGCCAAGGAAACAGCCCGGGGGAGAGACGCCAGAGCTGAGGCGCCCCCCGCCCGCGGATCCCACGTGCCGCCAAAAACGGCAATGCTTAGGGCCCCCCACTCCTCGCCCGAAGTGGAGTAAGGCCCCCCGAGCGGTCCAGGGCTTGCTTCCGAATGCGCAGGGACAGGGCTGCGCTGTTAAACTCTTTGCAACCTCCTTGCCCAAAAGAAAGCTGTCCTGCAGAGTGCCGGATCGAGGAGCCGGTCTGCAGAGTCAGCGCCCAGCAGCGCGGCGCTGGATTGAGGAGGCGGTGCTTCATGCGGAGCTGCTGGGCGCCGACCCGGCAGGCCGCTTCCTCGATCCGGCGGCCTCCCGGGTTGGCGCCCAGCAGCGCCGCGCGGAGCACCGGATCGAGGAAGCGGCCTGCCGGGTCGGCGCCCAGCAGCTCCGCACGAAGCACCGCCTCCTCAATCCAGCGCCGCGCTGCTGGGCGCTGACTCTGCAGACCGGCTCCTCGATCCGGCACTCTGCAGGACAGCTTTCTTTTGGGCAAGGAGGTTGCAAAGAGTTTAACAGCGCAGCCCTGTCCCTGCGCATTCGGAAGCAAGCCCTGGACCGCTCGGGGGGCCTTACTCCACTTCGGGCGAGGAGTGGGGGGCCCTAAGCATTGCCATTTTTGGCGGCACGTGGGATCCGCGGGCGGGGGGCGCCTCAGCTCTGGCGTCTCTCCCCCGGGCTGTTTCCTTGGCAATGGGGAATAGAAGCCACGTCTCCCCCGGGAGCAGGAGAAAGGGCGGCAAGGCGAGAGCCGCCCGCAAGCCCCGGCGCCGCAAGCTCCTCAGTGGCTGCGAGTCTCTGGCAGCGCGATGCCGCAGTGGCTGCTCAGTCTCCTGCTCTCTCCAGTGTCCAGCACCGGCGCAGCTGGGCACCGACCCTGCAGGCTGCCTCCGGAACCCAGCAGCAGCAACGCTGGCTGCCATAATTACAGTTAAAAAAAAATTAAAAAGACACCCCCCCGAAAATAAGCCATAGGCTTATTTTCTTGGGTAAAATAAATATAAGACGGTGTCTTAAAATGTGGGAAACACGGTAGCAGTTCAAAAACACTTCAAGTGCAAGTAGATAAATAGGTACCACTCCGGCGGGAAGGTAAACAGCATTTCCGTGCGCTGCTCTCGTTCACCAGGAGCGGCTTTGTCATGCTGGCCACAAGACCCGGAAGCTGTACGCCGGCTCCCTCGGCCAGCAAAGCGAGATGAGCAATGCTACCCCAGAGTCGTCCGCAACTGGACCTAATGGTCAGGGGTCCCTTTACCTTTATGATATTATACACACTTCTTCATTAAAAGATTGGGCCTGAGTTCACCAGAGCTTTCCACAGCCTACACCACTTCACTGGCCCTGTTTCGTATCCCAAATGTTTCCTCACCCCACCCCCACCCCCAGTAGGAATATGTCTTTGAACCCTGAGATAATGCCTCCTGCTTGTCTCAATGAAGGATGCAGAGAAGGGTGCGTAGAAACTAGCCTAGGGAACAAAGTTAAAATTTACATTTGTTGTACTGCCCACTTTTTTTGCCTCTGGCCTTGCCCATTATAAAGACATGGACCTTGGAAGGTCACACAGAAGTTAATGTGGCCCTTAGGCTGGAAAAGCTTCCCCTCCCTTGGGAGTGTCCACCATCCTTTGCAGCATTCTTGCGTTCTGTGTCAGAAACGTGTTGATGTGGCAATCATATCCGACGGCAACAAGTTTGAAAACAACAGCAACACTGATATGAATTTTGCAGGACAGATCCGTAGTGAGAACCAAAAACAAAGCAACTCGTGTCCTGCTCCTGATCCCACCTCCCTCCTGTATTCACGTAGATTTTCCATGCTAACACATTTTCCTTCATGGGAATCGCCTCAAAGGACGGACTGCTAGCTAGCCCTTTGGGGCCATCAGCAGACAGACATAACATTTAGGCATGCGGGTGGCGCTGTGGTCTAAACCACTGAGCCTCTTGGGCTTACCGATCAGAAGGTCGGCGGTTTGAATCTCCATGACGGGGTGAGCTCCCATTGCTCTGTCCCAGCTCCTGCTAACCTGGCAGTTCTAAAGTACGCCAGTGCAAGTAGATAAATAGGTACCGCTGTGGCGGGAAGGTAAATGGTGTTTCTGTGCGCTCTGGAATTCCATCACAATGTTCCGTTGCACCTGAAGCAGTTTAGTCATGACCCACATGACCCAGAAAGTTGTCTCTGGACAAAAACTGGCTCCCTCAGCCTAAAAGCGAGATGAGTGCTGCATCACTTAGTTGCCTTTGACTGGACTGAACCGTCCAGGGGTCCTTTACCTTTTTTACCTACATAACATTTGCTGCTCTTCATGGTTATCCATTCCCTGGTCCTGGCTGTGTTCCCATAAAACATGTCTGCTTTCAACACTTCTTTATTTTTCACTATAGCATATACACTTTTGATTGACAAAGCCTTGCATCTTGTTGTCATAACCAGAAAGAAAGGAACCTGATGGAATGCAGGGTTTTCAGCTGAAAAAGGGAGAAATGACACTGTAATGCATTTTAAAATATATTTACTTACATGCAATGCTATTGGATCAAAGATAGGAACATGGCCCCTGTAATTGTTTTGTGACACAGGATAAGGGAGAATATTTGAAGCATTTCAAAGTATGTGACATTTACAATATTGAATGCCAGGACCTATGTAGGCAAAATCTTTGTCATGTGCTCTAGATAGAAATGCAACAGCTGTAACATTGTATTCTAAGGGTTCAGGTATTTTTTTCCATGTGAGTTTGGGTCTCTTGGGAGTGCTTGTTGTAATTGTTTACTAAAAATGTAGCTGACATCCATTCAATCTCGTGAAAACCCACTCTGTATTATCTTTCCATACAAACAATAACATAGATAGAAAATAGGCATGAGTGAAATTCACTGGAAAAATTCCGTTCTTTGGTTTTCCAATAGTTTTGTGGGTTTTTTTTAAACAAAAACTCATACAAAACATATACGTATCTTCCATCTATACGCTGACAAGTACCAATTCTGCATCATTAGATTCAATATTATCCACTTCTATTTATTAAATTGAGGGACGCGGGTGGCACTGTGGTCTAAACCACTGAGCCTAGGGCTTGCTGATCGGAAGGTCAGCGGTTCGAATCCCCGTGATGGGGTGAACTCTCGTTGTTCGGTCCCAGTTGCTGCCAACCTAGCAGTTCGAAAGCACGTCAAAGTGCAAGTAGATAAATAGGTACTGCTCTGAAGGGAAGGTAAACGGTGTTTCTGTGTGCTGCTCTGGTTTTGCCAGAAGTGGCTTAGTTATGCTGGCCACATGACCCAGAAAAACTGTCTGCGGACAAACGTCGGCTCCCTTGGCCAGTAAAGCGAGATGAGCGTCACAACCCTAGAGTCGTTCGCAAATGGACTTAACTGTCAGGGGTCCTTTACCTTTACCATTTTATTTATTAAATGACACAGATACGTACCCACACATGTCCCACGTCCACAATATATGGAATTATATCTGCAATGTCTATTTAAGGTTGGATTTATTTCTCATTTTAGTAGCCATAAAAATTAAACTTTAGAGACAGACTTGGAGAAGACCCAATACAAATCAATAGACTTAAATCCATTGATTTCATAACTCTACTCTGAGTACCACTAACACCAGCTCTCATCCTTAGGCTGTTATACCCATTTCTCTGGCAGTAATCTCCTTAGAACTAATTGGGATTTACATCTGAGGATTGTGCTGTTACTATGATAGCAGTACCCAAACCATCAAGGAGAAAGAGATTAGCAATGGAACCACTAGCAGTCTTGGGACCAATGTCTCATCTGCAAATCTTGGACAGAAAAAAAAGACACTAACCTGTTGAGAGAATGAATAACTCATGAGCATGTTGTTACCTGCTTTTTTGAGCCTTAGTGAAAAGGCAAGATGCATGATTTGTAATTGTAAGCCCATTACTTTCCTTAGGATTTTGAGGATAAAACCAATCATTGGTTGAAGGCTTCTGGTATCTGATTTTAAAACTCCTATAAGACTGATAGGGAAGCAACTTTTAGACTCTCTTGCCGAGTGTCAGGTGACATTCATTTAACTTGCTGTAAACAAAGAGGATGAATCATCCTTAAAATCAGAAGCATAGCTCTGTAATTCCATGAATTCCATTAAAAAGTACATGTCTGAAGCTTTTCCAGCCTGGGTCTTGCCTATTTAATTTCTCTTAAGTGATTAGATGATCCATCATGCTTGAGAAGGTCCAAGTGTTTAAACTTGACAGCTCATTATTTAAGGGATATATATTACACTCAGTTGTTAAAAATTGAATTTAGCTTCCATCACAGGCATTCTTTTATGACTACTTATAATGACAACGGATGAGCATCTGATCACTTTACAGGGGACGCAGTTTTGCTTGAAGCCAAAACAGAATTGGTGGTCCAGTCCTCATATTTAACCATCCATGCAGGCTCAGCCCATGAAAAGCAGAGGGGGGAAGAGATGAATTATTCCTTCCTAATCTCCCAGAAGACCTTATATTCATGCAAGGTGAATGAAAGTTAGTGGACAGAATTGTGGAAACTTTTTTCCCCACACCACCCTGTTTACTGAATATGTGCAAATGCAAACATTTGGGTCTGACCAGCAGTCATATTCTCAAAATCTCAAATATACCTACAAAGGTCACCTGATCACAGTTCTCCACAATATGAAAAAGCCCTGCCAACAGCAATAGACAACCAATAACCAATATCCTCATGTCAAAAATTAAAAGCACTGCTTCTATTGCACATTGCCCAACCAATGCATGAAAGCTTTTCAACACAAAGACATGAAAAATGAATGAAATTTGATGCACTGTTCTAGCCTTTGACATGCAGAAATTTGAAAGACATTTTCCTGCATATTCTTGAAAGAAAGTTTCCTTTGTTTTTCCATGCTTTCTCTCCCCCCCCCACCCGAAGTTTCAAAGGAAAGGAAAGTCACAGTAACTCAATTCTATATTAAAACAACCAGTATTGTAAATGACTGCAATATCAAGGTGGGAATGCTCTTTTTATTTTTTGTACCTCTATCCATTTCTTGTACCTCTATCCCTGTCCCTTTCCCATTGTAACACTTTGCATATTCAGGTGAATTTCTGAATGCAGCTCATATGCTTGCTCCAAGGTCATTCTGACAGGTGTATTTCCCTTGGTGAAACATAATTCTAAGAGCAGGGTTATTTTTAATGAAACACATAATCATGGCATCCTTCAAATGAATATTTACCTGATACAATAAGGGTTCACAATTAGAAATGATGCTTGCTGATGCTTCCTTCTCTTGTGTTTCGTTAAATAAGTTAAATAACGTAGACATACCTCAGAGATGCTGATGACACAACCTTGGTGGCAGAAAGTGAGGAGGAATTAAATAACCTTTTAATGAGGGTGAAAGAGGAGAGCACAAAATATGGTCTGAAGCTCAACATCAAAAAAAAACTAAGATCGTGGCCACTGGTCCCATCACCTCCTGGCAAATTCATAAAATTAAAAGACGCCTGCTTCTTGGGAGAAAAGCAATGACAAACCTAGACAGCATCTTAAAAAGCAGAGACATCACCTTGTCGACAAAGGTCCGTATAGTTAAAGCTATGGTTTTCCCAGTAGTGATGTATGGAAGTGAGAGCTGGACCATAAAGAAGGCTGATCGCCAAATAATTGATGCTTTTGAATTTTGGTGCTGGAGGAGACTCTTGAGACTCTTGAGGAGATTCTTGCAGTCCCACTCAGCCCTGAGTGCTCACTGGAAGGACAGATCGTGAAGCTGAGGCTCCAATACTTTGGCCACCTCATGAGAAGAGAAGACTCCCTGGAAAAGATCCTGATGTTGGGAAAGATGGAGGGCACAAGGAGAAGGGGACGACAGAGGACGAGCTGGTTGGACAGTGTTCTCGAAGCCAGCAACATGAGTCTGACCAAACTGCGGGAGGCAGTAGAAGATAGGAGTGCCTGGACACGACTAAACGACTAAACAACAACAACAATAACATTGTCTTTGACAGCAATTGCAAGCTAATGATGGGTTAGGCCCAATGTCCCTTGCCAGGACATATTGCTGCCTGAAGCAAAGGAGAACATGGCACTCTCTCCCTTCCATGCCCAGAAGCAGACTGGACTGCCAGTTTAATCTTATTTCTACACTGACAACTGGATAGTGTCCTCTAGCACACCCGAGGACAGCAGGCTAGCTTAGAAGGCATGGCGCAGGCTATGTGGCACACAAAGCTCTATCCTCCTACACTTCACTACAATTTCCTACACAAATCATCATGGGCCACCTGATGCCACTGCCTCACTCTGCCTAACAGTAGAGAGCAATTTGTATAGACTTGATAATCCTTGCATTGCAGTCTTCAATACAGTCTGACATTACGTTGCAAGAACAGCTAACTGAAAGCAGTATAATTCCCTTTTACATGCTCTCTCATGCTGAGCCTTTAACAGATCTGTTGAACGGACATTACTTACCATGCCCATTGCCCACTACAGACATTTTTGTGTGATGTGTTTTACAATGTGTCTTCGCTTGCTTCATTTTACTACTCTGCTTGAAAGTGCAAACCCAAAGTCCATTTGAACTAAGCAGGGATAGATCAGGCAAGTTCAAAATAGTTTTGAAGCTTTATTAAGCTACAATTATATTAAAGAAAACACATACAGTGGTACCTCAGTTTCAAAACAGTCCTTTTTACGAACAATTCGGCTTATGAACTCCGCAAAACCGGAAGTAGTGTCCTGGTTTGAGACCTTTACCTCGGTCTAAGAACAGAATCCGAATGGTGGGAGGGCACTGGCGGCAGGAGGCCTCAGGGAAAGCGCGCCTCGGTTTAAGAATGGTTTTGGTTTAAGAACAGACTTCCGGAATGCATTAAGTTAATAAACTGAGGTACCACTGTACAAAGCTGTTGGTTCTAATGTATAATGGTCTCTTAGTTTGCAAGCACAGGTCACCTCCAATTGCCTCCACTACAAATCTGACTGTAGGTTTTTATTCTCCTCCTTCTCTCTTATATTACCTTAGTTCCTCTCTAGCTAATTCCTCCATCCCCCCAGCCTCCTCAGTGTGGGAGGATGTGCAGCCAAATCACAAATGCATGATTGCTAGATAGTTACAAACAGGGCACTCTATGGTGTAATATCCTCTAAACATTTGTGGTGGGAAGGGGAACAATAGAAACTTAATCTTTACTTCTTCCTCTCACTACACACTCACTCTTTTTCTTACCTGCAATGGAGTGGGGTCTCTGTGAGCTCTTCTCCAGAGAGCACACTCCATTTTGAACTGGATTGAGGACTTTTGTAGCATTGCATTCATGCACGAGTGAGAAATAGGAAGGATAATTACTAAGCAAAATATCCTCTCCTACTCAATATCCATCCAACACCAACTACCACTGCATGCACTTACTCTAATTTCACCTCTCTGACCATTGCCTTTTATTCCCCTTTTACTGTCTATATCCAGCTTGGGTTGTCTCCTCCTGGCTTCATAGATTTAGGTTTTTTCCTAAGAGTTGAATATTAGCCTCCTAACAACCCTCAGCATCCATAACAAACTACAGCACCAAGAATACCAAGTGGTATCATCATGCTTTAAATGTATAGTGTGAATAGGGTTGCCAGACTCAATAGTGGACAGGACTTCTGTGCCTTTAACTGCCCTGCTCTCTTTTGAGTCTGGAAACCTTAAAGAGAAACCAGCAGACCCTTTGCTTGGAAATTAAACAAAGGGTCTGCTGGTTTCTCTTTAAGGTTTCCAGACTCAAAAGAGAGCAGGGCAATTAAAGGCACAGAAGTCCTGTCCTCTACTGAGTCTGGCAACCCTAGGTATGAATGTGGCTACTGTTTGACAAGGGTGGGAGAGAATTTTGCCTACAGGATGATTTGCTGTTCCTGCAGGATTTTGTCTTCCTCATAACAAGGGTTCTCATACATTTCTCTTTGTTAATTGCTTGCCTCAACTTTCTTTGGCAGGAACTGGCTTTGACCAGGATTAGCATTTGGGAAAGCAAGGATGGGCCCAAAGCTTCCCACCATTGGGGAGCCCCTTATGGATTTAGGGTGTGCAGCCTCAACCGCCATGGCCCTACCTCAGAGAGCAAATTGAATGGAGGTGATCCCAGTTAGCCATTGGGCCTACTCTTATTGCTCTTCACTTGGGCCCAATAGCCACATTAGCTTCCCAGCACACCACCTGGGGGTCAAAGGATACAAATCTCACAGTACATTGGCTGTGCAATGAATTGATCCTTATTCTGTGTCAAGCCCAACCTCCCAGCTGCTGTTGCCAATGAATTTGTGGTCTTGTTGATCCCAAACAGTCCTCTGTATTTGGTTCTTTCTCTGCACTCCACCCTCAGCCTTCCACTACATCTAGGTCAACAAATATACTTGCAGAATAAAAAAAAATATGCAGACTGAAATCGCACCTCTGCCAATTATGAATTGTGTTTTGAACATTGTCACAGTTAAACCTGGAAGCATGTGGAGTGACTTATGGAACAGAGCCAGCCTCCATAAGAACAGAAAAATGAAACCGTGGGGCCCCTTCATGCCCCTTCAAATCAGAATTATTATTATTTTATCAGATGGGAAACAACACCAGAGGCAAGTCAGTGCAACCTTCTCCATGCCAAGCGATGCTCTCAATTGTGTTTCTTCCTTAACATTATATTTTATTTGGAATGGAACGCCACAGTGCTTAGTCAAAAATGAAAATCAGTGTGAAGCAACTTTGTAAGGCTTTAAAGCACCACAGGGGAAAATGTAGTGAAAACATCCAAATGCTGTAGAAATATTTATTCGAATGACAAAGTCTATGAGTGACTTCTGAGCTGTTTGCAAGTGTCTTGAACTGTGGCTTTCTACTAAGTACATTAAGTTTGTTCCATTTGTGAAGAGCTGCTATGCTCACTGCATTGAGATAATATTAGCACACTGTCCTTGGAATAAATACTTCTGTAATTTTGGGGGGCTTTCCTCAGCTTATCAGTTTGACACCCCCCACAGTCTCCTTTGATCACTTCCCCTTTGGAGCCTTTTCCAGCTGCCAATAAATTGGCCCCGTTCCATTCTGCTTCTTCATTTTCCAAATATAGCTTGATACAATAAAATTTCATTGGCTACTCAAGCTTTACAATTTTGTTTCAGTCTATTTGACACCCCTTAAGATTAGAAAGGCTATAAAACCACCTCTTCGGGGGTCTAATCCAAAATGCATTGAAGCCAATGAAAATAACTCCAATAACTTAAAAGGACTTTGATTCAGACTCTTGAAAAGGGCATTTCCCCCCTGCTTCCATGTTTTATTGTATCGATCACATGAATGGGATAGACACACTTTCCATCGTCTCCTGCGCGAATAAATGATAAAAGAATATGGAAACTCCTTTACTAAGTGCATGGGATGAGTATTATGTCCAAATCTATTAGAAAATACTCGGTAGGTACAGGTCTGGTTATATCTTAAGCCTCCTGTCTCAAAGCACACTGAGAGCCCCAAAACCTGCTCACATCCACTAAGGGATTTTGGTGAATACCTTTGTCCTTACCTAGGATTCTTGAAATTCTTCTCATCACTGGGTTCTGTCTGTCCTGTTAAAGTTATGTTCTCCCTCCCTCCCTATTGTCTCATTGCCATCCCTAGTTGATATACCTGCCCCTCTAGTTACGTTCACTCTAATTCCAGGTAAGTATGACCTTCCTTTTATTTTTTCAGTTCCTTTTCTGGCTCATCTGTGGTCCTCAGGCATTGATTCCCGACTTTGTCTTTCCTCTCTGGTAAAAGTAAATAAAGTTCTTTTGTGTATGCCCCCAAATCTCTCCCCTGGCCGCCTTCCCCCTCTATATTAGATGGCAGGAGAGGAGGATGAAGTATGCACAACATCTATCTGCTCTTGTGCAATCACTTGCTGTTGTTTAGTCGTTTAGTCGTGTCCGACTCTTCGTGACCCCATGGACCATAGCACGCCAGGCACTTCTGTCTTGCACTGCCTCCCGCAGTTTGGTCAAACTCATGTTCATAGCTTCGAGAACACTGTCCAACCATCTCGTCCTCTGTCATCCCATTCTCCTAGTGCCCTCAATCTTTCCCAACATCAGGGTCTTTTCCAAGGATTCTTCTCTTCTCATGAGGTGGCCAAAGTATTGGAGCCTCAGCTTCACGATCTGTCCTTCCAGTGAGCACTCAGGGCTGATTTCCTTAAGAATGGATAGGTTTGATCTTCTTGCAGTCCATGGGACTCTCAAGAGTCTCCTCCAGCACCATAATTCAAAAGCATCAATTCTTCGGCGATCAGCCTTCTTTATGGTCCAGCTCTCACTTCCATACATCACTACTGGGAAAACCATAGCTTTAACTATACAGACCTTTGTAGGCAAGGTGATGTCTCTGCTTTTTAAGATGCTGTCTAGGTTTGTCATTGCTTTTCTCCCAAGAAGCAGGCGTCTTTTAATTTTGTGACTGCTGTCACCATCTGCAGTGGAACCTAAGAAAGTAAAATCTCTCACAGCCTCCATTTCCTCCCCTTCTATTTGCCAGGGGGTGATGGGACCAGTGGCCATGATCTTGGTTTTTTTGATGTTGAGCTCCAGACCATATTTTGCGCTCTCCTCTTTCACCCTCATTAAAAGGTTCTTTAATTCCTCCTCACTTTCTGCCATCAAGGTTGTGTCATCTGCATATCTGAGGCTGTTGATATTTCTTCCGGCAATCTTAATCCCGGTTTGGGATTCATCCAGTCCAGCCTTTCGCATGATGAATTCTGCATATAAGTTAAATAAGCAGGGAGACAATATACAACCTTGTCGTACTCCTTTCCCAATTTTGAACCAATCAGTTGTTCCATATCCAGTTCTAACTGTAGCTTCTTGTCCCACATAGAGATTTCTCAGGAGACAGATGAGGTGATCAGGCACTCCCATTTCTTTAAGAACTTGCCATAGTTTGCTGTGGTCAACACAGTCAAAGCCTTTTGCATAGTCAATGAAGCCGAAGTAGACGTTTTTCTGGAACTCTCTAGCTTTCTCCATAATCCAGCGCATGTTTGCTATTTGGTCTCTGGTTCCACAATTTGAGCAGAAGTCTCTTTGCCACTGCAGTGTCCTTCTTTTGGGTCAGAATCAGCAACTCTAGTCATTCATATTTTTTTTGTTTTAGTTTTAAATTTTATAATTGATTGCAAAAGCAAAGTTGCTTGCACGCAAAGTGATTGTGATTCACGTCAAGGTTCATTGTGTGCAATGCTGTGCCAAAGCACAAAATAAATATGCGTATCAGGAACATGCCACACGAAAAGAATTGCCTTGCACATCTCTACTCCGCATCCTGGTGTTCTCTTTATATGGTGTTGTACTTAATAATTGCAACATTTTGGAAACCATCTGGCTCTAGACACTTTTGGATCTAGTCTGATTTCAATTGTGGATCAGACAAAATACTACAAATTGGGTGGGTGCAACTGTCCCACTTTGCAGTGCTTTGCAGCTACCTTGGCCTGATCCAGGACAAAGTGGTATAAATCAGTCTGATTCAGTTCATGATTCAGACAAATTGGTTCCACAGCCCTACTTTGTAGGTCTTTTAATATTAAGAGTACCTTAAAAGTTGGGATGCTTGAAGAATTGTGATATGAACTGACCTGATCGGCACCTAGCTCTCTACAGATTTTTTTCACCACTCCCCAATGCTGTATAATAATAATAATAATAATAATAATAATAATAATAATAATAATAATAATAATAATTTATTATTTATACCCCGCCCATCTGGCCGGGTTCCCCCAGCCACTCTGGGCGGCTTCCAACAAAACAGAAATTCTAAAATACAGAAATCCATCAAACATTAAAATACAGAAATCCATTAAACATTAAAAGCTTCCCTAAACAGGGCTGCCTTGAGATGCCTTCTAAAGGTCTGGTAATTGTTGTTCTCTTTGACCTCTAGTGGGAGGGCATTCCACAGGGTGGGTGCCACTACCGAGAAGGCCCTCTGCCTGGTTCCCTGTAACTTGGCTTCTCGTAGTGAGGGAACCGCTAGAAGGCCCTCGGAGCTGGACCTCAGTGTCCAGGCAGAACGATGGAGGTGGAGACGCTCCTTCAGGTATACAGTTCTTAGATTAAAAACATATCAAAATGCATTTTTAAGGATATCTCATTGGTTGTTTTTTTTTAAAAAACTTTGTTTAGTAATGAGTCTTTTGAGAGAGAAAATGTTCTAAAATATTTTAAACTGGTATTTTTAAATGTGAATATTTGCTATTTCTTTTTTTAAAAAGTGGCAGATTAATATGTAAATAGGGCGGAACAGGCATGGCTGATCACATGGGGAAATGGCATGGATCATAAATAGGAATAGACAAATCATTCTACTTACAGTAGCTCCTCTATACTGACTGACTTTTAGTGAAAATCGTTAAAGGCTTTGGTTGTATCCAGTGAAGTCATCCCATTTGTGCAAGGACCTCCACTTAGACAGTGGAACTTCTCCACCCTGACATATACCACCCAAATACCCACCAGCCCTTTGGAGGAGATGTGGGGAGGCTGGGGCTGTGGGAGGAGAGGAATAGGAAGTTCCATTGCACAAGTGGAAATCCTTGCACAAACAGGATGACTCTGCCGAATACAGCTCCTTGTTTGTCTCCCATTGTGGAGTTATGTTTAGTTTTAGTTTTACTCCCAGTCAGTGCATTTGAACTCAAGCATATAAAGCTTGTTGCACTGAAAACAAGGTCCCATCTAGGTCCTCTCACAAGTTGCAAGGTCTGCTCTGCTTGATGCTTTTGCCTCCCCCCTTTTCTTTCTCACCCTTCTTGTAGCCCTATTATGGAATGTGCAATATTGTGTGAATGTATTTTGCAACATATGCAGGTGCAAAGTGGAAGTGTCTGTTTGCTAGAAAAGATTTTCCCATTTCTGACCAACAGATGGAAAGTGCTGATTAAAATGGAGTTACATTTCAATGTTAATTGGGCTGAGATCACACTGTATAATAAACTTCACGCTTTTGAATAAGCCTTCACATGAAGTGTTTTGGACACTGAATTTTTCATTAGCACATAATTGAATCTGCCGCACAATGCTGTCCAAAGGAACATCACAATGCGCCTTTGTCTTGCTACATCTGAGGACAGAACAGGTAGCTACAGCTGTTTATCATATTTCTCAAAACAGCTTTGATTCCCTTTCTCAGATTTCTTTTCAGCTGTAGTATGGAGAAAGGCTGCAAAGACCGTAAAGTTTGGATTTCATGGCATAACTGTAGCTTTCCAACAGAATAAGTCTCTTTCTTTAACAACACTGACAACAACAGAAACTCATTTGTACTTCCATAATCCATTAAAAGTTGTCAGTGGAAACTTTTCCCTCTAAGTTAAGGATTACGAGAATACTGAACTGTGAAACTGACTGAGGTTAGAGGAAGCTGCCTATGCTATAGACCATTGAATTTTTCAAAGCCCAGTGGTAGTCACAAAATGATTAATGGTTGAGGACTGCAATACCTCAAAGGCCACCTCTGCCCATATTAACCAACCTGGACCCTGCAATCACAATCGGAGGCCCTTCTTTGTGTGCCCTTCTTCAGAGAGGTCCAGAGAGTGGCAACACGAGGGTGCTATTCAGACCTTCATTACATAACTTTAGGCGCCAGGCAAAAACATTTCTCTTCAAACAGGCATTTGACTGATTTACATTCTATAGGGGTTTTTTTTAAAAAAAAAAAAGTTTGTGAAAGGGGGCGTTATTGGTTCTTTTTGATTTATTATTTATTTTGTATTCTTATTTTGTATTTTTCTGTTGTGGAGCACCCTAGTATCTTCGGATGAAAGGTGGTATGCAAATATATCCAAAACTAGTGTTTCCCATCAGTGGTGTAATGGAGCTCATTGTGACAGCCATGCTCCTATGAGAGTTCATAGGAAGAGTCCAAAATTGAGGAAGCTTTGCTGATCCATTAGGCACACTAAAAAGGAGTGGTGCAGTGGTACCTCGCAATAATGCCTCGCGCAACAAAAAACTCGCTAGACGAAAGCGACTAGCGATTCTTTGTTGCCTCACAAGACGAAGCTTTGTATGGCCGCGTCTCGCAAGACATTTTTTTTTGCCGCTTTTTTTTGCCGCCTGCCGTTTGTTTCTGCAAGACGAAAATTTTCGTAAGACTGCACGACCCGCGGAACGAATTATTTCCGTCTTGCGAGGTACCACTGTACATTGCACAGTTCACCAGGATCAACTGACCGCCAAAGAATGGCAAGATGATTCCCTAACTTCCTCTTTCTAATCTGTCACAAATAATGGCAAAACTAGATAGCCTCAGTCACTTGTCAAAGCAAGAAAGATCCATTAATTACTCTGGTGCTCCAGCAGATGATGTATTGCTTCTGCTTTGAGAAGCATTCTGAAGCTTCACTCCCCCTATTTTGTCCCTCCACTATACTGCTGTGTATCCTATTTTTGACACCAGGGTATCTGAATTGGAGACGTTTTTCAATGAGTGATCAAAAAGTCCTATCTATTTTCTGCAACCAGCTCCCAGAATAGTGGACAAGTGGGTATCTTCTAGGGCTGGCCAAAGATTTATCAAAAGAATTTTCAGATGACTTTTTTAAAGGCCAATTTTTTGGGGGGGGGGGTTCCCTTTGAACAATCAGGAGAAAAGTGTCATTACTGAACTTTTGGTTCTCATCCCCCAAAACCTGTTCCATCTTCTCTGTGATGGTGGCCCTTCTGGTATCCTTCCAGGGCGCTGCTGTTCTATACTGCTGTTTTGTTACTTCGTTATTTTTTGCTTTGTGGTTTTGTTTTGTTTTTAAAGTTAATAAAAGCTCAGCTAATTCTATAAGTGCCTCCAATCCTAGAGGCAATGGATGACTGCTGTCTTCATATCCAGCTTGCAGGCTTCCCAGAGATGTCTGGCTGTCCACTGTTGGATAACAGCATATTTCACTAGATGGGTCCTTGACCCAGCAAGACAATTATTGGATTCTTCTGTTCACACAAAATGGTGAGCAGTTTGGTCCAGCTCCCAGTTCTCAGACAATTTATTCTGAAATCAATAGAAATTTGGAGTTTCTCAGCCATATAAAGAAAAAAAAGCCCTTTAGGAATTTGGGGAGAAGTTAAAAGCATATCAGAAACAGTAACACTAGTAATGAAATATCTCGTGGGAGGAGATGAAGGCATGTATTGAATTAAAATAGTGCTATAAATTAATACATTGCTACTGTGATGAATGCATTAGTAGTGGATACAAATAGAAATCTGAAAAAAAAACATAATAATATATTCAAAGTCTGAAAAGAGAGGGGAGAAATCTTCAAATCTTTTCAAAAGTAGCATTTCACTTTGGAAAACAGCTGGGAATTTAGCAAGGGAATTACCATAGTAATCTTGAATAATTTCATATGTAGTGCTTCCAGCACTCTGTATCAGAAAAGAGAATTGTCATCTAGTGAGCATGTTAGTGGGGGGAACTGCAAAGTTGAATGGTTTTAAGACCTAAACTGAAAATGAGATGAGACCTTTATCAGATAAGACACCTGCAGCTCAACTTGCATATCATTTTGAAGTTATTAGGTTTGTAAAATGAGAAGTTAAGGTTTCCGTATGGAAATATGCCTTCATAGAGAAATGCCTTCAACCTTACACAGTCTTTGTACTTATGCCCTTGCTTATCCTTTACATATTGTTACAGATTTGGGGTAACAGAGTTTGGGGGTGCAAGGGTACCCATAACTGCTGGAGTTAGTGTATGTCAGGAATGAATAAATGGTAGAATTTAGATATTTGAAGTTATAAAAGGAGGTCGCCAGGCAAGTGAAAAATACAATTTGAACCAGCTCTCCTGTTCAGGAGATAGCAGATAGTGGTGCCATTAGGAACACAAAGAGATATAATTATAACATCACAGGACCCTATTAAATGCATCCCGAAAGTATTGGAAATCATTAACGAATATGGGAAGGTAGCAGGGCTAAAAGTGAATTATAAGAAAACTATGTTATTAACAAAAAATCTGGATAAAAAAGAAAAGGAAGAATTACAACAACTAACAAGTCTAGAAATAAGAAAGAAAGTCAAATACCTGGGGGTCTGGATTACAGCGAAGAGCCTAAATCTGTATGAAAACAACTACAAAAAAGTGTGGAACGAGGTAAAAAAGGACATGGAGCAGTGGAGTAAGCTACAATTATCACTATGGGGCAGAGTATCAGTAATCAAAATGAATGTACTCCCTAGGCTAATGTATTTATTTCAGGTAATACCAATACTGGGAGGAATGAAATGTTTTATAGAATGGCGCAAAGACATAACGAAATTCATTTGGAGTGGTAAGAGACCCCGTATTAAATATCAACTACTCACTGAGAAAAAAGAAAGAGGGGGCTTCGCGCTGCCTAACCTTGAATTATATCACACAGCAGCAGGGTTAGTATGGGTGAAAGAATGGATAACCCTGGAAAACCCAGAACTCCTAGACTTGGAGGGAGCTGATAATCGCTTTGGGTGGCACTCATATTTGCTACATGAGAAGGTTAAAGCTCACAGGGGTTTCTTAAATCATTTGGTAAGAAAATCTTTATATACAATTTGGATAAAATATAGAGGAATTTTAGAAAAAAACATACCTCTGTGGGCCTCCCCAATAAATATGATAACAGTTAAAAAAACAAACATGGATGAGAAAAGAGCTACCTACCATGATCTATTGGAAATAAACCAAAATGAAATTAAATTGAAACAATATGAGGAAATCAAAGATCACCTTTCGGTATGGCTCCAATACTTTGAAATAAATCAAAGATTTAATGAGGACAAAAAATTGGGTATTGCTAAAGAAAAGTCTAAATTTGAAAAAATCCTAATGAATAAAGAAGGGAAACATATCTCACAGATATATGAATCATTGCTCGAGTGGGACCTTATAGAAGAACAAACCAAAACATCAATGGTGAGATGGGCCCAAGATTTTGGGTATAACATCCTCATGGAGCAATGGGAGAGGCTGTGGAAACAGGACATGAAGTTTACTGCCTGTTACAATTTAAAAGAAAATATCTTAAAAATGATGTACAGGTGGTATCAAACACCAGATAGATTAGCCAAAATGTATAAAAACCAATCTGATAAATGCTGGAGGTGCGGAATAGAAGCAGGTACACAAATACATATGTGGTGGAAATGTCCCATGATAAACAAATATTGGAATACGATCTATGAGGAACTTAAGAAAATGATAAAAACAACATTTAAAAAGAAACCAGAGGTTTTCTTATTGAATATAATACCTGAAAATGTAAAAAGCGCTAACAGAACGTTGATGATGTATGGAATAGTGGCGGCAAGAATACTGCTAGCGAGAATTTGGAAAAGCAACAACATACCCAGCAAACTCGAGTGGCAATCGTTAATGAAAGAATATGCACAGCTTGCAGAATTTACAGGAAGAATTAGAGGACAGACGAAACAAAAAACTAAAATGGAATGGAGATTATTTTATGAATACCTGGAATCAAATTAAATAATAAATAATTAAGCCAACCAGTAGAGCATACCTGAGCCCAAAATAGAATATCTGAAGACTAATATTGTAGATAAATCAAGAATCGTGCCATGAAAATGAATGTAATTGATGAGGTACAGAGAAGTAACTGGAAGACAAACCTCAATCTTTCCCTTTTCTTTCTTCCTTTTCCTTTTTTCTTTCTTTTTCTTTACTTTAGTTTTTTCCTTTAGCTTATCTTTATTCTTGCCTCGTCGTCTCTGAGCTTGTTAGACGAGGTATATATCTTTATTTGTTTGTATTTCTATATATTGTGATTATCGTTTTTGTAACACTGTTGTGCACTGTGATTTTTAAATGGAAACCAATAAAATTCTTTTTAATAATAAAAAAAAAAGGAACACAAAGAGAACTAAGTGCTGGGCCATTAATGAACAATTGACCAGGCAGATGCTGTCCTTCCCCCCAACTGTGTTATAAGTTAGCAAACAACAATAGCATAGTTGAGAGGGGGAGGTTGCAAGGGTAACAGGGTGGCACACAGGAAACACATGTCCTTTTGAAGTTTAGAGGTTAAGGAAGAAGTAGGAGAACTTGATGAGCTGCTGTGAAGGCCAGAACCGTCTTGGCCAGGGGTTGGCAACCTAAGGCCCATGGGCCACAAGCGGCCCATGGGGGTCGTTTAACTAGCCCATGAGCCGCCCCAAACCAAGCTGCCTGCTCGGTGAGTCCCCGCACGCTGCGCTAAACTCATAGAGAAAAATGAGAGCATTGCCAAATATCCACCCATTTCAAAGTCTTGCACACACAAATGTGCTTTCGTGTGTGTGTGTGTGTGTGTGTGTGTGTGAGAGAGAGAGAGAGAGAGAGAGAGAGAGAGAGAGAGAGAGAGAGAGAAATATTACCTTTGCCAACTTTTCTACTGTATGCCTGAGGATTTGTTGCTCTGTCACCCTTGTTTAGGGCCTTTTTGTCATTTATGCCATGATACAAGCCAATCAGGGACCACTTTAACATTATAATATTATAGCACTAAGAAGGCAGTCAGATTTGGTTATCTCACAGCATCACTGAGGGCAGAGAGGAATGAATGAGATGCTTCCAGGAGTATGTATATCTTCACTGCCCTTTCAGTGTGTCTGGAAGCCTTGTGTGCCTTAGCTTACCTAGTTCATCTGTTGGGATATGTAGTCTCTCTAAGTTTGTGCTGCAGTTGCTATAAATCGAGAGATGGAAGGGGGAGGGGCCTGTGGGCCCCAAAGAAAGAGGTGGGGCCTGTTCTGTGGTATTTTTTTTTCTAAAATGAGAGAGAACTAACCGTGAATCATCACTGCAAGAACTTCGCAGAACCAGGACTGAAAAGCCAAGCAAAATGGGGTCCTGTTTATACTGAAAATAAAATACTTGCAACAAATGAAGGAAATGGTGAAGAAGCGCTTTCTATAATTTTGAAGGAAAATGTCACCAATCCACTTTAATTAATCCACTTTAATGTCAGAGAGTTGTTGCGGCTACTCCCGAGTAAAGACGCTCCAGTCCGTTGTGTCTTAAAAGGTTTTATTGTGTGCATACTATTTACAGTGCAGAGATAGCAGAAAACATGACCTCCTAGTCACTCTCAGAACCCGGCAATGGCGCCCGTCGGCTTCGGGGCCAGCATAATAACCTGGGCACCCCAAAACACCGCCCCTTCACCCTGTGTTTGGGCGCACACCTCAATTTGGGCGCCAGAAGGAGCGGTGCCCCTTCTTCCCCTGGCCGGCTGGGGCAGTGCCTGGGCTCCAACGTTCCCCTGAGCCATCCCTCCTCCACTTGTTGGTCAGAATGGTGCAGGGGCTCTGATGCCTCGCTGAGCCTTCCCTCCTCCATTCCTCGCTTGGACTACTGCAATGTGCTCTACGTGGGGCTGCCTTTCAAGGTGACCCAGAAACTACAGCTAACCCAGAATGCGGCAGCTAGACTGGTGACTGGGAGTGGCTGCCGAGACCACATAACACTAGTCCTGAAAGACTTACATTGGCTCCCAGTACGTTTCCAAGCACAATTCAAAGTGTTGGTGCTGACCTTTAAAGCCCTAAACGGCCTTGGTCCAGTATACCTGAAGGAGCGTCTCCTCCCCCATCGTTCAGCCCGGACACTGAGGTCCAGTGCCGAGGGCCTTCTGGCGGTTCCCTCGCTACAAGAAGCTAAGTTACAGGGAACCAGGCCTTCTCGGTAGTGGCGCCCACCCTGTGGAATGCCCTCCCACCAGAGGTCAAAGAGAACAACAATTACCAGACCTTTAGAAGACATCTTAAGGCAGCCCTGTTTAGGGAAGCTTTTAATGTTTGATGGATTTCTGTATTTTAATGTTTTGTTGGAAGCCGCCCAGAGTGGCTGGGGGAACCCGGTCAGATGGGCAGGGTATAAATAAATTATTATTATTGTTGTTGTTGTTGTTGTTGTTGTTGTTGTTGTTGTTGTTATTCCGCTTCCCCCTGACCCGCTGCTAGCGCTGTCGCTGGGCAAAGTGCTGGTGAGGATGATGGGGGGGGGAGTCCCCCTGACAGGGGAAATGAAAAAGAATTTTATTATGCAAGTGTCTGCTCTGTGTGCATCTCTGGATCGTGGCATTTGACTTCCATACATTTCCCCCCTTGACTTCAAGAATCAGTAAAGGAATGAATTATACCACTTTGGAAACTGCTAACGTACGAATTCATCATATGTCTACTGTGCCACTAAAGAGTGGAAAATTGAAAAGATTTAGCATTTTATTTCAAGTGATAATGATACCATATATAGAACAACAGAACAGTCCACTTTTCTGGAAAAAAATAATACAGAGCACATTTTTGTTATTGCATAGATCAGTTGTATTAAATCTAAAGGGGTAGGAAATTACTATTGCTTGTGGACCAAGGGTCAATGTTGAACTTGTAAAATTGAAATTAATTCCGGCTGCAGTGGCAGACAGTGGAGTCATTGATATGTATGAAAATTAATCTAAAACTCTCTGGCTGGGATAAAAAGGCTGCATAGGGAATTTCTACATCAGCAATGAGGCTTCAAAGGGTGCTTTTCAATAGCTGCACCCTTGTATTACCTAAAAGCAATTTCTCTGGCATGGGGAATTATAAGGTCAGTGACTCCCACACCCCCAAAAGCATGAGGATTATATATTGTCTGGCATGTAGAAGCACTTGAATTTGATTAAGTGACTTTTGGGGTTTCGACCACATACACTTGTATCCTCTGTTTTTTAAGACTGCCATCTTACAGACTTACCTGGGAGGAAGCTTATTGGAATGACTGGAACTTACTTCTGAGTAGATGTGTACAAGATTGTGTTGTGGATATACTATTGGTGATGCTTAGACTCAAGTAAATCTCAGTTGCCTGAGGCCCTCTATACTAGCCTTTCCTTGCTTCACAGAATCATAGAGCTGTAAGTTTGGAAGGGACCCTGATGCTCATCTAGTCAAACTCTTTTCAAATATTTACTTAGAATCTCCTTTCTTGTAACTTGAAGTTCCTACCTCCTGGAGCAGGGGAAAAGAAGGTGGCTCCACCCTTCATTTGACAGCTCTTTAGATATTTGAAGGTGACTATCATATCTCAGTATCCTCTTACCAGGCTAAACATAACCAGTTCCCTCAACTGTTCCTCATAAGGCTTGGTTTCCAGGCCCTCAGGTTCCTTATCTCTCTCTCTCTCTCTCTCTCTCTCTCTCTCTCTCTCTCTCTCTCTCTCTCACACACACACACACACACACATATGTGTTAAGACCGTTAAACCTCCCCTTTAATAAATTCAGACAAGATATATATAATTACTGGAGGGTTGCCAGGTTGCAATTTTATTTTTTATTTTTTTATTCATTTGGCTCTCAATACTGAGCTTTTTAAAATATAAGGAAGTACAGCTGTCTTTCTCGAAAACTTCCTCCTGCTTTGTAAATGATGGCCCCAAAGATGATGCAACATTAAACACCACCCCGAAAAACACAAGTCACTTCACATTCATCATTTTGTTCCGGCACATTTAGCCGCTATGCCACTCAGAGGCGTCATATTGCAGCGTGCAGAAACATGACATGATGCAATGTAACCCAATGTGACATGATGCAATGCCATGGGACAACTTTAATTGAGTCCTGTTTTTACATCAGGAAGCTTTTGTCAAAGCGGATAGGCCTTCATGCAAGAAATGGCTGACCTGCAGTAGATGCCCATTGCCACGATCTTTCACATTTAGCTCAGATAAGAATAAAAAAGCCGTAGGAGAAACTGAGGACACACAAACATCCCGAGGGTTTGTGTGATCCCAGTTTCCTGTATTTCACCTGCTTTCCTCTTCTGCTTCTGCAATATTTATTAGGAAGGACACCGGGCTCCTATTCTGTGGTTCAGTGAGCAGCACAGACAGATCCCAGACAATCTTTTGCAAGCAAAGGGAATGCGAAGTCAAATAGTATTGCTTGCCCTTGGATTCTGCATCTTTTGTGAATTGGGCTGAATTTGGAAACCATTTCAGCGGAGATTTATGGTAGAAATATATATGGATCTATCCATTTTCATCATGAGTTTCACTGATAATTTTGGACTCTCTGTCTCATTTTCTATGACTAAACTGTAGCATAGTATTTGATCTTCCTGTGATATATTTTGGAGCGTTAAATCCGTCTAATTCAGAGAGAAGCAACAATGTGCCTGGTTCAATAGGTCACAGGCCATACCCAAACAAATGTTAGGGAGAATATCTTTTGCATGTTCAGACCGTTAAACCTCCCCCTTAAATAAATTCAGACAAGATTCAAATTTGGGTTTGGTTTTTTTGAGCAGAATTTAGGCCACAACTTTATTGATTACAGCAAGTGAGTGGTTGCATAGGCTCTGGTTCGACTAGCTCAGGCATAGGCAACCTTGGCTCTCCAGATGTTTTGGAACTACAACTCCCATGATCCCTGACCACTGGCCCTGTTAGCTAGGAATCATGGGAGTTGTAGTTCCAAAACATCTGGAGAGCCAAGGTTGCCTATGCCTGGACTAGCTCCCTGCACCATTGCAGGTAGTGCTGACCCAGAGCTCTACTGTAGGTCAGCCAAGGGTGAACCTGGAATGGCAGAAAGCCGGGGACATGCTATGTCCACCACCCTGGACTCAGGCGCTGCTGTGTGTTTTGGCGGGGCTGCAGCAGTTGCAGAATCCAGTTCCGGGCCCCAACCCGACAGGCCTCTTCCTCTTCCTTGGCGCCCTCCAGAACTGCGCCTAGCACTACGGCTTATTTTCGGGGTATGTCTTATATTTTGTCAACGCATGAAAATCCTGCCATGGCTTATTTTATAGGTACGCCTTTTTTTTATGAGAAACACGGTATCTGTATGATTTCCCTCTGTAAAGCAGTTGGTCATCACCATCAGGCCTGACAACACTGATATGAAGAAATGCTTCACCCCCAACATCCCACTGATCAAAATCAGGATGCTCATTTTTTGGTCTTGCCCTCTCAATTGTCTTTTGGTTCGGGGCTCTGGTGCAAGCCAGCTGACTTGTGAGACTGAAAAAAAGCATATTTTGGTCTGGTGCTCTGGCACGAAACCAAACAATGGGATGTTCTGTGGGAATGTACACATGAAATACTCTGTGGGAATGTACAAATGGAGTTCTCTGTGTAAGGCACAGGTTTATTGGGGGGTAATCCATCAAGTGATTTACCACAGGACCACAGGACCACTGGCGCCAGACAATGTTCCTTCTGTAATTCCTGGATATCCCACTCAAATCGGGGCTGTTGAATGGTAGGAGGAATGTAAAAGCGGGTATCTGGCCTTATCCACACAGTTGATCAGTTAATCATCCCCAACTACAAACAAGTTTTCAGTTTTTGCAGCATCCTTTTAAATGCACAAACAAAACCTGGAAGAGCAGCCAGAATGCAGATTTCCTCACCTCAATGTAAACATCTATTTGGTGGTGATTTCACAGGCATTAAATCAAGCACAGAAGTGGAGGACTCTTAATAGAATTATAAGATATTTAAACCACACTGCAGCTGTTTTTGAATCAGTCACTTCAGGTGGTGTCTACAAAACACGGGTCTAACATAATCTCTCTCCTAGTTTGTCAGCTTGTTAGTTTGACTAATAGGATCATTAGTGTGAAGAGCAATTTATTGGTTTAGGTTTGCCAAATGCAATGTCCTTTGTGAACAGAAATATGGGAGTGTGTATTAAAATGAGAGCCACGGTGAGGTGACATGATATAATTAGACGCCATAATTCCAGAAAGAGCTTTATGAAAACTCATTCTGAATAGGGAATTTTGTTTGTTTCCTTTTCAAGATGAAAGGGCAAAGTCACATGGGTCCCAGTCCGGGAACATGTCAGATTATGACCAAAGTTCCACTCTGAAATCTCAAGAAAAATAAGGCACAAGGAAAAAAGCTTTGCTTTATGCAAAGTGACACTGAGGGCATGGTTACTCAAATGGTGAAGCTCCTGTCAGCATCTAATTACTTCTGACACAAAGTGGAGAGCTACCTACAAAAAAAGCCCAGGATCCGTAATAGGCTGATCAAATTTCATTAACAAAGCATGAATGCTAACAAGATTATAAAGTACAGTTCAGTGGAATGCTTAGCCGATACACGAAAGTATGATTTTCATTTAATAGGTGAAAGGGCGGGTATGTGAAAGTTGCAGAAGACAACAGCCGTCACATTGAGTAGCAGAAAGGTAAATCACAATAAACGCGAGAACACAAAAATATTGGATGCTTCTTGTTCAAATATTGCAATAACAGAGAACAACCATCATGCTCTCTCTCTCTCTCTATATATGATATATGGACATGTCTGGTTTTAATTTTTTGTGTCAATTGGGGGGGTGGACAGAGAAATGGCTAGCACCACCAGTTTTCCTTCTGTCAAACGGGATATTTTGTTGTGCTTTGTGGGAGCAATTATGTGGTTTGGCATTTAAAGGCTCCAACCTGACCTCTTTCTTGTACCCATCCCTTGGGAAATCACTGGTCCATCACGACAGCATGCATAGACCTTGGCAGCCATTTTGTGACTAGGCTGGCCTTCTAGGGTAGCCATTTTATTATGCTTCCCATGATAGTTTCCTCAGATTTCCAAATGCGCTTCCAGGCCGGAAAAGCTTGGCGACCCTTTGTATAGACCAAGAGGTGGAGCAAAATGCGTCGCCAAAACTATGTGGGAAATGTTCTGGCCTCAGGTATGTTTGCTTCATGAATCTTTCACTCTTTGGAGCAGTAAAGCACACTATATTATATTCCCTTTGATTCGGATTAAATAAATAAATAATGGTCCCTCATAAATCCTTGAATTTACAGCCCAGAGAAAGTGCTTCTGTTGATCATGTAATGTGATATATAGTGGAGCCAAAATATTTATTAGCTTTTGCTGGCCATGTGATATGATCTAAAATATACTCCTAGTTCCTGGCAAACTTCTAACAGAAGCCCGGCACAAGATACCTTCTCCATATGATATGGTTGAAAGGTATTCAAGTAAATATTTTCATCTACTTTGCTCGTCTTTTATGTGAGTACTGCCCATGGAAGTAACCTCGCTTGCATTAACTTCGCTGTCTGAGTGGCTATCAAGACTGCATGCCATGTAATTCAATGGATGCTCGGCTTGTTGTAACTTGTATGTGATTTGGCATAAGCTGACATTGTGTAGCGGTTCGGCTGTCACAAGGTGTAGATGGGTTCCATCCATGCCTGGCTTCTCTGAGGACATCGTCAATGTGCGGTAATTAATGGAAGTCTGTGTTGTTGCCATGGGTGCTGGAGAAGTTCCTGCTGGTACAGATAAACCGACTGTAGTTTAAAGGGGCATCATTTTTGTTCTCAGTTTTAGATCTCAGCTTTATTACACTGATGCTAGTGCAGCAGGATCGTGAGGGCATTTGGCTGGTGACAAGAGGAAACAAGACCTTGATGTTCTGAGACAGGGAGTCAGGTTGTTTTTTTAAAAAACATGGTAGGGATGCAAATGTGGGGGGAAAAAACACCATTCCTAATTAATCACTCAGCCCTGGCCAGTTCATCACCAACTGCAACAGTTGGGCTGCAACAGTTGGGCCCACAGTTAGTTGATAGCATAAAATTAATTGGTGCAAATAGATTGTACCAAGAGGCATAATTACGATTTAAAATGTAATGCTAATTATTCTTTAGCACAAAAGCAGATTCTTCATAATATTTTACTTGGCGACACAAGGTCAGCAAGTTGCAACCAAAACATAAAATACTTTGGAATCTTGTTCTCAATCCATCTTGCTTGTGGCAAACTTTTTTTTTGGGGGGGGGGGCTTCACTAATTTAGATGTGTGTTTTTTTCCCCTAAGTGTGATTATAAGTGCTAATCTCCCTGATGAATACAGTGATAATTTGTTGCTGAGAACTATCAGCCACAAGTGATAATTTAAATTTATTGAGTTTTGTGACATTGCAGCCTCTAGCATTTGACAATTAAGATTTTTTAAAAAAAAATAAAGGGAGAAGATGTATGACTGTACTACAGTGCGAATTTTAAATGGCAGAGTGGGAATATGGATCCAGAACACACACACACACACACACACACACACACACACACACACACACACTCCTTTTTCCTTATCATTGGTATTGCAGTTCTTTCCTCTGTCAAGAGGGGGGAATATTGGTGCAGAGGGTCTTTTAAAAATACCCTGAAATGAAGAAGTGCAGAAGATTCTACATACATGTGCAGCAAAGTTAATGCAGTCTTTCCCAAACCAGCTGTTTTTGGACTACAACTGCCATCATTCCTAGCTAGCAAGACCAGTGGTCAGGGATGTTGGGAATTATGGGCTGAAAACAGCTAGAGACCCAAGTCTGGGAAACCCTGTGCTAATGCAATAAACCCCACATCTGAATATAGTCTGAGTCAGATCATTTGGTCCGTCTAACTCAGCATTGTCCACACTTAGTGAAAGCAGCTCTCCAGGGTTTCAGACAGGAGATGTTCCCTGATCTACCTGGAGATGCAGGGTAATGAACCTGGGACCTTGTGCGTGCAAAGGTGATGCTCTAGTGCTGAATTAGGACTTTATCTTTGAAGTCAAACAGAATCCATTCCGTAAGTCCGTTCAACTACCGAAATGTTCGGAAACTAAAGCACGGCTTCTGATTGGCTGCAGGAAGCCCCGTTGGACGTTTGGCTTCCAAAAATAGTTCGCAAACAGGAACAGTCAATTCCGGGTTTGCAGCATTCGGGAGCCGAAACGTTCAGGAACTAAGCTGTTCGAAATCCCAGGTACGATTGTGTGTGTGTGTGTGTGTGTGTGTGTGTGTGTGTGTGTAGGAAAATCAAATTACATTGCACCATTCTTATTTTTAATAGACCATGAGTAAATAAGCTTCTTTACTAGTATTTTATAATGAAATGATTCACTGGCGATCATTGCTAATATGTATGTGTATTCACATGCCTGGGGTTCTTACTAGCTCAGGAGTAATTTCTCTTCCAATATGATACACATTCCCACCCTCACCGAACTGGTAATTAAAAAGGTTAGTCATACCTCTGTCTAGTACCTGATCATGCTTAGAAATAGCCATTCGTTTACTTAGTATATTGATAGTCCCACATCATTCTAAGTGATCCATTCCCCCAAAAATGATTATCTTTGCGTTGGCTCATTTAGGATTGACTAATAGCCTGTACCTTTGTAGCTTCAAGTGAGCTACAGGCGGGATGCGGATAACTTCTTTCTCAGCAGCCAGCACAGAAGCCAATGGCATACCCTCCAACATTCCTCAGATGAAAATAGGGACATTTCTCACTCCCCCAACTGACCCTCCTCAACACCCCGTTTTTTGTGCCCCCTCCCCCGAGAATTTCCTATCAGAAGAAGGGCAGATGTCATCACCACTACACCAATGGGACACAACACACATACCCTCCACTGTCCTGAGAAACCCTTTAATCCCAATATTCTATTCTATTCTATTCTATTCTATTCTATTCTATTCTATTCTATTCTATTCTTTGGTAGATTTATGAAAAGAAAGACACACACCAATAAATAAATTTCAGAAAGTGGCAGGTTTAGAGACGGACACACAAAGCATTAAAAACACACACACACAAAAGCCACCTTATACTCCACTCCCCCTTTCTTGCTGCTGAGGGCGGCCCCAACCTTTGCCTGCCCCTCAGAGCTGGCAGCCCGTCACGTGGGGCTGGGCCTCAGTGGTGTCAGTCTCTCCTCAGAGGCTCACCTGAGGGGGGTGCACTGGGCACCAGCCAGTGGGGGTGGCACCACGGGGCCTGCAGTGCGCCCGAGCCACTCTCTCCTGGGAGTGACGCAGTGGCCTGGGCGCCTGCAAGCTCCACTCTGCCCAAAATGGCAGCGTGGGGCTTGCGTCTGCCCGCCGCCTCCCCCTCAGCCACCCTACATGATGGTTGCTGCTCATAGCTGTCAAGTTTTCCCTTTTCTCGCGAGGAAGCCTATTCAGCATAAGGGAATTTCCCTTTTAAAAAGGGAGAACTTGACAGCTCTGTTGCTGCTGGACTTCTCCCCTCACGAGCCGGTAGTGTTTATTTACAGCAGATGCATGACATGACTTCTTTGCACACAAACTCCCCTTCATTGAGTTGCAACTTGTGGGAGGGGACCAAAACTGCCATATGCATAAGGGCATCACTTGATGTACATGCATGAAGGAAACATGAATGGAGGGTGTCCGTAAGGCAAGGCTCATTGACTACCACACATTGATGGTAGGTTGACATTTAGCACTGAGGGGACAGGATAAAGGTGGATGTATGGCTCAGTCCTGGGGCTTCAAATCTAAGGGAATAAGACATGTTCCTCATGTCCTGCTTCCCAGGAAACAAATGCAATATGCATATTTTAAGTGGGATCATCTTAATAGATGGTCCTGGTTGCGGGCAGGCCCTCAACCCGGTCCCCCCACCCTGGCGTGGGTGGAGCCATTACCCTCATGCCAGGGTGGTACCATGATTACCGCAGGGCTAATTGCCCAATCAATTAAGTGGGGTGATTGTGTGTGGGGGGGAGTATAAAAGTGGCAACGCGACGTGTGCCGAGCACCTGTTTCGCACTGCCAAACACCTGCCCACCCTCCCTTTAATTTAGGTGTCCTCTGGCCTTGCTTTGGACTTTGGTTGGTTGCCCATCTTGGGTCGGGAACTGGGTAGGAATTTTTCCATTTGGCAAATTGGCACTGACCACGTGGTTTTTGCCTACTTCTTAGCAATCGTCACAACTTTGTAAGGTTTGGCGGTTAGGCATTGGCTTATAGTTGAGTGGGGGAGGGGAGGTTGGCCATCGTCTGCCCCCCCATTCCCCAAGGGTATTCCGTTAAAGGAATCCGGGTGCCTAGATCCTGTCCAAAGCCCGCTTGAGGGGCTAGGGCCATGCCAGGCCTCTGGGGACACCGGGGAGAGCTGCAGGTGGGTTCCCCCAATGTGGCTTCCTCTTTGGGTGATTTACCCTTACTGACTTCCTGCAAAGGGGGCAGGAGTCCGATATACAGTGGTACCTCTACTTAGGAATTTAATGCATTCCGAACGCACATTTGTAAGTCAAAAAAAATTGAGCTTGTTTGGAGGTTCTAGCAGGGGAGCGCAGCTATCGTATACCCTTGACCGAAGAACGGTACACTCCTTCTATCTGGGAAGGTCGTCCTCTTCCACCGAGCGTGCAGCTTCGTGAGGGATGCACATGGAGCGGTGAGGGAGGAAGGGGACACCCGCCTAGCCAGCCAGATCAGCTGTATCAACCCTGGCGATCAATGGGGTGACAGATGTCGCAGCCAGATCGCCCTCACATCCGTGGAAAAAATTTGTAAGTCGAATCCCATAGGAATGCATTGGGAGAAAAAATTCGTAAGTCGAAGCAACCCTATCTAAAAATTCGTAAGTAGAAAAAATCCTATCTAAACCGCATCCAAGATGGCGGACGGAGCTCCATTCGTAAGTAGAAACATTCGTAAGTAGAGGTACCACTGTAGATTTTTTACCAATGCCTAAGCCAATACCGCTCACATATATAATCAATAAAGTTGTGGCCAAAATTTGCCCAATAACCTTAAACCAGAAATCTGTGTCTGTGTGAATTTCTTTATTCTAACGGGGGTTGGCGTGGGGGTCTTGGCACGCAATTACATCGATATATATTTAAACATTATTTCTTTCCCATTAAAATATGGACTGGGGGGGGGGGGAGATCATCGAAATGATTAAGGCTAGCAACTACTAGTGACTGTGATTTATATCTAAGACCCCGTTAATAAAGAACAAAATCAATTACTAAAATGTTAGATTTTGGTGTCAGAAAACACTATGAGAGTGGAAAAAGCATCATGATCCTATAAAAACATGTACTTGATTCAACTTGCTATGAGTCATAGCATCATTATAAATTATTTCCAAATATTGTGACAACTGTCAGCTTGCTTGAAATATAAAAAAATAGATTGGTTTTAAAGAAATAAATAAGAAAAATGCATATTTAATTTTAGTTATAGTCATCCTGCTCAAAAATATCAGCAAGTAGAAATACTCTGTGGCAGAATACTAGATTCTAAAAGTTCTTGCTGCTGGCTTCCAGTTTTTATCATTTTCTGCAAGTTTTTATATATCCCACTGGCCCACCAAATATCCCTGAACTACAACTTCCATCAGCCCCAGGAATCACAGTGACCAGAAATGTTGGGAGTTGTAGTTCAGCAACACCTGGAAGTACAAAGGTTCCTCACACATGGGATAAAAGGTCCTCTTCAGAGGAAAAAATAATACAGTGGTACCTCTACTTACGAATGACTCGACTTACGAATGTTTCTACTTACAAATGGAGCTCCGTCCGCCATCTTGGATGCGGTTTAGATAGGATTTTTTCTACTTACGAATTTTTAGATAGGGTTGCTTCGACTTACAATTTTTTTCTCCCAATGCATTCCTATGGGATTTGACTTACAATTTTTTTTCGACTTACGAATGTGCGTTTGGAACACATTAAATTCGTAAGTAGAGGTACCACTGTATATTGCTATAACCCACCCACCCTTTTCTCCAACTGATGGGCCAAAGTCAGTACCACAGAAGAGGCAGTGCTGCAGACCACACAGATATGAAGGACTTTACTCTTCATATGTAGGAGTAAGTTCCCACTGTTTGGAAAAACAAATACAGAGCAATGGATCTTGAAGGACTAAAGGGAAAATTTATCAGGCTTACCTCCTGATATGAACCACCATCATCAAAATTGTATGGATTTTTAAAATTATTTTTTAAAGAGAGTCTTGCTTTCTTTTGATCCCCCTATTATCTTGCCTTTTGCTCAAATACCTCAGTCGTCCTCTTGTGGAATATATAAAGAAACCATAAAAATGTATAACCACCCATAAAATTTGCATAACTTGCTGCTAAATGTCACCTCCTTGTGTAAATAGAGCATACATTGCGGGAATTTAATGTGTGCTGTAAAAATGGGAGAGCTGCACCTTAACCATACAAATGGAATCCTTTTCAAATCTTTAAACCCAGCAGTAATGGGCCATTGCAAGAAAGGGAAAGGGAGAGAAGCCTATCAGTTTTTTTTAAGAGGTCTGATCTGAATTCTCCCCACTGTGAAATTGGAGAGAGCCTCTCTCTCTCTCTCTCTCTCTCTCTCTCTCTCTCTCCCCCCCCCCCCAAGGCGAAAAAGGGATCTTGGAAAAATATGTCCATCCTCAGCAAGCTCTAGTAACTGCTTCCACCTATACTGCTCCCTTTCCTTAAAGGTAAAGGGACCCCTGACCATTAGGTCCAGTTGGGAACAACTCTGGGGTTGCGGCGCTCATCTCGCATTATTGGCCAAGGGAGCTGGCGTACAGCTTCCAGGTCATGTGGCCAGCATGACAAAGCTGTTTCTGGCGAACCAGAGCAGCGCACGGAAACGGCGTTTACCTTCCCGCCGGAGCAGTACCTATTTATCTACTTGCACTTTGACGTCCTTTCGAACTGCTAGGTTGGCAGGAGCTGGGACAGAGCAATATCGTGGCGATTCGAACCGCGGACCTTCTGATTGGCAAGCCCTAGGCTCTGTGGTTTAGACCACAGTGCCACCCATGTCCCATTGTCACCCACATCCCATTCTCCCTTTCCTTACCTCCCTTGTAATGACTGCAGCAGGTATATTAAGCAGGTACTTCAAAGGATGAGCCTTTCCCTCTTCCTTGCAGATGCACTGATTACCAGTGAATAGAGAGCAAAACCTGGGGGCTGGTGGGAGATGCTGTTCTCCCCTGGGCATCTACTAATCAGGGAAAAGGTGGAAAGAAAACATACCTTATTTAAATTTCCCATTGACTTCAGATACAGCTGGACCCATTTGGAAGCAAAGGGGCAGTGGGTTTGCTGTGATGTGGGTTTGCAGGAAGGGGCTCCTGGGATTAGGCAGTGAAAGCAAGAAATTGAATTCTTCTGCAACTAGAATTTTGTCCAAGCCAGAGAAACATGTTTGGGTTTGTGATGTCCACTTCTCTTTTGAGGCAGTCTAATAACGTCCTCCCTACTCAGCCTTCTGTATGCTCATCAGGGCTGGATGATATCTGATTTTCAACATCACAATACAGGTATATGACCAGCTAAATATCACAATCCAGTCATACCTCGGGTTGAGTACGCTGAGGGTTGCGTACTTTCAGGTTGCATACTCGGCAGACCTGGAAGTGTTTACTTCCGGGTTCCGCCCCGTGCGCATACGCAGAAGCGTTCTGCACGCTTTGCGCATGCGCAGAAGTGCTCTATCGGCACTTCGCGCACACACGCTATCACCACTCAGGTTGAGTTCTTTTCATGGTGCGAACGATACCCCAGAACGGATTGGGTACTCAACCTGCGGTACCACTGTATCTTGATATATCATTACAGTGGTACCTCTACTTACGAATTTAATGCGTTCCGAACACACATTTGTAAGTCGCAAAAAATTGTAAGTTGAATCCCAAAGGAATGCATTGGGATAAAAAATTCATAAGTCGAAGCAACCCTATCTAAAAATTCATAAGTAGAAAAAATCCTATCTAAACCGCATCCAAGATGGCGGACGGAGTTCCATTTGTAAGTAGAAAAATTCGTAAGTAGAGGTACCACTGTATATATATCTACGGTGGCAGGTAGTTTAAGTGATTTACTAGTCAAGTTGCATCTGCTTCCCCACTCAGAGGTCTAAGTGGAATCTATGCATGCATAAGCTCCACTGAGTTCAACTAAACTTCTACTTTCCTGGGAGTAAGTTTCGTTGAATTCAGTAGGGCTTGATTGCAAGTAGACACTTGCACTGCTTACCAAAAAAACAAAAACAAAACCACTCTCCCTATCATTCTCACATTTCTCTCCATTTCAGCACAAGGTAGCCAGGTAAATCTTCTCCCCTCCATTCCCCGCCAAAAGCCCCCCCCAAAAGTTCTCATCCCCCCCAATCTCTCCATTTTTATTAAAGGGAGGGGGTGGGCAAGCAAGCAAAAAGACAGTCTCCTTTAAAACTTCTTTAAAAACCCTTCCTTTTTGATGTGGAGGAAAGCTATTTAGGTGGAACCAGCAACATAAACACCACCAGAAAATAAAAACAAAAACTCTTCCCCCACTTTTTGGGTGAAGAAAGAAAGTGCTTTCCATTTCTTTGTTTACTTTGCCTCTTTGACTGTCTAGCCTTTGGGGGTTCCTCTTGAATTGTTAGCAGGCTCTGAATAATTAGCTGAGCTGTAAGTGGAAGAGTTTGCTGGTTTGTGTGAGGACTTAACATTATTTCTTACAGGTTAGGAGGGAGAGAGCAAACAAAGCTGGAGACATGTGCCTGCATTCAGCTGAGCTACCCCCTTGGGAAGCTCTTAAGTGTCTACCTTTTGTTCCCCAATATATTGCCCTGTTGAAATACTTATCACAATGTTATTTCAATATATGGCAATTGATTTCACAGCCCTAATGCTCATCTACTTACTTAAGTTTACAGCCTCACCATGGAATGATGCCAAATTACTTTCATAATTTAGATACCCCTTTGCCTCATAGAGCTTTTACGTTAGCTCTTCTAAGTGCATTCCCATCATATGTATTGTCTGGAAGGTTTGCAAACGTTCTTTGGAACCCAAATGTCTGACACGGGTTCCACAGCTTGGTTTCCAAACGTTTCGGAAGTCGAAACAAAATAAAAAAATTCCTCCCAGCAGCACCTTAGAGACCAACTAAGTTTGTCATTGGTATGAGCTTTCGTGTGCATGCACACTTCTTCAGATACACTGAAACAGAACTCACCAGATACTTATATATAGTGAGAGGGTGGGGAGGGGTATTTTGAAGTCCAACGGACTTCCGGAATAGATTCTGTTTGACTTCTAAGGTACAACTGTATACCAGATGCAATATACCATATAATTTTGGACTGCCCCCTCTTTGACACTTTTCACAGAGACTTACTGGTGACTCCTTTACAGCTCAAAGTATCTGCTTGCAAAGAATCTACAGTGGTACCTCTACTTACGAATGTTTTTACTTACGAATGGAGCTCTGTCCACCATCTTGGATGCGGTTTAGATTGGATTTTTTCTACTTACGAATTTTTTGATAGGGTTGCTTCTACTTACGATTTTTTTCTCCCAATGCATTCCTATGGGATTCGACTTACAATTTTTTTCGACTTACAAATGTGCGTTCGGAACGCATTAAATTTGTAAGTAGAGGTACCACTGTACTTGTAATCCAATTCCTGCTGAGGGATGATAAATTCCATAAAGTCCCAAGGGCTTTTTATAGACCAAGGCCCAGCATCTCTTCCCAAAACAGCTTAGAGGTCAGAGTGTAACTGGAGTCCATAGTTCCATTGTTTATTCTAATGATGAGGAACCAGTGGTTTTCTAGATGTTATTGGATCATCATCTCTGGCTGTTGGCCATGCTGGCTGGGGCTGATGCAAGTTGATGACTAACAGCATCTGGAGAGCTATGGGTTTACCGTGCGTGGAATAAATGTGTGTGTGTGTGATACAGCTTTTTAGTTTTTTTATGAAATGGCCAAACAATCCAAATATGCTTCAGATGCGTAAACAACAATAGGGCTGAAACATCTGCACCAAATTATGTAAGGTATATTTGATCCCCTTGCAGAAAACTAAAAGGATATGCAGGACATGTCTCAGAGACTGTGGACAGATTAGCTTTGACTTTTGGAGCCGGGAATTATCATAACAATCTTTAAGAATCTGATCTTAAGCTTGGCTGTCAAGAGGAATAATGATACTGTGACATTACAGAAAGTGAGGGCAACAGGAGGGCTGAACTACCAGGCAGTCATCAAAACCAATGAATAATAGAAAACAGTCAAGGGGGCATCACCAAGCTCCTTCTGATATAATCGTACACTTTCCGAGCATATGAAGCATGCATGAATTCCTTGCTCAGCTGCCTTTCCCCCCTTCTTTAACATTTAAACAGACTTTCTGCTTGCCTGGATAGATAACAACTGAACCACCCTGAATGGGGTGGAGTCGCTTTGTTAATTACAGCTGGTTTGCAGAGCAGGAGAGGCGAGGTGGCAGCAGCGGCGTAGCAACCCCTGCCAGCGTCTGGGACAGTGCTTTTTTTTAAGAGACCAAAGTTGTTGAGTTGGTTTTTTTTTTTAGATCAACCAAAGTTGCCACCCTCTGATCCCCTGAGGCGCCCAGTGTGCCCTGCCCTCCACCCCACCTGCTCCTGCTTTTCTTCGCTACTGGGTGGTGGCGAGGTTGGTGTGGTGCAAACACCCCGTTGTTGCACTCAGCACTCTTTTGAGTTAGCTAAGGGGTCTTTCTGAGTGCCTTTTCTTTCATTTTACAAACAATCTCTCCAGTAATCTGAACTCTGTAGTCTTCCGGGGTGCCAGCATTTCCTGAAGTTGCCATGACATCGAGCTTGATGCTACCATGAGCAGTGCCAGATTTACGTATAAGCTAAACAAACTATAGCTTAGGGCCCCACTCTCTTGGCCACCCCCCAAGAATTTAAAGGGGGGGGAACTGGATGTACATTTCCAAAATATATGATAAAAAACAAGTAAAATAAAACCTACATACAGCAAAAGTTTTTTGTGTTGTGTAGGTCCATAAATTGCTATATAGCATATATTCAACACAAAAAAACAGCGACAATTTGTTGTTGACAAAGGACAGCTGGACATATATAGGGCTTCATTACCTTCAGTAGCTTAGGGCCTCATCAAAGCTAAATCCGGCCCTGACCACGAGCCTCGATGAGGCAAGTGCTTCAGTGGCATGGTGGGGATGAGTGGCAGATTTGGATCTGGGTGATCCAGCTGCTTGCTTGCTCCTTGCCTGTTTGCTCATTGTGGTGGCAACACCTCCCCCTCTACAAGTTCAGGTTCTTCCACTTCTGCAGTTGTATCACTTGTCCTACAATCCCACCATCGGTTTTTCTCTCCTTCCCTGGAAAGCTTTCAACTGCTCATTGATTAATTGCCATCATGTTATTTTCTCAATACATTTATAGAAAAGCTCTTCTCTTGTCTCTGCTTCTCCCTTGAGTACATGGACACTCTGCTATCCTGACTAAATTATCTCTGTTACTCATGTCTGACCCCAGTCATGCAGGTTCTGTGCGGTAATCAGCCTCATATAACTAACATGTGCAAGTCTAATTATTGCATGAAAGGGTTAAAACCATAGAGTAAGCTGTCCTGACAGGCTTAGCTTTCCTCCTTGCTTTGGGAGGAAAGGTTACCAAGCTTTTTGTTCTCCCGCTTTCCAACCACTCCACCATGTGAACTCTACCAGTAAGGTGGTCTGGGCTGGTCACTGCAAGCCCAGACAGCATGGCTTTGTCAAGCCATCTTTGTGTTCCTATACAAATGATTTAGAAATATTTACAATTTCTAACCTAAGTTATACTGCCTGTGCTTTCTTGCTGCTGTATGGAAAAGCACATGAAACTGACCTTTGAAGAGTTTGTAAGTAAGCCATTTATAACTTACCAACATACTGTATGGTGTCTTTTATGCTAAAGGAAGTGGGGAACTTTGGAAGCAACTTGTTGTTGTTGTTGTTTAGTCGTTTAGTCGTGTCCGACTCTTCGTGACCCCATGGACCATAGCACGCCAGGCACTCCTGTCTTGCACTGCCTCCCGCAGTTTGGTCAAACTCATGTTCGTAGCTTCGAGAACACTGTCCAACCATCTTGTCCTCTGTCGTCCCCTTCTCCTTGTGCCCTCAATCTTTCCCAACATCAGGGTCTTTTCCAAGGATTCTTCTCTTCTCATGAGGTGGCCAAAGTATTGGAGCCTCAGCTTCACAATCTGTCCTTCCAGGGAGCACTCAGGGCTGATTTCCTTAAGAATGGATAGGTTTGATCTTCTTGCAGTCCATGGGACTCTCAAGAGTCTCCTCAAGCACCATAATTCAAAAGCATCAATTCTTCGGCGATCAGCCTTCTTTATGGTCCAGCTCTCACTTCCATACATCACTACTGGGAAAACCATAGCTTTAACTATACGGACCTTTGTCGGCAAGGTGATGTCTCTGCTTTTTAAGATGCTGTCTAGGTTTGTCATTGCTTTTCTCCCAAGAAGCAGGCGTCTTTTAATTTCGTGACTGCTGTCACCATCTGCAGTAATCAAGGAGCCCAAGAAAGTAAAATCTCTCACTGCCTCCATTTCTTCCCCTTCTATTTGCCAGGAGGTGATGGGACCAGTGGCCATGATCTTGGTTTTTTTGATGTTGAGCTTCAGACCATATTTTGCGCTCTCCTCTTTCACCCTCATTAAAAGGTTCTTTAATTCCTCCTCGCTTTCTGCCATCAAGGTTGTGTCATCTGCATATCTGAGGTTGTTGATATTTCTTCCGGCAATCTTAATTCCGGCTTGGGATTCATCTAGTCCAGCCTTTCGCATGATGAATTCTGCATATAAGTTAAATAAGCAGGGAGACAATATACAACCTTGTCGTACTCCTTTCCCAATTTTGAACCAATCAGTTGTTCCATATCCAGTTCTAACTGTAGCTTCTTGTCCCACATAGAGATTTCTCAGGAGACAGATGAGGTGATCAGGCACTCCCATTTCTTTAAGAACTTGCCAAAGTTTGCTGTGGTCGACACAGTCAAAGGCTTTTGCATAGTCAATGAAGCAGAAGTAGACGTTTTTCTGGAACTCTCTAGCTTTCTCCATAATCCAGCGCATGTTTGCTATTTGGTCTCTGGTTCCTCTGCCCTTTCGAAATCCAGCTTGCACTTCTGGGAGTTCTCGGTCCACATACTGCCTAAGCCTGCCTTGTAGAATTTTAAGCATAACCTTGCTAGCGTGTGAAATGAGCGCAATTGTGCGGTAGTTGGAGCATTCTTTGGCACTGCCCTTCTTTGGAATTGGGATGTAGACTGATCTTCTCCAATCCTCTGGCCATTGCTGAGTTTTCCAAACTTGCTGGCATATTGGGTGTAGCACCTTAACAGCATCATCTTTTAAAATTTTAAATAGTTCAGCTGGAATATCATCACTTCCACTGGCCTTGTTATTAGCAGTGCTTTCTAAGGCCCATTTGACTTCACTCTCCAAGATGTCTGGCTCAAGGTCAGCAACCACACTACCTGGGGTGTACGAGACCTCCATATCTTTCTGGTATAATTCCTCTGTGTATTCTTGCCACCTCTTCTTGATGTCTTCTGCTTCTGTTAGGTCCTTACCACTTTTGTCCTTGATTATGGTAATCTTTGTACGAAATGTTCCTTTCATATCTCCAATTTTCTTGAACAGATCTCTGGTTTTCCCCATTCTGTTGTTTTCCTCTATTTCTTTGCATTGCTCATTTAAGAAGACCCTCTTGTCTCTCCTTGCTGTTTTTTGGAAATCTGCATTCAGTTTCCTGTATCTTTCCCTATCTCCCTTGCATTTTGCTTGCCTCCTCTCCTCCGCTATTTGTAAGGCCTCGTTGGACAGCCATTTTGCTTTCTTGCATTTCCTTTTCCTTGGGATGGTTTTCGTTGCTGCCTCCTGTATAATGTTACGAGCCTCCATCCATAGTTCTTCAAGCACTCTGTCCACCAAATCTAAATCCTTAAACCTGTTCCTCACTTCCACTGTGTATTCATAAGGGATTTGATTCAGATTGTATCTTACTGGCCCAGTGGTTTTTCCTACTTTCTTCAGTTTAAGCTGGAATTTTGCTATAAGAAGCTGATGATCTGAGTTACAGTCAGCTCCAGGTCTTGTTTTTGCTGACTGTATAGAGCTTCTCCATCTTTGGCTGCAGAGAATATAATCAATCTGATTTCGATGCTGCTCATTTGGTGATATCCATGTGTAGAGTCGTCTCTTGTGTTGTTGGAAGAGAGTGTTTGTGATGACCAGCTTGTTCTCTTGACAGAACTCTATTAGCCTTTGCCCTGCTTCATTTTGAACTCCAAGGCCAAACTTGCCAGTTGTTCCTTTTATCTCTTGATTCCCTACTTTAGCATTCCAATCCCCTGTAATGAGAAGAACATCCTTCTTTGGTGTCATTTCTAGAAGTTGTTGTAGGTCTTCATAGAATTGGTCAATTTCACTTTCTTCAGCACCGGTAGTTGGTGCATAAACTTGGATTACTGTGATGTTAAAAGGTCTGCCTTGGATTCGTATCGAGATCATTCTGTCATTTTTGAGATTGCATCCCATTACAGCTTTTGCCACTCTTTTGTTGACTATGAGGGCCACTCCATTTCTACTACAGGATTCTTGCCCACGGTAGTAAATATGATAGTCACCCGAACTGAATTCGCCCATTCCCTTCCATTTTAGTTCACTGATGCCCAGGATGTCAATATTTATTCTTGTCATCTCATTTTTGACCACATCCAGCTTACCTCCACTCATGGTTCTTACATTCCAGGTTCCTATGCAATATTTTTCTTTACAGCATCGGACTTTCCTTTCGCTTCCAGGCATATCCGCAACTGAGCGTCCTTTCAGCTTTGGCCCAGCCGCTTCATCAGCTCTGAATCTACTTGTACTTGTCCTCCGCTCTTCCTCAGTAGCATGTTGGACGCCTTCCGACCTGAGGGGCTCATCTTCCAGCGTCATAACTTTTATATGCCTGTTGTCTTTGTCCATGGAGTTTTCTTGGCAGGGATACTGGAGTGGCTTGCCAGTTCCTTCTCCAGGTGGATCACGTTTAGTCAAAACTCTCCACTATGACCTGTCCATCTTGGGTGGCCCTGCATGGCATAGCTCATAGCTTCTCTGAGTTATTCAAGCCCCTTCGCCACGACAAGGCATTGATCCATGAAGGGGTGGAAGCAACTTAGGAGATATTTTAAAGGTCTATATTTCCACACATTGCTTTGCTGCATGCTTTCTGATTTTAAATCTTTGCTGGGATTCCCTCACCAAAGAGTACTTTGCGCAAACCTGGATCTTGGAATCCAGAGAATTCACCTATTTTTTTAAAAAAACTAGTATATTTATCTTTTAAGCAAAAACAAAAATACCAACAAGTTCTAGGCCAGCTCAACCAGACAGATAGATAGCCACCTCCCCTCTGGAAGAGCACTAGGGTTGCAGTGGGAAGTGATTCTTCTACCACAGCATTTCAACTACAGTGGCACCTCGGTTTATGAACACCTCGGTTTATGAATTTTCAGTTTACGAACGCTGCGGACCCATCTGGAACGGATTAATTCACTTTCCATTACTTTCAATGGGAAAGTTCGCTTCAGTTTATGAACGCTTCAGTTTATGAACAGACTTCCGGAACCAATTACACCCATGCTTCGGGTTAAGTACGCTTCAGGTTGAGTACTCCGCGGACTGGTCTGGAACGGATTAATCCACTTTCCATTACTTTCAATGGGAAAGTTCGCTTCAGTTTATGAACGCTTCAGTTTATGAACAGACTTCCGGAACCAATTGTGTTCATAAACCGAGGTACCACTGTACGTACATTCCTTTCAGTCCATTTCCAGCTGGTGGGTGAGATTTCTGTTATACACACAGGTAACAGAGGTGAAAGGCAAAGCTTTTGAATAAGTAAGCTTCTTTTAAGTAGATGTCAAATGCCAGGGACCTGGAAGAGGGAAGCAAATCTTCGTTGAACATATATTCTATGTATTTTGATGAATCATTGTAGTTCAGAGCAATGTAAAATAGTATTCTTTTAATTTTACATTCTCATGAATTTCAATATTATATGGTCTAGAAGTATGATAATTTGTCCTGGCTTATTATTCCCCTTCTCTCCCCTTTAAAAGAGAGAATAGAAGCTTTAACAACATGTATATTTTACAGTTCTAAATGTATGCTGGGTGAATAGATAAAGGCACACTCAAATAATTTTTTTGGCAGCAATCAAAGACTCCTGTGCATCAGGAAGCTGTGTCATGGGTATGCATATTGCACTTAAATCCCATTGCTGGTTTGCTCCATTTATGTTAAAGAGCAGAATGAAAGCAGGATTTTACAAATGCCAGTATACATTGTTAAAATGCTAATATGATGGAGCGGAAAAGTGACAGAGCCTGGAATGAAGAAAGAGAGGATGGGCTGCACATAGTTCAAAATGAAGTTGCAAGTTCACTGTATTTTTGAAAAAAGCAGTGGACTTTCTTTGAAGTATTTCCATGAGTTTAAAATGTGCTTCTCCCTCCTACCTATGTTGTTTGTGCATATCGCTGAGGAAATCACAAACAGCAGGCATGGAGAGGTTGCAATTTTGTTTGGGATCATGGTGGGGAAAGGGCAAAAGTTAAATACAATCCTCCCCACATGCCGTAGTCCAGATTTTGCTCCCTTCTCCTACTCCTCCAGCCTGGATAATGCTACCCATTTATTTAAAATAAAAATGCAAAGTGTCTGGCAACCATCACACCTACTTTGGCTGTATGAAGGCTGGCCTTTGTGTTCATCTGCTGTAGGTGGGGGATGTGGGAAAGAGAGAAAAGGGTTTATTTCCATGCCTCCATTTACCATGGATAGGATTGGGATCTCTTTGTGAGCACTTCTAAGGGAGGTAACTTGCAAACCTGCTTAGTGCAAGATTGTCGCAGGCAGAGCTGCTACCATGGCCGTAGAGTGTAGACAGGCCTGTTTCCCCACTTTCTTGCACCTCAGGTCTCCAAGCAAGGGCCAAGGTGAGCTTCAGAGGCTCATGGGAGAGGAAGCCAAGCCTATCTCTAAAGCTGTGGCTGCAAGGCTAACCTTAGGAAAGTATTAAAAGAGGTTGTGGTTTCGCCATTCATGGCCACATTGACTGTCTGGTGCTCAGAATGTAGAGATGGAAGCACCATGCTGACTTTTAAGTCGTCCTATTTTTGTTCTAACTTCCAGTTTCTTGAAAGCTGTCATCCTGTGTTCAATAAGCTTCTGTTTTTCTCCCTCATTCTCAGCACACTTAATTTTTTTTTATAGAAGTTTGCTTTATTGTTGCAAAGTGGCTGAGGGTGTTGTGTTTGTGTGAGAGACCTTTCCCACTTAAAACTTTCCCTCATTACTCTGCAGCCTCCTCTGTGGCGGGGAGTTACCTCATGATGTCTTCCGTGAGACTTTGAAATATTCGAAGGCCAAGGGGGCTAGCTATCAAGTGCTTTGGATCAGTGTTAACTGATATTAATTTTTATGGGAAATCCTTACTTTTTACAGTATCAAAAGTATTTCTGCATGATTTCTTTCAACGTAGAATTTTTTTTTTTACTTTCTCTCAGTTGCACAGTAGATAGCTGCCCCATATTCCTAGCCCAGTCAAGAATATCATGGTTTTTTAAAAAGGAAATGTGATCACCTGGGAAGACCACTGAATTCAGACCACTTGAGAAGTGATTTGTAGAATGAAAGAAATGACATTTACCAAAACAAAAAAGACACCAGCGACTTAGAAAGTAAAGTAAATGCAGCAAAATGCTACCCTCCGCCAATGAGAATTTCACTGAAATTTTCTCTCCCTTTTGCTAATTTAGAAATGCATTTTTTTAATCAATTGATGGAGAATAGTAAAACACACAAACCAAAAATTTGGCACAGCGTTAATTTGTTCTAATTATACTATATGACCTTAATCGTAAAGAGGCTGTGAATATTACTGTATATAGTTTTGTCTATGAGCTGCCAATTTTGCAAAAACAAAGGGCAAAATAATTGGTAGAGAAAAATCACTCTGATACAAGTTGAAGAGATAAATATAGGAAGAAACAGATGCCAGGAAGAAGCAATAGTAAGCACAGGTCCACTTGCCAATTTGCTTAGCAAGCAAATTGCTTTCACCGGAGAAGGGGACGCTGCCAAACTAGCTGGCAGAATATGTTAAACAAGCAGGTGCATTGACAACTGTGCACAGACCATTCAAAATAATAATGTAGCCAGAAAGCCAAGATCAGTACAAAAGCCTGAGTTTACATAAACCTGCTTATACAGGTTTATGTAATTTCACCCCTGCATATGGATTGCCTGAAGGAACTGACCATATTAATTGTATTGGATGCCCTTTAATTTAATGGCTGCAAATGCAGATGCTCTGTACAAATGTAAATATTTCTAGATGCTACCAGGAACTTTATAAGAGAACCAGGTATACCTTACTAGGCACTTGGGAGAAATGGGAAATAGCTGCTATTTCCCAGTTCTCCCAAGTGCCTGGCAACCACAGGTATATTTCCTTGCAATATAGGGAGAGCCCATTCTTGATTAGACTTGTTCACCATTCTGAAAGGAAATCTTTGGTCAAGTCTTTCTATGTCACTCCTGAATGGAGAGCTTTGCACAGCACTTCTTGGGCGAGTGCTGGGCCAAAGAAAACACAAAAGGAACAATGGCATCATTTGTGATAACCCCCAACATTTGCTCTCCCATCTCAGGTGTTTATGCTGGCTCTCACTAGATTGCTCCAAACCATAATCTAGTCTAGAGATTTCTGATCCCTGGGAGGTTTCCATGTGCTCAGTCATAGATTTCTTTCCATTACTTTTTTGAACATTTTTTAAAAATGAAAAACATATCATTTAAATTGTACATACCTCTTCCTCGGATATACATTGTGGACACATTCTTCCACCTAAAAATGTGCTTTTAATGGTTTTCAGTGCATTCAAATGAACCCATTTTATCCATAAACTACACATTTCTGTGTGCATTTTTAAATTGAATTGAATTGAAACAGTATTGCAAAATTTCAAAAAATGCATAATCTGATTGATTTCTTTTTTTAAAAAAACAGCAACAACCAAGATATAAGAGTAAACACTAAACGCATCCAATAAAAAAGTTATGAAATAAAATAATGGCATTGACTTTACAAGGCATAGGTTTCAGGTAATACATATTACGGCGAGTTAGAAAGACGACAGTGGGAATTTGCAAGCAATCTGTTAGAATGCATACAAATAATTCTCAGTCTTCTCTTTCCCCTCTAATCAGAGTTCAAATACACACAAAAATTAATTTGGTTGCAACCAAAGGAGGACCAAAAGGGTGTGTGTGTGATGTGTTTTTTGTTTTAAAAACAGCAAAATCAATTAAATCATACCATATTTCTCCTGTCCTCATATTATTTTAAGATTCTGGTTCAATTTTTCAAGTAGTGCCATTTGCCAAAACCTTCAAAACCATTGTTTGAGATCTGCACCCTCACATACATCCCCCAGCTCAGTGCCTATCCATCATTGCTCTTACTGCTGTGAGAAAATGGCATATTAGCTCTGCTTTCCAGGTCTCAGTGCATAGCCTGATGAAACGCTGCATTCCAAGCTGCCGTATACAGGTGAAACTCGAAAAATTAGAATACCGTTGAAAAGTGAATTTATTTCAGTAATGCAACTTAAAAGGTGAAACCAATATATGAGATAGATGCATGACATGCAAAGCAAGATATGTCAAGCCTTTATTTGTTGTAATTATAATTATTTGACGTTAGACGGGTCAATTATAAATGGAATCTAATGAATGAAATGTAATAGCGATGTTTATTTTTGTATTATTGTAACTATTTGGTTTTAATACTGTGGAATTTCCGAAAGAAAGTATTTGTAAAAATTAAAAGAAAAAGAAAAAAATAGTAAGTTGTGTTACTGAAATAAATGCACTTTTGGACGATATTCTAATTTTCCGAGTTTCACCTGTATGTCCAGCCCTGGTAAAATGAAGTCAGTTTGCTTTAACATTCAGACTCTGTGAAGCTAGCCAATCCCACAGTTAACTAAACAGATAAACCATAATCAAATGTTTGGATTCATCTCTGGCTCTCTCCACATTTCTGGCAGCCTCTACAAAGTGCTACACTAATTTGTGGGTTTTCCCCAGGATGTGGAGAGAAAGGTAAAGGTAAAGGGACCCCTGACCGTTAGGTCCAGTCGCGGATGACTCGGGTTGCAGCGCTCATCTTGCATTATTGGCCGAGGGAGCCGGCGTACAGCTTCCAGGTCATGTGGCCAGCATGACAAAGCTGCTTCTGGCGAACCAGAGCAGCACACGGAAACACTGTTTACCTTCCCGCTTGGAGCAATACCTATTTATCTAATTGCACTTTGACGTGCTTTTGAACTGCTCGGTTGGCAGGAGCTGGGACCAAGCAACGGGAGCTCACCCCATTGCAGGGATTCGAACCGCCGACCTTCTGATCAGCAAGCCCTAGGCTCTGGGGTTTAACCCACAGCGTCACCTACGCCCTGATGTGGAGAGAAGTCAGTTCAAATAACTGAAGAGCTCTCTATAATTTTGGATAGCATTGCACAGGAGAAGTTGGCTTTGCTTTTTTATCCTTGCAGGAAATAAGAAGTTCAATCTTTTCCTCTGCAGGGATGGCAGTGGACAACTCGACGTTTCATGCTGTGTTGTTTTACCACGACGTTCAGAAACCCAGGCTGTGCGACAGAAGAGCATTACGTGTAAGAGAAAGGAGAACAAAAAAGCAGGTTCCCTGAAGCAGAAAACTCCTTTCCAATGAAGCATCGCAGGTCAAGCTGACCCGCATTGTAAGCAGAAAGGCAACCACCAGGAGTCTCATACCCCCAGGAGTCTCCAAGGTATTAGTGCATTTGCTTCAGTGGGCATGGGGTAACAAGCCACCGAATAAGGACAGGAAAGTGCAATGTGACATTGCATGGCACTTTCCTGACCCAGATCAGCAATGTGTCGGTAGGACCCAAAGATCTGAAAGAATCGATATAGTATCCTTCCGCTGTGCTTTGATGTCACCTTGTACTGCTAACCATCACTTCATGCAACATTTCCCATGGCATGAGAGAGTGCAAGCATATCAGTAACTATTGCAGAACTTTTCTAACTCATAGCAAGATGCAGTGCAGGGATGGGGAACCTTAGGCTCCCCTGGGAGAACCTGGGGTCAAATGTGGCTCTTCGGGACTCTCTATCCAGCCCAGTGGGGGACCTACATTCTTGTTGCCCTGTAGCTTAAACCAGCAATGAGGTCTGGGTAACCACTGTCATCTTCTTCAATGGGGTTGTTGCACAACGGTTGATCACACATTTACAATGGTCTGTGCTACCGGCTCACAAACTTTGGGATTGTTGAAATATCAGACCCTCCAAGTGCCTCTATCTTCCAGGGACAGTCATGGATTTACAGAAGCCATCCCAGTTTCTGATTTGATCCTGGAATTTCCCACTTTCCCTTAGGACGTCCCTATTTTCATCGGAGAAATGTTGAAGGGTATGGAGTTACGTGACCCCCCAAGGCAAGGAGATAACTATAAAAACTTTAGAAGACATCTGAAGGCAGCCCTGTATAGGTAGGAAAGTTTTCTTTTAAAATGTTTAATGTTTTATTATGTTTTTAGATTTGTTGGAAGCTGCCCAGAGTGGCTGGAGCAACCCATTCAGATGGACAGGGAATAATAATAATAATAATAATAATAATAATAGAATAGGAGGTCCCTATTTTCATTGGAGAAACATACAACAAAAATCAATCAATTTGACTCAGATCAATGTGATTCAAATTAGATCTACTAGACCATTAAAAAAAAAAGCCATGTGGATTAAAGTCGCTTCTGTGGCCCCTCTGGGATTAGGGGCCCTGAAGCTTAAGCTTTATTAGTTTCATAGTACCGTAGAGCCGCCCTGATCTGGTCCTCTAGATTCTTTCTGGATCATCCCCCTTCTCCAGCCATGTTCCCCTTCCTCAGACCACAGCCCTCACTGGCCCTGATTCAGTACCTGCTTGAGCATCTTTTCCTGCCTGGAATGTCTCATTGAACTCTGATGTGTGAAACGAGAATTATGTGGCCCCTGCAACTGTGACAGTTTTGTACATCAAAGTGGTCAGCTGGCCATATGTGGGGTAAAGAGATCTCCCAATTAGATCACTAATTAGAAGGAGGGTTCCTGATTTTGCCGAGTGGTGAAAGCAGAGGAGTAAGATGCTTTGCACTGTTGTGTCAGACGATATGTACATCAGCATGAAAAACAACAGTAAGATAAATTATTTTATATATTTCATAAATGAATAGAGTTAGTAGCATCTACATCCTTCATTTAGTGTAGTAATTTTATTTTATTTTTGCATAACAATTAATTAAATTTCCAAATAAAACAAACAAAAAGATCTACAACAAAATGTTTAAACCATAGTTTTGATTGATTCCCCTCCCCTCCCCCTCTTTAATACTTTTTCACAGATGTTCTTAAAACCTTATATATTCTTACTATTACCATTTTAAATCTTCTTCATCTTATCATAAGTGACATACAGAAGTTTCTCTAATGTGAGAATCTATATACAAAGCTTAGAAAATATGCAAGCATTTATCCCCTCAAAGTCCTTTCTTTCTTGGGTTTCAAATTAAATAATTTGTCCTGCATAGTTCAATAGTTAATTTTTGCCAATCTTCTTTATCTTTGATGGAGGCTTCTTTCTTCTCTAAGGGCAGGCTGATCTTGGCCTGGGGTCCCCTCCAGTCTTTCGTTCAATACGTCCAACAAGACCTGTACATCTCAGTGTCATAGTTTCAGGGTTTTTTTTAACAACATTCATTTCCCACATTCCTTTCCAATCTTTATATATCTTCTCCCATGCCTTTTAAATAATTTTACATTGCCACCAGATATAATAACCGTTTATTGCCCTCCCTGCCCTCCAATCCTGTTTCCCTATCACGGTCAAAGCCTCCCAGATCCTTTCACCCCAGATCTCATTTTTATCTGTCGACGTCTACCAAATCAATTCACTTGAGGTACCATTTTTGTTTTGAACCATTTTTGTTTTGTGTAGTAATTTTAACCAACAGCAGCAAAATACACATCGTTTGTATTGCTAATTTAATTCAAATCGCCCAACCAATGATAAAATGGAATGTTTCTCAACAACAACAATTGCAAAATGGTTAGTTGATTTTGGGTGGGGAGTGTCAAAGAATTAGGAACAGTGTAGGGAATTTTCTGACTTTATCCACTCTCTCGCCAAATATACAGAAGTTCAGTGTGGAAGGATGTTTTCTTGCTATTGGAACATAAGGTTCCCACTTGACATACAGTAGGCTTGAAAGAATGCTAATGAAATGTGTGCTTATGGAGGGGGACTTTGCGCAACCTTCCATGCTGGGATGAACACCCTAAATAGGTGAAATTGATTTCAATGGAGCTTACTTAACCATGCTTAATTGTGTGTGGCAAATTGTAGGCAATGTCATTATTCTGTATAGACTGAACCCAAGACAGCAAAGGGTCCTTCTTTATTTGGTCCACCAATTTTCAATTAACAAGATAGTTTTCTGTCACCATCTTCTTCTTCTTACAAAAAAGTGGACACTAATTATCTCTTTAACAAATTAAAATTTGAGTTTTCTCAATCTCTATAAAACATTCTGTTATGCAGAGATGATATTAGTTTGCACTGCCTGCTGAAGACCTACTTTTCCACCAAGGCATTTGCAGGGTAGTAGTGCCACAGCCTGGTTATCTGCTATTGTTCTGCAGTGCATGAATTGTGTTGATTTCAGGGATGGGAAAATTCCCTCATTTTGGGTTTTTCTCTGTTTCTCCTTTTTCAGATCTTCAGTTCTCCATATTCCTGCCTCCATTATTTATACGTATTTAAGATTTTAGTGTGAATTTCTCACCTTTTGCTCTGGAATTCCACAAAATATAATACAGTGTTGCATACCATTTTCAAGAATATATGTATTTTGTACATGTTGATTGCCCGGGGAGCTGAATTGCAAAATTTTGATGGATGATACAATGTACATGTACGTTTTGGTAATGGGGAAGGACATCATCATCATCATCACTTTTAATTTGTATACCGCCTTTCTATCATACAATACAGTAATAAACTGAAAGTTTTGGAAACTTGTAGGCGCATCATGCTCTGTACAAATTCAAAAAGAAAGCTGGTTATGCCTCTGAATACCAACTGTTGAGAATCACAGTGTGGGGAGAGAGCTGTCCTGCTTGCAGTCTTCCCATAGGCATTGGTTGGCCACTGTCAGAATAGCACAATAGACTAGATGGGCATTTGGGCTGAACCAGCAAAGACCGCTTAACTTTGTATGATGACAAGCGGCGATTGCGGCCTTAAGCAACCGTGGTGCAAGGCCGGGGTGAACATCCAGCTTAGTGTGACCATTGGCTGCTGACAAATTGGGCCCATCCAGAGGGTTTTGCCTACCTCATAGTAATGTGGGGAAAGCATTTGATTGGATCCCTAGTCTGGGTGAGGCGGGAAGCAGTTGGGAGCCCACCAGGGAATTGGGGGTACCCCATTAAAGGGTTCCAGGGGGAGGTGCTTCTGTCTGGATGCCCATTTCAAACAATGGTGGTATGAGAGGTCACCCCTATTTGATGTACGTCATAGGGAGATCCTTAGCCAGGATCGACCCTGCAAAACAATAAGCCAACAGTCCAAGTTGGTTGATTCAGGATACATACCAAATGGCTATATTGAAACCTATGTACCATATTTACTCGAATGTAATGAGTACCTTTATTGACCAAATTACGTTGCAAAAATTAGGGTGCGCATTAGATTTGATGACACATTAGATTCGCATACATATGGTACATCTGCAATCAATAAAGTTGTGGCCTATTCGAACCCAAGATTATTGTTTATTGCACCTTCCCAGGATATGGGCACTGCTGACTGCAGGTTCCTTGGGCCTGGGTCCGCAAGCTCTTATAGAGCTTGCACTGTAAGTGTCCAATATTCTGTTATTCAAAGCAAATTTATCTCTTCGGCTTTGCTGCTGGATTTCTCACCACACGGGATGTGGGAAGCATGTAAGAGCAGGATATATTTCATATTATTGAGGGCAGGCTTAGACTGAGAGATCATGTCTTTTCTCAAGCTCCCACCCCCTGCCCTATGAGTCAATGACTGAGCTTAAATTTGAAGCAGGAACTTTCTGGCACATCCCTGTTGGTCACAAATGCACCATGCAACAGCTTTCTGTCTGAGTTGAGATAGGAAGAACTGCATCAACTGAACTACAAAACAGAGGTTATGAGAATCAATACAGTGTGCAGAAGTATTAAGGAGGATAAAGTATACAGCACAGGAGGATAATCGGAATCTCCTTTAAATATAAATTTCTGCAACATTAGAAGGCCCTATGCCACTATGCACAATTATTGGCACCCAAAAAAAATCAATGAGATGTTCGTGTTTTTTGTTTATGCTGATGCCCTTTTAAACTTGTTTCTTCACTCTTGACTCCATACACAAACACAATTTCTGTTCATGCATTTATAGCCTTGACTAAAAAAAGCTGTAAACAGTAAAATCAACAACCATTTTTTAAAATAAAATATGCCATATTAAAACCAAGACTAAGGAGACATAATGAATAAGATAGTTGAATAAGACATAATGAATAAGAAAGTTACGAAACTGTTATGAATATTAGATTGGTTTTTTCTTTTTTTCTATTTTTTCTGTTTTTCTTTGTTTTTTTGCTCTTTTTTCTTTTTTATTTTTACTGTATGTTTTTGCTGATGTTTGCTTGTATGATACTATGATTTAAGATGAAGAAATGAATGGAAATTTTAAAGTTTAAAATGCTAATAAAAATAATTTGAAAAAAAAAGAATAAGATAGTTGCAATGCAGTCCTTTACATAGCTATTCAGATGGAAGTCTCATTGAGTTCAGTGGGCCTGGGCTCATTACCTTGAGGTGTCATTCTGTCTCATATGACCTGGAAAGCAATGAAAGCAGCCTTTTGGTTACATAAATAATTAGCAGCATAAATCTTTTGAAAACCATCCATTTGCACATCTTTATATATTGACTGATTAGTTGTACTAGTTTTATTTATTTTTGAAAAAAAGTGAATAAGATACTCTTTTAAACATATTATAACAGAATAGCAAAAAAGGAAGAACTGAAAATGAGCAGTCAAAATAGGAAGTCCTGCATGATCAAATAAATTTTCTTTTGGAAACTATGAACCATTGCAGAGGCATATATTCTTCCACATTTGCTGGGATGGGGTGAGGAGATATCAAGAATTGCTATCCCTTAGAAACTATATTTAGGAATTCTTCTATAACTGAAGAATTTAAAAATATTTCAGAGACAATAATAAAAGATTTTATGGGTCTACCTCATATAGCATCAAAACTCAGTTCAGTGGGATCTGGAGCTTAACTTTAAGAAAACAGCAACTTTTGCAAAAGTTTCATTGGCTGGTACTTCGATGTTTTTCAAACATTGACGGAGACCTCTCTTCCTGTGTGAAGCTCAATGTTTCCTTACAAGACAGAGAATAGAATATGAAGAGTTCTATTTATTCCATTTAGCTCTAGGAAACTAAAATGAACAACAGTATGGAAGAAAAACAAAAAGAAGAAAGACAAAATATTCTCAGGGTTTTCTGCTGTTGTTCTATGTGTTCAGCACTGTAGTTTCTGAAAACCAAAATCGAGAGTTAACTTAGCCCCAGGAATGTACTAAGTTATTTAGAAACTGGTGGGGTTATAAACAAAAGTCAACGCTCAGTGTTTGATCCATTCATATTTATATTCTCATTGACTGACAAAGAAAGAGGCATCTGAAGCGCCAAATGTGTTTTTTTACATTGTTTATCATTTATTAATTTATATACCAATTATATACCAAAATGATTTTCTAAGTTTACAAGTATGAAATCTATATATACCGTACAGTATATATATATATATATATATATATATATATATATATATATATATATAGGTATTGCGCATGCGGATGAAACAGCCTTTCTCCGTAACTGCTGTGAACTGTAATGTAACAAATTTTGCCACAACGTTCCATGCCCATCAGGGAGGGATCTGGCATTTTAAAAAATTCCAAAAAACCCACACCTTTCACACCTAAAATAATGATTAAACACAAAAAGTGGCGCTCAAATTAGACGTCATCACCAGAAGCTCTGAAGACTCCAGCAGTCCTTTTGCAGCAACAAGGCCCAGCTTTTTCAATAGGCCGCAGCATTGCCAATCAGGGAAAAAGAAACAGAATAGGGCCTTTCACAATGGGGGGGGGCACAGGGATGAGGCACAAAAAGGGAGGGGGAAAACACATGGGCATGGGGGGGGAGGACCCTGAGTCAGACAAAGCAGTGGGGGGTGGGTTGGGATAGGGAAAACTGAGTAGGCCAACTGCCAAAATGGCCATTCCACCTCCAAAGCCAAAGCCTCTCCCGGCGGCTGCATTAATAAATGCCTGGCAGCATTAGGCAGTCGTTCATCATTTCCCCTAACACGCACTTGGGGACATGGCGAGGGGTTTTTGCTTTTTAATTTAGTGGGCGTTGTGTCACATGCGAGGCTATGGCGGCCATTTTAAGTAAGGGCAGTTGTGCTCCTTTTAACCTAGGCTTTATACTATGACTGATTGCCAGCCTCTGTGTCTTTTAAAAAACAACAACCAACTATGCACTTTCTCTCCCCAGTTTAAGTAGTCAAATCAACACCACATCCTACATTCAAAACACCTACTCCAAAAATTAGAAAATCCAAATAACCAAAACAAACAAACAAACAAACAAACCACAAAACATACAACAACGCCCAAATCATACAATACCCACCAAAATAAATGACAACCCCAACAATAAAATTAAACAATAGTAACTTCTGCTTCTCATGTTCTTATTTCATATATATATATATATATATATATATATATATATATATATATATATTCACGATGCGTGCGCAGTAGCCAATGTATGGAGATACAGGGGGGAGGGGACAACACTCCCCAGGGACAACAGAGGGCTCAGACAAAGTAAATACTGGGAAATAGAACCCAAAAGCTGACAGTTCCTTCTCCAAGGGTGGGGGCCCAAATATGGAAATACAGGGGGGAGGGAGCAACACTCCCTGGGGACAACAGAGGGCTCAGACAAAAGTGCATGCTGGGGAACATAACCCAGAAGCTGACAGTTCCTTCTCCGAGGGTGAGGGCCAAGGTATGGAGAAACAGGGGGAGGGGCCAACACTCCCCGGAGACAACAGAGGGCTCAGACAGGGGTGGGTGGGGAGGAGGGGGCTCGATAGCTCATGAGTCAGGACAGGGTGGGGCCAGTCACATGGATGTGCCGTGGGGGTGGGGGGGAAGGGGGCTCGATAGCTCATGGGTCAGGACAGGGTGGGGGCAGTCACAGGGATGAACCAGGGGGTGGGGGGAGGGGGCAGGATAAGTCATGTGTCTGGACAGAGTGGTGGGAATCACAGGAAATAAACACAACACGTGGCCGGGCCAGCTAGTCATTTATAAAATACATTCATGCCAACAGTGGAAAAAACCTGTCTCTATGTTACCACAGGAAACAAGGTAGGACAAGCAGCAGCCTTGATCTTCAAGGCAGCAGAATAAACTGTCATGACCAACTTCTCTTACTGAAGCTCAAGCAAGAAAGGACGAGGCTTTATAGCCACAGTCCAAGGCGGTTTATGGACTCAATAGCAGAGGAGGAAGCAATATGGTAAAACACCAAGGGCAATTGCTCATTGAAGGCTTCCATGCCAGAAGCATTGAGGAGTTGCTTTGGCCTTGGAGCTCAACCTGGAGGAACAGCAACAACAGAATGTTCAAGGCGTAAAAAGATTTCCCTGGTCAGCTGAGAAAAGCTACTATTTTTTTTAAAAAAAATAGTAGCATTGTAGGATCTCTATGTAGGATGTGTGAATATGCTGCACTTACAAATTGTATCTGTATATTACGTTATTAAAACGTAATATACAAATGTGTGCAAATGTGCCTTTTCCATGATTTTATCTTGCCAAGGCCAATGACCACTGCAATTTATGGGGAGGGGAAGAAAAACAATTAACAGTGCTGGATTATGCACCTTATTGTAATTCATGAAAACGAATGTATCAATCCAGGTGTATAATTAGCTTGGAATCAGATACTCAGTTGGATGGTAAGGCGACTTGCCAGTTTGCTTTTCCCTCCTGCCCATAAGCTAACCTTGGCATATTTGGAGAAAACAAGGTAATTACAGTGCAGACATTAATCATATGTTTCATTATTGTAAGGCTGTTTGAAACTCTGCCTTAAATTACCAATACTTCAAATTCCAGAAACAATCTATTGCTGATTAATTTTGATAAGATTATACCGTACCTACAATCCACGAAGCATGCATTCAGCACTCATCCTGGAATATTCCCAAATACAATAGAGATAATTGACAGTGCAATCAAAACCTGTTGGGACAGGAGGTTTTGGGCTGGGCGTAGCTGTCCCTCAAATTGCCTCTGCCTCTAGGAGTGTATTTCCTGTCTTTTTTTCAGCATGGAGCTTCCTGTTCCAACCATTCAGTGGGCAGGATCTCCACAACTGACAGCTTGACTCAGGAAGCTCTGCAGATGTGGCTGAGACAGTGATACATCAGATCGCATGGTGATCCCACAGCCATCACACAATGGCACTGGGCTCAATCTAGGCCCCACCTTCAGCCCACAGTGGGGGTGTGGATGTACTGGTAGCCCTGGTGGTCCATTAAGCCCCTCTAGGAAGCAGCCCCCTTGGTGTTTATAGCAGGGATAGCTTATGGGTTACAGGCACAGGCACATGATAAGCCACAGAGGTGTCTTGGGACACCAAGGGGCAACCAAGCTTTTTGGATTTGCAAACCAGAGAAACGGTTGTGGGAACCACACCTACACCAACACATGATGCTATCTATTCTATTGGCTACCACAGAATATTTCTTTAAAGGCTAATTTCAGTGGGGGAAAGGGAGGGGGGAGGAAGAATGTAGGCAGGTGTGCATCTACAGGCACCAGGCTCACAACTCCTGCCTTTATTTTGTGAACGCCAGTCCACTTCATCCGATGCCTGAAGTGTTAGCCTCAGTTGAAAGTTTATGTATAGCTATGTGCAACAACTCATGGGGCTCTGATACAAGAGGGCTCACCTCAAAAGCAGGTGAGGCCATAGGTGCCAAGTTCCGGATTGAAAAATCTGGGATAAGCAGTGCCGCGACTTCCGATGCCGCTGTGCCCATTTCCAAAATGTCTGCAGCGCCAGAAGTCGCTTCTACGCACTTCCGGACATGCATAGTAGCGACTTCTGCCGCTGCAGACATTTTGGAAATGGGCACAGCGGCATCGGAAGTTGCTTCTACGCATGTCTGGAAGTGCGTAGAAGCGACTTACGGTGCCGGTGCAGCACCAGAAGAACACGGCCGCCGGCAGGAGCTCCGTAATCTGGGGGAATACAGGGCATTTTGCCAATCGGGACACCTGCGGGAAAGAGTAAGAAAATACGGGGGTTTCCCGGGGACAACGGGGTACTTGGCAGCTATAGGTGAGGCAGAGGAAGAAGATCTCCAGCACCTCAAATCCAGGGCTGGCTTTATTATTAGACAAAGGGGGACTGTTGCCTCAGGTGGAAGATGCTTCAGAAGCAGAAATTCCTTCTGAGCCCCACAGCTGTTCCTCACTGTGCGTGTCTCCTAAAGTAGCCTGCTGCCCTCAAGTATAGTGGAAGATGTTCCCCTGTCACCAAGCAGTCTGCTCAGTTTCTGTACCCAGAATGGAGAGGGCACCCTCTTGTCCTTGAGCTGCAACATCTCTGAACTGGCCTTCCTCTTCCCAAGGGGGGAAATGGAGGTTAACTAAACCGAATAAAATTCTTTTTGCTTCAGTTAACATTGTTTCCTTTAATTCTCTCAGGTACTGTCATCATTTAATTCTGAGATCTAGGCACAAATCAGAACTAGAACCAATTATTCTTCACTCTAGTTTTGAACAAAACGCACACTGAAGGTCAATTGGAGAATCAAAAGAACAGATGGGATTTAAGGAAGGTTACCTGAACAAATCAGTGACCGCTTAGCCTCATGAATTGTGCCTCCCCCCTCCCTTTCTTCTTACAACAGGAATGACATTATTTCGTGGCTTACTTTGCAAAGTTTTCTTTGAAAATTGGAATTATAAAATGTCAGAGCAGCAAACCATTTTTTTTAAAAAAAAGTAAGTCCCTGTTTGCATACATCAAATACAAATATAAGAGAGAACAATTTGAAAACTGAAAGCGCTGCGGACTGTCAGTGACCTAAGGAATCAATGAAGACCCTAAATTCAATTGAAATCTAAATAGCTCTCAAGTGAAAATATCACTAAGCTCGACATGCACACAAATGACCATTCCCGAATATATATCTGCAATTTTATTCTTCTAATACGTGGCTCTTCTGTAGCAAAGTGACAGTGTGATTGAAAGGGATTTTCTTTGCTGAACTGAAGGATGTATTTGCCCATATTCTTTTATGATGGAATAAAGATTGGATTTTTCACTTCTCGTCCATGCTAACAGAAAAGTCATTCATATGCTACAGGTCCTCCCTGAAATAGTTTCTCATGCAAACAGTTAAGGAATCACTGGACTTACCTGTTTCCAGTGTCTAGTCCTTGATGTACCCTACAAATATTTGTACAATCAGTTTCACACATGACCCCAGCCCAGGCACCCCCTAATGTTTCAAAAAATGATATCATGGTGAGGAGGAGAAAGTACAGAGTGGCAATCTGGCTCCCTCAGCTGCCAGTGGGGGTGAATCAATGGCAGAAGGGAAGAAGAGGGAAGAGGTAGGCAGGAAAAAAAGGCTGGAAGCCAACTGGAAGAGATATGCAGCCCCTGCCAGCATCCGTCTCTGAAAGCAGGGGGGAGGTGATTGGCTCCAGCAGTGGCACCAAGGAAGGAGGCAGATGCGGGCAGAAGCTGCAGATCCATCCCAGCCTTTTTCTTCTGACTGCACTTGTCTATGTTTCATGGATCTGCCTTTGCTTGAGCTCCACTGGTCACCTTTTGCTCATATCTGGTGAGAGACATCGCATACTCTAGGACTGGAAAATGAAGAAATCTTAATTTGTTTTGATCAATTTTGGCTTCCTCATCTGGTTAAAGATACAGATAATGAAAATTGACTGTACCTAGGTATACACCGACAGAAGAAAAAATGGTATTTTCTCTCCCTTTCTAAATTTAAATTCGTATTTTTTAAGTTTAGTTGCTCATTTAAAATATTAAGTTAAATTTAGGGTTTTTTTTAGTTTGATGAATAGAAATAATGTCCTTTATGATTGAATACGAGTATGTATTCAATAAATGATCACCTTTAAACAAAAAAAGCCTGGGGTGCATACCCTAATGAAATGTGTTTTGAGAGTTTGGGTGGTGTCTTATGCTTGTATCGGGGATTACATTTCAGCCCCTCTCAAGTATGAATCAAATGGGAATGCTTTATGAATTCCACCTAGATTCTTCTTATTTTTTCCCCCTTCTAAAATTGACTGTCACAGTAATGGCTTCTTTACTGCCAAAGCTGTGTACTAGCAAAACTACTGGCCAGTTTTTGAAATGCTGGCAAGGCTGATTTCTACCTTGTAGACACAGAGTTTTGACATTGATAGTAACTATAACCATCACCCACCAGTGGGAAAAAAGATGCCATTGGAGGGTAGTTTTTAGAGTATCATAAAAAGTCACTAAACCAGATGGCAAATGCACTAGTGGTTACATTTTTAATGTGTATTGCAGATGGTTTGAAATCATTTTACCTTGTTTGATAGGAGGAACGATCCCATTTGTACGATGACCCTTTTCATTTTACAGCTAGAAAGTGCTCGGGCTCATATTCATCAACTAGAGGAGCTACTATCTTGGCTTCCTCTCAAAAGCTGAGATATTTCTATGTCTATGGCATAGGGATTTAAAGTGTCAAATGTCTGCATGCCTACATTCCATTTAAAACATTGCTACAATTATTTGTTTAATCTGCTAAAATGCATCATTTCGTGTGCACAACTAGGATAACTGTAACATATATCTTCTTGCGAAGTCAAATATTAACTTTTCTTGGTATCTCTTGCTAAACAAGGTCAGCCTTCCAGAGATTGCCAACTTTTTTTTTTTGGATGTGCCTTTATGTCATTATCAGTGTCTTGACATGCATAAAAATTATGGAGAGCTTTCTTCGCTTGCTTTATCTCAATGTCAGATAAAGATTCAGCTAAATTTCTGAAGGTTAAGCTACTGTTCGCAGCCCAGGATGAAGGCCAATAAAAAGTGCCTGGAAACCTATACCTATCTGCCACAGTTCATTTTTTGCCTGCATTGATATAGACCAGGCATTCCCAAACTGCAGCCCTCCAGATGTTTTGGCCTACAACTCCCATGATTCCTAGCTAACAGGACCAGTGGTCAGGGAAGATGGGAATTGTAGTCCAAAACATCTGGAGGGGCAAAGTTTGAGGATGCCTGATATAGACTTTCAAATAGTCAGCAATGTGATGCTCTCAAGATATTGTTGAATTTCATTTTCCAGCAGCCCAACCAGCATGGCCAATAGTCAAAGATTATGAGAGTTGTAGTTCAGCAGCATCTGGAAAATATCATACCAGCTACCCCTGGTCCAGAAAACAGATACAGATAATCAAAGTTAAACCCATGTCCAAGGTAAATCTCTGATTCCAGAATCCTAAGGTTCAGTTATTTTGCATTACGCAAACAGAAGTGGAATCTTTTTCTAGGAAGCATTGCAACGTTGCTTATTTGTAAAGCCTGCAAGGAGTTCTTATTCCTAATTCAAGAAAGAACACTGATGTATACTAAGGAGTTCAAAATATGCACAATCTACTCCCCTTTATAGCTGCATCATGTGTTGCAGGAGAAGCCATTGAATTTTATGAGCAGAACATCCTCTGTTAACTTTCCATATGCCAGAAACTCGAGGAAAGCAAGGAATGTTTTTCTTTGTTTCTGGAGGGCCAGGGAAATTTGTTGTTGACATTTTTACTGTTAATTTTCTGTCGGGCCATAAAGTTTAATGGTTGATTTATAGGAGATGGTGTTCTCATTAAGAGGGGGAGGAAATGATCACATGGGAAGAAAGTAGATGGAAAGAGAAGCACAGCGAGGAAAGAGGGGACAAGAGAGACTCTCCTACCCGGTAGTATGTAGCTAATTCGGTTTCATTTCCCCACCTAAAAAAAATTAGTCTGGAGCTATTGTTTTAGCTGTTTTTAAAAAAGAGCTTATTTAAACTCCCAAGACTTTAAAAGGTCATTGCTTGTTGAAAATGAAAAGAATCTATTAGCCTACAGTATGTTTTCTCCTAGAGCAATATTTGACTTCTGGAAACAGACTAGGTTGCCATGTCTTTTGAGCACAAAACCTGCCAACTCCTTACTTACTGTAACCTTTGTAATCCTTCCCTCTTGAACAAAAGTCCTTTGAACTGTGCTATTCTTCTTTCGCAGGGTCTAAACAAGGTTGAGCATTAGCATCATAGATGGCAAAGGGCATGTGTACATATGGATGAGAACTTTAAAATTCTAAAATTCCTTCAGTAGCACCTTAAAGACCAACTAAGTTTTTATTTTGGTATGAGCTTTCGTGTGCATGCACACTTCATCAGATACCAACACGGCTACTTACCTGTATTTAAAATTCTAGTATTTTAACAACCATAGTAATTCTAATGCTGGACTAAGAAAGTGGCCTAAGTGCTTCTCCGCCTTTGTGAGATGCCTCACATACCTTCATAGAAGCCTCAGTGTGGTCTCAAATAGAAGCCATGGGATGGGGAAACAAATCAGAGGGTTTGCTAGAGGAAAGGGAAAGTTTTAACCCCTCCCATGCCCTGTTTGTAATGGGCCTCCTCAAGCTGCTATTTGCAGTGTGTATGTGTATATTTCCCCCTCTAACAGGGCACACAATAACTTTAGCAGGGGGAGGATTTTTAATCAGAAAAGCCACTCCTCCTACAACATGGTCTTGATTTATATTTGACCCTTTTGCTTCTGCTATTTTCAAAACTTAAAAAATATTTGAGTGCTATTCACACATTTCCTTTGTCTCATCTACTTTGTTAAATGAGCATAAAAGATCTCTGTGTTAATGTTCTAGCTTAGTTCGGAATACTTCAGTGAAACTGTCCTTAGTATCTAACAGCCATTCCAACTATGTTTTTTCATTTTTTTTATCATATTCTAGTTTTCTTTCTCTGTGCTTTCCCTTAAACTAGTGCATTTCTTCTGTCCAGCCCTCTAGTCTTTCAGACAACTTCTCCTTCCTCACCTGGATCTGCTTAAAAGCAGTTATGTTCAGGTATTCTCAAGGTTGCTTTGGACATTGTTGATATGGCACATTTATCATGGGTCAACTGTCTAGTTTACAAGGGCAAGCAATCAAACTGTGCTTTTAGCCAATGCCCTCTTCCTACTACTGTCAAGTTGCTCTTAGGTCACAGAATGCTTGCAGTGATTTGGAGAGTTTGCTGTCTTCTGTCCACCTGTGCTATATGGAAAACATACACGTCTTATTTCAGAACTTATGGTGAAAATGAATAAACATAAACAGTCTGTATCCAGTACTGTGCAGGAGAAAAGACAAATCTACTATTTGTGTCTAATTAATGACACAACTCCCTTACAGTGTTGCTGTCAAGCAGTGGTGTAGTGTGGGGGGACATGGGGCTGCCAGGTCTACCAGGGGGGCACAACACTTGCCCTGCTCCGGGTTCCAGCAACCAACGCTAAGCCACTGTTGTCAAGCTAATCTATGTGAAATATGCACAGCACTCTGAAGCGCTATATATACATGTTAAAAAATGCTGTTCCCAACCTTAGGACTCAGCTATACAGCTGGAAATAAAATGTTTTAAATGTGTTGCAAAGTGCAATATACAAATGTGACACTAGATGGCAACAGTGAGCTATGACAGATTCAATGTATTTTTCAAAACTTCTTAAAAGCATTTTTACTACACTTTTGGTATGTGTGTAGATTCCACCTTTATTTGGGTGTGAATTTACTTGCAACATTTGGAAAAGGCAGACTCTCTGAAGGCAGAGGTGAGAGATTTCCCACCTGGCCTTTTGCGACCATTAGGCTTGGGGGAGCAGGTCTCCTACAGAAGGAGGCCTTCCTCTTTGTCTCATTCTAGCATTCCACCCTCTGTATAGATTGTACCAGACTGCAAGTATGTGGTTTTATTTGCACAATATCTTCCTTGTTATGTTACTAAATACAGCTGGATAGTTTAGTTGGTTAGAGCATGGTGCTGAAAAAGCCAAGGTTGCAGGTTCAACTCCAGCTACATATTCCTGCATTGCAGGGGGTTGGACTAGCAGATCCTGAGGGACCCTTCCAACTCTTATGACTCTACGACTTTTTAACAAATGCTTAATTTGTCAAGTATTCATTCCGGGTGTGAAGGAACAGAACAGAATAGAATAGAATAGAATAGAATAGAACCATGAGGATCATCTAGTCCAACCCCCTGAAATGCAGGAATCTTTTTCCAAACATGGGCTCGACCCCATGATTCTGAGATTATGAGCCTCATGCTCTACCGACTGAGCTATTCCAGAGCAGCAGAGGTGAGGAAGACCTTTTGAGCACAGCAGGCAGGAACCACAGCTCTCCTACCCCCTGTAAGCCAATACCACTTTATCATGTGGGCAACGTTTCCCACCTGCCAATCATCTGGTGTCATTATGATATTAGGTGGCAACTTCAAAGGGGATTTAAAGAGTTAATGGGTTTTTAAAAAAGGACTGCTTAAAGTTCTTCAGTCCTTAGACTGCTCAGTACATGTTCTTTCCCCTGACTAAGGACAATGTTTTCTAGGTCTCTGTGTGTACAAGAACAAAGAAATGGCAGCTTTAGTCAGAACATGGCTGAAAGGGAAGAGTTGGCTTTGAGCTCTGGAAAAGACCAGTTGAGTCCAGCTTTGGAGGGCGGGCAGGAAGGGAGCGTAGGCCTATGATTTATAAATAAACTGAGCCATTACAGAAACTCTTTAAGCCTCCAATTATCTCGCCTTCCAAAGAGAACCAAAATCAAGTAAGTGCCGTACCTGGAACCTCTTACCGTTTGAGAAAGTACATTAGTGGCAATAGGATTGTATTGGGGTAGTGGTCAATGAATATGTCTCACCGCCAATGCAAATTATCCTCCCACTATTCTAATCTATTATTATACAGCTAACTGAATATGTGGAATGCTGCCATACCTTGTACTATTGCAACAGTCAGCGAGACAAAAGGTATTTGTTGTCTCCATCTTCACCTTTCTGCTTGACTAATAGGTCTCCAAATTGAAGGGATACACTGAATGCCACAACCATTTTGTGAATCTGAATGGGTACAATTGTTCGGTATGCTTTGCAGAAGCACATGCTTCATCTTTGCCTTCATCTGTGTCCTCCTTTTTAATGCGACTCATTGTGATCTTAATTCTGCCTCAGGTGCAGACGGTTTTCCCCTCCACCTTTTAATATAATGTTCTTATTCCTAGCACACAAAAAAGGCTGCTGGCTAAGCACTCCATCCTCATTGGCATAAGATCGTCATTTCTTAAAAGGAAAGAGGAGAGCAGCTGGGGACTTGGCTCTAAAGCATGCATCTTAACAAAAAAAGCATTTGCCTTTACAGAAAAAGTGCAGCTACTGGATAAGAAAAAGGGCAAATCATTAGGCCTAGTGTTGGATCACTGAAAGCTTCTTTCTAGGAAGTCAGACCATAGGCCACCATAGGCCACCAAGTTCAGTACTGTCTGACTGGCAAGGGCTGTCCATTGGGTTTCAGACAGGAATCTTTCCCAATACTAATATGAAAGAGTATGGACTGAACGTGGCACCTTCTGTGTTCTACTGAGCTCTTGAACAAGACCAAGCCATCTTTAAATCAGCCCAGTCCTGATGCCTTACTATGGAGAACTTATCTCTTCCTGAGGGGGAGGAGATGGGCAGGCTTACATTTATAAAATGTTGTGTGCCCACCTTCTTTCATTTAAAGACCCTTCTGCTCATCCTGTGGAGTGGAACCCTGGATTTCTGACACAAAGTCTTGCCCCAATGGCAACAGTATTACTCCATCTACTTCACTCTTGTCTACACTTACTGGCAGGAATTCAGACTAGTGTCTATACCAGCCCTACCTAGCAGATGCCAAGGATTGAAACTGCGACCTTCTACATATGCAAACATTTACTATGCCACCCCTGACCTTTTAGTCTTTTCCCAAAAGGTAGTGTCAGGAACCGTGCTGAGGAGGGCTGCACTGTGGAGGAATGGTGTGCGCCACCTCCTCCCCCTGAGCCTGAATCTTCCCAGGAGCAGGAGGACAGCATAGATTTGGAACAGTTGTTTGCAAAGGGGCATAGTTCAGAAGGCAGAAGCTGGGAAATACTGAACGTGGAACAGCTAGAAGAAGAAGAAACACTGGGAGAGAGAGGGTTAACAGATTCACAGTTGTTGGACAGCATTCCTCCACCGCCTTCCCCAAGGTCGAGAAGAGGTCAGAAAGTCTCGGAACAGAAAGCACAGAGAGAATACAAAATCAGATTACAAGACGTGGAATGACGTGGATTAATAGGGATGGAGGGGGGGAGTGAGCCTTAATTTGGAGCACCGCCATTCTAGGGAGACGTGTTCTTTTGTCTCTCACTGTGATTATTAAATTATCTAACTGGTAAGACGTTCCTTTTGTTTGATCTTCTTATTTACTGCCACGGAGGAGGAAGCCGATTCCCCAAAGCCTGACAGGTAGATATGACAGCACCCAATGGAGACTTATCTGCTGCCCTTCTGTTCCTGTTATGCTTTGATTACCTCCCAGCATTTATTTATTTATTGCAATGAAGGTCATATATCCTCCCATTTCAGATTCCCCCTTAGTATCCAGGAGAAAGAGAGGAGGAAACCTCCCCCCCTGACAGGTCAAGGTGGCAGCTCCTGCTTCCATTCTCTACTTTCCAGTGTGACCCATTCAGGCTCTGAAGTGAATTCTGCACGGGCTGGCTTTGACGTCTCAGCTCAGTTCGTGTGCATCTTGTGCTTCCAATGGCTCAGACTGGTGTCACAGAATGATAACAACCCAGCACAAAAGAAAAGAAACAAGAACAAATGCACTATAGTGAGATTTCCTTATCTTGTTCCCTCCACACACCCTGATGTGTATATTTTTGTTGTTTGGGAGAAATAAAAGCAAATCTAAATGCTTCTGCAATGTTCACTTCAAAGTAAACGGTTGCTTTGGCTATATATTTTCAGTTGGTATAATTAGGTCTCTCTGACCTATTTTTACTGTCATGATACTTTTGATTGATGCACAAGTCTCTCTTTCTCCCCATCCCACAAAGTACTTAGGAATTTGTTTGCAGCTCACACAGTCGCCTGGGCAGGATGTCTCTATATTTAAAATGACGTAAAGTGCTTGCTTCTTGCCTCTGCATGTTAAAGTGCATACTAGTTGCCTCCGAGTGAAAAATGCTGTCACTGTGAGAGACATCAGAAGAAGGGAAGATGTATTCTCTCACAGGAGAACTGAAGCATGCAAAGGACATGATCTCAAGGTAGCGAGTGTTTCCTAATAGCTGCTTTGATATATTGAATAGAGAGGTGACTGGAAAGAGCCATGCCGACTAATGTGGGAGAAATACTGATGCGAAAGAACTGCAGAAAGCACATTAATTGTGGAGCTTGCCAGATATCTGTGGAAAGGTTTTGTTGAAGGAAAGGTTGTGTTTAGCACAGACTATTTGTGATGCTGTTGTATTTGATAGCAGGGGCGGTCCTTGAGAAACTTGATCTTTCTGAATTCTGTGGAGCAATCACTCTTTTGAAGGTTACATTTCTGAAGTAAAGTTTTGTTTTGAAGAAGAAGGCTGACCCATATGTTTTGATTAGTGAGATGCACAAGACAAAGACATCAGGGTACCCAAACCCTGTTTTGTTTTGTTTTTTGAAGAGCCTTATGTCCACCTTACAGCACAACCTTTGTTGAGAAGACTGTAGTATGAACAGTCCTAAAGCAAAACAAAAACAAACAAACAAACAAGCTCAGCCTTGATGAACAATTAAAATGAGCTGTGTGTTTAAATAATAACCTGAAAAGGTTGCTTTTCATGTAGTCCACATGTCAAATGAATGAAACAGAGAGATTTTCTCAAAATATTTTTGGTCTGTAAGTTGTATCCAACTACGGTAAGTTGTATTCAAAGTAGACCCACTGAAATAAATTGACTTAAGCCACTCATGTTTGTTGATCTCTGAGAGTGTCTTAACAAAATACCACCCAATATCACTTTGGCATGGGTTCATCCATAATATTATTCTGTCCCATTTCATATTAGCAGTGCTAGTAGGAACCTGAACAAAAAATCACATTAAAATAGATTGTTAAAAATAGATTTTTAAAAAATAAATAAATAAGAACTGTACTAACTGCCAGGACAGTGATTAATTTCTATAAATGTGTTGTATGTTTGTCTGTTGACTTATCTATGTACAATGAGATATTTTCATATACCAGTATATGTGTTGTGTGTGTAATTCTTTCTTTTTCCATTTGAATATTTATTTCCTTTCTTTTTCATGCACATATTTCCTAAGATTTTTTTTTATCATCCTGCTACTTTTTAAACATTTAAGGCAAAATAAAAATCAAAATCAAATGTTTGCATATGCTGGAATCCAAGTTCATATTGACACATTGGGGGCATTTTATTTCCAAACAAAGCTTTTCTTCTTCAACAGAACTGTTGACATGCTGTTATCCATATTTTGCACATATATGTATATGATGAAAGGAAACAGGATTCTTTCTGTGAATATTTGTGCATATTTTGGTAAGAGAATTTCTCATTTCAGTCATCCCGAGGAACAATAACCAATGCTTCTTCATTAGGAGGATATATTTAGAAAGACTTATCATGTAGGCTTTGTTTCCTCTGAAACACTGTCAACAGATACGACTTGAGAGTTATTTTGGAAAAGTTGCTCATGTCATAATTTCAAAACCACTAGCTTCATTGTAGCATACTTGAATAAGATCTTCCAGCTTCATCAGTTGTTGTTGTTGTTTTGTTTGTTTTTGTTTAAAAAAACATTTCTATTGAACTTTTCTCAAACAAATAAGAAATATATACTAAGAAACGCAGTTTCATCTTTAATCTGTCATGATCTGGTAAGTCCCATTATGCAGTCCACCAGTGACCCACAGGGTCTAGCCGACTTCATCAGACAACTTTCTCAATGGCCACACACACATTGTGGAAAACTTGTTCCCTCAGCTCAGCTGCAATATGTGAATGGTCAGATGTTCCACTCAGCAACCTGACCTTAGTATTCTGCAGCAGCTGCAGCTTCCAGAACAACCTCAAGGGAAGCCCACCTAGAGGATATTGCAGTGGCCCAATGGTGAGTACCAGTGTATGAAAAGGTATAGTTGACGTAGCAACTGAGGATAATAATTGGTGCTCCTTGTCATTGAGGTTACGTGGGCCTGCAGTATATATGTACCGTGTTTCTTCCTCAAAAAACAAAAAACAGAAAAACAAAAAACAACACTATGGCTTATTTTCAGGGGATGTCTTATTTTTTTCCTCCTCCTGCCGCGGCCGGCATTGCTGCTGCGCCTATCACTGTGTCTTATTTTCGGGGTATGGTTTATATTCCTTGAATGCTAAAAAATCCTGCTACGGATTATTTTATGGCTATGTCTTATTTTTGGAGAAACAGGGTACGTGTTCCTTCAGATTGGGTGTAACCCCACCCAGAACTGCTAAATTCCTCAAATCCTGGGAACTGCTCACTCACAAATTCTCCCTCTTGCCAGAATTCAGTCTTAGCTTTGGGGGCCTCATTGAGCCCACAACTGCCCTCAGCCACCAGTTAATAAAATTTACAGCCTCTCCTGATTCAGATGTAACAGACACACAGAGCTAGTTGTCATTCAAATCTCCGTATTCCAAATCTCCGTATTCCAAATCTCCTAGTGGCCACTCCCAGCAGGTGCACATAGATATTAAGCAACAGTAGGAACAACTAGTTCTTTACAACATCCCACAATACAACTCCTAGAGTGCAGATAGCATAATCCCATAAACAGGAGTGGAAGCACGGAAGCACAGTGCCACCAATTCCCCATTCACAGAGATAAGCCACAAGGATACAGTATATCAAACAATAGCATCAGGGATGCATTCCCTAGCCCTCCTGAATGATGTCATACACAAGAGTTTCCAATGCCAGCCCCCCTATCTCCAACCCACGTCTGAACTCAGACTGAAATGGGTCAAGATAATTAGATGTATACCTCCAGTATCATTAGTGTCCCTCCAGTGAAAAGAGACATTTTGATCTGGCAAATCCTTTGTCAGAGGAATAGGGACTGAAATGAAATTTGGCAACTTAACCTCCCCGTTGTAACCCCCTCACCTTCAGAAGAAGCCACTTCAGAACAGTATGGGTGTTGGCACTGGAGATTTTTTTTTGGGGGGGGGGAGGGAAATTGCCTCAGAAGCTCTGCAGAGGGAAACACCAATTTGACACAAAGCACTCGATTTTACTTCTTTTGGGGCTGTTCCTGAAGCTGGATTTAAACTGAAACTGAATTTAAATTTAAACTGAAATCCTTAGGTTAAAGCTGGTTTGATTGGGTTATCAATTTTAAAGGCACAAAAAGTGTATTCCAGGATACTATCAAGCTAGATAACTCAAGGTATAGCAAAATTCATTATAAACTGTAGTATAAACTGTAGCAAAAAATTTTTTGTTGTCATGCTATGAGGTCATTCAAAAATAATGGCAGTCTTTAACATAATTTTAATGCAATGCAATGCATTTGTCAGTCAACAAGTGTGTACACCAATAAATAAAGGTTTATTTTTAGCCTGAAATGTCTGCAATATTTCTGCCATGTTCTTTTAAAATTATGTAATGGGTCAGGCTACTATTTTTACTTAAATAAATGGGACATCAGGAATAATGACACAATTAGTTGTCATGAGGTGAGATCGGCGTTACTCAATGTTAGTGAAATCCCGTCCTAGAATATTGAACTTACTGATGATCTTTTACATTGGATCATTTCGTCAGACGTTTTTAAAAAATCCTGCCAGCATGATTTTGGAAACCAAAGTGGGTACTAATGACAGTTTCCAGACAAAGTGAATTTTTTGGGGACCGTCTAAGGGAGGTGTTGCCAAAATATTTCTCACTATTGACAATGAAAACAATTTAGGTCATGTCATTCATCTTCAATGGCAAGGTTACAAGATTTTTCTAACTTACTTCATACATCAAATTAAAGTGGCCATGTGAAAAACAGTACCGGATAAAAGGAAATACTCTTGAAAAAGCAGGCTGAAAAGGAGAGCTGAAGTGACTTTTTAAAAAGAAGAAGGAGCAGCTCTGGAGAGTTTGGGAAGAATGGCTGTCTTTGCTGAGTGCTTGCGATCAATACTTTCCATAATAGTGGTAGGGAAAAGAAAATCCTTGTCTCTCAGTCAATGAGCCATATAGAACAACAAGTCTTTATATACATATGGATTGTTATCAGTAGATATGCTTTTGTCATTGTCCTTAATAAAATTCCTACCAAAGTTTTGAAGTTTTGCATTTTTATGACCTTATGACGCAGGTGGCGCTGTGATCTAAACTACAGAACGGCTTGCCAATCAGAAGGTTGTCGGTTTAAATCCCTGCAATGGGGTGAGCTCCCGCTGTTCGGTCCCAGCTCCTGCCCACCTAGCAGTTCGAAAGCACATCAAAGTGCAAGTAGATAAATAGGTAAACAGCAGAAAGGTAAACAGCATTTCTGTGTGTAAACAGCAGAAAGGTAAACAGCATTTCTGTGTGCTGTTCTGGTTCACCAGAAGCGGCTTAGTCATGCTGGCCACATAACCCGGAAGCTGTACGCTGGCTCCCTCGGCCAGTAAAGCGAGATGAGCGCCACAACCCCAGAGTCGTCCACGACTGGGCCTAACGGTCAGGGGTCCCTTTACCCTTTACCTTTACCATCCACAGGGGAGGCAAAGGGGAAATTCTTCTCCCCAAACAAGCCATAAACCCCAGATTCCCAGTTTTAGATCCCTGCTCATTCATTTATGAGATACTAGGCTGCTCTTCCTTTCACTTGATAGATATTAATTGGCGATTGTGGGGAGGGACTCAATTCAGTTCACATTAAAAAGTGAACTCTCCGAATTCACATTTTCTGTTTACAATATGTCAACCAGAACACAGCTATCCTTAAAACATTCAGACATCTGAATTTTGCAATGCAGTACTCTAGAGCCAAGTATTGTGTACAAAAATGCATAGACAATGGCAAAGCATCCATATAAATCTATTAGTAAAACATAAGAACATTTTCCAATTAGAGCAATACAAATTAGTAGGTGGATCAATACTTTCATTTCTTTCTTTGTTAATTCCTGTCTGCTGAGAATCTCCAGCTGCTTTGAAGTTTTTCCTTAACTTCATCATCATATCCACCACTATAAAATAAGGTGGTCAAGCATCTCTGCTTCCTTCATAAATGAACACCAATATGTTTGTTGGGCATGATCATTTTTAATATCACAAATCATGGGAAATCATACTTATAATTTCTCCATGGCCGTTCATTCATTTTTTCCAGTTGTTGGTTTTGTAAAAAAAAAAAAGGGTAACAGTAATGTTTTAAAAATATGGTATTTGCAAGGAGAAGTGAAGGAAATACATAAATACAAAAAAATTAAAGGAAATGAGAAGAACCATAATGGAGAAATCAAATGATGTTTAAAATATAGTCGGGTAGAAATGTTTGAGTAATAGGTTATTAGAATTATGAGGCAAGAAATGAGAAAGTGATATAATTTAGGTCCCTTTTTTCCATATTTGCTGATGGAGCACACAAAAATAAAGATACAAACTAGGTTTTCTATTTCCAAACCAGGAAATAACATTTTCTGTCTGCCTCTGCTATTCAGTTTCCTCTTATATCCTCATATATAGTGCAACGCAGTACAGTCACTTCACATTTAAGGCAAACACTTTCCAAACTACTACTATGTAAAACCAAAACATCTGCACATTTTGCAATGCGGTTTTCCAACCAAGTAATTTGTACAAAATGCCTATACTAGGTAAAATATGCATGTAAGTGTGCGTGTTACTGAAATAACATAGAAAATTCAGCCCATGATTCTGAATCTTATCATATTTAATCTTACCATATCATATTTCAGAACTCATCATAGGCCCTTTAAGATATTCTAAACTTTTTTAAAATAAAATTAAATTAAATTAAAGCTACCGGTACAATCTATGCACAAAAGGGGTTTGGCCAAACTGCGGGAGGCAGTGCAAGACAGGAGTGCCTGGCGTGCTATGGTCCATGGGGTCACGAAGAGTCGGACACGACTAAACGACTAAACAACAACATGCACAAAAGTAATACAAATCTGCCTTAATTTTTGTGTGTGTGATCACTGTCACAGTGTTTGTAGGTATGAATCTGAAGGGGAGGAGCCACACCTTCATTCTTTTATTCTCAGCCCCTCAAAATACAGTGGGGATATCTACTACAAGTCAGTGTAGAAAACATGGAGCTCAATAGACCAATCATCTCTCAGTATCAGGCAACTTCCTACAGTACCCCAAAAATCTCTTTGTGCTGGGGGAAAGAGCCATTCTTAGCCCTCCATGTTTGATGCTCTCTCACGCACACTTCTTTCTCACCTCTCTTCATCCCCACCCCTCTCTTTTTAGCCAGCTACATAATCTATTTTCAAGAGATTATTAGAAGCTGGAGTAAAAGTGTACTAGGAGGGCCACTTGAAGACGACTCAGTAGATTTTGGAGCATGGCCTGCTCCTTGCAGGCCGAGCAAAAATGACAAGGAACAATCTGGGCTCTGGCAAATGGGTTTATCATGGCCATCTGTGCTACTTTACAGAGGAGGCCTGTCTGGTTAACATTCATTCTAAATACAGGTAGGTAGCCATGTTGGTCTGGCAGTCAAACACCCATTCTCACCACCCTCCTGAGAATACCCCTCCCCACCCTCCCACTATATATAAGGGTTTGGAGACTTCTGTTTCAGTGTATCTGAATAAGTATGCATGCACACAAAAGCTCATACCAATGACAAACTTAGTTGGTCTCTTAAGGTGCTACTGGAAGAATTTTTTATTATTATTTTGATTCATTTTAAAGATAAACAACATTAAGTAAGAGGAGCAGGAGCTCTGAATTTGCCCATCAGCAGTTGGCGTTCAGACAGCAAACTGAGCAGGCATACAGATCACCTGGTTAAAAGCTTCCCCAGAATGTATTTCTATTAAAATGTCAGGAATTTTTCTAAATTTATATGGATGCATCTGCATCTGCATGGGCTGATTTTATGCATATATGTGACCTCTCTTCTTTTCTTTTTCGGCGATGTGTAAATGGCCAACCTTGCTGGAGCAAAATGGACAACAGTTGCCCCACACAGTGGTAATGTTCCTGGTTCATTTCTGCTTAATATTGCAGACCGGGGTGCCACCAAGAGCAAGCTTCATCTCTCCAGACTTTATAATTGCCTATTGCAGCTAAGCCTGAGGACAGAATTTTGGATTGATAGCCTTAAAAGAAAACTATCAGATATTGCAGGCTACTAATTAAAAAGTACTGAGTTTTAAATGGTAAGAAATATAATCACTGCTTGTATCCATGTCTGATGGATGGCTTTCATCTTAGTCTCAGAGATGTTGTGACAAGTCTTCCTCCCCGAACAGTAATGTAAGCTACAGATCTTGATCAGAAAGTATTTCTGGCCAATAGTAATCAAACAACCATGATTTATGAAAACACTGCTTAAGATCCTTCCTTCCTAGACCTGAATATTTTAGCATTCATATAAATCTTTCAGATTTACAGATGATAATCTAATAAGAAATCATAAATCTATTGTGGAAAGGTTAGCATGGATATGGTAAACACCTATTAATCCTTATGGGTTGTTATTAAGATAGTTCCCCACATTTTATAATGTACAGTGCAGCCTTAAGTTTATTATACCAATAAATAACTGAGATTAATAGACTACCATTAATCGAGGAAGAATCTTTAAAACTTTTGTACATTTTTTCCCCCCAGGTACAATCCATATAGATGGTATATTAGTGATATATTGACCAGAATGGGAAATAGGCACAGAAAAAAATCCATTCTAGTCAATATTGCATTTTTATTTTTATGTTATTTTTTCACAAAAGTACCTTAAATTGGATAGTATAAGGTCGGACTCATAAACTCAGATCCCATCCCTGTAATGGAAAGGAGAGATAAATGATAATGCAATAGCACGATTACCATAATAGTAATAGTGCAATAGCTTATTACCATAAAATACCATATTTACTCAAGTCCAATGTGCCACCAAATCTAATGCGCACCTTAATTTTCAGAACCTTGAAACCAAAAAAGTATTTGCTGGTGAATGTGAATGTGCCATTGAATCTAATGTGCACCTTAAATTTCACAATGTCATTTGGCCAAAAAAAGGTGAGCATTAGATTTGAGTAAATACGGTAATGGTAATAACAAATAAGGAATGTGTTCATAAATGAGCTGAAACCAGGTGGCTAAGTTCGCGGATGAGACACAAATTATTTACAGTGGTGAAAGCTTAAGCCAGGGGTCGGCAACCTGTGGCCCATGGGCCACAAATGGCCCACGGGGGTCATTTAAATGGCCCATGAACCACCCGCTTAGCGAGTCCCCGTGCACTGCACTACACCAGTGCAGCACGGAGTGGGGACTCGCCTCTGCAGCACCAAAAATCGTGTCTGCGCAGACGCCGGAAATCGTTTCTGCGCAGACGTCATCCAGCCCTTGGAGCAATCTCCACGGGAGTGAACTGGCCCAGGGGAGGTAAACTTTGCCGACCCCTGGCTTAAGAAAACTGCAAAGATTTCAAAGAGCAGCTCTCTCTAAAACTGGGTGAAAGTCAAATGCTGTTCAGTGCAAGTAAATGTAAAATAAATGCAATGGCACACATGGTTTTCAAAGATTATTAGAGAAATTCATGATGGCTAAATAGACCTTCAATATTCACTGGCAGGATGCCACTGAATATCCATTGGGGGGAGCAACATGAGACAATGATTGCTCAGATAGAAATATCTTTATACAAAATAAAGCCATTGGTCCATCTAGCTCTGCATTGTTTATACTGTACTTACACCGGGTGGTTCTCTAAGCTTTCAGACTGGGGACATTTCCAGTCCCATCTAAAGATGCCAGGGATTAAATTTGAGATGCTCTACAACTGAACCATTGAACCACTTCTGCTTCATTGACTATGCAGAAGCCTTTGACTGTGTCGACCACAGCAAACTATGGCAAGTTCTTAAAGAAATGGGAGTGCCTGATCACCTCATCTGTCTCCTGAGAAATCTCTATGTAGGACAAGAAGCTTCAGTTAGTACTGGATATGGAACAACTGATTGGTTCAAAATTGGGAAAGGCTGTATATTGTCTCCCTGTTTATTTAACTTATATGCAGAATTCATCATGCGAAAGGCTGGACTGGATGAATCTCAAGCCGGAATTAAGATTGCTGGAAGAAATATCAACAACCTCAGATATGCAGATGACACAACCTTGATGGCAGAAAGCGAGGAGGAATTAAAGAACCTTTTAATGAGGGTGAAAGAGGAGAGCGCAAAATATGGTCTGAAGCTCAACATCAAAAAACCAAGATCATGGCCACTGGTCCCATCACCTCCTGGCAAATAGAAGGGGAAGAAATGGAGGCAGTGAGAGATTTTACTTTCTTGGGTTCTGTGATCACTGCAGGTGGTGACAGCAGTCACGAAATTAAAAGACACCTGCTTCTTGGGAGAAAAGCAATGACAAACCTAGACAGCATCTTAAAAAGCAGAGACATCATCTTGCCGACAAAGGTCCATATAGTTAAAGCTATGGTTTTCCCAGTAGTGGTGTATGGAAGTGAGAGCTGGACCATAAAGAAGGCTGATTGCCGAAGAATTGATGCTTTTGAATTATGGTGCTGGAGGAGACTCTTGAGAGTCCCACGGACTGCAAGAAGATCAAGCCTATCCATTCTGAAGGAAATCAGCCCTGAGTGCTCACTGGAAGGACAGATCCTGAAGCTGAGGCTCCAATACTTTGGCCACCTCATGAGAAGAGAAGACTCCCTGGAAAAGACCCTGATGTTGGGAAAGATTGAGGGCACTAGGAGAAGGGGACGACAGAGGACGAGATGGTTGGACAGTGTTCTCGAAGCTACGAACATGAGTTTGACCAAACTGCGGGAGGCAGTGGAAGACTGGCGTGCTCTGGTCCATGGGGTCACGAAGAATCGGACACGACTAAATGACTAAACAACAACAACGACAACACAACTGAACCATGGCCCTTCATGTCTTGCTTGTGTTCTTCCTAGAGGCATCTGGGCAGCCAGATGTGATGAAGAGGCTTCTAGACTTAGATGGGCCTTTGGTCTGATAGCAGCAAATCTCTTCTCATGTTAAAGCCTCACAGATATGGTCCAAAGGAGAGCAGGGCAATATTTTTGGCACCAGCTTGACTGTGGGAGTTGCCGGAAGGAGGCACACAAGGCACCATCCATCTTAGGGACTCCACTCTAGAATTGTGTAGAGTTTACTCCATAGCCTTTTCTTCTCCAGAAGATTTTCCAGCAAGGCAGTGGGTTTGGATTTTTCTTTGGGGTTTACTTCCGAAGCCTTTCTCATGAATGATCATAGCCTCAAGGCAGAGAAGGTTTAGGATCAGAGTTTTCCTTATTCTATAAAAGCTACTGCTGCTAACCTAATTCATGCAAAAATGAAGCTTCGATCCCAAATGAATTCCCCGACAGCGTTTTCTTTAACTACATTGTGCCCAATCCCAGACAGGTGTGGGAGGTGGCAGCGCTGACTTGATTGTTACTATGTTGTGTATGTTTTTATATTGTAAAGCACTCTGTGATCCTCAGATGAAGGGCGGAATAGGAATAGAATAAATAAATAAATACTTCACTGTGAGAGCCACATTGTCAGCTTATGTAAATGTCCCATAGATACATGGTTTCTTTTATTGTATTCATTTAACTGTAGTATATCCCAAGACACATAGATGCGGTTTACGACTTGAGTGAGAATTATAAGCATCAAGATTTTTGTTACTACTCTTTAAAATAAGCAGCAGCTCTGCAGTGAATTCCCTGTCTGATATTGCTTCTTGCATGTTTTTTGATATTCAAGACATGAAACATATATCGTCTCTTCAGATGAGCTAGACCATTTCCTGCCAGCAGTATTAAGACCAGCCATCTCCCGGCAAAATGCATGTAGACAAAATTCCATATTTGAACCTGCTGTTCTAAAATACAGAAAGAAACGACTGGAAAGAACATGATACAGGGCTCACTAGAACGTACCACTTCAGAATTCAGGGAAAAGATCACATATTTAAATGCTTAAAAGTCCACATATTTAGATGTGGAAAAGTCCCTGCAATCACAAACCAAGCAAGCCAGGGAGATGACTGCAGTAAAATGCATGGCTATTTTAATAGAATCATAGAATCGTATAGTTGGAAGGTACCCAAGGGTCATCTAGTCCAACCCCCTGCAATGCAGGAATCTCAGCTAAAGCATTCATGACAGGCGGCCACCCAATGTGTATCAATAATCTCCACAATTGCATATTGAGGTCCAGGAGGATTGTGTGCCACTATTTTTCTATGCACGTGCATCAGTTCTAAATCTTCAGTAAAATAATAAATTCACCAAAGTGGAACAAGAGTGAATGACACAGAAGGTTTCGAGGAACACACAGAAATGTTTCTAAAAATATTCATTCCTCCAGAGTTTAAAGCCCAGCTTCAGTTCAAGTTTGTGAACGACCAGTCATCAACAATAGCTAGGATGTTCTGTTTTAAAATCACATGGGATGAGATCCAGAATGGACTTGCATTGGTTCAGTAAGACTTTTCCTTTCTCTCTTCCCTTGCATCTTCCCCCCTCCAAAATCTGCTCTAGCGGAGGCATTCCAGAGCAGATATGGGGAGGGCGCAAAGGCAGAGAAAAAGAGGAAATCCCAACTGCATCCATTCAAAAGACATTTGACGGTGCCTATAAAAAAGTGAAATATAGACCACATTCACACTAAATATTTGAATTACTATGATACCACTTTGAGCACTCAGGCTTCACCCAAAGAATTGTGGGAGTGGTAGTTTGTTAAAGGTGCTCTCAGTTGTTAGGACACCCCTATTCCTCTCACAGGGCTGCAGTTCCCAGAGACCCCCTTAAAGAGGGATTGATTGTTGAACCACTTTGAAAATCATAGATCTAGGAGGGGAACATGGGTCTCCTAAGAACTCTCAGTACCAGGCCCATGAGGCAGGCTGAGGCAGTTGCCTCAGGTGGCCGAAGACCAAGAGGCAGCGCCTCCATGGGCACCTCACTGCCTCTGTCTACGCTGGAGAAGTTCAGGTGCTTCCAGTGAGATCTTATGGAAATTTCTGATGATGTAGTAGTGTGTTCTGTGACATCTCACAAGAGCTCTGCAAGATCTCACGAGATCTTGCTGGAACCCATCACTGCCTTGCAACCCAGGTAGGGCGTCTTGGGGGAGGGGGATTCGGCAGTGGGGCAGCACCTTCCTATTTTACCTCAGGGAGTGAAACAGGACAGGTCACCCCGGCTCAACCCTTTTAACAGACTTCAGCTCGTAGAATCCTTTGGAGGAAGCCATTGTATTTTAAACATATGTTGTCACTGTGCAAGGTTTTTTAGCTGGGGCAATTAGAACATAGCTGTCAAGTTCTCCCTTTTTTAAAGGGAAATTCCTTTATGCTGAATAGGCTTCCTCGCGAGAAAAGGGAAAACTTGACAGCTGTGAATTAGAATAAGATCCACTATTTGACTATGGATTCAAAACCCTAAATTGTATTTTATATAACTGACTTTTTATTTCTATGCTTTGTATATTGTATTGTTATTTTATTGCTATGGGCAATGGCTGACGCAAATAAAGATTCATTCATTCATTCATTCATTCACATGTTGTCAATCTGGTCTTAATTTCTTACAAAATTGATAAAAAGACAGCAAGACTATGCCCAGGCTTCTATATTCAGGGCTTTTTTCAGCTGAAACTTGCCAAGACTCAGTTCCAGCACCTCAAAGCTGGGTGCCATTGCTATTCTAAGAGAATGAGGGAGGTGTTCATTGAGAGTTCCAGCACCTCTTTTTCTAGAAAAATAGTGCTGCCTATATTTACAGAGTAAAGAGACCTGACCATTCTTGGGATTTTTAAAAGATTTTCACCACAGATAGTGATGCTGAATGTATAAAATTTGCTGTACTCTGTCCATGTAAATATATGACTGAAATGATAGAAAAATAATAATGATTGAAGAGAGGAGGGAAATTATTCAATATAAATGCAGAGATTTCAGAAACCTTTGCATTCAAGCAGAGTTATTGTGTCCTGGAGATGGTGTGCTTGCAGTTGATGCTTTTTTCTTTCCTTTTTATCCTGTAGGATTAAATAAGGTACTTTTGAATGCAGCACAAATTGTTCACCACAACGGATCTAACCCAACCAGATATCCAGGTCACCTCCTTTTGCTTCTGCTTTGGACTATTTGAAAGTGATTTAATTAAAATGAAAAATTTTGCAGATGCTGAATACAACCACGTGTATTTCAAGGCACGCAATTAAGCAAAGCCAGCTGTACAGGTAAGAATACCTAACCTCTTTCCTCTCACACTCGTCACGTATTCACTTGTTGTCAGGGACTGTGCTGAATAGGGCTGCACTGAAGAAGAATGGTGAGAGCCACCCCCCTCCTCCTGATCCCAAATCTTCCCAAGAGCAGGAGGACAGTATAGATTTGGAACAGTGGTTTGCAGAGAGGCATAGTTCAGAAGGCAGAAGCTGGGAAATACTAGAAGGGGAACAGCTAGCAGAAGAAACACTAGAAGAGAGAGACTTAACAGATTCACAGTCTCCGGACAGCATTCACCTCCCTTCCCTAAAGACATGGAGAACTCAGAAGGTGATAAAACAGAAAGCGCAGAGGGTACAAACTCAGATTACAAGACATAGGAGTGATGTAGAGTAATAGGAACGGGGGGAGCCAACCTTAATTGGGAGCACTGCCATTTCTAGGGAGACATGTTCTTTTCTCTCTCACTGTGATTATTAAATAATCTAACTGGTAAGACGTTCCTTTCATTTGATCTTCTTATTTACTGGCATGGGGGAGGAAGCCGATTCACCGAAGCCTGACACTTGTGTATGTTGGAAGGAGCAAGTCGGGGGGGGGGGGGGATTCAATCATCCAATCTGAATGATACAACAATTATGAGTCATCAGTAAAATGCATGGACTCCAATGCAGCAAGACACTCCACAGACTGAATTAGTTTTTAATGTCTTGACAGGCTTGCCTTCCACAAAGTGGAAGTGAAGGGATGCAGTGTTTAAAGCATAAAGCTTACTTCACAACAGGATAGCATGAAACTCAGGAGGTTTTGTCTCACCAGCAAGTAACTCACGCTATTGTCATTCCTTGTGTTGGAAATCCAGATTGTTCATATTTACCAACATAAAGTGTGGCAACTACTGTTTCCCCCTTTTCTTCCTTAAGTTAGCTCTTGGCACATGCTCAGCAGGGGGGCTTCCAGGGTGCTCTGATTCCGGCAGTCCAGCCTGGTCCAGGAAGAGATCAGTTTCAGGCAGCTAACACGTTTTAAGCACCTGAAACCACTGGTATCTTGCAGCACTCAGAGATTGGGGCAGTGTGCAACAGTATTATTTTCTCACTGCAGAGGTGAGTACATGGAAGAATTACGAAATCTCTCTTAGATTAATTTACTGACTTTAAGGTTCCCAGTTTGTCAATCTCTGTTTTGTTTCTTCTGATAAATTATTTAACTCGGGGCAAATCAGTGCCTAAAATGAAGGCACTAGTGGCATGCAGAGATTTTAACAGACTCACAATAAATCACCACATAATCTGCATAAATCTCTCCTAATGATCTGATAAGTAGAGATGGCAGGTGATTCATATAGATTAGAAATAAAAAGCTGGACAATGATGAAGGCTCGTAAAGCTCTAATAATTATTCAGGATTAAATTGTACAGCGTTGTTGTTTTCAGTACACAAAAACAGTGATTCCCCTTAACATGCTAATGCATATAGCGTGCACTTTATTCTGAATGCAGTAGAATTAATTCTGCCCTAAAACCTATTCTTTCTTGTTCTGCCTAAAAGTGAAGACATGAAATCCCTTAGCTAATTATGTGCTTTTTAAAGATGCAAATGTATTGTGAAAGAGGACAATAAAACCAATTTAGCAGTACAACTGTATCTCTTTGTGGCTTGGAGATGCCAAGACCTCTACTAACCTTGGAACTACAGAAAATAAATGAAAGAATACCTAAAACGGGGCACATTAAATTTAATATTTTGTAATGAGGGCATTCTGACTTTCGTGTATATTAAAATATTAAAATTACAGCATTGTGAGACCATTACCACTTGAGATGCACAGTTCCCGAACCTTTTATCTGCTGGGAATGTGTCCCCAAGAAACAAAGCTGTGAGCTGGTCAGTTCCACATTTCGATATTGGTTTTTAATGCCTCATGGAAATTAATCTGTATTTCAGTGCAAATGTTTCCTGATACATGCATTTTTGTATGCTATTTTCATTAATAAATTCATTTTATACATACTTTAATAGTCACATTTTGGTATCCATTATTTGGCTAGAGAGCTGCAGTGCAAAATCGGGAGAAATGTACATCTTGGAAGATGACTGTTTTGCAGTATGTGTATTGTTTCAGAAAGTATGAATTAGGTTGCCCTTAAATGTGAACTGAATAAAATGTCTCTCACATCCGCAGACCTTTGCCAGGGACAGTCCCAGATTTACAGAAGCCACCCCAGTTTCTGATGTGATCCTGGAATGTCCTACTTTTCCTTAGGACATTTTCATTCGAGGAATGTTGGAGGGTATGGAGTTATGCGACCCCTGAGCTAAGTAACTATAAAACCTTTAGAAGACCTCTGAAGGCAGCCCTGTATAGGGAAGTTTTCTAATGTTAAATGTTTTATTATGTTTTTTATATAAGTTGGAAGACACCCAGGGTGGCGTGCAACCCAGTCAGATGGATGGGGTATAAATAAACATAGGAAGAAGAAGAAGAAGAAGAAGAAGAAGAAGAAGAAGAAGAAGAAGAAGAAGAAGAAGAAGAAGAAGGAAGAAGAAGAAGAAGAAGAAGAAGAAGAAGAAGAAGAAGAAGAAGAAGAAGAAGAAGAAGACTAGAATGTCTCTATTTTCATCAGAGAGATGTTGGAGAAGGAGAAGGAGAGTTTGGATTTGATATCCCGCTTTATCACTACCCGAAGGAGTCTCAAAGCGGCTAACATTCTCCTTTCCCTTCCTCCCCCCCCCCAATAAACACTCTGTGAGGTGAGTAGGGCTGAGAGACTTCAGAGAAGTGTGACTAGCCCAAGGTTACCTAGCAGCTGCATGTGGAGGAGCGGAGACATGAACCCGGTTCCCCAGATTAACGAGTCTACCGCTCTTAACCACTACACCACACTGGCTCTCACACTGGAGGGTATGCTTCTCTAGTAGATTATCGTTGGTCCAGAGAATTAGGGTTCAACCCTCTGGAGAGGGTTGCAGCCCCCAAAAAGAGCAGGTTCACAGCTTGTGGGTGCTCTTGGAGCTAGCTTTTTCACTGAAAGCCCAGGTACATTGATGGTACAGGTTAAGGAGAGTAAACAATCCATATTAGGTGATATGTAGGATGCTTACTGCTCCCTCACAGATCACTCTACAATCCAGTTTAAGAGGTGGGTTGAGCAATGGGCAACATTTCTGTCTTAATGGGCTTTCATAGCTGGATTTGAATCCATTTTCTTGAGTTCACCAGTATGAGGGGGGGAAAGGGAATTATCAAGGCAACTATCTTTCTTCTGGTATAGCCTGATCATCCCAACAGGGGATAGTTAGGGAGCTCAAAAAGAAGCAGAATTTATACATATTTTTAAAAAAATGAAACGTGCTTTTGGTTTTACAAAATTAATATATCTGTATATGTGCTGTGATTTGCAGCACACTTGCCAAGTGGGGTGGGGGGTGAGATATTCTCTTTTGGAGGCAATGGGTGGTCTAAGGTACAAACTGAACAAAAAAATGTTATACCCTCTCATTTTTTAAATATGCTTATGTTCCACTTTGACATACTGTAACATATGAAACAGCTGGATATATTTAAGATGAGCAGCGTGAAGCTTTAATTAGGCTCTTTTTAGTTAATAGCTTGGTGTTTGTGATTTTATTAAAGAGCTTTTGCTCACCAGGCAGGTTTTCCTAAGCTCCTGCAGCTCTACTTGATAGTGGATGCCGATGTCACAGCAATCCCTAGGGGACCATTGGCTGCATCTCCACTCTGCACCCTCCCACAGAGATTTACAGTATTATAGCTTAGCGCTTATACTCACATTTTGTTCTCAACCTAAAACATTCAGCTATACGTTACTCTGCATTATGGTTTATCAGTTGATAGCCAGCTGTGTTATTCTTCTGTTAAAAAAGCCAACACTTTAATGTTATTTAAAAGTCACTGAATTAAGGAAGGGACAGATCGTAATGAAGGTAAGCTTCAAATAAACTTTCCCCCTACACTTAATTATTGTTAAGATGGTGATCATTTCCTAGTGCTTTTCCTAGTTCACAGTTATCAAGTGATTATGAACTTTAAAACTACCAAAACTCATGAAGGATGATCCTTGATGGCTCCCTTCAAAGTATAACAAAGGGGATCATAACCATTTATTTTTATTTTCATAAGCACAATGAGTTCATCGGAGATCAGGAACAGCACACAATACGGTCATTTAACACTTCTATTCAAATGAAGACTTCCTGTTCTTATCACAGTCAGGCATGAGGTTGGTCTTTCATCCTCCCCGCCCCCTTTCCAAATACAACTAACTTTAATCTGTACTTTTTTATATACCTCTGGGAGCTCCACTTTAAAAGTAGCCTGATGATATCATTCAACATCCAAAGCCTAAATCAAACTACTACTAGCTAGGTATTCATTGTATTTTCAAATCATTATACAGGATACACACACACACACACACACACACACACACACGCTTTAGTTCATCGTTTATCATCTTTCCAATGGAAATTCAGATTTCAGAGGTAGGTAGGGAGAAAGGCATTGAATGGCCATTCAGTGATCATAATATTGAGGGTGAAAAATAGATCAGCTTGCTTTAAAAGCCACCATAGAATAGAGAAACTGTCCACCTTTGTGAAGGTAGCTGCTGGCAGAATAATAGGATGTACATTGACATTAAAGATACATCAGTGATTTCTTTTATTAAAAAATAAATAAATAGATGAAGAATAACCATTGGATCCAACAGCCCATCTCATTCTGAATTTTGTTTGGAAGTTTCAGAAACAAATATAAAACAGTTCTATAAAAGGTACCCTGGCTCTGATATATATGGCTGAGGTCTCAAAGATCCTACAACTTCCCACTAGAGACATTATGCAAGTGTCAGTTCTGGGAACAGAGAAAGCAATTGCTCAGAGCATGCCTGTCATGAAGCAGATATGGTGAGCTGGATGTAAAGTAACTTTGTTCGTTCCACAGAAGGCAGTGCAGGCCTGGGTCCGCTTGAAATTGCACTTTTTACATGATGCCATTCAGGGTGGTTTACATTTGAAAAGCCTAATGCTCTCTTAGGGGCACGGAAAGCCCCTGTGGGGTGTCACTTTGTGGCCTCAGCCCAGCTCAGGGACTGCCATTTCCACCACACACTAAGTTGTAGGATTGGATTGTTATATTAGTCTACACTATGGCAGGCATGAGATTTCTGCCACTCCTATCAATGTTATACCAGCATGCATAGGCGCCAACTCTAAGGGGCCATGGAGGCCTCGGCCCCCACAATAAAATATTAGAAGAGGCTGGGGTCCCGCAAAGTTGATGGGCTTTCCCATTCAAATGGGGTGTGTGCACTGTATCATGTGATTGATTACGTGGGGTGGGGCTTACCTGGGCCCCCACAATATTTTATTCAAGTTGCCACCTCTGCCACCATGTGTTTTGGGATGTGGTATCAAAGGAGCAGAGAAGTTGTCTGAAACTTGGAACTTGCCAAGAAATGTTGTGGCAACAGTAACCCCCCCCCTTTCACCCATTGTATTCATTATTGCTGCCCATATTCCATGCTACTGGCACATTTTAAATTGTGCCTTTGGAGAAGCCGCAACATGTAGGGTTGCCATCAAAGTGTATACTCTGCAGATTAGCAGAAAAATGAAAGGACACCTACACCGAATGCAATGGAATCAACTGGGATGCTGCTGCAACGATAACAATGAAGGTCAGGTCTAAATGCTAACTGATCACATTGTTAAGTGCTGGTGTGGGAAGTGAGGTGCAATGTTGCCACATGTGTTGTTTGTGCTAGACAAATATTGTGTGATATGTGGTTTAAAAAGAATCCTGTCAGCTGTGGGTTTTAAAAAAACTGCTGGGAGAAGCACATTTAGAAGTGAAACAGAAGTCAAGACTTCTGCTCCCATGGTGCAAGGGTGGCAAACCTTAGGCCCGGTGTGTGTGTGTGCAAATATCACTCTTCTAGCCTCTGAATTGGGCCTTTGGGGCTGTACTGATGCCACACCCTCTCCTCAGGCCCAGGCCTGCTCCTTACCCTCCAGTGTTTTTTCTGACTGTGTTATGTCCTTGAATTCTGATAATTATTTTTGCTCGTCTGAATGGAAGACAAACAGGGGCGTCTTAGCCATAGAGGCTACTGGCACAAGGCACCACGGCGGCGAGTTCTGGAGGGCGCTGGAGGGTGCCTCTGCCATGCCGCACTGCGCCAGGAGCCTCCTCCCTGCCGGAGGAGCTGCCTCAAGCCCCGCCGGCAGCGCCATCCTCGCCTGCCTCTTCTCGGGCTGCGGGCGCTGTTGCAGGGTAACCGGCTGTGAGCCTCCCGTCGGTGCAGCAGCCAGGGCTCCCTGGACGGCAGCGCCGCGCAGCCGCTTCACCTGAGCAGGCAGAGGCAGATCACAGCTGGGAGCGTCCCCGCCCGTCGGACCGCCCCCTCCGGCGCCTGCCATGCCTGGCCTTGCACGGCGGAGCGCGAGGCGGCGGGCATGAAGCAGAAGGCGCGCCATGGCGGCGTGGGGGGGGAGCAAGGTGGGCTGCAGAGGGACAAGGGAGAGGTGCTGTCCGCCCGGAGGGAAACGTGGGGGTGGGGGCACCTGAGGGATCCCTGCACCATGGCTCCAGATAACCTTAAGATGCCCCTGAAGACAAAGAATTGGGTAAAAGCAAGTGTTAAAACTAGGCTCTTCTACCAAGATAAAATTAAGGTTTTGTTTTTCCCCTCTACCCACTTTTGCTTCTGAGCCCCCAAACCACTGGCATGTGGATTCCAGAATGCAATGCAGCTCTCAGTCTTAAAAATGTTCCCCAGTCCTCTCATAATGTCTGCCTGTTACAAATGCAGCCCACTCTGCTGGGGCAGATTTCCTTCCTTCCGGTCTGTATTTTGACTGAAACTATTGAGAAAAGTGGTCTGCATTGCCTCCATGAGATTAGCCACATTGACCCTCATGCAAAAAAAAACCAACACATGCATGGCCAGGCAAATCAGTTGTTCCCAAGGTATGTCCCACATGACTTTAGTGTGACTGTTGCACTGATTTGGCAAGGAGGAGAGTTTGCCCATCAAAGAATTCCTGAAAGCAGGCCACCCACAAGTGATACATGTTGCATACAAAGAAAGACATCATGAGAAAATGACACATATCATAAGTGTAACATATGTGAGTGTAATTCTTTTCTTTAAAAATGTTCATTCTGTTGAAAAAAATGCAATAGACAACCTCACATCTACTCAGAACTATGAAAAAGAGAGACAATAGTAACTTGAGTCCTTAATCCTGTACTTATTGCCATATGTTTCCATGAGTTTTAGTTGAGGTGGCCTCATTTGATCTTCCTGACACAACTCCTAGGGGCCAAGCGGTCTTCCGCTCCTGCAATAAAATATTTGAGGGAGACAGTCTCCCCAGTTGAAAGGCATTGCCATTCAAATGGTGTGCATGCACCACATTATATGAGCGATTATGCAGGGAGGGGTTACCTGCCCCCTCCCAATATTTTATTAAAGTTGGCGCCCCTACACAAATGAAATAAATGGTTGCCATACTGCATAAAAAGATAATGGGTTTGATTTAACTCTGGTTGCTTTTACTTGACAGCCAAGGCAACAAACCAGACTTGTGTATATCAGTTCTTATATCTATATGGAAACAAACATTGGGACAAATATGTTGAAATATGCTGTCTTCGGAAATGCTTATACAAATCCTTTAGCTTTATTTTCACCAAGTTACTTTCTTTTTGCTGCTCAGTATAATGTACAATTTAAAACCATGCAATGTAACGTCTGAACTTTTGTTGCTTCACTGAAAATTATGGACCACAGATGTTGCTGGCGCACCAGCTTGTCCCATTACTGATAGCAGAGTTAATTGCACAACTGGAGCCATTTTTTTCCTGCATGTTATAAAGATAGCAAGTTCCCAAACCTGAATTTGAAAAATATAGACATAAGCAAAATCGGACAAGGTGTCCTTGTACCTGGAGTTATTCATTAATTGTATAATTATAACCCAAAACAGATGCTAGCCAGGGGTGGGGGGAAATTGAGAAACACGAAGTTATCATCCATAAAGTGCATGATCATTAAGTGAGAGTGAATATTAAAGTCATATAATGCCTGTGAGATTGAGTCTTTTTTGGTCTGTTTAATGATGAGTATGTTTGATTGCTATTTCTTCTGAACCAATGACATAATGTGGGGAAATGCTGTCAAACTCTTGAAACATGTGTGTGTGTGTGTGTGTGTGTGTGTGTGTGTGTGTGTGTGTGTTATAGAACAACTCATTTACATCCTGTACTGTGCCAAAATAAACATGTATTAGGATTCAATGTGAGTCTTACAGTGACAATTTCATGCTACATAGTTTAAGATTATGGTCCCTTCTGCAAATTGCTATTCATATTCATATCTATCTATCTATCTATCTATCTATCTATCTATCTATCTATATCTATATCTATATCTATATCTATCTATCTATCTATCTATCTATCTATCTATCTATCTATCTATCTATCTATCTATCTATGACTTCCCAATAGATAGTATACTTATTATGGTTGTTCCCTAGAAGTAAGCATACAAATAAAGAAGGAGAATTCCTTGATGGTGAATGAGAGAGAAGATATTCACAGAGAACTAACAGTAGTGCCTTTGACGAGTCACTCTGACCCAGAGCCAGCCCACCCATGAGACAAGGTAAGGTGACTGTCTCAGGCAGCAGAATCCACAAGGGCAGAAGATCTCGATGTAGATCTTTGTTCCTGATGTAGATCCTCACTCATGCCTTCTTCCCTGGTGGGGACAGAGGTGCCATTTTGTGGTTCACCTCAGGTGCCAAAAGGTTGTGATCTGACCTTGCTCTGAACCATAATCACATTGCTGGGGAGTGGGAGGCGGGGGGAGGTGAGATGTGTTTTTATGTTCAAAACAGCATTTTCAAACACATTTGAACCTCAGCCTTCATCCAACAGGAACCCAAAGCCATTTGCAACTGGCTTATTCACACAGCAATAAAGCCAGTCCTAAAACAATGCTTCAGGCAAACCATAAAACCATACAGTTGAAATAAACCCCATTACTGCAGCAAACTGATAGCTTTACTTTCAACTGGTCTTGCACAGACATTTTCAGTTTTTCCTACAGGCTTGTTTGAAATGATGTGCCTGCACATGGTGCTGGTTGCAATTCTGGTTGCAAAGGAGCTGCACATAATATTGCAGAGGACGGAAGAGAATATTCTTCAATGATGCTGCATCAGTTTTTAATGCATGTTGGGTTTTTAAGTGCTTACCAGTGCAAGTATTCCATTCACCCTTTTTTTTTAATGGAACAACTGCCAAGATTTTGTCATGTGACACCCATAAGACAAAATATTTAAATCTTGCTATTTACTAGGCAATCCTATTCATGTTTACTCAAAGGTAAATCTCACTCTGTTCACTTGGGTGCCGGAAGATGAAACTTTCTCTCTGAGTGATAGTTTTTCCCCAGAATGTGGGAGATCTGCTGTGTTACCAGACCCAGAAAAGTGCTTCCTATTACATAGAAATTGGTATAGAGCAGGCACCCCCAAACTGCAGCCCTCCAGATGTTTTGGCCTACAACTCCCATGATCCCTAGCTAACAGGAGCAGTGGTCTGGCAAGATGGGAATTGTAGTCCAAAACATCTGGAGGGCCGAAGTTTGGGGATGCCTGGTATAGAGTGACTATTGAGACCACACTTCCAAATTATGTAAATTTGGGGAATATGCAACTGGAGCTATTTGGGCAAATTGGGCCCAGTGTGCCGCTCCTAAGGAGCCCCCCGCCACCAAGGCAATCTAGATGGATTTTGTTTATAAGATTTTGCAGGCTTTGACTTTGAACTGGGGCCCTACACACAAAAAAAAATCAAGTTGCACCCCACTGCTTCAAATTGGGCCCCACTGACTAGCCCTGAGTCTCATAGTTGCTGGGCCTGAGTTGCCCTGCCCTTGCATGAAGTCTTGGGTTTGCAATTTTGGGAGAGGGGAGACTGTGGTACCGGGGAGCGGGCAGACTGGCGAGGCCCCCTAGATTTAGAAGTCCAAGTTGTCCTGCCCTCACATGAAGTATTGGGTTTGCAATTCCGGAAGAGAGGAGGTTGCCTGCTGGGGAGCGGGCGGGCTGGCGAGGCCCCTTAGATTTAGAGGCCCTAGGCTTCAGCCTACTTAGCCTATACATAAATCTGGCACTGATTTGATCATAGTATTCAGTACCATTTTGCAGCCAAAATATGGTTTGCACAAACCACCATTTGCCCAGCTCAGACGTAACAGATAACCAGCGGCAGAGCTTCATGCTCCGCCACTGGGGGCGGAGAGCAGGCGTGCTGCCCCCAGGGACGTGGCACGCATTTTGGGGGTGGGGTGTGCGTTTGGTGGGGTGGGGCACACCGTAAGCAGGGGCAGGGCATGTGTTTTGGGGACGGGCGGGCGTTTGGGGGGGCGGACAGCCGCGATGACGCCCCTGGGATCGCGCCACCCAGGGCGCCCCGCCCCCACTGCCCCTATCTTCCTACGCCCCTGCAGAAAACTATGGTTAGTTAAGGAAGAGGGATTTGGGACAATGTGTGGGGAGGAAGAAAGAGGGAAGCATGCAAACTGAGGTTTCCTCAAGTCTAAAGCAAATCATGGTTTGGCATGTTGCTTTCGAAAAGGAAAAGGAAATGTGAGTCATTTGAAACTGAAATCTCATTTATGAATATTACCTGACATATCATAAAGGATTATGAAATTGCTGTCACTGTAGGAAGACTTAAGGGAGATTTGTGATTAAAAGGACAAATAAACAGTAACTCCTTAAGAAACAGAGACCTTTAATCTTCAAATGGGAAGTCTTAAACTCCTGCCAAAGCCCATCTGGAGAAATAAAATAAAGTGACAGTATTTAATTACCAGAAAAAGCCATCTCGGGCCTACTCTACTGAAAACAGCAAGATGAGATTAAATGATTTTATTCACCAGACATAGAAAGCAAGAGGTTTTGTATGGCTGCTTTGCAAAAAAGATGACATTCAGAAGACAATTTGTGTTGTTTTTCTCCAACACAACATTCAAGGTTTCTCATTTTTTTCTGAAAATATTTTCCAATGAAGGGAGCTGATGGCATTTCCTCCCATATCTATATGAAGATGGTGCTGGTTTACAAACCTTGGAAAGGAGAAAAGAGCTCCTAAACAATGATAACATTCACATTGAAATAGTGGGACCAAAATATAACATTATTTTATGTGCCTTGATGTAAATACTGAAAATGAAAGAGAGCCTGCATAGCCTTGCCCTGGCAACATAAGCCTGTTCAGGCATTTGGTACCAAATGCATACTCTCAAACATTTTTCCAATGAAAATAGGGACATCCTAGCATATTCTCCAACATTTCTCCAATGAAAATGAAAATAGGAACATCCTATGGAAAAACAGGACATTCCAGAATCAAATCAGAAACCAGGACAGCTTCTCTAAATCATGGACATTCCTGGAAAATAGGGACACTTGGAGGGGCTGCTATACCAGCACTGCAGTGCTTGCTTTGGCGCCGACTCTCTGAAAGAGCTTGCAAGATCTCACCCCAATCTCATGAGATCTTTTGACATCTTGCAAGACTTTACGAGATCTTGCAAGATCTAGCAGGAAATCAGCAGGAAATCACCTATACGTGTGCTGCTTTTCTGGCAGAGGTGGGGGCATGAAAGGAGGCACCCATGAGGGTGCTGTTGTAAGAAAAACACCGGGGCCTGGTTTTCCGGCTGACGTCACGATTTAAGGCAGTGGGGATGTTCAGGCAGGGGAAAGCCAGGATTTATGAGGTAAAATTCCTGGCAATGCTTCTCAGTGGGTTCTGGGGAGTTCACTGTATCCCGCTGTGCTGCTTAAGCTCGTATCTGCCAACTTGAAAGGCAGAATGGGGCCGACCTGGGAAGTGTTCATCCCTGCCATGGATGAACTTCTGTCTCTGGCATGATTTGTGATTGGTTCCTCACTAATTTTAATCATCAGGTGCTCCTGAAACAGCATATGATAACGGGATGCAATCAATCAGCTGCTGAAAGGACTGGGTTTGGATCTTTGAAGATATTTGAATGATTTTTATGAAGCTTGAAAACGCTTACAACAGCTGGGAAGGAAGGTGGAGGACAATATGTTTTATGCTTTGTGCTTTCATATGCTCTTTTCTTTTTCTTGTTCTCCCCTGTGAAATGAAAGATGTGTGTGGTTGTAACAACGATACTCAGTCTGGCACTGGGGAAAAGAGAGGGAGGGTTCTGATTTATGCTCAACAAAGAATTTAACAATATTTTGTTATGCCTTCCCCCCTCGACTGAGGTTGAATGGACTTTATTTAAAATTATCTTTGGACTGGACCAGGAGTGTAAGGGAGCAAAGACGAAAATGGTTGCAAATTAAATCTGGCAAGAAGTTGCATTCATGAGGAAGAACCCCAACGTGGAATTTTAATAGTGGAGAGTGGACATGTTATCTGGGAGTTATTCATAGCCGCAGCCTGCATGCAAGTTGGTGAAAGGTAGCAATTAAGTCTCCCAGCACACCAAGTCTGAGAACAATGTTTATGAAGGACTACACAAGTGAAATGGAATTTGTATTTGTATTTATGAGAAACAACAAAGGTTCTGTATGTAAGGAAAGAATAAAGGTCATCTGCGAGAATGGACTGACATCAAAAGGAGAATTAAAGAAGAGATGAAAGAAGAATGAAGAATGAAGAGGAAGTAATAGACATATGTTTGCAACAGGAGCAAGAAACCTGATTTTTAAGAAATTGTGTTAAATTAAAGTAAGTGTGACATATGAAAAGATAGTTACTGTATGCAGTCCGGTCTAGGTGCGCCAGGGAGAAGGTGTGCACGTCGGAGCCTCGCATTGCCTGGAGGCCTCCGAAAGACACCAGCCTTTAAAGGGGGGCAGTGGGCGTTTAGAAACCCCCCCAAAGAACAGCGGAGCACGGGGCTCCTGCTGGATAAGAAGAAAAGCGGCGCAGGGAGGCGAGCTCCGGATCGGCACCCCTTTAGGAGGTGGAGATTACGGAGGAAAGCCGAGCGCAAAAAAGACACGCAGGGCTGGTGATCTAACGCCCCGAAAACACCGACTGGCAAGCACCAAGAACCCCTCCGACTAAAGATAGAACAAAAGGGAAAACCGGCTGACGATAATAACAGCGAAACAAAGCGAAAGCAGCAACAGCTAAGACGCAGCGTACAGGAAAGTCGGAGGTGTGTTTTGAATACCGCGGTGAGAACTTGCTAAATAAACCCTTTATATATATTTTACTTAAAGTCTTGGAAAGGGGGGAGCATCTCACCTTTTGAAGCGCCAAAGAGAGACTTTAAATAAAACTTCAAAGCGCCAGGGAGCATCCCCTACGTCAGCTGGCACCCGAGGGTGGAGGCGGTAGGGGGAACCAGACGCCAAAAGACTCAAAGGAGAATAAAGAGAGGACAAGCGGGAGACGCGCAAAGTTAAAGTCCCAACTCCTTACCATTAAGAGGCGGTGAAATATCGAAGGGGGGGAAGAAAATGGAGGCTTGACCTACTTAGAGCTGATTTGCAGAACCACTTCCGCCTTCTTCAAGGAAGCTGCCATCAAAGAGGGGAGGAAAGAGAGTGAGAGAGAGACAGCTAAGAAAGGAGGAGTGACACCTAGAGGAAGATTGAGGAAAAACAAGCATTAAGCAACTAAAAAAAAAAAGAAAAAGACCTTTTGAAGAACATTAAAGGGAACTCCCAAGGAAGGAAGGAGAAATCCCAGGTATAAGTGGGACATTTGAATAAGTTAGAAATTGAATAAAAGCAGAAATTTTGAACTTTGAAAAGTTAAATAAAAGTAGAAATTTCGAACTTTGAAAAGTAATAGAGGAAATATGGCAGGAAGAAAAGGACAACAAGGAGTCACAGCAAACACAACAGGAAAGGAGAGAAGACACTCAATAACTCCTGAAAATGAAGCGTTGGCAGACATCAAGGAATTAATAACCGAGATGAATAAATCCATAAATGAGAAATTAGATTCTATGGATGAAAAGATCATATCCATGGATGCAAAGATAGAACACAATTCTAAAATGATAGCGGACATGTTGGGACAGATTGCGGAATTGAGTGGAAAGAACAAAGAGCTGGATAAGGCGGTCAAAGAAGTCAATGTAAAGTTAAACAAACAAGAGGAATCAATAAAGAAGATGAGGACTGAAAACAAAGAATTTCAAAGGATACAAAAGGCAGAAGAAGAGGAGAGACAAGGAATAAAAAAACTACAAGAAGAACTAGCTGACCAGATCGCAATGATTGAACTCAAACAGAATGCCCTGACTCTCTGCCTGAGGGGAGTACCGGAGATACCAAATGAACCAATAGATGAGAGGATTGTGAAAGAACTAGCCTTATGGCTAAAAGTAAAAGAAGACGATTTATGGATGGACATTGATAGAATTTATAGAATAAAAATAGACAGAAAGAAAAATGCTAAGATGCTAGGTGACTGCATGGTTTTCCTAAGCTCAACGCTGTTAAAAGACAAAATATTACAAATGAAAAAACAAAGAAACCTCATAATAGAAGGGAAAACTGTGGACATTTTTAAGGAACTTCCCAAAAGGATTAGAATGAAAAGACAGAAATACAAAGTCCTGACGGATATCCTGAGGAAAAAAGGCATGTGGCATGTTTGGGAGTTCCCGGAGGGGATTACCTTCAACTTTAGAGAAAGAAAGAAAACAATAAAATCGGCGGAAGAAGCAGAGAGATTCACTAAAAGAAACAAGAAAGAGCTGCTGGGAGAAGGAGGGGAGATTAGCGAAGAAGAAGGTCAGCTGGAAGAATAATTGGAAAAACAACTTAATTGAATATTGATATAACTTTTGCATACCCATCTAATTTGCTTAGATCTGTCTTAGGGAAAGGGAAACTATAATAATTACAACAAATTCCTCCTCTGAATTTTCTAAATTCTGAAATTAGAAATTATATTTTAATACAATTAAAGAATTGATAAATCCTTTTTTCCCCCTTTTCTTTTCTCGGATAAATAAAATTATGAATCTTAATGTGATTTCATGGAATGTTAATGGTTTGAATAATAAAATTGAAAGAAATAAGATTGAACATGTATTAAAAAAGGGAATATGGGACGTGGTCTGTCTACAAGAGACTCATGTTTCTAAGAAACATGAGAGAGTCTTAATAAATAAAAAACTAGGTAATGAATTTATCTCCTCCAACCAGAAAAAGAAGAAAGGTGTAGTCATATACGTCAATGCAAAGATAAAAACTGAAAAACTATTTCAGGATAAAGAGGGGAGAGTGGTCGCAACAAAATTGTGTTTACCAGATGCTAATATTATTGTGATAAATATATATGCGCCGAATGGAGGAAAAACAGATTTCTTCAAAAGGTTAAAAGATCAAATAGAACAACATGTAGATGAAGAAGAAATTATACTGACTGGGGATTTCAACGGGGTGATAAGGCCGGATTTAGATAAGTCAAATAAAGGGAAAAAATATAAAGGGAGATTGCCAGAGATTTTCTTTAGGATAATAGTAGAATTAGATTTGAAAGATTCCTGGAGATTAAAGAACCCGAGGTATAGGAAATATACATATTATTCCGGAGCTCAAAAATCGGCAACAAGAATTGATATCATGTGGATTACAAATAAATTAATGACAAAATTGATAAAATGTGAAATAATGGCGAAGTCCCTGACGGACCATAACCCAATTATGTTGAAGTTGAAAGGTAATGATAAAAAGAGCAATAGGTGGAGATTGGATGAAAGAATTTTAAATGATGAAAAATTTGTAATAAAAATGAGAAAACTAATAGAGGAATTTTTTGAAATAAATCAAACGGGGAATGTGGGAATAGAAACAATATGGGAAACGAGCAAAGCTTATTTACGAGGTATCTATATCCAACAAAAAAGTAAAATTAGAAAAGAAAAGGAACATAATTTGAATATAATAAAAGGGAAAATAGAAAACAAAGAAAAAGAATTAATTAAGAGCCCACAAGACCAAAGGATAGTATCTGAAATTAAAATTTTACAGAATGAATTATCAACATTAATGGGAGAAGAATTAGAAAGGAAAATTAGATGGTCAAAACAAAGAACTTTCGAAATGGGAGGGAAAGTTGGAAAGCTCTTGGCATGGCAGCTAAAGAAAAGAGAGAGTGAGAGGATAATTGCAAGCATAAAAATGGATGGGAAATATTGGACAAAGAAAGAGGATATTCATAAATGTTTTATTAAATATTACAAAAATTTATACAAAGGAGAGGAAATAAGTGAGAAGAAATTAGAAGCCCATTTTAGAAATTGTAAATTAAGCCAAATAAAAGAAGAAGAGAGAGACAAATTAAACAGGCCGGTAACATTGCAAGAAGTGTATAACGTAATAGAGAAGCTTAGACCAGGGAAATCCCCAGGAACAGATGGCCTCACTAACCAGCATTATAGAATATTCAAAGAGCAATTAGGAGGTATCTATGTGAAATTGATAAATGAGATATTAGAAAAAGAAATATTCCCCCAAAGCTGGCAAGAGGCTTACATAACACTCATCCCCAAAGGCGACAAGCAAAACGACCAAGTAGAAAATTTTAGACCCATATCCCTTTTGAACGTGGACTATAAAATTTTCGCAGGGGTCCTGGCAAATAGGATTAAAGATATATTAAATAGAATAATCGGCAAGAACCAACAGGGATTTTTACCCCAAAGGAGAATGAATAATAATGTGAGGATTTTATTGGACCTGATAGAGTATCTAGATTGGAACCCTGGACAGAGTGTAGCTTTTATTTTCCTAGATGCTGAGAAAGCATTCGACAACGTTAACTGGAAATATATGATGAGGGCTTTAGAAAATATCGGAGTCGAAGGGAACTTTCTAAAAGGCATCCGGGCGATATATGGGAAGCAGAAAGGCAAATTGATAATAAACGGGGAAGTGATAGAAGAGATTGAAATAACAAGGGGCACGCGACAAGGATGCCCGCTTTCACCCCTTTTATTCATATTATCAATTGAGTTTATGCTAAAAGGAATAGAAGAAGATGGAGGAATCAAAGGGGTGAAAGTAGGGAAAATTAATTATAAATGTATGGCCTTTGCCGATGATGTTATCATCATGCTAGAGGATCCCACAGAAAACATTAAGAATCTAGAAGAGAATCTACGGAAATACGGAGAAATATCTGGCTTTAAGATAAATGCAAGGAAAACAAAGATAATTACAAAAAACATGAGGAAAAAAGAAGAGGAAGAATTAGGAAAGAAAGTAGGATGGGAAATTGTGAAAAAAGTAAAATATTTGGGAATAGAAATAACAGCCAATAATTTGAATTTATTTGAGAATAATTATAGAAAGAAATGGAGGGAAATCAAGCAAGATTTAGAGAGGTGGAGTAAGTTAAAATTAACCCTTTCTGCGAGGATAGCAGCGATTAAAATGTCAGTATTACCTAGGATGATTTTTTTTATTCCAAATGATCCCAATTATAGAGAAAAGAGAGATATTCGATAATTGGAGGAAGGATCTGAGTAAATTTATATGGGGAGGAAAAAAAAGCAAGAATTCAATTTAGACTGCTAACCGACATCAAAGAAAGAGGAGGCTGGGGAGTACCAGATTTTAAGCTGTACCATACTGCGGCTGGTATATGCTGGATTAAAGAATGGATGAGATTAGAAAATAAGGAATTATTAAATGTAGAAGGATTTAGAAACAACCAAGGGTAGCATGCTTATTTGATGGAAGAGAAAGAAGGAGGTCATAGAGAGTTTAGGGACCATGTCATTAAAAAGCCACTATTGAAGATTTGGAGGGAAAACAGAGATATATTAGACTTTAAAATTCCGTGGTGGGTTTCCCCCACAGAGATGACATCATTATTTAGTAAAAATACAGAAGAAAAGTGGGCAACCTACCAGGAATTATTAATAAAAGAGAATGGACAATTAAAATTAAAAACATATCAGCAAATGAAGGAGCATTGCACAAGCTGGCTGCATTATTGCCAAATACAGAGCCTATTCCAAAAACATAAGAAAATTGGGTTTAAAGAGGGGAAATCTAAATTGCAAGAAATTTTGATAGAAAATAATGAAAAACCATTGGCAAAATTATACAATTATTTGCTAGAATGGGAGATGAAAGATGAAATAGTTAAAGCAACCATGATTAAATGGGCTCAAGACATTGGGAGGCCCATTTATAGCAACCAATGGGAGAAACTATGGAAAAAGGGATGGAGATTTACGGCCTGTGCAGGGATAAAAGAAAATATGCTAAAATTAATGTATAGATGGCACCTCACTCCAGAGAAAATTGCGAAAATTTATAAAACAAGCTCGAACAAATGCTGGAAGTGCCATGAAAAAATAGGAAATTACTATCATTGTTGGTGGCAGTGCAAGAAAATTAGGGAATTTTGGAATTTGGTTTACGAAAAGTTAAAAAAGATGCTAAAAATAACTTTTGACAAAAAACCAGAGTATTTTTTATTAAGCATGGTACCAGAGAACATCCCAGAAGACAGAAAAAACATCCTCCTCTACGCATTCGCGGCAGCAAGACTCCTGATTGGACAACATTGGAAAGGGGAGAAAATCCCAACTATTTTAGAATGGCAGGAAAAGTTAGTAGAGTTTATGAATCTCTCAAAAATGACAGCAGCAATTCGGAATACCCCCAGACAAATTTGTAAAAAAGAATGGAAGTATGTGGAGGACTTTTTGAAAAAAGAAGGATTAAATGTAGATTTGGTGATTTGCTTAGATTGAAAGATATAGAGGGGAATTGGAGATTAGGTATAAACAATAATTGAAGTAAAGTGAGATAAAAGAAATTATATAAAGGAAAGCGGTATTCAAACAACAGGAAGTAATTTTTATCTTTTTTCTTTTTTTCGAATTTCAGTTATTAGATAAGCTTGATGTTTAATTTTGATTATATTGATATAGTTTATTTTGTATTTTGTGTTTATTTTGTACCAGTTATTTGTATATAGTTTTATGTAACTTTTTTAAAGAATTGAAATAAAGTTGTTGTTGTTTTTAAAAAAAGATAGTTACTGTATGCATTAGGATATGTGCTGTGTAATGGAAGTACCTAACATGGAAATGGCGCTGTTACATAAAAATTCTCGCAGCCATCTGACAGCGATAAAAGATCAGTAATGCTGCCTAACAAGGTAGCATTGTTTATTCTGGTTGTGGGCAGTGGTGGAAATTGATAAAGCTTTAATAAAGTGCGAGTGAGACATCTCATGAGGGAATAAAGAGCCTGTATTCATCTCTATTTAGTCACTTGGAACATACTTTTCAGAATCAATATTAAATGAACAAACCTGATTTCCATATTGTCACATTCAAAGACTCCATGGCGTGTCATTTACTCTGCAATGTCATAACTTTCAAAGTTAGGACCACACAAACATCTAGCTAGTCTCCCCACCTTTCATTCTAGCTTTGAACCTCTTGGTAAAAGCCAGCTCAGATGATATTTCTAAACATTGAGCGCAATTTTCAGTTCCTTCACTTTAGCTGTTACGCAAAGTGGGGAGTGTATAATGTTTCTTAGCAGCTACTTAGCATCATACAGTGAATATCCTCATCATCTCAAGGCCTCATTCTCAAGACCAAAGTGGATGTTGCACACATTTGTTTGGTAACATTCAACTTTTTTAAAAAAAAAGAAAAGAAAACCGTTTTGTGGAGAAGATATTGCTAAGAACAAAGAGCAGATGTACATGAACCTCCTTAACCCCTTTCCTACTTAGCCATTTTACTGCTGAAAACTCCATCCCCCCACCAGATGCCTTTTCTTCAACAGGAATATTTTGCTTGCATCTGTATGTAATGAGACACAACAAGGGGACAAGAAAACAAAGAGTTGAGGGCAGGGCCGTCTTTAGGCCTGGGCTGGGTGGCGCAATGCACCAGGGTGCCTGGCCACCAGGGGTGCTGCTGCGCCAGACAGCTGACGTTTTAGAAGGACCAGGGCTGTCTTAAGCATATCCGCCGCGTTGGATGGAGAAGGCAGCTGGACCCGGCCAAGGGTGCCTGCTGAGGTGGAGGAGCAATGGCGGCAAGAGATGACAAGCCATGGCCGAGGCAGCAGGAGAAGGTGGCGGGGTTGTTTGGAAGCGAAGGGCTCCCCCCACCCTCAGCCGGCCCAGCCGAGCCTGCCCCTTCTGGGGCCTCACCCACCTTCCCTGCCTGGCAAAGCGCAGTGGCCGCCAACGGGCAAAAGTATCCTGGGAGGGATGGCAGAGCCGGAGTTGTAGGGTGAGAGAAACTTTTCCTGGCTTGATCCGGGTGCAGGCGAGGAAGGCGCACACAGCGCTCAGGAAGGGAACACGGCAGTGCAAAGGGTGGGGTGGGGGCGCCCGAGGGATCCCTGCACCACGGCGCCATTAAGGTGACCCTGGTTGAGGGCCACCTTAGGGCCGAAAGAAGTATGGTTCTAGGAATGATGTAACTGAAGACCAATGCCCTCTTGCCATGGGCACTCTCTCTTTCAACCCAAACTCTGGATGTTCTGTGGGAAGCATGAGAGGGGCAGAGTTCTGGTGATCTTTAAAGCCCTAAACAGCCTCAGACCTGTATACCTGAAAGAGAATCTCCACCTCCATCGTTCAGCCCAGACACTGAGGTCCAGCTCTGAGGGCCTTCTGGTGGTTCCCTCACTGTGAGATGTGAAACTACAGGGAACCAAGGAGAGGGCCTTCACGGTAGTAGGCACCCGCCCTGTGGAATGCCCTCCCATCAGATGTCAAACAGATGGACAACTATTTGACTTTAAGAACACATATGAAGGCAGCCCTCTTCAAGGAAGATTTTATTGGTTGATGCTGTAGTGTGTTTTTAATATTTTGCTGGGAGCTGTCCAGAGTGGCAGTAAATCAAAACAAATAGCAATCTGCAGAAAACCCAATTGCCATTTGTTCCAATTCAGCGCTAAGCTGTGGGTTTTCCCCAGGGGAAAGCAGTGGGGCAAATGGAGGTGTGCATAGCCCCTTAGCATAAGATACCTTCCTGTGTTCCTAATTGTCTACAATAAACTGGAAGGGCATCACATTTGTGGGCGAAACATATTGCCTTGACTACAGCATTTTCTATTGAAATAATAAATGTTTGAGATAAAGGTTTATATATTAACTTGGTTCTATTTTAAATGCCATAACATGCCATAAAAAGATATGTTATTTCTGTGAATAACAATTCCCATATAGAACAGTTATTAGAAACATTCAAAGAACCTAAATTTTATGTTAGCAAGCTGAGGGGCTCCTTTTTATCACAAATTGTTCCTTACATATAATTTGATTTCCATCTGAGAAAATGAAATTCTTAACAAGGAAGTATTGCAGTCATTTATCTAGCATAATTAAAAACTGATTCCCCATAAAAGCTACTGTGTGGTTTAAGATTACTTACATAATTTGAAATGAACACACACATTTTTAACTCTTGCATTAAGGTACAATTAACTTTGCCTGGAGAAAATGCTCAGAACTGGTAATTCTGAACAAATCTAGCACAAGCCACATTAACCAATTTATAGGTTGGTTCCTGTAAAAAAACAACAACCCAATTCTTTCATTAGAATGATCACACACTATAATGATCATGAATAGGAAGTGTATGCTTATGGTACACATCTAATAGGCTGCAGAGTCATATTCTTTACTTTAAAATGGACTTATGTGTGCCCCTGTTTTCCTTCATCTAATATACCATACCCACTAATTTAGACTGTCTTGTATATTCCTTTGTGTAATAGCAAGGAAGCAGTAAAAGTCTCAGATGGGCAGTGATTAAAAAAAGCTTTGAACAATTTTTTTGAAATCTACAGCATGTCACTTCCTAAGCAACCTTCCTATTACTTTGTATTAGGAGCTGCCACATGTTTTGAGCAGCAGCAACAACAGTAAAGGGTTGGCGTTGGCCATTGGAAAACGGCCATATATGACTGCTGAAATGTATTTGATTCAATGGATTAGCATCTGGCAGGGACAAAAATAGGGGAAGGGCAACGCATCTGCTTTGAATGCAAAAGGCCTTTGGTTCCATCCTCAGCATTGCCAAGTAGAGCTGGACATGTCCCCTGTCTGAACCTCTGGAGAGTCACTGAGTAAAGTAAGGTAGAGGTCAAGGACCCCTGGACGGTCACAGACAGCTTTCCGGGTCATGTGACCAGTATGACTAAACCGCTTCTGGTGCAACGGGACACCGTGAAGGAAACCAGAGCACACGGAAACGCTGTTTACCTTCCCGTCGCAGCGGAACCTATTTATCTACTTGCACTGGTGTGCTTTCAAACTGCTAGGCTGGCAGGAGCTGGGACAAAGCAACTGGAGCTCACCCCGTTGTGAGGATTTGAACCACCGACCTTCTGATCGGCTTTAGACCACAGCTCCACCTGCATCCTCACTGGGTAAAGTAGACTGAGAATAGGTAATGGTCTGACTTAGTGGAATAGAAGACAGCTTCCAGCATTCCTATTTAGGGGTAGGCAAACCAGGCCAATAGATATTTATCAGACTTCAGTGAAGTGGCAGACTTTGGGGTCTCAAATTTCTTTTTTTTAAGTGGCTATGTTAAAGCATGAATATGCTTATTTTGGGGTGAGGGTTTATTCCGATAACCTTTTATTTAGCATTGGAAGTGTTATGGATATTGTATCTTGAGGTTTTATGGCACTGTTTTTGAGAATGCACATCTACTTTTATGCATGCTGGAAACTGGCTTGGGCCTATGGGAATGTTGGTATAAAAATCCAAATGAACAAGAAGACATAAAGCAAAATGCTGGCTTTGAACCTGCAAGCCATCTGGGAGCCCTAAGATTTGAGGGGAAAATTATTGACCATATAAAGCCCCTGATTTCCCATGAATAATATTTAAAACCAAAACTAAAAATGGTGAAAATAAAAAAGAGTGTGTCTCTGTGTTTGTGTATTTAACTATTGGGGGGAGACTTGGGCACCGTTAGTTTCAAGCTGCATTTTGAATTAGTTTTGTATTTTCTGCAGGAACTTTATGTAATGGGAACATTTCACCATTTTATGGATCAACAATTCAGATTCCGTGCATGCAGAAAGAAATAGTAAAGAAAAATATAATCACCAAGCTAATTTTACTTGAAAGTGCCAGCTTCTATTTTAAAATTGTACATGAAATAAACAGAAATTGTACTGATCACACTATAAACCACAAGCATTATAAAGAGATGCATTTCTAAGTATGCTTCAATAAAGTTGGCGGTTCAAATCCCCGTGGCGGGGTGAGCTCTCATTGCTCTGTCCCAGCTCCTGCTAACCTAGCAGTTGGAGGGTATGGAATGATGCAAACCCTGAGTAGGGTTGCCAAACTCAATAGAGGACAGGACTTCTGTGCCTTTAATTGCCCTGCTCTCTTTTGAGTCTGGAAACCTGAAAGAGAAACCAGCAGACCCTTTGCTTGGAAATTAAACAAAGGGTCTGCTGGTTTCTCTTTAAGGTTTCCAGACTCAAAAGAGAGCAGGGCAATTAAAGGCACAGAAGTCCTGTCCACTATTGAGTCTGGCAACACTATCCCTGAGCCAAGGAGATAAGTAACTATACAACCTTTAGGAGATATCTGCAGCCCTGTATAGGAGAGTTTTTCATGTTTTATTATGTTTTTATATATGTTGGAAGCTGCCCAAAGTGGCTGGGGCAATGCAGTCAGATGGGCAGAGTATAAATAATAAAAAGTTGTTGTTGTTGTTGTTGTTGTTGTTGAATAGGATGTCCCTATTTTCATTGGTGAAATGTTGGAGGGTGTGTGCTTCTTTCCTGGTGGGAGGGGAGGGGACACAATTTTGCAGTTTGCACCAGGTACCAAAATGTCTTGGGCTAGCCCTGTTATTAGGAATCATACTATAATTGCTGTAGCCCTGGGTTGCAGCAAAAGTCCTGTTTTGGCCTCTGGGAGGGAACTGCGCCAGCAGAAAGGAAACTCCACAAATGGAACCCCTCAATTTACAGATGCTTCAAGCAGCAGGAAGACTCGCCTATTCAAGATAGGCCTGCAAGAACAAATCTATTTTACCCAGCCAGCAATAACAGGAAAGGGCTGAGAATTCTGTAGCTTCTCCCCTGTCTTTTTCCAGATAATGTTTCAAGGTTGTACTTTCAGTATTCTTTATTAAGGCACCTGTCCAGACTCGTGCAATGAGATGCATTTTAGTCAGCTGCAAATATTGTACATGCACCCCAGAAAGATTAGTGAATGAAATCCGTGTTGGTGCAAAAATGATCCATGTGGTACATTTACCCTATCAATATATTTGCCGCATTCCTCTACAGGAAAAGTTTGTGCTTTTAAAAGAATCCAGCAATGCAATGAATCAAGGTGTGGCAGATGAAACTGCCTTGTAATAGTGAGTCTTCTAATAAGAATGTATTTTATTTTGAAGCGATAACAAATGACAAACCAATTACAGCTAGCCTCAGCTATTGTTCGTAAATTGTACGCAGCTGATTTTATTAGTTCTAATCTTATGGCTGTACTCATCCTGCCCTTTTATTACCTAATGTCGCTGACCCAGCAGTATTCAGCTGATTAACAACTTCCAACATTCAGACAGCTATAATAGGAATTTTAGCAGCCATAGGAACAACTTTATTGCAACCCCAAATCTCGCACTCAAATATCCATTATTCCTCACATTTTTTCAGGAAAGATAAGAGGCATTCATGACTGAAGTCCAGAAAGTGGATCAAATTGAGTGGCACCATGCATAATAATATTATACTTGTACACAATCCATCTGACTGGGTTGCCCCAGCCACTCTGGGGAGCTCCATTTTGCTGATTCTGGGAGTTGTAGTTTGTCAAGGGTGTTGAGAGTTGTTAGGACACCTGTGTTCCCCTTACAGAACTATGTTTCCCAGGGTTCCCTGTGAAGAAGGATTTCTTCTAAAACCATGCTGGGAATTGTAGCTCTGGGAGGCAGAGGTGCCAAGAAATAAAGTATTGGGGGGGGGCAGGTGATAGGCATAGGAGGGGAATAGGGGTTTCCTATCAACTCTCATCACCCTTAACTATAGCTCCCAGAATTCTTTGGAGGAGAGCCATGACTGTTAAAGTGCTTTAAGTGTAGGATGTAAATGTGCAACACACTTACAAGGAGCAAACACATTGAATTCAGTGAGACATTCTTCTGAGTACATTCGTATATGTTTGCACTCTTCATAAGGTGAATGCCAATTGTGATCCAAGTTACAGTCTTGGAATCTTTCATGGACAGTTGAGAATCCTTTATTTCCATTCGGTTTCAATGTCCCTTGAGACATCTATGTTTCCACGCAAGGCAGGAGCTGACCTAATTGTTGAGCATTAAGTTGCCTATTCATCAGTGTACTTGAACTGACCTGAAGAAGGATGACGAAACAAAGATTTTACCTGGCTGTCTCATTGTCGGAGTCCTTCCCATACACAGTTTCTCAACTATAAGATTTAACACAGAGAATCTGCACTCTTGAACCCAGGGACATTGAATGCATAAGATTGTACATATCTCTTCAAGATTGATCTGAGACTGTATATTCTTTAAGCTCACATTATTCTGAGTTATAGTATGTGTTGCGTTGAGATATTTAGTGTACAGTATACTCTTATTCCATATACCAGAGTTGTACTTGATGAACTTGATAACCAAGCATTCATTTTTACAAGAGCATTTTGTGCATATGTGCAAAACAAAGAGGGAGCTTGCTTTCCATGGATCCTGACATAGTGGATGCTAAAATAACTGTGTGAAGCACAAAACTGGTTGAATGCTTTTGGTGCTAAATCTGCTAAATTACAACATAAAAAGATATCACACTTGCTTTCAGTGGTAAAAAGGTTTAATGTAATTCTGTTAACCTTACTGTAGTTCAGGATAACAAAATTAGAAGTTCATTTCCTTGTCTAATATATATGTTTGGAAGCTGCTTTTGTCAGATTGAAAATTAATATGATGAATTAAGCTGAAAAGAAGCCTACAAACCTTGCTTATTGTATATTTGCCTTTCATACACTTCATTAACACTGTGTTGCTTATGCTTATTGGACCAAAGGAAGTTTGTTAGCTAACATTATGCCATGTGGATTTCAACGACTGTGAGTGATGTTGTTGTTGTGCTGTGTTTTTCCATTACAATGCACTGAGAAATATCCAAATTAGCTGGAGCAAAAGAGGCACAAAAAGTCCATGGCTGCAATACATTGCTGGGTTTTTTTTGTATGAGCTTGGTGATCCTGGCTTGAGCATTTAACATGGTAATTTTCAGACCACATTCTGAAGCAGAACATTGCGCAGTTCAGGGGGCGAAAACCACTTCTAACCATATGAAAGAATAGGTGGTCTAATACAAACGAGAAGATTATTTTTATTAGACCAAAATTTTTATATGTTTAGAATTCTTTTCTTTTTATTGCAAAATATTATGCTTCAGGATTTCATTTTTTCTGTGGGATCAGCTTCTCTAGTAATGCTTATCTGCTAAGGGTACCAAATGTCATCCTCCAAAAAGAGAACACAATAGGAAGAAGATGCTCAGATGGGAATCTAATTGAGAGAAGAAGGCTGAGTAGAAGTAGGCAGGGCATCAAAACAAAACACTTCAGAGAAGACACAGTGAAGTGCTGTTGCTGTGACTCAGGCCACAGAAGGAGGTTTGTGTTGAAAGGCTAAATCTTGAAGCCTTTTTGTTGTTGTTGTTGCAGGGCATCAATTCCATACGAGACTAGCTGTGGAGTTGAAGAGAGACCCTTTCGCAACCCAAGGGCAACATTACATTCTAAACAACCCCCAAAGAACTTCAATTCAACAGTGGAATTTATGTTTCTCATCCATGCAAGGTTTTTTCAACACATGTCATTCACATCAAAATGCCAGCCTGTGATTTTCCCTATTTAGTCAGCAATAGTGCATGTGCTTCTCCAGTTCCTATATTATAGAGACATTCATATTAGCCTTATCTCCCCACTACTCCATAAGTACCCAGGGCGCACAGGACAATTCTATACCTCCCTGCTGCTTTCAGATACCAACCCTGCTGCAACATACAGGTTCTGCATAGCAGTGTTCAAAATTCATCGGATGATGACCTGTGCCACAAACTAGATTTAATGAACACTCATATCAGAGTGCTCTGTAAATTGATATTCATAGCCTTTTATATACCAACCATTTATGCTCTTCCACATCCGTTTAATGCTCCTAACCCTTCTTTTAGATTCTTTTATCCTCTTTTAGATTCTTATAGTCTTTTACATATACCTTCTGTTTTAATAATTTAGCTTTCCAAAACGTTTTACAGATTTTAAATGATTGTTCCCCACCCTATGTATGCTGGTCTATGACCGTAATGAATTTGATTTGGTTCCCTATTTAATCTGCATTTACCCTTTCCAATAAAAATAGTTTTTAAAAATAATAATATATTTTTTAAAAAAAACTGCTGCCAACAACCATTTTTGACATCTCAATGATCCATCTATAGTATCAATCCCCCATCTGGAAGCACCCTAACCATACTGGAAACTATTTGTTTGTTTGCTTGCTTGCTGCCCATCTGACAGCTCCCAACAAAAAATAGTAAAAACACAACATCAAACACTAAAAACTTCCCTGAATAGAGGAGGAGTGGTGGCTACCAGTTGCCGCGGAAGCACCAGAGAGTGACACTGGAGAGGAGGGAGATTTTGAGCTTGACTCAGACTGGTGGGAGCAATGCACAGAGGGAACCATTAGGAAGTCTTAGAGTCAGACAGTGGGGGGGGGGGCGAAGGGGAGAGGCACACTGTGGGCACAGACCCTGATCGGGAGAGAGCAGAGACTACATCTTCCACGTCGCACGGCAGTCCTCTTTTGGCCCCTTCTACCCCACCCCACCCCTTTCTCAGAGCGAGAAAGGAGAGCTGGAAAACGGAAAGAGCAGGTAAGAAAAGCTGAATGATGCTGAAAGAATGCAGAGAGAGAAATGCTTAAATTAGGAAAGGAGGGGAGGAGTTTCCAGCTTCTGCAACTTTCATACCTGGAGAACGTCGGTGTTGGGTAGCCCTGGTTGTGTTCCTGACTTACACCCCAGTTGGCAAGACACATAGTTGCTAATCTGTTTGACATCTGCTGGGAGGGTGTACCACAGAGCAGGCATAACTACCGAAAAGGCCCTCTGTCTGGTTCCCTGTAACCTCACTTCTCACAATGAAGGAACCAACAGAAGGCCCCCAGAGTTGGATCTCAGTGTCCAGGCTGGACGATGGGTGTGCACAGTGGCAGAGGAACTCTCTCCATCACCCGGGGTGGTACGCCCCGATCTGTGCAGGCATGGCACCCCCAATCGGACTGCGCACGTGCATCGGCCCATACAAATGCCGTACAAGTGGCAGTCCATACGGATGCCGCGAGCGGTGCCCATACTGACTGTTTGTGCGCCCTTCGCTGCTCCACAGCTGAGGGGAGGCAGCGGCCCATCTTGTCACCCCCCCCCCAGGGTGGCACCTGGGGTGGACCACCTCCTTCCCCCCCCTTTCGTACGTCACTGTGTGTGGAGACACTCCTTCAGGTATACAGAGCCAAAGCCGGTTAGGGCTTTAAAGGTCAGCACCAACACTGAAGTGTGCTTGGAAATGTACTGGAAAACATACATTTAGAGATACATGACTGAACTATACAAATCCTATGTACCATCCATGTGCAGGAGGGAGGAAATGCCACGTTTTGGGGCAGAACCCTAAGGATAATGAGGATAAGCAGTCCTGGACTGGCTGCAGAGTGGGGGAACAGAATGGAGCATCCTTAAAGATATAAGAAATCAGGGAAGAGGAAGCCTCGCCTGCTCCATGTTTATGAATTTAGACAAGCTTACACAATGGCAAGCCTTGGAATAAATTAGTCAGAGCCCTTACTAAGTCTCCAACAAAGAGGTGAAATAAACAAGGCAGGCTATAATCAAGCTAGTGAATTACGAAGACACATTTCCCCCCGCTGTGCACAAGGTTTGTATGACTAAGAATTCTTAATCTTACTAAATTGTTACTGTTTCCCTGATAAACCTGAAGTTGCACTGACAGTTTCAAGATTCTTGTCTTATTTAGAAGCATAAAAAGAGCAGTTTGGATTTGTTGACCCATGTCTTGCAGAAGCAAAAAAAACATTAGGCTGGGTGGGCTATGGCTATTGTTTCTGAGGTTAAATTATCACAGTCAGGTCATGTCTCCAAATTAAATGCCCTAATATTTTTGCTGTCGTGTAACCTGATCCATAGTTCCACTGACTTCTCACTAAATTTATAGGAATCACATGAACAGAAAATCACCACATTTATCAAGTGGAAATATTGTCACAGAATATTGCTCAATATTTTAATGGATCAGGTACACAACTGATTCTATGCACGGGTGTTGATTATTATTATTTTTAAAAAATAAATATTTAAAATTCATTTCATGACCTATCACCAGACACAGATCTCATCACATAAACATGTGCTCCCAGAACATACCCCTTTGTCAGGTAACAAGACGGTAATAATTTTATAAATGCAAGATTAAAACAATAGCTGTGATCACTAAATCAAAAAATGACATCAACTACAAATTATTGTACTTGGAGTAATAGAATTGTAGAGTTGAAAGGGACCACAGGGATTATCTAGTCCAATCCCCTGCAAGATTCCTATCTTTTGCCCAAGGTGGGGCTTGAACCCACAAGAGATTAGGAGTCTCATGCTCTACTGTCTAAACTATTCTAAATCAACAAGGGGAGGAGCTTATGCAATCTAAGAAGAGCACTGCTGGATCAATCAAGGACCTATCTAGTCCAGCATGCTGTTCTCACAGTGGCCAACCAGATGCCCAGGAGAAGCCTGCAAAGGGTTGCCAGACTCAATAGAGGACAGGAGGACTTCTGTGCCTTTAATTGCCCTGCTCTCTTTTGAGTCTGGAAACCTTAAAGAGAAACCAGCAGACCCTTTGCTTGGAGATTAAACAAAGGGTCTGCTGGTTTCTCTTTAAGGTTTCCAGACTCAAGAGAGAGCAGGGCAATTAAAGGCACAGAAGTCCTCCTGTCCTCTATTGAGCCTGGCAACCCTAAACTCTCTCCACTTGTGATTCCCAGCAACTGGCATTCAGAGACATTGGCGAACAAGACTCGGGAGCTTATTAGACTCCACTTCTACATTTTAAGCTTCTAGAATCAATATGGATGCCGCAGGTACCTAAAATGTCTACTGACGAAAGATGATAATAACAATGGCAACCGGTTGTTTTTATTTCAGGCTGGTTTTTTTTACCATTTAAATAATTAGTAGGGGAGAAGAACATGGGAAGCTGCCTTGCATTTGGTCCATTTCACCCAGTGGCCTCTGCTTCAATGGGCAGTAGCCCTTCAAGTCTTAGGCAGAATGCCTTTTACGGCTCTGATACCCAGAATCCTTTTAATCAGAGATATCTGGAATTTCGTCTTTTGTATGGAAAGCATGTGCTTTACAATTGAGCCATGGCAGGCCCTCTTCTCAATCTGATTTGGGATAGCGAAGAAACCTGCTGTTAAACTTTGCATCCAGTGAGAAAAATCTCCATTTCCCTCCATTTATCCACCAGCTTAGAGGAACTCCAGACAGGCAGGAGGGAAGAATTATGGCAATGTGTGAAGTCTCTATTCAAGTATGACACAAAAAAGTTGTGGAGAGTAATGAAGCACCACTTAATGCCAACATTAAATTATATAAATGAGTTTCTTTCTAATTATAGAGTTGTGAGAGCATCTCTATGTTCAAGGTGTGCTAATGGTCTGCTCAAATCACACACATAAGAATGTTCCTTATAACATTGAGATTTGTTCCATTGCTATGAAATTTAACCTCTTCAACAAACAAGTTCCCAAAATCACATGAAATATTTGCGCACTGATGTTATGGAAGACTTAGAGAACACGCCAGTTGGGAACTAGGCAATAACTTTATTTTCTCTCTTTATCAAGAATAGAACAGGATCAGGAAACACCTGTTTCCACCCAGATACAACTACACAAGTCCAGTGTCACCTACTGTCTGCAATCTCTCTACACTATCATTGCAGAAGTTTTCTTTTCTTTAAAAAAATATGTTTTTATTTTGCCATTCTTCCAAGGAGTTCAGGCCATTTCATAACTTCCAGACTTCCACTGTATCCTCACAGCAACCTTCTGACAGATGTTGGTCTAAGACAGTGAGACTTGTCCAATGACACTGAGTCAGTTGCATGGCTAGGATGTCTGAGCATTCCATGATTTACATTCTTGTACTTTGAACTCATAGACTTCATTTTACTAAAATGTATTACTTTCTCAGTCCAGCTGCCTTCTTCAGATAAGGGTTTCTCTTATCTAAGAATCAGGACACACACAGAGAGATTTATAAAAGAAAAAAATGAAGCTCTTAAACCAAGCTCATAAAAGTTCTTCTCCTTACTTGCCAAGTATTAATTCAGTTGCAAGATATTTAAAGCTTGCCTCCACCACTTGGACCACTTGGTAGAGGGCACCCCACCACCCAAAAAAACCATCCTTTGCCTTTATGAGCAAAAGTGAATATGGCATTGTGGTCCATAGAGTGAAATGAATAGAACAGTAGTAGGAACAAGAGGTTAAGGGAGCAATCGTGCATTTAAAAGGGATCTAACGCCTTGTGAAATCCAAGTTAACGGCAGATGCCTGAAAATGGGCAAGGAAGACATTTCAAGATCTTTTCTGACCTATTTGACAGGCAATAAAACACATTTCCATTAGCTCATCTATCATATATCCATCTTTAACTTGTACAGCGCCCTTAAATGGTGACATTCACAAGCTCTTGAATTAAGCTCGCTATGTTTCAGGAAGTGCTGCTCTCGTGGTGCATGAAATAATGGATGGTTGAAACGGAATAACAGTTATCCTTAATGAGGAAGCTAGTTCCCATTTTGTTTTGTTTTTAACCCATGTTACGTTAAAAATATAAATACTAATTTGGCATCTATTTATTTTGTGGACAACTTTTTTTAGCTTCACTTCTTTTTTTCCTTTTTAAATTTTTTATTAAAGGTTTTCTTGGTTTACAAAGATATGTGCAATGTCTCTCATAACATTTTTACAAATCAGTTTCATTTGTTGAGACATTGGGAAGAAAAGGGGAAGATGTTTTTGCTTATGTTGACAATGCAACTCTTGTCCAATTCTCTTTATCCTTGTCGACACGGGAAAGTCACTACCATGGGCAAAGGAACAAATGCAAATACAAATTATACTTCTGTACACTACATACTGTGCAATTGCCCCCCAAATCCCAGGAATCTCCCCCAAACCCTCTAGCCATCATGGCTTCTCACAGTGCCACAGAGAGTCTTGATTTTGCAAGGAGCTTCCTTTCAGCACAGCATTTCAGTGTGTTACTAAGAGTTCCCACCCGTGCATCCCTCCAACACTTTTCTTAGATCTGTGCCTCCCACTCTCTTCCAGCACCCCCAGTCAATAAGTGTCACTTCCTGTTGTTTTTTATAAAAACAAGATCCAAGTCACATGTATGCCCCTAAGAAAGTTTTGGCTCTGGCTTGCTTCATTCAGCCACTGCATCCCAGCCTCAGAGGATGAGCAGCCCCAGTGCTTCCATTAAGGCAAACTAGGCCACGGCCTAGGGCGCCAAAATGGAGGGGGAGCTGACCAGGCCGCCCACCGCCGCCCGCCGGTGCTGCCTCAGGCGCCTGGGGCCACCACCTCTGAACAGCTGAAAGGCGGGCAAGGCGGCCCTAGGCTCGCGCTCCCGGTGAGAAGTTCCGGAGGTGCGCAGGGAGCGACAGAGAAGCGGCAGCGGCAGAAGGGCGAACGGGGCCCGCCAGCCAGCAGAGCAGAGAGCAGGAGGAGGCAGCCCCGTCCCCAGGCTCGCGCTCCCAGCGATCCCCGCGCACCTCCGGAGCTTTGCGCAGGGAGCGGCATCCTGGTGCCTCCTCAACTGAACAGCTGAGAGGCGTGGCGAGGCGGCCCCAAGCTCACGCTCCGGGTGCGAAGCTCCGGAGGCGCGCAGGGGGACCGTGAGCCTGGGGCCGCCTCGCCCACCTTTCAGCTGTTCAGAGGAGAGCGCCACCGCTGAGGAGCTCAAAGCGTCCTCTCCACAGGCGGGAGGGTGCCGAGCTCCCCCCTTGGCCTGCGCTCCTCCCACCAATGAAGGGGATGCAGGGGCATCAGCGGCGTGTGCACGTCATGACACATGCATTATGATGCATGCGCCCGGGGGGGGCGCCAGAAAGTGTTTTGCTTAGGACGCAAAAAGCCCTAGCATCGCACCTGAGGATGAGGAGGCAATGACACTATTTTTATCTGAGGTATGTTGGAGGGCATGAAACTGGCTAGCCTTACACACATTCACACACCCTTCTCTATCCCATCAAGCAGGGAGTTCAAGGATACATTCCAGACTAACAAAAGCACTAAAGTGAGGAATGTGGCCTGGGGTGAGTGTGGATGAAGAGGAGTGCTGAGGGCCAGATATATAAGCCTGGAGGGCCACAGTTACGACCCAAGCCTAAGGTTACCATTCCTGGCTTATACTTCCGCACTGCCTCTCGACAACCTGTTTCAGGAGCTGGTAGGACATACGGTGGTACCCCAGAAGTCGAACGGAATGCATTCCGGAAGTCCGTTCAACTTCCAAAATGTTTGGAAACCAAGGTGTGGATTCCAAATGGCTGCAGGAAGCTCCTGCAGCCAATCGGAAGCCATGGGAGTCGCATCGGATGTTTGGGTTCCAAAGAACGTTTGCAAACCGAAACACTCACTTCCAGGTTTGCGGCGTTCAGGATCCAAAATGTTCAACTCACAAGGCACCTGGGACCCAAGGTACGACTGTACACTTTAGATGCTTCATTTTTCCCATAGTCACAGCTGCTACTGTTTAACACAGACACTGCTGCTTGAAATGTGATTGATTTTTTTTAAAAAAGAAACATTTGGAGGGCTCTATTGCCATTTAATTCTTGCTCAGTGCTCCCTGTTTGGCACTCTGGAATCTGAGCTCTTGGTCCCTTGGCACCCCACTGCATGAAAGATGCGCACTAGACGAAAGGCCATTCAACAGAAGCCATTGTATTAATGAAATTAATGAACATGAGGGTTGCCAGGCACAGCAGCTCTTTTGAAGAGCAATGTAAAACACCGCCAGGTCTAGCTATGAAAGATTTTTTTTAAAGCACTTCTAAGTTAAGACTATGAATTTTGGATCCATTACAAGTTGAATATATTTAAAGCATTTTTAAACACACACACTCGGCTTGCAACAATTCTTCCTTTTTAGTTATCTATAAAAACCAGTCTCTCTTAAGTAGGAAGCCTTACTGGGCATCTGCCTCAAATCTCAATAAAACAGATGCAACTTTTAAAATGCAGGTCATGTTGCTAGGTGCACTAACAAAGGAGACCAAAGGAAAAGAAAAACATCTTGAAGTGTAGAATTGGCATAACTCTGAGGGATGTCACAATTGGCCTGGAGGACGACGTTTATTCTTTAAACCAAACACCATCGCACACCCACACACCCTTGAAAAGGGCAATACAAAGCATTTCACATAGTACGAATGGATTTTCTTCTTTTGTATTAATTGTAATACTGTACTCTGTGAGACCAGAGGAGAGCCTCTATCACGTGTCTATGCCCCCCAAAAGCCTAACTGGTTGAAGAGCTGTCTGTCCTGCAGCTCCTTTAAGACCCTTCAGGACTTACAGGCAAAGGAGTTCAGTTGAGGGATGGAGATGGTAAGGATAGGTGAGAGCTAGATATATTCCTTCGGTTAGTCTTCTTCACCACGAAGGCTAACCAAGCATCTTGCTCCTCTACCCTGATGGTGGATCATGCAATGGAAGCTTCAGATGACAAGACTGCCGTGTGAGATTCATCCCAACATGCAATGCTCAGTCTGTGGATTCTGTAGCCACATAGTTAAACTACAAGGGTCTCTTCCAAAGAAGGCAGTGATGGCCTCCAACTTGGATGGCTTTTTTAAGAGGATTTGTCTAATCATGGAAGATAAGGCTATCAGTGGATTCTAGCCATGATGGCTCTGCTCTGTCTCCACTGTTGGAGGCTGTATGCATCTGAATAACAGTTTCTGGAAACCACAGGAGACGAGGATGCTTTCGTGCTTGGGATACTGCTTGTGATCCTCCCATGGGTTTCTTGTTGGCCACTATGAGAACAAGACGCTGGACTTAGGTGGGTCACTGGCCTCATGCAGCAGGTACTTCAAATACAAAAAGGGGAAAGAAAATGACCACTTTCCCTTGTGCCCATAGCAGTGGAAGCCAGGTGGATTGGTAGGTGCCAGTAGGAAGTAGAAGTACTTTTCCTGAAAAAAAGTTTTCTTCCCTGGTTTGGATTAAAATCCGAACTAGGAAAGCACACAGGGGTTTTAAAGGCAAATAGTCAAATTGCAAAGATTCAGATTTTAGCTCAGATTTATGGCTCAGTTTCACACAGGTTGGCTTCTATTTGCTAAACTTATGTATTAAGCATTGATGAATTTAGTTCAAGTGTTCCTATAAAGAAAAGTCTATAAAGTGGGGGGGGTGCACTTAAGAATATAGGGTGAGGATTCTCACTCTTCTCACTCTTCTACCATCAACATCATGCTTTACAAAAATCATAGCTATTAAATCTTTTTCCTTTGGAGGGCTGTGATACAGAGTGGATTTCCTGCTGACCATTGTGGATTTTATTTAAAGGTTTTCGGCTCTACAAGGCTAGATAAGCACTATAAGCAGCTGCTACATTTCCATCTAGCTTTGCTAAAATAAGATAAAAAAAGTTACCAAGGACACCTTCTTGCCATTTGTCCCAACATCTACTACAGTGTAAATTAATCTGTAGGCACCTCAAATTTAGTTGACAGCTTACACACTTTTAAAATTGGTTTTAAATATGATCTGAAAATGTTAGATTCTGTATTTGATACATCTGATGGTACTTCCATTCCAAACAGAAATGGAATGAGACACAGAAAAGTCTGGCAAGAATTTAATGTGAGCAATAATTATCCTATGAAGTATATTTTATAAATAATGTTATTAATAAGTGAACCTTTTCTGTCTAGAGGAGGTGACACAACCCTAGCCACACCTCTCTTTTTTTAGTCTAGGAAGGATGACATGGGAACAAAACAAACAAGAGCAAAATAAGAGATCAGTGGGATATGAGAATTTATTTGAATAGATTTTTCCCCCATCAGTGCCTTCTGAAGAAAGGCGAGAAAACAAATAAACAAGCCCCCAAAATGGTGCAGTTTCCTTCAGTTTGCCAGTGATCTATGAAGGCTTATGGGTAGCTACCGAATCTTAAAGCAGCTCTGCTTGGTTTAAAAAAGAAAAAGAAAACCCAAAGCTGTTTTATCGTTTTCTACCCAGCCTGTGCAATAAGCAACTGCAGCCACTCAAGGGAGAACACAGGAAGCTGTCATACTGAGTTGTCTCGTATTGCCTACACCAGGCACCCCCAAACTGCAGCCCTCCAGATGTTTTGGCCTACAACTCCCATGATCCCTATCTAACAGGTCCAGTGGTCAGGGATGATGGGAATTGTAGTCCAAAACATCTGGAGGGCCGAAGTTTGGGGATGCCTGGCCTACACTGACCCGGCAATGGCTCTTGAGAATTTCAGGGAGGGAACACTCCCAGTCCCAGCCCTAACTGGAGATGTTGAGGGTTGAGCCTAAGACCTTCTGCCCACAAAGCAGTTGCTACAACCCTTTGCTTCCCCATGTTCTTCTCCATGCACTAGATAGTGGCAGACATAGGGACATAGGGTCAACAGTTGCTATTTGACAAAGAGGACTGTGAACTTGGCAGCTGCCCTCTGTGTACACATTCCCACTGGATTTTGTTATTAATCACGGTGAAAACCATGCGTCGCAAAATGGTTGACGGCATATATATAAAAGATGAATCCCAAAACCAACATGGCTGATATCCAGACTGCTTATGTCCAGTGATTTCAACAGGTCTGCTCTGAGTAGGGCTGCCATTGGATATCACCTGGGAAAAACAATGTTTAAAAGCACCCCTTTCAGAACAACACTAAAAGACTAACAACCAGCACAGGGATATAGCAGTTAATAATATAGAATTAGCAACAGTGGGAGGCAGCTATTGTACGTTCTTGGCAGGAAGGGAGGAGGTGGCTGTCAGGTGTTCAATGGGGGAGGGGTGGCAGGTGAGGAGTGGCTGTTGAATTCAAAATCAAAAGAACATACTTTTTTAATAAAAAAAATACCTTCCAGCTACGGTACAGTTATTCAAATCTCAATAATGAGCATATCCAACCTTACTGTCTCTCCCCAGCACACATGTCAGCTGAAATACATGCCGTCTGCCTTCCTGCAATCTGGATGCTCTGCATTCTCACTAAACTGTCACAAAGAAAGTAATGCATAGGAATAGTTATGCTGTGTGTAGCAACAGCATCAGTATGGGTTGCCTAAAAAGGAGTTTCAAAAGAGTGAAGTGCCCCTTTAAGCACAACCAGCCCTCTCTTTATCTTCATTATAGATAGGTGGGTATTAATAAAATATGTGGGGGAAAATGTTATGCAACAGAAAATAGGTTTCTGAGAAGAGAACATTCTGAATAGATACTTTTATGAGATACTCCGCATTCCAATAACTCTCATACAGAGTGGAGCTCAAGCATGGCAGAAGTCAGATAAGTTCCCACATATGAATAGCTAATTTTTAAGCAAGCGTCATTTGTATTACTTTTGCAATATATCCAGTTATTATCAGCCGAGTGTGATGATTTGAGGTGTTTCGTATCCCATTTTCCACTTTTCTTTCACTTTCACATGCATATAAACAAATAAAAATATGTCTCTGACTGTCTGGACTCTTAGCAGTTCCCATGACCCTCAACGGGGGCCAACTTAATGACACCATTAGAGAAGGGCAGGGGGCTATTAAAGGTGTAGTGGGCTTACATCAAAACTATTTTAAATTGTGTCCTCCCTAAAAGGGGGCATGTGTTGCGGTGAGACCGACCTCCTTTGTTGTGGGTGGGTAAGATTGATCAGTCACAACACCCGATTGGTAGGTCCCTCAATGTTGGGTTCAATCTGGCCAATGGGGCGCAGTCCAAATGGACTGAGGGACCTATATATACCCATGCACGTGACCCAGAGCTTCCTCTTTTGGCTCGTGCATTCGGAACACCCGCCCACCTCTCCCTACTTTCAGGGCTTGTGTGCTTGACCTTGCTATGCCGTCGTGTGCCGTCTGTCGTTGGGACAGGGGCACAGCAGGAATTTTTCCCACTTGGCTGATTGGCTGGTGCCATTTGGGTTTCGCCTGCCGCATAGCAAATCGTCACAACTTGTAAGGTTGCGGATAGGCTCTGGTTCAGGTGATAGAGATAGGAGAACACTCTCACCATCCCTATGTGAAGGGTATTCCATTAAAGGAATCCAGGGACTCACATGAGAGGGGGTTGTGCCCGTGCCTGAGTCCAGGGGGACATCTGGGTGGTGGACATAGTTTGTTCCCGGCTTTCCGCCTATCCAGGTGTTCACCCTTGGCTGACCTATGCTGGTGCCCTGGGTCAGCGCTACCTGCAAAGATGCAGGGAACTAGTTAAACCAGAGCCTATGCAACCACTCACCTTCTGTAATCAATAAAGTTGTGGCCTAAATTCTGCCAAAAGCCAAACTAAAATTTGAATCAAGTGTGTATTTCTTTAGAGGGGAGGTCTCTGGGTCTGAACACGCAAAATTTCCCTTGAGAATATGTGCATTAAACTCTAGTATAAAGCACACACTACTTTCCTCTTGACAACGCTGCATACAATTCTAAATCTGTATCCATCTCTACTTGCCCCCACATTCAACTCCAGATTTAAACAGATAAATCTAGTAAGGTACTACATCTGGGGTATGAGATATCAATCCTATTAGCTTAAAGTTGCCTGGGTGCTAATGATCATGGTATAAATCGGAATTTGGGTCACCCATTATCTATATTCAATATTTTTCTTCACCAAACCATGCAGAAAAGTTCTTACTTGAAGAGCTGTTGGCAATTAACAGAACTCATTTGCAATAAAGGTGCTTATCGGAATCAGTAAGCAGCTTCTTTTAAGATGCTTAGTTGCAAATTATTCCTTAACACCAAATGAATGCATTAGCCACATCAAAATTCCCTGTTTCAGAGATTTTCTTGTCAGCAACACTGAATTAATGTGAAGGTAGTTTTCTCAAGTTTTTCTGCATTTTTTTTTAAAGAAAGGTTTATCTTCCTAGCCCCAACCTATCACTGCTCTTTGCAGTTAAAGTTATTCCAATATATGTTTGCAAGGGCAATCTCGAAAGGCACATGAAATAAAATGGGGAAAGGGTGTCATTAGAAAAGAAACAAATATTTCAGACATCAGAGATACTACTAACAATGAGGCACAAATGGGTATTCTTTAGGGGGGTGATAGTAATTTGAGTTGTCAACGCCTCAAATATATGATGACAAAAATACAGGAGTGCAATAGATATAACTAAAGAAAGTCTTGAACGTGAAAATAATTCCCACAAAAATTAATTTGCTTTTTTCTTTGCTTTGGGATGAAGTACAAAAGATCAGAAATACACAGTTATGGAGCATATAGAAATTTTTACAGGAACATTGGTATGACTAACATTAACAAGAAATAAGACATGCTATTTCAATGCAGTTTGGGACTTTAAACATTATAAGTCACAATTTCCTTTTTAAAATAAATAAATAAATCTTTGAACAGAAGAATCTGAAGGCAACTACTTTGAATCTGTTCCGATTAGGGCTGTACGGTGGCACTATTTCCTGTTGTACTACAGTTTCTTCAGAAGTTTGTCTTTTGCCCAAAAGCACATTATTCGTCTCACTGTTCACTGTGGCAAAAGTATTTAGCTTACAAGTTACAAGCTGCACTAAATCACAATTTATATTCACTAACTATCTGTACAGGAACAGGGTACTAGGCGTCATTTTCTGGTGGCGAGATGCCATCTCGTCCTCGGGATTATGGGTGCCTGTTGCCTGGACTATGTGCAGGGATGTGCATGGGGCGTTCCGTGTCCAAGTTGCAGCGAGTCCAGCGGCAGCTCCTCTTCCTTCTCTTTGCAGCCAGTGAGGCACCCTTTGCCGCATGGAGGGGCTCACACTCGGAGGCAGAGAGATTCTGCTTCCGTGTCCAAGGCCAACCCCCCCCCCAAAAAAAGGGTGTCTCGCTGGCTGGCTGCAGAGGGCGGAGCTGAACTGCTTCTCTCTTGTAAGCAGTGCTGCAGTGGCCTGCCGGCTTTTCTCATTGACTTTGTGGGTGCCTGGAGTTGGCTCCTGTCTCTGGTGAAGACAAAGTTGCAAGGGCAAATCCATTTTGAATGTTCTTCATGTAAAGGTCACATCACAACTAGGGATGTCGAAGAATTCTGACAGAAATGGGAGCAGAAATTGCTGAGGTTCACTTATTTGTCCCATGTCCGGAAATCTCCTGCAGTATTCCCTGTGGTTGTTGCTTTCAATCTGCAAATGATCCGTAACTGATTAGACAAATGGTATAGTTTTGAGCAAAATGCAACCTCAAGTCCAGAGGAAACTGTGCTGCATATGACAAATACAGGCTGCAACAGAAAACAATGTCTTCTTATATCCCTAATCGCAAACTGCATGCCTTCAGAGTCTCTAGTTCAAAGAGTCAATGTATTTTGCAAACCATGTCTGCTGTGGTCATGTATTTCTGCATTCCAAGCAAAGATGCCCAACTGCTTAACATTTCGGAGTTACAGAACAGTTGAAATGCTGTCAAAAGACCTAGTAGTTAAAGCATGTGCAAATGCAATAATTGTCCACCCTTTTTTACCTATTGATTATTGCTTGGTGTTAATAATTATGGGTTGTATCCAGCACTGTCATTCTGCCTGTGCAATGTACTTTCTCTTGCACCAGAGAACTTCCCCTTCCTCTTTTTTCTCCTATATCCCCACCCTCAACATTGCTCCAGATTGTTGCCTTTCTAGAGATGTTTTTGGGGTTGCACAGGAAAAATCTGTGGAATTTCGACGAAAATCGGCACTGCAACGTTGGATTCGGTCCTACTTTTCACTGTGTATAAAAGGCTGCATCAAAATATTTAACATATTGAACTAAAAAAAAGGTAAAAAGGAGGATTGAGATATAGTGCCATTGGCTTACACCATGGGTAGGCAAACTAAGGTCCACGGACCAGATCAGGCCCAATTGCTTTCTGGATCTGGCCTGCGGACGGTCCGGGAATCGCCACGTGGACCGCCAGTGCACGCATTCTTTCCCTCCCTCCCTCTCCCTCACACGGCGACGGTGGCGCCTCCTCCTCCCTCCTTCCCTCCTTCTGGCTTCTCCCCACCCTGCCTAGAGGAGGAAGGGGGCTGGGCTTTGTTGTTGCCAGCAGCAGCAGCATTCAAGCAGCTGCCATTTTAAGCAGCCCCTCTCCAGAGCCCTTTCGTGCGCCGTTCATCGTCCCGCCACCGCCAGCCCCTGCCGCACGCAAGACACTAGTGAGCAGCCACCGGGGCTCGTGGTGCTCTTGCATCATTCACCCCCCCCAAAAAATATAGTCTGGCCCCCACAAGGTCTGAGGGACAGTGGACCAGCCGCCTGCTGAAAATGTTTGCTGACCCCTGGCTTACACCATTTGGGAATATCAGGCATATGTCATATCCAGTTTAAAGTTGTTTTCACAAGTACAGTATCTGTATGGCCTAAGCATGCATCACAGTATGTCTTTTACGGTGGATTGAATATGGGACCAACTCAATGCAAAGCATGTGGTAAGCTACTGAACAAAAACCCTGTCTCATGGCTATGGTTCCTTTTTTATGGTGTGGATACTTATGGAACATAATGTAGAAGGAGTAAGGGTTATTTTCATAGAATTTCATTCATTTCCAATTTGTCTTCTCACTGAGCTGATGACTTCACACACACACACACCTACAAACTGAAAATGTCAGACAGATGCAAGTTTAAGCTCTGCAGACCCTTCAAATGCAGCCCATTATTTTCACCTCTCAAGCTGTTGTTTAACATGCATAACCTCCAGCAGCCAGCGATATTGGATGTAGATTTAGTGCCGTTTATAGCCTTCTATTTATCCATCCCTACTCGTGACTAGCTCTTCCCAAGAAAGTCTAAAAGAAAGAGAAAAATGTTTAGTGCTGCAGAATTCTTGTGAAATATTACTGTTAACAGAAATGTTGTGAGCTGGTGATATTCTGTGTCCTTTGCATTTGCTAGAAGTCCTGTATCCAACACGGTTGCAAGCTGTGTTGTATGTTGCAAAATGAGTTTAATATTTCCATAATCCACCTGCAAATGTGCCTGATTTTCTCTTGGAGTAGTGATCATTGATACTTCATTGGAAGTGATCAATAAATGAAATGATGGTGGTGGTGATGATGATGATGATGATAATGATTGCCATTTTTATTTTCATGTATGCTGGAACCCACACTAGCTGTCATGGCATCCGAAGTTCTTCCTAGAGGGAACTTGCCATCTTTCCTTATACTGTGTAGCAGGATGCAATAATGATGGTGATAATGAGCACAGATCATAATCAAAGTTCTTGGGTTATTTCTGTAAGTCAATGTTTAATGAGAGACGCGTAAGCATTCTCTGGTTCATAAGGCATATATCAATATGATGGGGTAGTCTATCAACAACAATATTTTTCTTCTTCTGTGTCCTCAGTGCTTCTTCTTCTCCCAATTTTTTCAGCACAGGTGACGTTTTTGAGTGATTTACCTGTTAGTTATTTCTGCATCCTCTTGCCAATCTACTCAGCTGGCACAAGGTGAATACAAATGAAATTGCTATTCCATTGAATACATTGCATAAACTGGAAAAAGAAAAAAAATAACATGGATGGAATAATGAAATGCTCAGCATTTCAGTAACTTCTTCATATCTTTTAAAATCTCTTGACATCATAGATCATAGAATGGTACAGTTGGAAGGGACCCTGAGGGTCATCTGATTCAACCTGATGCAACGCAGGAATCTCAACTAAAGCTTCCATGGCAGATGGCCATCCAACATCTGCTTAAAAACCTCCAGTCAACCACCTTCCAAGAGAGTCCATTCCACTGTCAAGCAGCTCTGACTTCCCAAATGTTTTTCCTGATGTTTAGTCAGAATTTCGTTTCTTGTAACTTGAAGCCAAGTTATGGAAGCCTTACTGAAATCAAGATACACTATGTCCACAGCATTCCCCTGATCCACCAAGCTTACAACTCTAACAACAACAACAAAGAAATGAGATTTGTCTGGCATGACTTGAGAAATCCATGCCGGATCTTAGTAATCACAGCATCCTTTTCTAAGTGCTCCCAGACCAACTGTTTAATTATCTTTTCTAGGGCCTTGCCTTGTATCAATGTCAAGCTGACCAGTTGGTAGTTACCTGGGTTTCCATTTCCCCCACATTTTGAAGATGGGACAATATTTGCCTGCAGTGACATCACCTGTTCTCCAAGAATAATGTGTTTTGAATTTACTAGCTTCTGAAAAGGAGTTTCACTTAATTGCACAAGTCCTCTTGGGGTGGTGGGTAGAGAGCAGACATGGCATTTAACTTTATTACAGCTATGTAATAATATTTATTCTGTGCTAAGGTCCTCTCTCTGTTCACCACCTGCTTAACTTAAATGGGGGGGGGAGACATGCAGAAGATGGAGATGTAGTTGACAGAGTGAATGTCAGGGTCAGGGGCGTAGCTAGCTCCTCTGGTACCCGGTGCAGAAGGGGTAGAGCCGCCCGCCCAGGGGGCAGAGTGACCCACCCACAGGACTGCCGCTGCTGCGATCCTCATGTGGCACTGGGGGAGCGCCCACTGGGGGGGTGCAAGCTCCAATCACCAGGCGTATTTGCATGATTGGCGGGCAGATTTTCTCGGCGTCGATCGCAAAAATATGTCTGCTGGGGGGTGCGAGCGCCGCAACGCCGATCCGCCCGGGGGGATTTTGTCACCCCCCTTAGGCATGACACCCAGGGCAGACCACCCCCTCTTGTGATGCCCCTGGTCAGGGTTCAGCCCTGCCTAGTCCTGAGGTCTAATGGGCAGGAACAAGGGGATCAGATCCAGCAGATCTCCACACTGCCAATCACACTGAAGAGTCAATAGACCCAGATATCCCTGCTCCAGATATCTGGATGTGCTCCATACCAGCTGCCTGGACCAGTGATCAGTCTCCTCTCCTATCTCCCTCAGGGCCTTCAGAAGAGAAGAGATAGACAAACAGACATAAGCTCCAGAACTGCTGCTGAAGTGTACTTGGAACAGGGGAATTGTATGGAAGCACCTGCCTGGATGCAGGCATGGGTGAGAGCCAGGAAGGGTGGAGCACCTATATTAGCTCCCAGCATGAGCTCCTTTGCTGCTGAAGCAACAAGTCTTACCAAATTCCCATCTTCCTGACCAAGGAAAACAGACCACGAGGCTCCTGCCCCAGATGGCAAATGTGTTTGTGGGTCATTTAATGACAGAGCTATGTAACCTGTCCTGCATTCACCTAAGCAACTCAGGTGTGCTACAGGATGCTGTCCTACCACCAAATTGGAATTGAATTTCGATTGCCAGTCTGGTTGGTTTTTGTATACATAACGGGGTGGGTGATATTTTCCCTTTTGGTTCAGACAGCAAAATGTTGTGGCCTGGCCCTACTCATTATTAACACATCCCCCAATTATTAGTACTACCCCGGTTTTATTTACTGGCCACCGATGTATTTAGAATTCAGCTAAACAAGGCAAGAAGTAAGAACAGAATAAATTTAGTAGTTTCTAAATAGGTGTTATTAAAATATGCGATTCATGAATTATCCCAATATATTGCATCAGCTCTCATTGGGGTTTATGAAGAACAGCATAGCTCTAGTAGGACTCTGCTAATATTACTTTTCAAAATATTACTTGCATTATATAGCATGCTTCTCTTTCGGATGTATCAACTTCTCTACAAAATCATGGAGAAGCTTGGGAGCGGTTCTGTTTCCTGCATTATGTGAAATGATTCTGGGGGATTAGACGTGATTAAGAAGCACAGCAACTAAGTCTGCTCAATCTTTCCACCGTTATGCAATTTCTTATTAGGAGAGTTGCAAAAATGAGAGGGAGAGAGAGAGTGTACAATAACAGTTTTGGCGCATGAGAACAGTGCTTAGGCACAGTTTGCTATATGGATGTATGATTATGTCAGAATCTCTGCCTCGTATATTGGTAGTTAATAAAATATGTGATACAGGAATGAACAAATATAGAGCATCAGCTGGATTTTACCAAGCCACATCTTTGGTCCACCTAACTCTGCACTGGCAGGCAGAAGCCAGGGTTTCAGATCGTGTGGATTAAAAATTTCTCATTTCCCCCCTGAGTTTGGGAAATTTCCCTGAGTGATTTAAAATTTACCACGTGTTATTCTCTGAAAGAGAACTATTTGAAAATGATTCATAGATGGTATTTAACTGTGAGTAGGTGGCCTAAGGTGTATAAACAGAATCAGATACCTGTTGGAAATGGGAGGAACCTTTTCTCCTATGTGGTGGACATGTAGAAAGGTAAAAGAATATTGGGAAATGATTTATAATGAATTGAATTATGTTTACATTTACCTTCCACCAAAAAACCAGAGTCCCTTTTGTTGGGAATAACCCAGAAAGAAAACCCCAGGTGCCAGAAAAGTTCGTTTATGTATGTAGCAACAGCGGCCCGTGTTCTTTTAGTCCCAAAATGGAAAATAAGCAAGGTCCCATGTAAAGAGGATTGGCAATTTAAGATGTTAGAATGTGCAGAACGTGCAGGCTTAACATACAGAATAGGAGAGCAAGAAGAATGTATATTTAAAGAAGAGAGGAAAATATATATTGAATACATATATGGAAAATAATTGTAAACAGCTGAAAACGCTGGCAATTATTAAGATAAATCCAACAGTGTAAACAATATTTGATTGATGTAAAAGTGGGGAAATGATTTGAATGGTTACAGTAAAATATGCAGGAATGTATGATATGTAAAATGAACCAGGGAAGGAAAAGAAGGGAAGTCACTGGGTATTTTAAAGTTTGTAAACTGTGTATTTTGAAATGTAAAAAACTGAAAACTCAATAATAATAATTATTATTTTTTTAAAAAATATTTTCTCTCTCTTCTGAATTATTTGCTCAAAATACATTTTTGTAATGGCCAACATTTTGCCCCTGCCATGCCATAAAATGAAACTAGGTTTGGAGCATAGTGGAGGAAGCAAAGAGGTGGCTGGCTTTCCCAACATGCCTGATACAAAAGAGGAGGAGGAGGAGACCACCTTTGGAGGGAAAATAAATAAGCTGTGCTTCTGCCACTGCTAATGGTGATCCCCATCTCTGAGAAGACATTTGACCATTTCTCCTCCCTCTATAGAAATCTGGTAAAAGAGTTTCCCAGTTTCTCTGCTCACAGATGAGAAGGCTGTTAAGTGTCCAGTTCTCCTTTCAATCAGGGACCTTCTCACCTCTACCTGGAGGTGCCAGGAATTAAACCTGCATGCAAAGCATGCTGTCACAAAGCTAAATTTGCTCCCAGAAGAGCTCGAGGTGGCCACAAACTTAGATGGATTTAAAGGAGAATTAGACAAATTTGTGGAGGAGAGTCTTATGTTCTGCAGTGGAGCTGGAACATGGCTACCATGAATAGTTCTCACTGATAGCCTTATGTTCTGTCTCCACTGTCAAAAGGCTACTGCCTCTGAATAGCAGGTGCTGGGAATCACTGGAGGGAAGTGTGCTATTGCACTTGGTTTCTGCTTGTGAGCTTCCCATAGGCATCATATTGGCCACTGTGAACAACATTTTGGGCTTGATGGATCCATGGCATGATCCAGCTCTTCTTACATTCCCATGCAAAACTCTTCCCCCGTTTTGGTTTTCATATTAAAAAAAAAATGATTTGAATACTTATGGGAACTATGGCTACTTTACAGAACTCCGTTCATTTTTGTCTTATCACAGAGCTTTCTAGGTGATGACTGCATATACGCACACATACAGAGTGAAAATGTCAGACAGATGCAGGTTTAAGCTCTAGAGAGCCTTAAAGCTTGCCCCCTCATTCTCATCTCTCAAGCTGTCATTTAACATGTATAACCTCCAGCAGCCAGGGACATTGGAGGTAGATGTAGTGCCATTTATAGCCACCCATTTCTCCATCCCTGAACCAATAAATAACATGCACGGAAATGTTACTTAAATGTCTGACATTCAGAATCTGAATAACATTTTGGTTATAATGAAATGTTCATGTTATCTGAAAGTTTTGCATTGTGTGCGTGCTTGTGTGTGTGTTCCTGGTTAGCGAAATCTAACTATTTCAGAAGTGAGGAACAAATTAACTTTGCAATCCTGTCCTTGAGCTAAACTGCCTCTATAAGGGTAAGATTGCTCTTTCCAGTGCAATTCTCCAGATGTTGGTGGCTTTCACTACATATTCACTCCCACAAGAGAAACGTGTCTAACTGATTACACCCACCCTGAGGAGCTATAGACCCAAGACCAGTGTCCTGACCATAGCTGCCAAGTTATCCCTTATTTTAAGGGATTTTCCCTTATGCTGAATAGGCTTCCTCGCGAGAAAATGGAAAACTTGGCAGCTATGGTCCTGACCCTTCAAAGATTTTAATTCCACAGCTATAGGCCTTAGGCAGGAAGTTAGCTCTGAGGTCAATGAAATGGAAAATTGTGGAGTGTTTCAGAAAAGAAGAATAGGGGAACAACTAGCTTAGACACTGTCATTGTGCAGTGACAATCCTTCAGGATTGTGCAGTGACAATCCTTCAGGAGTTCCTCTACCAGGAGACCAGTGGCCCCGGATATTTTGCAGCAGAACCCACAAGATTTGCCATCAGTGGCAAAAAGCACATGAAGACTTAGATCCTTGAGCTGGAGATCTTGGAGCAGTTCCTGACCACACTGTTTCCAGAAATGAAAAGCTAGGCTAGAGTAAGTGAGCAAGAGACCAGTGTGTGGTTGGTTTTCCTTGCAGAAGACTTCCTTCTGAGCTAGAGAAAAGACAAGAAGCAGGAAGAACATGTGAAGGGAATATTATGCAAAATGACCGGTGATAAATCTTAGGCAGAGAAGACTTCACTGGATAAGAAGATTCTGTCCATGTAGATCATTTAGGAGGGCAATGGAGGCGCCACCTCACTGGAGAAGTGGGAAAAGTTGCTGTATGCTTAGTTCTGTACACTCAGATCAGGGTCTGTTGACCTTCTGAGAGGTGGCTGAATATTTTACCAAAGAGGAATGAGTTCTGTTGGATCCAGGAAGAGCGTTCAGCACATGGAAAATCATGGAGGACAATTTGGGTGTCTGGTCCCCATGACTGAACTCATATCCTACCTAAAGCAAGGGGAACAGCCTCAGCTGCCTAATCTGCAGGCGTCTGATGGAATGGAAGTTGGACACAAAATACAATGTCCCCAGCATTATTCAATGAGAGTCATATGGACATCATTCAGGTTAGGAGTGGGCAATCTGAATGGAAATGAAAGATTTTCAATTAAACCCTCAGTGAAAAATCAGCATACTATGCTCATCCCAACTTCCTATATTTTTGTCCTTTCTGACCAGTAAATTTTATTAGCTTTTATCAACAGCCCAGTCTTGGGACCTTACGGTTAACTTCCTCTTTGCAGCTGATGTAAAACCATGTTGCTTATTGGGGTGGGGAATTTTCTTTTATATCTAGTTTTGATTAATAGAGGAATTGGATTTTTTAAATAAAACAACAACAACTTTGCATTGTGAATTTATTCATAAATCTTGTTAGTTGTCTAGGGGCCTTGGTGTAACCCATGAACCCATTTGAATAATTAGGGGCTACTAACCCCACCAATTCCCCACCCCATTGCCAACCTCCACCCTCTACACTTCAATTGACCTTCCCCAGCCAAGAGAGCATGGGAAGGCTCACCTGGGACATCCACCTGCCTGCCTGCCTACTTGCTTGCTCTGCCCACTTGCACTGCCAGCCTTTCTGCTTTGCTTGCTCACTGCTCCAGCTACTGCCATGCTGAAGTTCATGTTGCTGCTTACTGGTGACCATGCAAGCTCTAGCATGATGAAGTTTCCCCTTACCAAAATGTTATACAGGAAAACGACAGTAAATCTGCTTGGTGGCAGATGAAGCAGTTTACAGGTATGGATGTATGTGTGTGTATGGGGGGGGGCATTCTCATTGTAAACTAAATATTCCAGAAAGCTTTTTCATTCTCAAATGTTGACTACTGTAAATGTTCATAGCATCCCTAGACACATATGAAGGAATAATCTAGCATTTCAATACATGCACATTACAAGGGAGAGATTTCATTGTAAATGGGGGGGAGGGGTGTCATCTAAATAGAACATTTGTTTACTAGCCTAGGTGACATTACTGATGTTATTTGCAATAAAAAGTCAAACAGTCCTGTGGCACCTTAGAGACTACTGATTTATCATAATAGGACAATAACAAATGTGAAATAACAATGCCTATAAATTGTATAAATTACTTTAAAATGCACATGTAAAACTTTGTTGAGAAGTGATAGGCACAGTGGGGAGTTTCCTTTTGGGTGAGCCATTACAGCAACAGGAAATTATTTTTCTCAATGTGAAGTAGGCTGCTATGCGACAGGCGCGCGCACACACACACACACACCCAAGTATTTTCCCCTCCCCATTAATAATACTGAGGAATAAAGGCAAAATAGAATATTAGCTCAGCTGCATTTGTACTATTGAAATTGCACTATAGTGATTTAGAATCTGGGTGAAATAAATTGTGGTGTTTGCATTATATCTTTGCAAATTCTTCACATTAATGGCGTGTGTGTGCTAATTAGAAGACTAAAGGTTGGTCTAGCTATAAATGCAACGATTTGCTTTGTATTAGCTGCAAGGATTTGCGTCATTAGTGAAACACCTACCAATGACTGTATGCTCCCAGAGAATTAACACATTCTAGGAAGAAAACAAACAGCAGCTAGTCAGAATCCAGAATCACTTAAATGATGCTATTAATTATGCAACTCCTTCCACCAGGGCCGGCCCACACATGAGGCATGGTGAAGCAGTTGCCTCAGGTGGCAGGCTGGGGGGCAGCTGGGAGGGGCAATAGATCTGGCCCCAAGCAGGATGTCACACGTCACCCACCACTGCCTCCTCCTCCTCCTTTGCTGTCCCCCACTCATACTGTTTCTTTATGGCTTCCTTTTCCACAACTCCTCTGTGCTTCTTCCATGGTAGTGGAGGTGCCCCACCTGCTCCCACTGCTACACCACTGCCACTGGAGAAGTGAGGAGAAGTGGCTGTATTTTCTGGGCTTCAGCAAATTGTCATAGGAACCCAGCCACAGCCATGTGACCCCAGTAAGCAAGGCTTTGGCAGTGGGGAGTTGGCACCTTTCTGTTTTGCCTCAGGGATGGGCTGCCCCTGATTCCCAATCTCTGTGCTAAGCACAGATCTCAGATCCTGATCTCAGGCATATGCGGATCATCTAAAGATCTCGATCAGATTGGGTGATGGGTCACTTCCTGCAGCTTGCTGGATTCAGCCTGTGGCCTATGGGCCGCTAGGGAGTCATGAGCAATGAAAAACAAAAACTTCAGGCCCAAATGGAACCAAGAGTCACGGAAACTAAGCGTTAAGCTGAAATGACAGGAATGCATGTGTGGGCATGTGGCACAGGGCAGAATAAACTGAAAGACTCAAATTTCAAAGTAAGCACCACTAGCAGAGATAGCAAACAGTACAGACCAAGAACAAGGTAGTCTTCTTCTTCTTTGGCGATCAATCATAGCGAGTAAAATTGTCTTCCATAAACACGGTTTTAATAATGAGTCTGTAAGTGACTGTGGAGGCAGATTCTGGATCCACACGTACTTTCACAGTGGGGACATTGGTTCCTGGGCCGGAGTTGATCATGGTGTGGATTTGCCAAACGTGCCTTCCTCTTAGCATGTTTCTCCCTTGCATCCTGAGTTCAACTGTCTTCAAAGCCCATGACGCCTTCGGTAAAGTCTGTTCTCCTATTGAAGCGCTCGCAGGCCAGTGTTTCCCACTTGTCAGTGTTTATACAACATTTTGTTTAAGATTTGCCTTGAGACAGTCTTTAAGCCTCTTTTGTTGACCACCAGCATTACGCTTTCCGTTTTTAAGTTCGGAATAGAGTAGTTGCTTTGGAAGACGATCATCAGGCATCCACACAACATGACCAGTCCAGCGAAGTTGATGTTGAAGAATCACTGCTTCAACACTGGTGAACTTTGCTTCTTCCAGTACACTGGTATTAGTTCGCCTGTATTCCCAAGTGATGTGTACAAAATTTCAGAGACACCATTTCCCCAATTCACTGTGATTTGTGGGAGAGCCCTGGTAAAACAATTCCCTCTGATTGGAAGCTACTTCTGTCAGTCATGAAAGAGCTCTTCCTCCCCTTTGTCACCCCAAACACAAAATATACAGAAAAGCAGCAACATACTAAAAGGATTCCCTCCCTCCGACTGGTTGAATGTAATTTCCTTCTATGTTATGTAGCCTAAATGAATTTGGCTTTCATTAAGCCTTGTAGCAAGCAAACAAAAAAAGCGGGGGCAATGATTAAAAAACAGAAAGTTACATAATCTTTTAAAAAAAGTAATCCAATTATTATTATTCCATTAAAGCTTTCAGTATTATACTTCCATTGATTTTTTCTAGCCTTTAGAATTAAAGGTATTAAAAACTGATATATAATTGTAATTATTATGTTTCAACATGCACTTATGTCAATGTTTGAAAATCTTATAAAGACTACTAAGTAACCAATAACTAAAGAGTGTTTTACTACAATTTTCCACTATAAAACCCATAAGCAGTTTTTGCTCTGCTTTTCATTTTTCTTTTTTCAGTTCATTGATGGAAGGAATACTTAGGGTTATATGAGCCTTACACAAATTAATCTTTGAAGTTTCTTTATTTATAAATGTGAATAAATTCTAGTAGCAATTTGATTATAACTGCTCTGAAAAATTTGAAACCTAATTGTGATTGTTTAAAGAATGCATTACTCTTTCTCACAGTTATAGTGGGCCATTTCCTTCTGAATCTGGAATCTTAAAAGAAAAAGAAAAAGCATTTTTAGGTGTTTATTCCATATTTTCCCTCTTTCAGAATTCACACATCTTTCTCAGATCGGGCACCTGACTTTCTCAGATCAGGACCACCTGAACCCAGCTCACTCACTGATTATGATTATGAATTAGAATGTCTTCCTGTAGTCAAAAATAAAGACTCTTTTGGCGCTTAGAGGCAAGCATATTTATTATGCCATAAGCTTTGCTGTAATCGACTTATACAAATTGATGTAGAACTTGAGTCGACATAGAACTTGGGGTTCCAGCAACACATTAGTCTTCAACTGGAGATGATGAATCTGCTACCTAGCTAAGGTGTATGGCAACCACCTCACAACTATCATACAAATATATGTTTAAAAATTAAGCAATGAGAGTCTAAATCAGGCATCCCCCAAACTGCGGCCCTCCAGATGTTTTGGCATACAACTCCCATGATCCCTAGCTAACAGGACCAGTGGTTGGGGAAGATGGGAATTGTAGTCCAAAACATCTGGAGGGCTGAAGTTTGGGGATGCCTGGTCTAAATGCATGTTGGGGTTAAAAGTGTGTCATGGGTTGGAAAAGTTTGGAGCCTACTGCTCTAGCATACGGGCTAAATACAAAATTAATACGTAACGTTAGCTCCACACATTCAATGTGGGCATGTACAGTTGTTTCACGTTAGAAAATATATTTGACCACTTAAAAAAACAAACAACCCTTCCAGTCAGTCATTTCTGCACGTTAATTTATTTGCTTAATTTAGTTGCATTAAGCAGAGAAATGGATCACATTCTGTTTCTTTAGTCTGAGACCCTGCTGGTGATGAATGCTTTCCCCATAATTCTAAGAGAAGAAAATCATTACAAAAACAATTATCGCTCAATTCTCAAATCAGTCAAAATATCACAGATAAGGCACTTGCCAGTGACAGTTTTTGCCTTCTGCAAGCATAATTAATCGAAGCAGCTGAATAGATTTTTTTTAAAAAAATGGAATATGGTTCCTGCATAACTGACAAGATTTCTATCAAATCATCACTAGATGGCTGATAGGCACATCACAGATCATCAAGTTGCAACCTGGTATGGTGCTAACTAAGAGATACTGGTGCTAACAATTCCAGGGTGACTGCGTACAAGACAAAAAGTGGATATGGTGACTCACAGCTTCCTTTGCACTAGCATTTTAAAAACAAACAAAAAACACCACTACATTTCAGCTACAGCAAGTATCTTTTAAAATATGTAAGTTTAAAATTGCATGCAGATATGACAAAGTCTAGAGTTGCCATATTTCTCAGTCTGTGGCTTTCTATCAAGTACACCAGATGATGTTGGACTACAACTGCCATCATCCTTGACCACTGGCCATGCTGCTGGGGCTTTGAACATAGCCAAATAAACCAGTATTATTATTATTATTATTATTATTATTATTATTATTATTATTATTATACCTCTCTTGCAAGCCCAAGCTTATTCTGAGTTTGGGACCACCTGGCCTGCCTACAACTGTTGTCTACTCCTGTGTGGCCTTCATGATTTCCCCTTCCTTCCATTTCTTATACAAGAAACCAAGCATGAGGCAGACATGCCACAGAGCTTCCAGCAGTGGCTGGGTTTGGGGCCACCTCAGTTGACCTGCGTCTTGACATGGCCCATATCCCAGGCACAACCCTGCTCAAATAATCGATATACACCCAATACCTGGGCCAAACCCTACCTACATCTGTAATCAATCAAGTTGTGGCCAAGACAACTTGTGGAATTTGCTCCACCTGCCATTGCTATAGTGGGGTGAGGGGCACTGTGAGTGGGTCCATAGCTCTTACTCCCCACCATGAGGAAGAGAGAGAGGAAGGGAGGGAGGGAGAATATTCCATGCGTGTATCTTTGCTGTTGGGCATCCCAAAGAGAATTTTCCCTCCAATTGTGAGGAGATAGCTACCTTTCTGCCAGTGTCACTATATTTTCCATAATCTGATGAATACACTATTGAGCAATGGACATGAATGTGTGACTTACATGTGTGAATTATGCCATGCATCCTTTTTCAACCTGCTGAAAGAATTCACACGAAAACATTGCATCAAATTGCAAAGTCCATGAAGATAGGAATCTCCTGCAAGCATTACATTAGATTCCCTGGATATTTGAGGGAGGGGAGAGTGTTTCCTCATGTGCTACACTTTACACATTTGTCCTGGCTGAATTTCATTTTGCTGCTCTCTCTCCAATTGGCACAGGTCACGTAACATTTCATTTGTGGTCTCTCGGAGGCATTGGAGTAGGTGTCGTCTCGACAGTGAGAAAATGAACCTGACTGTTTCAGGGTGTTTTCACACCAGTGCCCTTTAGAGTGTTCCACCTCAGGTTGCAACCACCTGGCACTATCACTTCAGTGCCAGGGATTCATAGGCAGATAACTGTTGACATACACGCTAATACTTTTGAGGCACTTTAATGGCAACCCTCTCGCACTGCCTCAGACGTGTCGGAAGGCTATCAAGGGAGATGCCAGCACTTCGCCTTCCTACTTTTACACAGGTTATAGACTTTCAGCACTGATGTTAACATGCCCCAATGCTTGAGGCAGACATAAAACACAAGGCCCTTGCAATTTGTGCTATCCTGATTAAGAAGATTGCAACATTTTATATGAAGGACTCTTGGGAATGGGAAGAAAGGGGGAGAGAAAGCACAGGTGTGCATAGTTTGGAAAGGCCACTGGCCAACTATCAACTGGCAACGCAGGCTCTGGATGTCTATGCCTCTGTTGCAAGTCATCCAATGGATTCTTTGACAGTAAACATCAGGCAGCAGAGGAAGCAACTCTCCTAGCAGGTTGCCAGGAACGCATAAGACCAGGAAAAGTTATTACAACCTGCTGTTTATTCAATATTTACAAAGAGAGGCTTGGAACGCAGCCTCTTGGAATAATGGCATTGTCCCAAGTGACTCTCCACCCCCTTTTTCACCCACTTCCTCATTCATGTGGCGCCGAGGGCCCTTTGCTTCCGAGTCCTTTGTTCTCCTACTTTCAAGGTTTGCTGGGTTCTGGGAGAGGGAGGATCTGGAATGCTTTCTAAAGACACTGTATCCATCAGCTGTTGCCCTCCTGATGCTTCCTCTTCCTCTTCCTCCTCCTCCTCTCCCATTATTTCCCAGCTTTCTCCCTCATCTGCCTCTGAGTTGTAACCACCCTCAATTATCTAATGTAATTCTGAATTGTCTTCTTCTTCTTCTTCTTCTTCTTCTTCTTCTTCTTCTTCTTCTTCTTCTTCTTCTTCTTCTCCTCCTCCTCCTCCTCCTCCTCCTCCTCCTCCTCCTCCTCCTCCTCCTCCTCTAGAAGGGTCAGGCTGGGGAGGCAGTCTCCACCATTCTTCCTCTGCCCAGTCCCTGACAAGAGATGACATCCCAATGAGGAAAATGGGGGAAACTGCATGACCCTTGTAACACAGAGGCTACTAGAAAAGGAGGAGCTGTTTCAACACCCCTGTGTCATCATCTATGCTAGAAAATCGCTGACAACATTGGCCATAGTAGCTGAAAAGTGATAAAATGAGATGAAGCAACATCATAGCCCAACCCCAGCCTTCTGTTAAAGCCCCTCTCTCTAATTACCCAGATATGTCAGGTGGCAAGTCTTCTCATTCCGAATAAATCTGACATCAACAGATTTCTCTTCTTAATTTTTATTTTAATAAATAAGCTATAAAGCAGCTGTGAAGTTACTGATAAATGAACTGCTAGGGAATAGGCTTACTCAAGTGAGCCAAATCCTTCTGCCTTTTCATTATAAGAAATATAATACTGCCAACACATGTTCCGAATAACCTGAGAACAAGTGTCTGAGAGATACGTATTCGGCCCTTGTGCCTTTGGCTAAAGAATCAGACAGTGGACACACAGTCGTGCTTCCTATATAGGTCATAAGGGGGGGGGGAACAGTAGGAGAAATGAGAATCAAGTGTGTTCTAACAGAGAGAATGGTGGGTTTCAAATTGAGGGCTGGCTGATGAGGTTGCACTTCTCCTTAGCTTCCCAATTTCCTTGTTGAATGATGATGTAAAACCTGAACTATTTAGGAGCTAAGCGCCAGGCTACTAAAGGAGGTGGATGGTTAGTGGGATGGCTAGAGGGGAAAACAGTGGAGTAGTGAGATGTTTCAAATGCAAAGTAAATTGAAATTCAATTACCCCCCCCCCAAAAAAAAACCTGGGCACAAACTACAGCCTTATATGGGTGCTAATATATCTCACATACATCAACACAAGAACAAACAATGCGCTGTGATGAATACCCCACCACCAACACTGCACATTCTCTCTAGACTCTTCCCTGACATCTGCACGTAGATTGTGGATACCTGTAGGGAGTGAGCCTTCATACATATAGATATACACTTGAAGTATCCCATGGACTGCAAGAAGATCAAACCTATCCATTCTGAAGGAAATCAGAGTGCTCACTGGAAAGACAGATCCTGAAGCTTGAGGCTCCAATACTTTGGCCACCTCATGACAAGAGAAGACTCCCTGGTAAAGACCCTGATTTTGGGAAAGATGGAGGGCACAAGGAGAAGGGGATCACAGAGGACAAGATGGTTGGACAGTGTTCTCGAAGCTACTAACATGGGTTTGACCAAACTGTGGGAAGCAGTGTAAGACAGGAGTGCCTGGCGAGCTCTGGTCCATGGGGTCACGAAGAGTCGGACACGACTAAACAACAACAACAGCAACAAATTCTATAGAATCTGGAACACTAATTATTTAGAGTTCCAGATCTTGTGCACATACACCTATATGTGGAAAGGTGCCCTCCCTACAGAGATTCATGATGTACATGCATATCTAGATGGAATGCGCAACATCAGGGGTGTGGCTAATCAGTGCAGTTCCACCCCTTGCTCATAGATGATCCTTGGGGTCCTTTCCAACTCTACAGTTCTATGACTCTATGATGTCCATAGGCATGAGCAGTATATGCTTAGGGCTTCTGGGTCATGTAAAAAAGACATGAAATTGGGTGGATAATAAGAGCACAAGATGACCTGAGCAGTTATCCCTTGAAAAGTGTGCTTTTCATTTCTGCAAGATGCATCAATAATAGCCTAAGACTGCAAACCTATGAGTAAGTCAAGGTGAACTCAATGCAACTTACATCTTATTAGGCATATACTGAAGCACATTTTAAATTTGCATGGATTAGTCCAGGCATCCCCAAACCTCGGCCCTCCAGATGTTTTGGACTACAATTCCCATCTTCCCTGACCACTGGTCCTGCTAGCTAGGGATCATGGGAGTTGTAGGCCAAAACATCTGGAAGGCCGCAGTTTGGGGATGCCTGGATTAGTCCATTTAGATGTAGGCTGCAATGTTTTCAGCAAATTATCAAAAGACAAAGAGAGGGGAAGCAATGGAAGAGGAGGCATTAGCCTAGACACGTAACATGCTTTGCTTTTTTTTTCCTCCGAATCAAATTTATTGCAACTATTTATAATGGCTTCCTGTTTGTAGATTGTTTACTTACACAGCAAAATGACAGATTTGGAGCTTTTAATAAAACAGCATCCCTCTTCTTTTTTTTAAAAAAGTTTTCCCTTCTGTATTTTATCCAGCTCAGTTTCACTACACATGAACAATTAATCAAGCACTCATTTGAGTATGATGCTGTTCTCTTTAAATGCCAGTAACAGAGAAGATATTGCAAGCAATGAAACTGCAACATTTACCATCATTCACATCATCCTTCCTGGTTGCTTGCCCCATATTTTTTTGCAATGGCTGTGGAACATATAAGGAGACAAGTGAGGCTTTATGAAATCACATAGCACAGAGCGGAGATTGTGGATTAAACTGTAATTGTAGCATTTATAATCTATACACTGCAGACCAGAGATCTGCTGCCAGCACTAGGTCTCTGGCATCCTTGGAGCACAGGCAGACCAGAAGTAATGTCACACAGCTGGGGTCATCCACCTAGGATGCTCCCATGTCCACTTGTGGTGCGTAAGGGACAGAGCATATTCTCCAGCAGAGAAGCAAGCTGTGGAGGCAAAGGGTGTCAGGAGGAAAAATTGTTTGGGTCCTTTAACCCAGTGGCTGGTCAGGATGATAAGAACACAGAGGGTTCATCCACAATGTCGCTTGTCCCATGTTTTCTAGGCACTTTCCCAGGGAAAACCTGCTGTTTACTGCTGAATCAGAACAAACATCAATCCACAGAACGCCCAACCGATGTTTGCTCTGATTCAGTGGTAAACAGAGGGTTTCCCGGAGAAAGCAGTGGTGCCAACAACCCAAAACCCTCTCATACCCATGCCTAAGAAAGCACAGGACAAGAAAAAGTGTGGACAAACCAGAAGTATAGACAGGTTGGAGGGACTGTAAAGGGAAGGTGGTGCATGGGTTGTGAAAGCATTATAATGAGATGTTCTGCTGAACTCCCTGTTTTAGGAATAAAGGATTCACCAAGCCTCCTTTGCAGTACAGTGGTACCTTGTTTTGAGTCTGCCTCATCAAGCGTCCACTTCGTCGAATGTCCATGGCAAACCCAGAAGTACCGGAACAGGTTACTTCTGGGTTTGCCACTCTCGCATGAGCAGAAGCGCAAACCGCTCCACATGTGTGCACAGAGTGGCGCTTTGTCATGCGTCCCTTTCATCTAGCATCCGGGGCTCTGGAACAGATCCCAGTCGCAAAACAAGGTATGGCTGTAAATGGTAAGACTGGAGCTCTGAGTGCATTGCACAGATTTCCCAACTCCTTATCTCTGAAGGAGTCTGGCAGGCTCCCTTGCACAGGTGGAGCTTTCCTAACAGTGGGTTCCCGTTTATTTTCACTGTAAGGGACACTCCGCTTGCACTGCCTTTAATTGCAGAGAGCTGCCTTTTTCATTGACATTGTTATAGATTTGTGGGGCGACCCCCCCAAAAAACCCTAGACTTTAATAAATGGAAGGATTTTTGAGGACCAAAGGGAATCTTGTAGGCTAGTGGGAAAATACAGGCTAAGCTTCCTTTCCAAGCCACCTGGGATAGAGGCAATAACATGTCAAAAGGTGTTGATGGCCCATTTGAGAGGAATCTTGGGCTTGGGCAGGCAGAAGGTTGCCAGGGTAACTGGGTGTGACAGGAAAGGAGAGTCTTTAGCAAGGTGTGCTGGGAAGAAGGAGGGAGAGAACAAAGACTGGGATCCATATTGGGCAGGCTGGCTGAAGGCTAGCTGGGAGAGGTACCTTTGACTCCAGGGCTGCAGTGCTGTGGGGTACAAGCTCCTCTTGAAATGACCATGCGGTTGATCTGGACTCCCTTCATGCAGACTGAAGGTGTAAATATGTGACTAAACTATATTTATTAAAACTATGGCATCCTCTGTTGTGTCTCAGTTCTCCAAATCACCACAGCCCCTAGGGGAGTGCCTGGACCCCCCGGAATCTTGCTGCAGCTTGGCAGAGAATTTGGGTGGCACCCAACTTTTGTAACAATATCAGTAGGCAAAACCACCTGATTTTAATCAGGCCAATTAGTTTTTTTAGAACCGTTTGCATGAGGAGGAAATGGCTTGCAGACAACCATTTCTATTGTCCTGTTTATTCTTAACAACATGAGTTCCATAGATTCAGAACATACCAAATTATGCCCTGAAACTGGGCGTAAGTACCAGAATAGTGGTGTATAATTTATTTCTACAGAAATAACTACTGGACTGCTTTCAAGCATACATTCTGGCATTGATTCACAGAGGGAGGACTTGGGGAGTGGGAGTGAAATGTTGACTGGTCGTGGAAAGTGGTAAAGTTAATGAAAAACTAAAGTAAATCACAAACAAAAGAACACGAGTAGGGCGTTGTTGTTGTTTTTTGTGTCAAAATGTCCAATTGTGTAATAGCTTGCAAATTATAATAGAGTATTATGAAATGAATGTTGCTATTCTACATGTAAATATAATTCTCCACCTGCACCAATTTGAGCTGATATAATGCTTGAGAAGTCAGTAAATCAGGAAAATGACATTAAAGCTCAATTTGCATAATAACATGAATAAATGGCGAGCTTCCCCCCCCCTGAGCCCCATACAGCTAATGTTATTTTTCAAGAGTGTAAAGTTTCTTGGACCATTAATACACTATTCATTGAATAAGCCAATAGAGGCTGAGTCATAGATGGCTTTAAGTACCAAACAACCTCTTGGACTCTGGTGTATTACAGCTAAGCGTTTAACTCCCACAGCATGCTATAGCAACCATACTGAAGTTAAGCAGGCCTGGATTTGCTTAGTTCTTGAATGAAAAATAAGTGGGAGGTTCTGTGAGTTGGCTCCAACATCACTGCCACTGATAGCAGCATCCCTTCAACATCCCTTCAGCATCCCTTCAGCTTCTGCTGGTGGGAGGACGCAACTTTGGAAAGTCACCCCCTCTCGCCACAGCCTCCCGTGCCACCTCCCACATTAAAGAGTGTGGGAGACCCTTCAGAAACAGTGTGAGAGGTGGCACTTGGGACTTCAAGAGGAAGGAAGAATTGGCCAGAGGTGCCTTTTCCTCACAGTCAGCTAAATTCCTTCCACCTGTGGATGGATGGAATGAGCCTGGACGCAGCCCAATCAAAAGCATGGGAGAAATAATAATAATATAATAATAATAATTTATTATTTATACCCCGCCCATCTGGCTGGGTTTCCCCAGCCACTCTGGGCGGCTTCCAACAGAAAAAACAAAATAAAATAATTGATTAAACATTAAAAGCATTGATTAAACATTAAAAGCATCCCTAAACAGGGCTGCCCTTCAGATGAAATGTCAAAGATGAATAATTATTATATAAATAAATATCCCCCTAACTTTGACAACATAGATTGCTATAACAACAGGCCACTGCCCATTCATTTAACTTATCATACATGTGTTTTTGTTCATTGTGTCCTCCCTCAAAGAGGGCACGTGTTGCGGTGAGACCTGGCAACCAAACCCTGTGTTGTGGGTGGGTACAATTGGATAGCCACAACACCCAATTGGTAGGTCCCTTGCTGCTGGGTTTAATCTGACCAATGAGACACTAGCCAAATGGATCAAGGGACCTATATATGCCAATGCACGTGACCCTGAAATTTCTCTCTTGGTCAGTGCATCGGAACACCGGCCCACCTCTCCCTATAGTTAGGGCTTGAGCGCTTGACCTTGCTATGCTGTTGTGTGTCGTCTGTCATTGGGACAGGGGCACAGCAGGAATTCCCCCCACTTTGCTGATTGGCTGGTGCCATTTGGGTTTCGCCTGCCGCGTAGCAAATCATCACAACTTGTAAGGTTGCGGATAGGCTCTGGTTCAGGTGATAGGGATGGGGGAATGCTCTCGCCATCCCTATGCAAAGGGGTATTCCATTAAAGGAATCCAGGGACTCAATGGTTTGGTCAACCCTGTGAGGGGTTGTGACCGTTCCTGAGTCCAGGGGGACATCTGGGTGGTGGACATAGCATGTCCCCAGCTTTCTGCCATTCCAGGTGTTCACCCTTGGCTGACCTATGATAGAGCCTTGGGTCAGCGCTACCTGCCACGGTGCATGGAGCTTGTCAAACCAGAGCCTATGCAACCATTCACTTGCTGTAAGCAATAAAGTTGTGGCCTAAATTCTGCCAAAAACCAAACCAAAATTTGAGTCTTGTGTGAATTTATTTAAGGGGGGGTTTAAAGGTCTGAACATGCAAATATAATAGGGCTCTTGCTCTAGCACACGAGCTTATTTTCTATAATGGTGTGATGGACTGGAATGACAGGATTGTTTCTTTTACTAAAGTGAGGTCCCCATTTAGTTCTAAGTGAATAGTATCTAAAACAATCTGAACCAAATCAAGTGTTTTACAAAATGCTGAAGGAGGCCCCAAACTTAATCTTGCCTTTTATGCACATTCAAAATTGAAACATGGCAGCTCCACATGAGGTGGGCATTTTAACAGGCCCTCAAAATGGCAGTAATAGGCACTAGAATGCCTGCCTACTTTTTGGTACTGCTAACTGAAGCATTTAGAAAGCTTTGTACGGTAATAATTATAAGACTATTCTTATAACCATCAGTCAGGAAAATCTCCAAGATAATAGGATGCAGGAAAAGAGAGAACTGTAATCATTTTGCCTCTAGGGAGTGAAAGACCTTTATAATAACTAATTCTACATTCTTCTTGCTGAACAAGTTAAGCCTGGCAAGAATTCCCAAGGGGTGACAACTATTGAGAAAAAGACTGAATACCCATTGATAAATGTGGTGATTTTTGTCCTCTAGCCTTTGAGAAGGTATTCTGTTCCCCTCAAGGCCAAAGGGAAGAATTCTGCTGAGCTCAGAAGGGAGGACTTTGCATTGCAGCTTAAAATGTGAAAATCAGCCCCCTTTCTCATGCAAGCAGACTGTACTAAATAATCATAATGCTCCTTCCACCTTTACCACCTGTGAATCTACATGAGAACAATAGGGGATTTCTGCAAAGGGAGGTTATGAAATATAGATGCCTCCTTGCCTTGGAAAAGAATGGGTATTTCTCAGCGTGTTTGGCTCCCCATGAATTAATGGCCCTGGAAACGAATCACGCACCAAAAGCAAGTAAACACCTGTGAGACAAATGGTTGCCCACAGTGGTTTAATTGATTACCCCGACTGCCGAATGACAAAAGAGGCAACTGGATAGTCATTAAAATTTACGAAACAATAGAAGAGGTCATCAGGAGGTCAGAAGAATAATGTACTCTTATTACCAAACTCCCTTTTGGATTTTTCACTATATTCATTTATTGTTCAGTTTAAAAAGAGCAGGACTTTCATGAACCTGTCGCCAGTGATTTATGAAGTTCATTTTCTCTTCATATGTTTATAGATCAAACATGGAAAGAAAGTCTCAGCAATATTGAGCAAGTTTAATATTAAAAGGAGTGGAAATTTCAACTTTGCATTGTGCTAGCTTAAACAATTTGTCGGGGGTGGAGGGGACGACCACACAAAATAATTACACTCAAGCAATTGTTTTGATCGTGGATAAATGCTCTTAAAATCAATGTGCCAATTTAACACAGTGCACTAGTTCTTGGAGAAGCATTCCATTGTGCTATTTAGTACATAGCATTTAGTACAAGGCATTTACCGGTAGTACATGGCAAAATCAAAGGGGAAGGGGAAGGGGTTGGAAAGGGAACGCCAGCAGCAACGATTACAGGTTTGCCCCAAACTATCATCATCATCATCATTATACCCCACCCATCTGATGGGATGGCGTTCCACAAGGTGGGGTCCCATGTTGCCCGCGGGGGTGGAGTGAGGCACGCGCTGGGGGAGGGGGCAGGACAGGGTACACCAGAATCCCAGTGCCCAAGCCCCATTCTGCACTGGCGCCCTGCAGGCCCGTGTTGCTTTTAACTGGGCAGATCCAAATACCCAATCAAGGTTTGAAGGAAAATAGATTTCAGTGAAACTTTTAGGCTCCATCATGGTCCAAATGATATAACTGGGAGTATGGCAGTTTTAGAAGCTGATTAGCTTTGAAGCCAATATGTTTTAAAGAAGTATCAACTGAAATTATTCACTGGATATACACTTAATGAATATTCTACCAGCAAATCAGTTACAAATGGGAAATTGGAAAGCACCACCCACCTCTGTCAGTCCTGTACTTGCACTCACTATTATGCTTGGTAATGTACCTAACCTTCTCTGGTATAGGGCCATGGATGCTCATGCCAGTTTTTAACAATCCATGAATGCATGCTTGAGGCTTTTATCTTGTTTCTGAGAGATTCATAACTGAGCCTAAAATCATATTTAGTGCAATGTTTTATCATAATTTTTACAAACAGAAGGAATAACTTCAAAGAGCAAATGCTTACAGCATAGAAATATAAAACAGAATAGTATGCATGCTTGCTGTTTATCTGTGTTTGAATTCAGTACTGACATAAAGTTAGGCTTTGTGGTTAATTTGAAGAGTCAGCCCCCTGGAAAAGTATTGGTCTTGTTCAAACAAAGATGAGGTCCCCCCCCCAAAAAAACACATATGTGTACTTTCAGGAGGTGCAACCACAAATCTTTGAAAAAATGTGTCAGAAAGAGCAGATGATCTTGCTCTCTATGAGAAGGAAATACAGTACTTATATTTTAAAAATAGCTATTTACCACATGGTACAACCTGTTATCTTACTGCACAGTTCATGAAATCAGGTGGTGTGTGGGCATGTGTGCTGCTCAACCACATGGTAAACAGATTTCTTCCAGAACTTACAACTGCCTGAAAAATAAGTACAGTGGTACCTCGACTTACGAAGATGATCCGTTCCACGGCCATCTTCGTAAGTCGAGGTTTTCAGATGTTGAAGCGCTGCTACGGCACATGCACGAAGCGCGATTTCGCACTTCTGCACATGTGCAGAACGTGCGTGTCGGGGGCGCGCGACTTAAGGACTTCTGGGGGTTGTCGACTTCGGAAGTCGAAACCTTCGGAAGTCGAAGCGTTCGGATGTTGAGGTATGACTGTATAATGGAAAAGGCAATATGTAACCTTACGCCATGTTTCTGTTTATTTAACAAAATGTCTATATAAACTTGATGTTCTACATAAAGGAAGGCTTGCCTACAGGCATCTCTATAACCTATGCCATTTTTTTTGTACACAGTACTCACAAAACCACAAAGGCAAGAGAAACCTCTTTAGTTCTGCCCCCTCCCCCACCCAATTTAACTTTCAAGTTGCCTAACACTTGTGTGTGTAGCTGAATTCTTTTTAACCCTCCCAAACAGTAAAGGTTGCTCTTGCAGGAAAACACTTGTTCATTCGTTTTATTTCATTTTATTTATATCCCACCTGTCTTCTGCCTCGGAACCCACAGTGGTGTATGCCTGGTTCCCAGGCAGTCACCGGTCTATGCACTGACCAGAATTAGACCTGCCAAATTTCAGGGAGGTGATGGTGTCCTGTGCTTTCAGACAACATCCTGGGCCTTTCCTTCAGAAATCTGGCAGTATTTATCCCATCCAAATGGACTACCATGACTGCAATTCTGCCACTAAATAAAAAGGCAGTTCCCCATTTTGAAAACTCAAAAGTTTAAAGGCACCGAGAATAAAACCTTGGTACCCATTTGCCTGAAATTTGAGGCTCTGATTTGGTCCAAAAGCAAAACAAGAAGCCCTAATTCTTTCACAACCCACTGGGAAATTCTCCTGCCCAGCCCATAGCTGCCAAGTTATCCCTTTTTTTAAAGGGAAATTCCCTTATGCTGAATAGGCTTCCTCGTGAGAAAAGGGAAAACTTGGCAGCTATGGCCCAGCCTCTATTGAAATTAAATAGCTGCACAAGAGAATGCTGGGATAGAATCCCTCAAACTACTCAAGAGTTTTTCATTAACATAATCTCCACACCGGAATGGCTGAGAGATGGCTTTGCTCTACAGACATGCTTACTCGCAACACATAATCCTCACAGCGCATTTCCAAAATATTGAATGGCTTTCAGTTTATGGTCATTTCAAGGGCTTTTCCATAATTTGTTTATTAACTGCTCATGACCTTGAGGGTTATCTTGGCAAACCTTCTCAAGCCACTGCTGCTCATGCAGTAATTAGTTTGCCACCCTAGTGGTCTCATTTCCTTTTACTGTATTGCTAATCAGTCTGAGATCTTATGCTATTAAAATACCTAAACACTGTTTTTAATTTAGAAGGGAGCTCATTGTGTCACGGGGCTTGAGCCCCCTGCTATTTGAGAACGTGGTAAGCAATCTTCCATCTCAGCCATTGTGACTCAGCCCTTCTGTCCCCTGGAAAGAATAACCCGCATGGAAACCATATGGACAATAGTAGGAGCAAAAAAAAGCAAGGAAAATGCACGAAAGCTTTGTTGTCTTCTGTGTTAACCTGATGACATTAGTAACTAAGAGTTCCCAGCCTACAAACTCATTTACTCTGAATTAATGCCGTAAATCAAGCAATACTGGTTACTGCTCCCAAAGCATTGAGAGGAAATAACAAGTGCAGTGGCTAATCAGATTGTAATGCTTTTTTTAAAAAAAGGAAGATGTAAGGGGGAACATGGGTAGATGGCTACATGATGGTGCCAGGTCTCTGAATTATGCTCTGGATCTCTGGCACCTACTGTATTGACATCAAGAAAAATAAATAGATTTTAATTGTAGACTGCAAGCTTCCAGTCACATTTGGCAAGAGGAAGCAGTCTTCTAATTTACCATTCAGTCAAGCTTCCAGCACTAAGATATTTATCACAGCCATGCCAAAGATCTGACAGAATCACTTTGGGAAAAGAGATTTTGTTTGTTTGTATTTTAAAACATCCAGTAATTCAGTTGTAAGGATCTTTTTAATTCACCCTCTAAGCTCACTTGATATTTAGGTACTGAGATAAATAAAATTTATGACTACAGCAGAGCCAAAATCTTAAGGCTTGGGGATGAGAATCAGCCAGGTTTCTCCCCTCTTTGCTTTTCCTTCCTACTTTTCAGAGACTCTTTAATCCTGAAACTACCCATATGCCCATCTGATTCTGTTTAATTACTGTGGCACAAGCCATAAAAAACTTCAAGGAAGTTCTGGTTCACAAAGAAAATCAAAGTCCATGAACATTTTGCCTCCTGGTGCTCAGGGCTTTTCAGCTAAGGAACATCTCAGGCTTGGGACACTCCATCATTGGGCCAGTGATATAATGGTGGCCTCCTGGTGTCTCATCTAATAGGCGTCATCTTGGGCCATGGCTATGCCTTTCACTCTTGTACAGACAAAGGGCTGGGTCCCCCCCCCCACACACACACCATTGTCTTTCAAAAATAACTTGGGCGGAAGCTAGAAGTAGACAAGATGGGAGAAAGCGTGTGGCTGCTGCCCAGAATTCTGTGTCTATTGTCCCTCGGTAGTCTAGTAATTTAAGATGCATGACATAGCATCACTTTGCAGCATGTTTTCCCCCACGCTGCTCCATTTCATTGGTGGCTGTTTGTGGGATCAAGAAAAACTCCTCTGCGGTACTGTTGGGTCCTGTCCTTAACAGAAAGAGACATGGGACGACTTATATCAGTCAGACATCCCGTGTCACATCTAACTCTGGCCTAAGTGCACGCCATGGAGCTCAACTTTCTTTTCACTGAGTTGGGCTTGTGGGGAAAACTCTGGAGCAAGACTCACCTGGGATAAGACTGAATGTATACTTTGGATGACAGTTGAATTCTCCTTGGGGCTTAGATCACTAGGGCAGGGGTTGCTCTAGTGGGGCCAATGGGCACATGGGGAGTTTGAGAAAGTGCTGTGGGCACCAGCCCCCAAATGGCTGCTGAGTGTATGTGGCGTAACACAACATGGCTGCCACAGCTTTCAAAAGAAGTAAAAGATTCTGCTTTAAGCAACACTAAAATTTGATACTCATTGAGCTCACTGAGCTTATACTATCATTCGGGGTGGAAGGCATCCATTTCGGTGGGTCTTACAATTATCTGTGGTTGTGATAATTGCTATTGTGTTAAACAGATGTTAGCACCACTGCTGTAGCACACACACAGCTCGTGGTGCAGGGAAGTTGACTAGTTCTTGCCGAGGTAGCAAAGATTTGCCTGGGCTCACATGATTGAATACTTCTAAATGCAAAACAAAAGCCGAACAAGCAGAAATAGCTTGTTAAGTTGAAGACTAGGCTAACAGTTACCCCTGGCATACAGCTTCTAATTAGAGGGCTTCTCCTGAATAAAGGTTATATGAGAGCCACGACCTGCGGTACTAAGTGTAACAGCTCAGACACAGGTTACCACCTAAATTAGAATGGGGTCAGAAACTGGTGGTATTTGAACCATAAAATACTATTGCAAGCCTGCATGCCACATCGCTTAAGAAAGGAGTGCTTAGTCCTGGTTTTAGTACAATACCTTCAGTAACCAAAGAAACAAGATAAAATAAATCTAAATCCTATTTTCCAAAGGAGGTCAATTTCATAAATATCACAGTCATTTTATTTCGACATTTTCCCTGCCATATTTTCCATGGGAAGGCTTGTCAAGAATGTGAAGCAGAAGCAGCTATGCATATATTCTCATGGGTATTTTTTTTAAAAAAGGAAAGGGTCTTTCTCAAATAGAATTTAGAGTAAAACATTTCTAAACTAGGCAGCACCTGAGACAGTATTTCTCTGGAGTAGAACATTGGAAGGGATACTGAGAATAAACCTTTCACCTCCGGTCCTCAGCTCAAATATTCTCTTGAAGAATAAAACTTTGGGGGTTTGCTTCTAAGCATTAAAGCAATTGAAGTAACATCAACTCTGCTTTCAAAAAAGAAACTTTGTAGCATTCACATTTTTGAATTCCTCTCCCCTGCCTATATTTCCAGGACAAAGCTGCACTTCTATATTAAAGTAGAACACAGCTTATTGCAGTTTTATGCATCCAATAAAGAGGCGCAATAAATGAGTTGAACTCGGGCAACATTTATTAATAAGAAGAACCTTTGATCCTCCAGATGTTGTTGAATTTCAACTCCCACCAGCTCCAGCCAGCCCCCTCCTTGGTCAAACCTCGGTTGTTGAATATAATCCATTCTGGAAGCCTATTCGGTTTCCGAAATGTTCGACAACCGAGGTGCAATTACCGATTGGCTGCAGGAGCCTCCTGCACTGAAGGGGAAGCCGCATTGGATGTTCAGCTTCCGAAAAACGTTCAAAAACCAGAGCATTTACTTCTGGGTTTTTGTCATTCGGGAGCCGAAACATTTCAAAATGGAAGTGTTCCGGAGCCGAGGTTTGACTGTATAAGAAATCAAATTAGCAACAACAGCAAGAGATCTGAAGGGGGAATGAACAGTGCAGGCATCTCCATTACCTACCTGTGGTGAGTCAAATCCTGCCCAAGACTAGTCATATCCCCATTTCCTGGGCCCCGCCTTCCAGTGAGTAGGGAGGTGTTCCTTCCCCACATCCCCTCCCAGCCCCCCACAACTAGGATTTGTTTCAAAGACATTCCATATCCAGACTAAGTGTTAGAGCAGCTGGCTTCTTGAAGTGCCCATAACCTTTGAAGGTGCCTACGGCTGCTCACCTGCCCACTTCTCTCCCAACTAAATTTTCCCACATCTTGCTGCCTAATACAGTGGTATCTCGGTTTACAAACACAATTGGTTCCGGAAGTCTTTACTTAACCTGAAGCGTACTTAACCTGAAGCGAACTTTCCCATTGAAAGTATTGGAAAGTGGATTAATCAGTTCAACCTGAAGCGTTCTTAACCCGAGGTATAATTGGTTCCGGAAGTCCGTACTTAACCTGAAGTGTACTTAAACTGAAGCGAACGGAGTACTTAAACTGAAAATACTCAAACCAAGGCGTACTTAAACCGAGGTATGACTGTAATGTCAGCCTAGGACCTGGAAAATCAGGGTTCAAATCGGTACTCAGTTATGAAGCTCTCTGGCTGAGCTTAGGCCAGTTATTCTCTCTCAGCCTAACCTACCTCACATGGTGGTTGTCAGGATAAAAACAGGAAGGGAAAAACATGTATGCCACCTCAAGATTTTGGAGGAAAGGTGGGGTGTTAAACTTTTGAAAAGAACCCTAGTCAACTTTGAGCTTTATCCAATCTTGAACACTGAACTGCATTGCATTAGTATAATTTAAGGTGTACTAACACAGATAGCTATTTTGACACTACCAGTCTTTCCTTTGGCTTCCTCAATTCACATATCAGGTTCCTGCATGTAACAAGTTTCTCTTAGGCCAAGTGAAATGCAATATCTGTGACAGGTTGCAATTTTTGTAGAACTGTCTAAGTAAATATGAAGAAAACGTGAAAACGAGCTTTGCAAAGACAAACTGTGTTCCCAGGAAGTTAGATGACCCAGTTGAGAAATGCCTGGAAGCTATGCAAAGACCACAGATGTGTAGATGACAATCCAAAATCCTGAGAAAATGAATCCCATAACCTGGCACAGAACATTGTTTTCCCATCAACACTATGAGCTGCTTAAACCTCTGGAGAGGAGCCGAATCCTGAGTTTCAGTGGAACCAATAATATAAATAAAAGGTAGAGCATAGCACTTAGATGAGGTGAGCTTATGGAGAGCATAATGTGTTTCCATTCAAGCCTATTTCCCTCTTTGTCACTTATTATTTTTTTGTTTTATCATTTGCAAGTCGATATTTCTTATTCCTAAAAGCTTTTTTGTGTGTGTGCAAAGGAAAGAGCACTCTATCATCTGGGCTGTTAGCATGAATTCCAAAGAAAGTATTCAGGTCATTTTATTTTGTCAGTGTAAAGTAAGACAGCATTTGTTTATCTTTATGTTAAGTTTACTGAAATGCTGTTATGAAAGTGAACTGATAGACATCCAAATATCAAAATATAACATGGCAATGGAAAACAAACTATTACAAATCATGTCAGCACATTTTGAAAAAGTCAACAAAATATAAATAAACACATGGAAGAGTGCATAGAAACATCAAGTGTTAAAGTGAGAGAAAACATTGGCAACTCTATGCTCAGTATAAGATCTGTAACCAGCCTGATAGATTAGGACAGTGGCCCATCAAGGCCATCACCCTGTTATCCCATATGCCTCCTCTGGGGTGCCCACGAGAAGGACCTGAGTTTAAATAATTTTTTAGGATCCTAGAGGTGTTTGCCCTTCAGAAGACATCTGAAGGCAGCCCTGTTTAGGGAAGATTTTAATGTTTGACGCAAGATTGTATTTTAATATTTTGTTGGAAGCCACCCAGAGTGGCTGGCGAAACCCAGCCAGATGGGCGGGGTATAAATAATTTTATTATTATTATTATTATTATTATTATTATTATTATTATTATTATTATTATTTTGCTCATACAGCAGCCACTTGGGCTTGCTGCTTCTTCCACCAACACCCACTTCTTGGATGCCGAGATCATGTTCTTGTGAAATGATGCCAAGACCAAGTTCTGCAGAGTCTCCAGCACAGCACCATACCACACACAAAGGTCTAAAGCCAAAATCCTTAGTCAGTAAGCGGGGGGTGGCTAATGGACAAGCAATACAGGGCACCATGCCTGTGGCTGTCAAAGGAGCTACAGAAGAAACAAGTCCAGGAGCCCCAAAGACAAGCCATCAAGTTATCACATGAGTCTTTTCTATGCCTTTGCCCATGACTGTGTGTCTTCTGTCTGCTTCTCTGCCACTGTCAGGTACTGGGCAGAAGAGGAGGAATGGTAGAGACTGTCTCCCCATCGTGACCCTTCCAGGGAGGAGGAGGAGGAGGAGGAGACAACAGTATAGATTTACAACAGGGGTTTGAGGGAGGTTGAGGCTCAGAGGCAGATGAGGGGGGAAGTTGGGAAATAATGGGATAGCCAGAGCAACACCTGGCTGACACGTTGTCATTAGAAAGCATTCCAGACCCTCCATCTCCCGGATCTTGGCGAGTCTTAAAAGTAGGAGAGCAAAGAGCTAGAAGACAGAGGGCACTTAGCAGCACCCATAGAGGAGATGATGAGAATGACAGATGAGGAAGTGAGAGAGAAGGGTGGGGGGTGGAGATTCACTCAGGACAAAGCCATTATCCAAGAGGCTGGGTTCTACAGCCTCTCTCTGTAAAGTTTGAAATAAGAAAGGACTGTAAGAAATATCCCTTGTCATTATACTTTCCTGGACAACCAGCAGGGAGCAGCTGACAGCATCCTGACAGCTACATAACCACTTTGCAAGTCCCATGTGTAACTGCCCGACAAGGGGTTGCTAGTACAGTACCATCAACCTACACTGAGAAGATGGGAACATATGAAGTTCCCTTATAGCAAGTCAAACTGTTGGTGCTCCTGGCTCACTCTACTTTGACTGACAATGGCTCCCCAGGGTTTCAGACTGGGGACATTCCCATCTCTACCTGGAGTTGCCTGGGATTGAACCTGGGACCTTCAACAACATGCTCCCCCACTCAAGTTATATCCCTTCCCTCTCTACTGATCATATTTGTGACCTTCCCTGGCACAACAGTATCTGGGTTTGAGCCACAAGCCACCCAATTTGCACAGATTCCATATTCAGGGTCTTGCAGATCTCACTGCAGAAGAACGAGATAGGGACACCACCTGCACGTAGCCTTTTAAAATGCATTCCAAGTCCCAGGCAGTACTCCACAGGAATATTTTATACTTCCTTATTGATTTTTAGACAGAAGTATATGTCAACAAACAAATCTCTTGCATCGGTTCACCTCTTTATTCAGATACAACCCTTATTTAGTTCAATTGCATTTATTACTCCAACTCCCCATCCCCTAAGGGGTTGGAACGCCAAACAAACTAATAAATTACTAAAAGTATTTCCATATTTCACAGACAATTGTTTTGCAGACTGATTCCTTAATAAGGTGTAAAGTGTTTGGGTGTGATAAATTGTCACTGTATAAGAGGCGATTGCTGCTGTTCAGAACAGCACTCATGGTTTCCATCAAAATAAATATTGTTGGCAAATGACCTGAGAGGATAAAGATTCCTCCTTGGAGAATGACAGCCCATATTTCTGCCCATTTGGAGGGGAGTTCTGAATGGTATCTGTGCACTTGCGGAAGTCTGCCAATGGGTATAAATAATATACCAGAGCATTGGTCATGGGCCATCCCCTGACAGCTGCGGCAGAGCTGGTAGGCAGTGTGAGCCATTTCAACACAGGTTGTAGATGCCACTGAGTGCCTAGAAGCCGTGCCAAGGCAGGTTGGATAGTGATAAGACTCTTGCATCACACTGGGATAAATATACACCCTGCATGTAATTATATGGAAAAGAAGAGCTGAGCTGTGTGTCAGAAGAAAGGGAATTGATGGGTTAGGGGAGCCAGCGTGGGTGATTAATATAAAACTCTTGTATTTTCCTTCCCATTGTAATTTTTCTGTGTAGATCATGCCCCAAGGCTCTGTGACTGAGACAGGACTCTTTAAATACGGAGGTTGGTATGTAGCTGGATTTGGGTGGGTGGTAATCAAAGTTACTTCCCTCTTGCTCCCATATTCAGAACCTGGTGCACCGAACATTGTAGCTGCAATCCTTCCACATTTAGGCTGCAGTCCTTTGCCTACTTCCCTGAGAGTAAGCCCCATTGAACTCCATGGGACTCACAACTGAATAGGCAGGTATAGAACTGTGCTGTGTGTCGGCTATTGCTTGCATCATGGCAAAACCTTTCATGTGCTACTGAAGGTCAGTGAAGAGAAGGAATAATGAGGCTAAGCCGCCTGCTTTAGCGTTTTTGCTTGGTCCCCTTGTCTCACAGGAGAGCTAACACTAATGTACATTACTGTCAGTGCCAGAGGGTACTTATAAGTCCAGGCTGAGTAACTCATCTTTCCAACAGCAATGAGTTATGCTTGCACTCATCATCCAAGGGATCAATAAATTTAGTAGACACCGTCACCCAACCTAGCATAAGAGAAAACTTTCAAAGCTTTCGATTTGCCTCTGAGCCTTGGGATTTTTCTTAGCAATATGCAACCTTGAAAACCCCAAATGCAGTGAAATTTTGTTTTAACCCACTCTATTTAACCCACAGAAAATTAAGGAATACTGAAACTAGTAGTACGGCACATAATCAGAGATCTACAACCTCTCCTAGACAATGACAGTTCTCTTTCTCAAGCTCTAGGAGGAAGACCTTTCAACGCCTACGGACAGCTACCCAATCTTAAACAACTCATCACCCACAATAATACCACCATCAGACTTAACATGGACACTGGTACCAGAGCCTGCAATAAACCCAGATGCCAACTTTGCTGCCACATACACCCAGACAACATCATTACTGGCCCCAACAACATCAAACGTACCATCTCAGGACTATTTAATTGCTCATCTTCTAACATTGTGTATGCCATCAAATGCCAGCAGTGCCCTTCAGCTCTCTATATTGGACAAACAGGCCAAACCCTACGCCAAAGGATAAATGGACATAAATCTGACATCAGGAATCACAAGACAGAGAAACCACTAGGAGAACACTTTAATCTCCCAGGACATTCTATACAAGATCTCAAAGTAGCTGTCTTATTACAGAAAAATTTCAGAAACAGACTGGAAAGAGAAGTTGCTGAATTGCAACTCATTACCAAGCTTAAAACCATGGAGAGACCTGGTCTGAATAAAGACATTGGATTCTTATCTCATTATACATGATCACGCTTTCTTTAGCCATCTCACCCCTTGCTTTTTCCTGCAAGACCAACTGCAGTCATTAACAGTCGTCAACAGGTTTACCACTCCTATCAGCCAATCACCCATTCCCACCACCCTTCTGAGTAATACCCCACCCCACCCTCTGACTATACATAAGGGTCTGGTGACTTCTGTTTCAGCGTATCTGAAGAAGTGTGCATGCACACGAAAGCTCATACCTATGACAAACTTAGTTGGTCTTTAAGGTGCTACTGGAAGGAGGGGGGAAGGAAAGTGCGAGCCGGCAGCGGCAGAGTGAGAGAGCAAGCACAAGCTAGCCGCTGCTGCATGGCAAGCAAATTTCGCCGGGCGGCGGGCCGGGCTCAGCTTGCTCCCTCCCTCACCCGACGCGCTCTCTCCCTTCTCATTAGGCCTGGCACTCAGCCAGCTTGAACAGTGTGACTTGCTCTTTGACGCATTGCCTTCTGCATGTGAGAAAAGGGTGAATCAATGTGTCTTTCAAAACTGCAATTGTCACTCATGACTTTTATTAAGACATATATTATTTACCTTCCAATAAATAAATAAATAAACAGTTGCCCAATCAATGGAGGTGGGTAACTTTGAATAATCAACAGATCATTTGAACAATGCATCATTACGCTTTAATTTTTCCTTTGTTTTGTTAAGTCTTGCTCCGCCACACGCACACACCTGCTCCTGAATCTCATCAAGAGTGCAGAAGGAGAAATTTACCACTGCTCAAAACTGTATGGGCCTTATATATCCCATCACCCTACATGGTGCTTTAAATGTCTGTCAAGTGCATGAGGTGCAGAAGAATTTCCTTAGTTGGTTAAAAAAAAAATCAATACCCTAGAACTTTTCAAGGATCTTTGCTTATTTATGATTCCTGTGGCTTTAAAGCTTTAAAAAACCTCCCTGCCAACAGATGAGGAACTGCTTAATGCTTAAAACCCTTCCACTTAAATCAAAGTTTTACAGTCCTTTAAATTATACACTGGCTGTTCATTTTTACAGGCTTTGCCACATATTATTTTGTAGGGAAACACAAGTATGCGAATGAGCTGACTTCTGGGAGACTAATGTTGCAAGGACTTGGCAATCCGCTGATGAACATGGGGCAAAACTAAGCATGATATAGTTCTGGGTTACTGGCACAGAAGCACGTGAAGCTCTGCTGCACTAAACTCACAATCAATAAAGCCAACCATTAAGAAATAATCAGGACATCAAGTAGTAAAGCAGGCTGAAGTTGTTCTTGGGTTGTTGTTTGTAAGGTAGTTAAAGGACAAGGTATAAAGCTGTCAAACCATCCAGAACAGATGTAAAAAGGTGCACAGAAATTCACTGAGGAATAAGTCCAGAGTAATGTGAGGTCCAGGGTCTTAGTGGCTCTGTAAAAAAAAACAACCACAAGAAGCTCAACTACAGTTAAGTACTCTAAAAGAACTTCTATAAAAACCATAAAAGCACCAGAGGTGCCAGGTTGCCCCCAAGATTGGGGGGCCGGCACACACTGTGTGCACGCAACATCACACAAGCATCACCGGTTGCATGTGTGTGATGTCACACTTGTTACGTGCCACGATGTTGCATCGTTTGGAGAAGGCCGAGTGCTCTGGAGGAGCCAGTTGGATGCAAGAGACACAGGTGCATTGAGAGGGACAGGCCCTTTCCAACAAGGAAGGGACCAGAGACATGTGGGCCCCCTACACTTGGCACACCTGAAAAGCATAGTCTCTAGAATAGTCGAATGTGACCTATTGTTAAAATTAGGACTGAGCTGACTTGGAAAGATGCATAAGACTGAGTATCCTTTATTAGTAATATATCAAACCCTTTTGCAAAATGGTCCTTAGTCCTCCTGACACAGTCCTGGGACAGAAACTAGATCCACATGTGCATATAAGGCACATCAGAATGCAGATGACATTTCTAGACTTTCCGGTGACCGCTCCCATAAAGCATTCTTTAAAATTAAATAAAAACTAGATTACTCTTTTTAAAAAGAAAAGAAAGGTATAGAACAGAGTAGCAATGGACTAGACATCAGGATGAAGGATGTAAAATAAAGGCTTTGGGTATTATATACGAGGAAAGATTTAGCAGTTGCAGCCCATATCTGACAGCGGCACTCCCAGAAAGAGAATGGCAGAAAGGTGGCTTTTTTCTAAAGAAAAATTATAAGGCACAGTGGTAATTCTAATCCATATCAGTGAGCACAGTAATATTTCAGGTTCCTTCATCCGTGACATATGATTATTAGAATGTTCCTATTGAAATGCATTCAGAGAAAGAAGTGTTAGTCAATTTTAATCACCAAAGCATACTTTAGATTATCCATTCCTTTAGTTTCAGGTGAACTACAACTCCCATCATCCCTGAACAGTGAACATTCAGGATTGTGGGAGTTGTAGTCCATCTGGAGGGTACCACCTTGGCAACCCATTATCTAAATCATAATGATGGTGTAAATAGAAGAAGCTAAGGACTTTTATTATTGAATAATGCATCAGAATTGAAAGAGTGTGGTGGTGGGACTACCCCATTAACATATTAAATCACTTATTGCAGGTGTTGGGAACCTTGGTCCTCCAGATGGTGCTGAACTAAAACTCCCATCACCCCCAACAAGTATGGCCAATGGTCAAGGATGATGGGCACTGTAGTTCAGCAACATCTGAAGGGCCAAAATTTCCCCACACCTGATTTATTGATATAGGGTCGTATTCAGCTGTTACTCAGACCCACTGGAATTAATGGATCAAAATTAATCATTAGGCTGGTCATTGATTTCAATGGGTCTACTATGGGTAAAAGTTAGTTGACTACAACACACACACAGTTTATTCTGTAGGGTCCTCTAATTTCCATCTCTGGTGTATCCAGCCAATTGCTTTGATTTAATCTCCTGAACTTTACAGTGCTGAAATAGACAGACTATAAAAGCCTTAAAATGGGTAGATTAATCAGTGTTAAAGCCAGGGCTTTTTTTTCAGCCAGACACAGTCCCCACACCTCTCAGGTGGGTGCCATTGCCATTCTAAGAGAACAAGGGATGCATTCATGGTAAGTTCCAGCACCTCTTTTTCTAGAAAAACAGCACTGGTAAAAGAAATCCTCTCTTCTGATATTTTTAATCTCACTTTTTAGTGAATTGCAAGCCCCCAGATTTGCATCAAAATGGTGCCCTAAGATATTCCTTCATTTAATGCCTTCGGATCCTGATCAAACTGGTGTCTTTAAGAGCTTTTAGTGTGGAGCCTTAGGATACACTTTCCTCTTTGTTTCTTCTTGGCTGCCAAAGAAGAAATGATTCACTTGGACCTAAAGCATACTGATGCCTGCAAGGTCTCCTACTTAGATTTTGTTTGTTTATTTATTCATACAGCCATTTTGGGGAGCATTTGTTCAGAAAGGGAAGCTTTTAGACGACGGGCTGTTACTATCAACTGTCTGCTTTCCTGCGCCAGACTCGAGTTATTTTTGAGACATTCCTTTTCAGACAATGTTAACTGAAGTAGCTTTGAAAACTCCCCCAAGAACTGTGAATTTTTGTTTGCTGTTTCAGGAACAACTTCAAAAAAATAAAAATCATTCAGACATCAAGCAGTATTCATATACTGAACACTGAAAGAGAGTAATTTGCTCAAGGGCATCCAAGGAGTTGAGGGTTTGAGCCTTAATAATAATAATAACCCCTTCATGGATCAATGCCTTGTCGTGGCGAAGGGGCTTGAATAACTCAGAGAAGCTATGAGCTATGCCATGCAGGGCCACCCAAGATGGACAGGTCATAGTGGAGAGTTTTGACTAAACGTGATCCACCTGGAGAAGGAACTGGCAAGCCACTCCAGTATCCCTGCCAAGAAAACTCCATGGACAAAGACAACAGGCATATAAAAGTTATGACGCTGGAAGATGAGCCCCTCAGGTCGGAAGGCGTCCAACATGCTACTGAGGAAGAGCGGAGGACAAGTACAAGTAGATTCAGAGCTGATGAAGCAGCTGGGCCAAAGCCGAAAGGACGCTCAGTTGCGGATATGCCTGGAAGCGAAAGGAAAGTCCGATGCTGTAAAGAAAAATATTGCATAGGAACCTGGAATGTAAGAACCATGAATGGAGGTAAGCTGGATGTGGTCAAAAATGAGATGACAAGAATAAATATCGACATCCTAGGCATCAGTGAACTAAAATGGAAGGGAATGGGCGAATTCAGTTCGGGTGACTATCATATCTACTACTGTGGGCAAGAATCCTGTAGTAGAAATGGAGTGGCCCTCATAGTCAACAAAAGAGTGGCAAAAGCTGTAATGGGATGCAATCTCAAAAATGACAGAATGATCTCGATACGAATCCAAGGCAGACCTTTTAACATCACAGTAATCCAAGTTTATGCACCAACTACCGGAGCTGAAGAAAGTGAAATTGACCAATTCTATGAAGACCTACAACACCTTCTAGAAATGACACCAAAGAAGGATGTTCTTCTCATTACAGGGGACTGGAATGCTAAAGTAGGGAATCAAGAGATAAAAGGAACAACTGGCAAGTTTGGCCTTGGAGTTCAAAATGAAGCAGGGCAAAGGCTAATAGAGTTCTGTCAAGAGAACAAGCTGGTCATCACAAACACTCTCTTCCAACAACACAAGAGACGACTCTACACATGGATATCACCAAATGGGCAGCATCAAAATCAGATTGATTATATTCTCTGCAGCCAAAGATGGAGAAGCTCTATACAATCAGCAAAAACAAGACCTGGAGCTGACTGTAACTCAGATCATCAGCTTCTTATAGCAAAATTCCAGCTTAAACTGAAGAAAGTAGGAAAAACCACTGGGCCAGTAAGATACAATCTGAATCAAATCCCTTATGAATACACAGTGGAAGTGAGGAACAGGTTTAAGGATTTAGATTTGGTGGACAGAGTGCCTGAAGAACTATGGATGGAGGCTCGTAACATTATACAGGAGGCAGCAACGAAAACCATCCCAAGGAAAAGGAAATGCAAGAAAGCAAAATGGCTGTCCAACGAGGCCTTACAAATAGCGGAGGAGAGGAGGCAAGCAAAATGCAAGGGGGATAGGGAAAGATACAGGAAACTGAATGCAGATTTCCAAAAAACAGCAAGGAGAGACAAGAGGGTCTTCTTAAATGAGCAATGCAAAGAAATAGAGGAAAACAATAGAATGGGGAAAACCAGAGATCTGTTCAAGAAAATTGGAGATATGAAAGGAACATTTCGTACAAAGATTACCATAATCAAGGACAAAAGTGGTAAGGACCTAACAGAAGCAGAAGACCTCAAGAAGAGGTGGCAAGAATACACAGAGGAATTATACCAGAAAGACATGGAGGTTTCGTACACCCCAGGTAGTGTGGTTGCTGACCTTGAGCCAGACATCTTGGAGAGTGAAGTCAAATGGGCCTTAGAAAGCACTGCTAATAACAAGGCCAGTGGAAGTGATGATATTCCAGCTGAACTATTTAAAATTTTAAAAGATGATGCTGTTAAGGTGCTACACCCAATATGCCAGCAAGTTTGGAAAACTCAGCAATGGCCAGAGGATTGGAGAAGATCAGTCTACATCCCAATTCCAAAGAAGGGCAGTGCCAAAGAATGCTCCAACTACCGCACAATTGCGCTCATTTCACACGCTAGCAAGGTTATGCTTAAAATTCTACAAGGCAGGCTTAGGCAGTATGTGGACCGAGAACTCCCAGAAGTGCAAGCTGGATTTCGAAAGGGCAGAGGAACCAGAGACCAAATAGCAAACATGCGCTGGATTATGGAGAAAGCTAGAGAGTTCCAGAAAAACGTCTACTTCTGCTTCATTGACTATGCAAAAGCCTTTGACTGTGTCGACCACAGCAAACTATGGCAAGTTCTTAAAGAAATGGGAGTGCCTGATCACCTCATCTGTCTCCTGAGAAATCTCTATGTGGGACAAGAAGCTACAGTTAGAACTGGATATGGAACAACTGAGTGGTTCAAAATTGGGAAAGGAGTACAACAAGGTTGTATATTGTCTCCCTGCTTATTTAACTTATATGCAGAATTCATCATGTGAAAGGCTGGACTAGATGAATCCCAAGCCGGAATTAAGATTGCCGGAAGAAATATCAACAACCTCAGATATGCAGATGACACAACCTTGATGGCAGAAAGCAAGGAGGAATTAAAGAACCTTTTAATGAGGGTGAAAGAGGAGAGCGCAAAATATGGTCTGAAGCTCAACATCAAAAAAACCAAGATCATGGCCACTGGTCCCATCACCACCTGGCAAATAGAAGGGGAAGAAATGGAGGCAGTGAGAGATTTTACCTTCTTGGGCTCCTTGATCACTGCAAATGGTGACAGCAGTCACGAAATTAAAAGACGCCTGCTTCTTGGGAGAAAAGCAATGACAAACCTAGACAGCATCTTAAAAAGCAGAGACATCACCTTGCCGATAAAGGTCCGTATAGTTAAAGCTATGGTTTTCCCAGTAGTGATGTATGGAAGTGAGAGCTGGACCATAAAGAAGGCTGATCGCCGAAGAATTGATGCTTTTTAATTATGGTGCTGGAGGAGACTCTTGAGAGTCCCATGGACTGCAAGAAGATCAAACCTATCCATTCTGAAGGAAATCAGCCCTGAGTGCTCCCTGGAAGGACAGATCGTGAAGCTGAGGCTCCAATACTTTGGCCACCTCATGAGAAGAGAAGAATCCTTGGAAAAGACCCTGATGTTGGGAAAGATTGAGGGCACTAGGAGAAGGGGACGTCAGAGGACAAGATGGTTGGACAGTGTTCTCGAAGCTACGAACATGAGTTTGACCAAACTGCGGGAGGCAGTGCAAGACAGGAGTGCCTGGCGTGCTATGGTCCATGGGGTCACGAAGAGTCGGACACGACTAAACGACTAAACAACAACAACAACAACAACAATAATAATAATAATAATAAATTTTTATTTATACCCCGCCCTCCCCAGTCAAAAACCGGGCTCAGGGCGGCTGACACCAACAAAATCACAATAAAACATAAAAACAATTAATTAAAATACAGATTAAAATACAGTATTAAAATTTAAAATGCAGCCTCATTTCAAGTAGTCCATAAGTCCAAGCCATGAGGGAGGAAACATAGGGGTCATGCTGAGTCTAACCCAAAGGCCAGGCGGAACAGCTCTGTCTTGCAGGCCCTGCGGAAAGATGACAAATCCCGCAGGGCCCTGGTCTCCTGGGAAAGAGCGTTCCACCAGGTTGGGGCCAGTACTGAAAAGGCCCTGGCTCTAGTAGAGGCCAATCTAGCAAGTACATAGGCACATGTGCTCTTACCTTTTGGTTATTTTTAGAGTTTTCCATACCTGAGCATGGAAGTCTGGGCAAGGCATTCTAAGATGACGACAAGGAAATACATACCCAATTGGCACTGTCAGAGATGGAGCATGCAAATCGAACATTTTCCCATGCTACCTCTGACCTCTCTGGGTGCCCAATGTTGAAAAGACAATGGCAGCACAGCCATTGTGGCCCCAATATATACTCAACCCATGCCACCTTTTGGAGTTGGCCTGGGTGCTCGCATTCTGCATCTCATGAAGAGGAGGAGGAGGAGGAGGTGGTGGTGGTGGTGGTGTTTGGATTTGATATCCCACTTTATCACTACCTGAAGGAGTCTCAAAGCAGCTAACAATCTCCTTTCCCTTCCTCCCCCACAACAAACAAAGTGTGTGGTGAGTGAGGCTAAGAGACTTCAGAGAAGTGTGACTAGCGCAAGCTCACCCAGCAGCTGCATGTGGAGGAGCGGAGACACGAACCCGGTTCACCAGATTACGAGTCAACTGCTCTTAACCACTACACTACACTGGCTCTTTAGGGATTGACAAATCTGTCACTTTTGGTTTCTCTCAGTTTATGCATTTTTCTAACCACATTTCCTTACAGATTGTTTTCAAAGAGAAGTATACATAGACATTTGTTGGAATTTCAGTGTGCTATTTCTCCTACTATACATATATTTCCATGCGAATTTGCCCAATATGCACATTTTGCAAGGCATTTCCTTATTTAGAAATGGATTTTTCATGGGCCGTTGTAACTAATCCTCGTACAAATTTTGTATGCACACTTTCTCCTAATATAGGTATTTTTGTTCACACTCTTGGGGTTGGAGAACTTCATCGCAAAATTTGGAGAAGGCAATTTTTTTGAAGGCATAGGAGGAAATGTTTTGCGATAAGCAGCTATTCATGTCTCTGTGACATACCTAGTTTCAGTGCATTAAGCTAATTTAATACATGGCTTACAAAAAATTCAGTCTATAAAAATATATATTTTAAAACATCAACAAAACATCAGTTGATATTTGTCAGGGACTTGACTGACTGGACTCGGCTCCTCTCGGAAGTGGAGGGGGAGGGGGAAGACTCTCCCCTTTGTCTCCACCAGTTTCAAGAGGAGGAAACTGGGTTGAATTACAGCCTTGTAATTACTCCTTGGAGAGTCTGGGGGAGCCTCCTTCTCCAAGGGCTTGTCTCACTTCGCATTCCAAAACAGAGAATGCAGAGGCATGTGACTCCTGGGACTTGGGACTCAGCATGTTGTTGGGGATGGAAGAGGGGGGACTCAGAGTAGGCAACGTCTCCCTTGTGTGGAGATGTGGATTCTTTTGTCTGGCACCCAGAAGACTGAATAAAAACCATCAATACGAACTTGCTTGTTCTTCTTGCCTTTGATCCTACTGGGGGAGGAGAGGATTCTCCATGCCTGACAATATTGGTTGGTTTTTAAAAAATGCATATTGTGAAGGCCGCTCTAAACAGTGCAGTTTTCAGAAGACAACTGAAATAAGAAGAGGTGTTTCCTTTTGAACCTCTGTGGGTGGAGAGTGTCAGGACTGGTGCAAAATCCATTCATTCCCTGACTCCATACCTTAGAAACTCCAGGACATGGGCAGAGTTCAAAAGGAAACATACACACAGGGGCAGCAAAATTCTTTAGTAAAAGTTCAAAAGGGTACAGAAACTTACTGGCTCCCAAGTAAGGCTTGAACTTTGCTCAAAAAGCATAGACAAAAACATAGTTTAAAACGCACACAGAAAGCAAGAAGTTATGAAGAACTGCTCAGTGGAAGGGAATCTATCACCCTGCCTCCAAGCAGTGACCTTGAGTCACAGATTCATGGAACTATACAAGTTAAGTTGTTGAGAAAGTTCAGGAAGATTCCAGAATGTTCTAGCGATTTCTACACCCATAAAACTGACAATCCTTGACAGAGTTGCACAGGAAGTTCCACCCTAAAGACTCAGTCCCCAGAAGAGGCAATATTTAACAGAATTATACTACAGATATCTTTACAATAATATAATAGCAAGTCCTGTTGGCTAGCTAGATAGGCAAGCATCAGCAAGTTTTGGAGAAAGAGCAGGGTATTTGTGAAGTAAATAAGAGAATAAATTAAATCCTGAAATGTGAAGAAGAAAACTCTGAACATAAACATGAAAAAATAAAGGATATTTCAGTCTTGTGCTGAAGATGACAAATAGAAATTTCAAAAAGAAAGGAAAAAACAAATCTTCAAACAGTACTTCTGTTCCATCTTCTAAAGGCTCCAAAGTTTTGTTCTGGTTTGGAAACTGATGTGGTAAAATCCTCGCAATCTGATCTCTAACCATGCACAAAGATACTTTGAATCAAAAAAGTTGAAAAGGATCTTGAATATTTTGATTCTGACATGGAGTTTGCCTCACTCCTGAATTTTAAGCACAATCACAAAAAGCTAACATTCATTCCTAAGGGAGATAACTTGCCAATCTGCAGTACAAATCGACTGCTTGGTTATTCATATCCCAGGAAATTATAAAGTTGAACTAGAAACTGGCACTATTCAGATCTAACGGTTGATCCAAGAACAATACCTTTAAAGTGTGAGGTTAACTCTCTGAAGAACTCAAGAAAAGAGAATTTAACGTCTTTTATACTCAGAATTAAAAGTGGAACTAGGTGCTTTGTTCAAGGGTCTTTTTTTAAAAATCCAGAGATCTTAAAATGTGCAAAAGAAACATCTTGTATATATAAAAGACACTAGAGTACCATTGGCACACGTCTACACGGGTGAAGTAGTTCTTAAGTCATGCTAATTCATTAGAAAACTAATTAGAGTAACACAAAATCTCATGGAGGGAAATGGTGAACTATACCACACTGCTTCAGGAGTGTTTAATTCACGGAAGTCAATGGGAGGGGCAGCTGTATTTGAAGGGGTGACGCAGCAGAGTGATGCTGTGCTTGACAAGATGGGGCAAGCTGGTGGCAAGGTATGGGGCTGGTGGTGGCAGGAACCCCCCAGGAGCACCTGCACCTGCGGAGCTGCCCCCACCAACCTCAGCCTGCCTCCTCCCTGCTCCCTGGTGAGAACAGGGCAGTCCTCCCCGCTCACGCACTCCTACTGCAACTGAGTCAATCTTTGTGATGGGAGGGGCTTCAATATTTAATTAAAATCTATGTCAAGTTATATGCCCTCTATTAGTGCTTTCTTCCCTTAAAAAATGTTGAGGGCAAGGGTCGGCAAGGTTTACCTCGCCTGGGCCGGTTCACTCCAGCAGAGATCCTTCCATGGGCCGGATTGCTCACTGCATGAGCGCCCGTGATTTCTGGTGTCTGCGTCTGCGCATATGCGATTTACGGCATCTGCGTCTGTGCAGACGCAATCTTCAGCGTCTGTGCATGCACAGGTGCGATTTCCGGCGCCACGGAAGTGAGTCCCTGTGCCGTGCTGTGCCAGTTTAGCGCAGCATGCGAGGACTCGCCGAGCAGGCGGCTCAGTTCGGGGGTGGCTAGGGGTCGGTTAAACGACCCCCGTGGGCCACTTGTGGCCCATGGGCCTTAGGTTGCCGACCCCTGATTTAGGGGAACTCTCATTTTGACTCAAGAAAATCACCATTTTATAGTTAAAATCAGGAAAATAAATAAATACAGTAAATGGACAAAAGTACAAAGATTCACAAAATGTTTAGGGGTATGCATATCTCTGCATACCCCCGGGGAAAAAGCACTGCCTTCTATGCACCTGGAGAGCTCCACATTGCCAGTCACATAATATTCTTTTTTAAAAACACACCCACCCCACAAGAATGACAAGCAGAATTTTATTCAAGAAAATAAAAGGATACTTTTGTGTTCTTCCCACACCAACTAAATGCAATACATTATGTAATCATTATATATTTATACAGAAAGCTTCGTTGATAAGTATCGCTGCTCTCAACTATTTCCCATTTTTAGCCATTGCTCTGACCACTACTTTAAATGAAAAATTTGGGCACAGATCAATATCCTAAAGTTCTATACTGTATATAAAACCCAACTTTCTCATTTCATATAGCTAAAGTCTTTAATTAAAAACAATTCAGAAGCGTAGCAGATGAAACCTTATGCAGATTTACTCATAATTTGGGCTGCATACCTTTGAAGCACACTCGAGATACATTTTTTCTGCTCAAAAAATCATGGCTACTGTCGTTTGTTAAGGGTATCGGGATAACTGTAACTCTTAAAATGTTAATTAATTTTTTCACCTTAAACAACAAATAATAAATTCCAACATTTATCAACCCATCCCTTTCCCCACCACTCTGCAGAGCTTTAACTCAGTGAGGGTTTACACTACAGTGCCCATAATTCTTTGAGGGGGAAATGTGCTTCAAATGTGTTTTAAATGTATAGTTATGTATACAGTCCTAATTAGACACAGCTCAAATTCTAGTGTGTAGTGTCACACTGAGTTCTACAAGAGCTATGCCCAGATAAGTGTGTTGGTGTTCACCATTCTAGCCATATGTTGCGATTCTAGGCATATTTAAAGCAAAGTCCTACTGAGCACAATCAGTCTTATGTCCATAGAGCTTAGCGTTTCAACCTAAGGGCACCTAACTCTGACATGGATTGGGGCCATTTCTTATACCCACTTTTCCTGCAAACTGTAACATGGAGTCATTCATCCTGCTTTATTCACGCTCGATTCTTCAATCTCCTCTCACAGTAAATATATATTTTCTATTGGAATCTGCATGAGAGGTCTCTATTTGGAATTAATGCTAAAAGGCTTTGCAATCAGTCTAGCTCAAAAAGCTGAAATATGTGCCCAGTGTGCCTTGACAGTTCATTTTCTACTAAATCAGTGTACCAAACACTCCTGCCAGATAGCTCTGCACGCCACCTTTATTCTGTATGACCAAGCATCCAAAATTGCAATTAATTCCTGCTACCTGAAAACACACATGAAATTTCTCATCTGTACGTGAAAAGGGCACGGCTGTTGCAAGTAACAAAAACTTGTGGCAAATTTGAACCACATCTGCCTGTGCCAAAGATACGCTACCTGACTTTTGTGATATTAATTTTGAAATGCCTATTGCCTGCATGAAAGTATAGCTATCTTTTGTGATGCTTGCAGAACTGAAATTCAGAGCCAGTATTATCAGCCACATGGCAAGGGCCACGCATCTGTTGGGGTGGGGGTGGCATTTCCTAGCACCTGAAAACGAATATTGCATTTCTCTTCAATTTATTTAAAGGGCATGGCTGTTTGCTAATAACAAAGCTTGCAAAAAAAAGTAAGTGTGTCTGCTTGGGGTAGAGATACAATGTATGAAACTTGATATGTTTATTTTGGAATTCTTCACATGACTGGAGTGCAATATATTTTGTAATGCTAACAGGTTGTCAGAATTCAGGCCCTGCCAGATCTTGAATGTGAGGTCTCAGAAAGAGAAAGAGGATCAGGACCCTCTTGCAAACTTCCACATTACTAGTGACCTTCAAGAGCCAATGGACCAGAATATCTCTGCCCTACATCAGCTGCCTGGGTTCCTTGTCAGCCCTCAGACCTCCCCACTCCACCCCACAAACCCACTATATCTCCCCCAGGACCACAAGGACATAGGAGATGGCAAGCCAGCAAGGCATTTCAGAGCTGTGGCTAAAATGCCCAGCTTTTAAGATTATTTGGAAGCCAGGAAGGGATGGGGCCTCAAACACCTATATGAACTTTTAATCTGTGCTGCTTCACTGCTGAAGTAATAGGAGAGCTTTCCAAGCTGGGGAAAGTGGACACTGGACTGGGGTCAGGGGTCTAGGGTCAGCATCATGGGGCACATAGAATCATAGAACTGTAGAGCTAGAAGGGACCACGAGGGTCATCTTGTCCAACCCCCTGCAATGAAGGAATCTCTTGCCCAACATGGGGCTTGAACCCACGACCCAGAGATTAGGAGTCACATGCTCTACCAACTGAGTTCTATCTATGATGAGGCCCACCCGTATGCAGGTGGCCTTCCAATCTTGCTCCTCCTCCTCCTTGTTGTTGTTGGATGGCTTTAGAAGAGGATTAGACACAGCAACAGAGGGCAAGGCTATCAATGGCTGCTAATCATTATGGCTGTATGATGCATATCACCTCTTATAGTCATGGAGGCTCCTGTACTCCAGTCTCGACCCCTATTGTTCAGCCGGGACACTGAGACAGTGGCAGAGCTGGGCGGTCACGCACCCAGAGCAGTGTACACAAGGGCAGGGCAATCCTCCCAGGGGACAGGCCCATCCGCCCTCTGTGAGGATCGTCGTGTCAGCGATCTGCCCTGGGAGGTTACACACACACACCCCGAGTGGATCATCGCATCGGCGATCTGCCCGGGGAGGTGACAAAATAGCCCCCTGAGCTGATCATCGTGTCAACAATCCGCCCAGGGAGGTGACAATATTGCCCCCCCCAAGTGAATCACTGCATCAGCGATCCACGGGGAGGTGACAACCCCCGAGCAGATTGTCCCCCCCCCCAGCGGATCCATGGGGAGGTGACAAAATCGGCCCCCCTGACTTGCTCCCACCCCATTGTGTTGGTGATCCATGGGGAGGTGACAAAATCACTCCCAGAGCAGATTGGTGCATCGGCGATCCGCCCGGGGGGTGATTTTGTAACCCCACCTTAGGCATGACACCCAGTGTGGGGAGCCCCTCTGCCCCGCTATCCCTACACCAGTGCACTGAGACCTAGCTCCGAGGGCCTTCTAACAGTTCCGTCATTGCGAGAACTTGAAGTGAGGTTATAGGGAACCAGGCAGAGGGCCTTCTCAGCAGTGGCGCCCGCCCTGTGGAACGCCCTCCCATCAGATGTCAAAGAGAAAAACAACTATCTGACTTTTAGAAGACATCTGAAGGCAGCCCTGTATAGGGAAGTTTTTAACGCTTGATGTTTTACTGTGAGCTTAATGTTTTTCATTTCTTGGAAGCCACCTAAAGTGGCTGGGGCAACCCAGTCAGATGGGTGACATAAAATTATCATCTTCATCATCCCTATGGAGAACTCTGGAAAACTGTAGTTCACTCCCACACTAGGAGCCTATGCAAGCAGAAGCAGAAGCGTACTTCTGGAAGGTCACACATGGTGTCTATCATACTTGTCCCTATAGCCACCTCTTACATGTGGATTAGTTAGAATGCCAGAAGAGGGCCCAAGAGACTTACATTTCTGAGATTTTACATTTGATGAGCTCTTTCCCACCCATTCAACACTGCATTTTTAAATTATTGATGATATTATTATTATTATTATTATTATTATTATTATTATTATTATTATTATATTATTATTATTATTATTATTCCATTTTCTACAAAGTGTTTTTGAGTTTTGGGGGGAAACGCAATGACATTGATATTTCTATCAAAAAAAGCAGAACCCCAAAGTCTGCGAGCGAAATATGTTAAATCTTGAATATAAAGATGAAACAAGAGTTTCTCCAGCACCTATGTCCTAATAAAACTTTAATGGCATGAGGCTGCTTCTTTGAGTGCTGTTATTGCCGGCAGAAAGAATATTTCTCAAGATGATATGAATCAAAACACAGAGAAGCTACAAATACCTTAACACTAATCTGTCTTCCTGACAGCATTAAATACATCTGTCAATCATATTATTTTTTTCTTTCTTTTTTTAAGGACGGAATGCAGCTCTCCAGATAAAAAGATACAAAAGAAATAAGTAATTAATAGTATACTTGGAGCAATTACACAAGTTTCATTGTTTGTGTTCCTGATGTAAGCTCAAGTGAATAAATAATAATTTACTTGTACTATTATTAAAGGTAAAGGTACCCCTGACCATTAGGTCCAGTCACGGATGACTCTGGGGTTGCGGTGCTCATCTCGCTTTACTGGCCAAGGGAGCCGGCATACAGCTTCCGGGTCATGTGGCCAGCATGACTAAGCCGCTTCTGGTGAACACGGAAACACCGTTTACCTTCCCACTCGAGCGGTACTTATTTATCTACTTGCACTTTGACATGCTTTCGAACTGCTAGGTGGGAGGAGCTGGGACCGAGCAATGGGAGTTCACCCCATCGTGGGGATTTGAACCACCAACCTTCTGATCGGCAAGCCCAAGAGGCACTGTGGTTTAGACCACAGCGCCACCCATGTCTCATCATAATAATTAGATGGCATCATAATCTCAGTGGCAGTATCTTGAACATCTTTCCAGATCAAAAATCACAGGCTGTTTCTTGGAAAAAGCAACTTTATCTCTTTGTGTGTCTCTCCCTTGGTTATTATGCAGGATGCCTCATCATCACAGAGTGTGGTGCTATGAAAAGACAAAATCAAAAGACTCTTGAAGGACGCCAAACCATTATGACTTCTTGAATTGAGTAAATGTCCTAACAAGAGACGCACATTTCCTTGTAATGCTCATTCATTATAATTCAAATCGGTATATGTACGTGTTTTGTTCTTTAAAAAACAAAACAAAAAACAGCCAGCTGATCTACCAGTTTCATTAGTATTTAGCTAAAAAGAACCTCATAGCCAGGTCATAATCAAGTGAGTTTGTTCATCTTGACTGACAGGATCAAGTTGAGATTAGGCACATGCACATTCACCAGCAGGGGTGCCAACGTGAATAAAATATTGGGGAGAAGGAGCCAGGAAAGCCCCACCCTGCATAATCGATCACATGACCTGGTGAACACAACCATTTGAATGGCAATGCCATCCAAACTTTGGGGGGCTTGGGGCTCTCAAGTCTTTTATTGGGGGAGGGGGGGCAAAGCCCTCTTGGCCCCCAGGAGTTGCCTTCTATTTTCACAATCTCTCTGATCCTTCTCCACCGCAATGATATTTTCCAAGTGTTTGGTAAATAGGAACACTGAAAAAGCCCAATTAGTTTGCAGGGTGAGCTTGAAGAGAGGTGCATTGCATATCACAGTCTCCACTCCTATGCTCACAAGCAAAAGATAATATTTTCCTGGTGATACAGCAATACATTCTTGGCATGCCAGTTCTTGAAATCAAAAATTCTGGCACCTGCACAGCCCCTGTGCAGCATTGAGACAAGAGCAGAGTTGGGTCCTTCCAGAGACAGAGCCCAGCATAAACCTCTCCTTTTTTTTATCTAAGGTGTACAATTCTGGGGTTCGGGAAAGGCCAACTCTTGCTTTTTGGGCAGCTGGCCAGAAAGCAAGCCCACTAAACCAAGGTTTGGCTTAGTATGTTGTGTGAATGGCAACTTCATAAAATCAACCGAATCCCCAAAGTATTCAGGCATTGGCAAATAAGAAAAGGTTTTAACTGACAGTGAAATGTTAAGAATTGCAGCTAGGAAGGTTGTTGCCCTGTCTGTTTGGCTCAAAGAAGAAGGGTCTATCTGTCTTAGTCTCTGCCTGAATGTGGAAACACAGGGAGTAGGACACCAGTAGAAGTTCTTACTGTGTGGACAAGGTCCTATTGGAGTAGGTCCTTTAGATTCTCACTTCCAATGAGGCTTGGAAGCATGGGTGAAATAAGTGCAAATAACTCCTGCTTTCTTTCTTTCTGCTTCCCTGGAATGCTCCTACCAGTCTAATTAGTCTATTGGTTTGTGGGGAAGAATACATACAAAACAATGTAAGATAAAGCAAATTGTTTTCACACTCTGATTTGCAAGGCATGCTGATATTGTGACTATAATATCATTAGGATTCATTACAAAATTACAATGACAATTAAAGTCAACTGTGAAATACCAGTTCAGGAATGACTCTACGTATTTTAAAGTAATATAATTACTCCTTGTCCTGCCGAGAAATGCAGTTTATGTAAATTTCATTTATGCATTGTCTGCTTCATTTCTTTTCTTCAATCTCATAATTGCTGCTGTGAAGAGCTAAATTCTGTTCATTTCCACGCCTATTTACCAAAGATACTTTGTTTTTTGTACCTCTTTCTGAAAAAGCACTGGCTCCATTTGGGGAAATTTTGTAACTCCATTAACTTGTTTGTTTGTTCATATCAAATGCAATGTTTTCCATTTTTCCCACTTCTCTGACTGCCACCACACCCATAACGTCCTACCCAGATAAAGGTAAAGGTAAAGGGACCCCTGACCATTAGGTCCAGTCGTGACCGACTCTGGGGTTGCGCACTCATCTCGCATTATTGGCCGAGGGAGCCGGCGTATAGCTTCCAGGTCATGTGGCCAGCATGACAAAGCCGCTTCTGGCAAACCAGAGCAGCACATGGAAACGCCGTTTACCTTCCCGCTGTAGCGGTTCCTATTCATCTACTTGCATTTTGACGTGCTTTCGAACTGCTAGGTTGGCAGGAGCTGGGACCGAGCAACGGGAGCTCACCCCGTCACAGGGATTCGAACCGCTGACCTTCTGATCAGCAAGCCCTAGGCTCAGTGGTTTAACCACAGCGCCACCGGGGTCCCAATAATAATCGTTAATGAACGCTTTGAGTTTTGTTATTTTGTAACTAGCATATCCACTGTGACATTAATCATTCTAATATTAAACCATCATACATTTTAGAAAAAGAACAAATGATATGGTCAGCTTATGAACATCCCTTCTTTACAATCCAGCACAGGATAGGCAGAAAACACCATGATGTGCATGCGCCACCAGGAGGAGACACGCCATTGGGAGAAGGCCTTGCTCAAGGCTGTGCAGCTTCAGTGGCCGCAACTCCTCCTCTCTCGTGCTCAGGAGGAACCTGCCTTTGATGCCATGCTGCATTGCGCTTGACTCGGGGGCTCGGCCTCCTCCACCCCCTCAATATTGGGGGGGCTGAGCCCCATGCTAAGAAATATTGAGGGGGCTGATGACACCTCCACCCTCTAGAGTGGGTACAGACTATCCTAAGATGGAATGTGACTGCGCCATGGTTTATATAACAATACAATACTGATTGATTATTTTCACTCCCTCTCTGCTTCTTTGCTTCTTTCACTGCTTCTGAACTGACATTTCATTGACCTACCTACCAGGCTCCCAAGATCTCTTCACTGGTTAGTCCAAACTCCATCACAGTATGAATGGCTATTTCCCAAAACAATCCAGAATGGCTTTGGACAGGGATGCTGAGCCTATGGCCCTCCCATCACCTGTTGTTGGGCTGCAACTCTCCTCATCCTGGCCATGTGATTGTGGCCAATGGGAACTGAAGCCCATATGGAGGGCTAGAGCTTCGCCATCCATGGCTTACAAGGACATATATGGTTACAGCCAACACTATGCAAGCAGAAATCAGGGGCAGAATGGTATTGCTCTATCATGGATCACAGTTATGCCAAGGACCGTTCTATCCTAGAGCAGCCAGATAGCATTTCTGATTTTTAAAAGAGAATATCCTGAATCTACTTTGTCTTTAAAGAGAAGATCCATCTGAGAATTCTTCAAATATTTAAACCCCACAAAAGTCACCCAGTGTTCCCATCTTTCATGGGGAATGATCAGTCCCAAGAAAGTATTTTGTTTCTGTATGTGGCACACCTCTAATATGAGTGATTCAAAGTTCATTAGGGATAAGCATGAGATGGGTGTTTAAAAACTTTCAAAGCCATATTTGTTTCAGTGAGGTTCCAGGAATGGAAGCAAATTTGATGTTTTCAGTGGAGGAGAGGAAACAGTTTGGGATAGGAATGTCTGGACAGAAGGGTCAGCTTTTATTTTGCTCCACTTGAAATCACTCCATTCCTCTAATTCAGGTGTGAGGAACTTGTGGCTCTCCAAATATTGCTGAACTATAACTCCCATCATCTCTGGCTATTGGTCATATTTGGTGTGGCTGATGGGAGTTGTATATCATTGAAAACTGGGGGGGGGGCGCCCACCTGAGAGGTGCCAGAACTGAGTTTCGGCTGAAAAATAGCCCTTCCCACAACTGCCTTACTTTCTTCCATTTCTGACAGAGAGGTTTGCCGTTGATAGAAATATTTTGACTCTGAGACCTAGGGCAGAAATGCTGAGACATCCAAGTATTCCCCACTTTTCCTTTGGCAATTTGCTCCCTCCTAGTGGTATTCCTTGGTCTGGTTCTGTGCCTGCTCAGGGAATCAAACCCTCGTTGGTGGTAATCTCATTTTGGGCATTAACATATGGCACTTTGAAAGAATACTGGGCAAACAGCAATGTTGGAATTGCTACCTGCTACAGAAATGCCGTTATGAACTGGGAAGAATTGCGGCATGCTGTTTTCTGAAATTAATGAAAACTTTGAGTGTGTCCTTGGTGTGTCTTTGGGGAAAATAAGAATATACAATTACTATTGATGAGTCCTTTGATATCTGAAACGGCATGCTGTGAACTCAAACAGCTCCCTCTTTTTTTTCAACCGCTCATACGTCCTTCTATAACACTGTCACACCAGCACCTAGCCAGAATATGCAGTTTCTTCAAAATGAATTCATCCACAGCTTGTAACGAGAACTTGCAAAGAGAAAAGCCATCAGATAAAGAAAAACACGGATGACTTTACCTACAGCTCCTTCCTGTTTTCTGATGTGCTGTATGAATATCTATTAATCTCCATCCCTTTTAAACAAAAGGCGCCTGCCTTCAAGCTCATTGATTTTCCTCGCAGTGCAATGAGCTCCGCAAACAATAAAAAACTTGTCTGCCAACTCTCGTCTCTGAAGCAGAGTCCACAGCCATGTGCAGTCAAACAGATGAAAGAAGAATACTTTCAAGAATAAGAATGTATACTTATAAGCCAGAGAATTTGCTGGCTCTTTCTCTTTCTGGCAAGAGTGAGTGAGAGTAACTGTCTATCTCACTATCAGATTTGTAGCTTGGCCTAGTCTGAAATCTTGGAAAGATAAGATTCGAAAATAATTAAATTTTGCATAGATATTTACCTAGCATAAAATCAAATACCTTACAGATATTAAAACTCCACCTTACAGCTTATTCCTGACCCCCCCCCATGATGATAAAAACAATAAAACCCTAAATGACTTGGGCTCCAAATGCTTGCAAGAATGCCACTTCACCTATGTGCCAGTCAGGATGTTATAACCAGCAAGAGAGCCTCTTCTTATGCCACCATCTCTTTGGGGGTGATGGCCTGCTAAATGGTCTTATCTGTAATGGCCCCCAGAATCTCCTCTAGAGGCACCATCTCTTTACATCTTTAAGGGGTCATTGAAGATGCACCATTACTCCTTGGTCTTTGCTAGTTGGACTATGTGTGTCTAACTATGTGTGGTCTTTGCCAGTTGGACTATTGTTGTTAGTATCCTGCTATACACCAACCATTTCGATATGTATTTATTGTATGGTGTTAATATTTTTGATGGGATTGCTTTACTTGTTTCATTGCACTGTACTACTTTTTTTAGATGTACACTTGGGACGTTATGGTGAAGGGTGGGTCATTGCCATCATCATCATCATCATCATCATCATCATCATCATCATCCTTGTTTCTGACACCGCCCCTGGAAGATATCGTGATGGGCTTTGGTATGCATCCAGAAAATAGGTATTTCATATGTTAGGAACAATTGCTGGGGTGTTGCTCGCTAAAATAGACCATCGCCAAGGTCCACTCCCAGCCAATGTATTCATCTGCACATGCACCCAATACATCTGGTGGAAGACACCAGTCTGCCCCAACCAGAGCCCCTTCAGTGTTGGGCAGAAAGGAGCAGTAATCTGGCAATGGACGGCCTTATTTTCTCACCAGATTTCTACATTACAACCTGTGACCAGAATGCAAAGGAACCATATGCAGCTGCAGGTATGTTTTCTCTACAGCTGGGGACACATGCTATCCTACTGATGAAAAACTATTCAATTTAAAGAAGCTGGTCTTTCATTTGTTCGTGTTGCTGCAGGAAAAGCCACAGCAAAAGCGGAAGAGAAAATAAAATCAAAACAGCAAATCAAAAATTTTAGTTAGCAACTTGAATTTTGACTGCCAATTATCACGTGCCAATCTAGTTATTCCAGCTGATGCACCAATAGTAGAAACAGGATTGATCTCAACAGTCCTGAGTATCTTTTCACTGAACCCAGAATTAAAAGAAGGATGTTTGTGGCAAAGTTAGAATGGTTATAGCAAATTGTGGGAGCTGTAAATACATTAACTGCTGAGCATTAAATATATATCTAGACAGTCAGCTGGAACATCCATAGAGGGGGCTTTGCATTGTAAAAGCTGCATCTGTGTCTGCACAATGATCTGAAAACTAATTTGGGATAAAAAATCTGTAAGCCTACTTAAGCTTTGGATTCCTTTTCTACTTGTGGGATGGAGCAGCGAGGCCAAAAACTTCCCCAAGCGAGGCAATTAGTTGCCCATTACAAAGTCATGATGCCTTTGGAAATGCCAGGAGCACATTTCAAAGGGAATCTCAATATGACCAGTTGTGCAGATAAAGTTTTCAAACATGCTGTTAAAGCTTGACCATGTTGTCTGACTTGTGATTCCCCCCCCCCATCCACGTTCATGTCAGGCAACACATCTATTGGGAATGTGTGCCTATTGAGTAATGATGGGATTCGGTTTCTTTTAAGTATCGACACAACTTTTGCATTGACTCATTCCAAATTTATGGTCAGCAAGGGCTCCTTAATCTCCATGTCATCTTTAATATGGCTCAGGTCAGAATCCTATGATTCACCGTCAGAGGATTTGCAGCAAGCTATCCAAAAATGGCATCTGGCTCCTTGGCAGATTTCAGGGGCAGCTGTGCTGAGTGGCTCAGAAATTGTTTATCGGCCCACCATATGCAGAACCGGCCGTTTGGCTTGGTGAGATTTGCTTGGATCCTTTGCCCTACTGAACACAATCTCCTTTCAAATATTGTCTGTTTATTAGGCACCATTTTCAATTCGTTCTGATCACAACCTTGATTAAAAGAAAAAAGGGGGTTACCAATTTCTAAAGTCTAAGGTGCACTCTACGGACAGAATTTGTTCAGCATGTTGACAGATATAAACCACCTGCCAGTTGTTGTCTGCTTGTCCAAATTTGCTTTTGTGGCAACACAGTGACACCAGTTTAACAAGCACTTCTGGGTTATGTGATCTTTCAGCGTAATGCAGCCATGCATTTTGTCACTTGCCTGAGGTGAGTGGCAAATTCCATTCAACCAGCAGTCAAGAGGCAAGCTCCCCTACCCTCTAGCTCTGCTCAGCTGCCTACCTGATCACACCCGCTGTTATAGCGTTAGACACCTATCTCAATTGTTTAAAGTCATAGTCATGGTGGCAATCACACTAGGATGCCTTTTATCCGTCTCCTGACCTTACGCACTGAGAAGGAAAAACATGTGCCAGCAAAAAGTGTTTCGTCAAGCCAGAAGTCAACAAATAAACTTTAAGAGTGCACAGAGTTGCCACTGAAATTGATAATTATTCAGTCTATAAGTTGAATCTGTGTTGTCCGTCACTCTCTTATGTACAACATATCCTGTAATATGTATGTAAAAAAAATTAAGATAAATTATGAGTTAATTTCTCTTTTCTGCGCTTCTTGGTCCATGTGGTTGGCATGCCTAAGTATCATACACCAGACTGTCTAGGCCTAGTAACAAGGATCCTGATGGGCAGGAGATGAAACACACCAGGTCCTTCTACAAATGCATGTTTCGCATGCAAACAGTTCACGGTTCAACCCCTGACATCTACGGGTAGGGCTGGGAATAAGGATGGGGAAGAAATTCCATTCAGTTCACATTCAAATGCCATTTATTATTACTATTATTCTTCATCTAGATCCTACCCTTCCTCTCAAAGGAGCCCAGGGTGGCAAACCCACAAGTGATGAAACAATTAAAACATCTAGCTAATCCACACTTCCTGAAACAAGATGGAAACTGAGGACAGATCTGTGCCATAGCCAGTGCACCTTTAAAGCACATGGCTTCCTCCAGAGATTGTTGGGAACTGTAGTTTCCTCCTCAGAGAGCTACAATTCCCAGGACCCTTAACATTATTCTTTCCCATTATTCTTGGGGCAGGGGAGACATATGTTTTAAATGTGCATTGGATGGGCTTTAAATGTATGCTGTGGATCTGACATCCTTCAAAACTCATAGTTCCCTGAATTTTGTGGTGAAGTTATCCTCTTTGGACCTGTGGGTAGGGGAAATCTGCTGCTAGTGATTTTTCTGATTGGCTCAGCAGAGCAGTTGGACAGAAGCATCGAGAAAGCCTCTCAGTAACTGAAAATGTATTAATACGATTGTGAGTGACTGGAGGAAGGCTGGTCTGTGGCTTTTGTTGGTTTGGGAGGGTTCAGAATCTTGGCAGGGCTATGCCCCATTTTGCCCATAAATGGGGCCACCCCTGCACTGTACCCCAAACTTCCTGATGACTGCTCCCGGTGGCTTCATATAAAGCGTGCCACAGTTAAGCTGCCAAGATGTACACATGTGCCCCCCCCCATTGCTGTTCTCAGGGACAAGTCAAGCATGGAGGAGCAGAACCACTGTAAAACAGTGCCACCAACTCCCAAGCCATAAATATGGTCCAGGAGGATGCCATGGTCAACGTATCAAAGGCCACTGAGAAAGGTATCAAGAGGCCAACTGTAGCAACAGGGTTGCATTTTTCCTGTGCCTCTGTCAAAGGAAGTAACCTGTCAGGATGACCGGGGCTGATGTTGTGGCCAACTGAGGCCTGAACCCAGATGGAAACGAGTCCAGATAATCAGTTTCTTCTAAAAACTGCCTGCAGCTGAATCACCACCATATTCTTTAGCACTTTACCCCTAACCCCCCCCCCAACAAAAAGTATTAGATCCCAGGCCTGTTTGGGCAGTACACAATGAGCCTGCCTCCCTGTGTGCTTTCATCCTTTTCTTCACCGCTGTTGTCACTGCCTATTCCTTTTCAATGCCGAAGTGCAAAGTTATCCTTTTAAACTTGAGAATATCATAGTCGATTGAGCAATGGCTCATTCACAGTATAAGCCAGAAAGAAAGAAAGAAAGAAAGAAAAGCAAATGGATTCTCTTTGAATTAATCATACTATTGAATCCCCACATCTCTCTCTCTCTCCCTCTCCTCCCCCCCCACTTTTAAAAACCCATTTAAATCCAGGCATGAACAACGCAACTATAAACATAACAACTTCATTTTTCAGGGTGGGGTGGGGGAGGGAAGTAACTTTAATAAACCAAGGTCATTGATTAAATTGTCATGTTCCAGGATCTAATGAAAACTTCTTCTTCTTTGCACTTTTGTGAATCCAATTTAATCCATTTAATAACTGCTTCTACTAGTGAAACTCCACGTATCAATAGGAGTTTAGAAGAAGTGCCCATTGACTAAATTCAGATTGTGTCTCTGAAATGCTTCTGCTTTTTTGTGAATACAGCACTGTTGATTTGCCTCAGCTCAAGATTCAGGTGAATATTTTAAAGTGCTGAATGTGTCTTCTGCTATTCAGTGTACTTCTTTCTCTCACTCTCTGCTGCAACCCAGCATAATATACTCAAAAGTACTCTTGTTCCCAACACTTGATAGCGCTCTCCATGAGAAGTGTCTGAAATGGGGATAAAGTCTATCATTTTCTTCTACGTTGGCCATATGATCTATTCTTTTCTCAGTGTTCCCACATAAATGCCATTAATCCAAATACATACCTTTTGAGGCAAGATGGAAATCATTATGATGGGGCAGGTGATAGGGCAGAATTTTTTGAGGCACCTTGGAAATTCTGTGTGTGCTCTCAAAATGTAGACAAAGTGAACGAGAGTCTGTCCCAACCTATCCCTACTTCTAAGTGATGAGGCATCCCTGGGCAAACTACTAATTTCACTTTTCTTTGGAGGAGGTGTGTAGTGTCCTTGTAGTATTTTATTTATTTGCAAACATACTAGGAGAGCATAGTAGAGGCAAATAGACACTTACTCATTCAGTAAGTGGCAGACATAAACACTTGTACACTCCACTCAAAACTGTATCCTAAGTTCTAGTTAATTCCAGAGAGCAGGTCTCAACATTCTGACTCCTTCCTGAACGCACCCTTTATTTCATACAATGCAAACCACAGGCTTCCATTGAATGTTAGTCATGCTCAGAGCAGATCCATTAAAATTAAAGGATACGGTTAACTTAGGACCATTTAGTTAGATGCAACCCGCAGCTGCCTTTCCATGAAATATGAAGCTATTTCAAACTAAATTCTATCAGATTAAACCCGCTGAAATTAATGAAGTGCCACTATTATAGAAAGTCTCATTATTCTTTTCAGTCCTTTTGTGTTGCTCTATCCAGCAGTAGGGACGCAAGTGGTGCTGTGGTCTAAACCACAGAGTTAGGGCATGCCGATCAGAAGGTCAGCGGTTCGAATCCCCGCGGCGGTGTGAGCTCCCGTTGCTCGGTGCCAACTCCTGCCCACCTAGCAGTTCGAAAGCACGTCAAAGCGCAAGTAGATAAATAGGTATCGCTCTGGCGGGAAGGTAAATGGCGTTTCCGTGTGCTGCTCTGGTTCGCCAGAAGCATCTTAGTCATGTTGGCTGTGGACAAACGCCAACTCCCTTGGCCAGTAAAGCGAGATGAGTGCCGCAACCCCAGAGCCGTCCGCGACTGAACCTTATGGTCAGGAGTACCTTAACCTTTATCTAGCAGTAAACTTCCAACATCTCCACTAAATACAGGATTTTGTTTGAAGGCATAAAAAATATGTACAGTGAGCAAAAAAGGTTGACCTCTACAGGAAGTTGTTATTATTGCCATCACTTGAAGTCAGTCCAAGTGGGAAAATATTGATTCTTTGCTCAAAATTGTTTCTGACTACTATGTTATCTGTGTTTACCAAATGTGTGTCATTGCTGGGGGGAGCAGGGGGGAATCCAGACAGGCTTTCACATTTTTAAACAGGGCAAGGCATATTGTTAAAAACAACAAGCCGTATTTGTCATGTTCTTCACCATCTTAACAATATATACAAGGGAGATTTTACGGGTGCTCAAATCTTTGTTTTCACAGGGTAAAAAAGAAAGCTGACTTGCTGGCTTGGGAGCAGCTGAACTGTCAAAATGGAATTTTTTGCTCTATAAGATGCACCTGACCGTAAGACACACTTAGTTTTTAGAGGAAAACAAGAAAAAAAATATTCTGAATCAAATGTACTAAACTATTGGGAGAGGTTGGGAGAGGTTGTCTGCGGCTGCGGCAGAGGGAGGAGCAGCCCGCTTTTGAAAATTCATTCCAGGGCTGTTACAATTTCATTTTCATTTTCGAAAGTGGGCTACTCCTCCCTCCGCCGCAGCCGCCGACAGTGGCAAAGGGGCGGGAGAGGGAGGAGCAGCCCGAAAGCGGGCTGCTCGCCCCACTCCAGCCCCTCTCCCGCTGCCGGTGGCGGAGAACGGAGCAGCCCGATTTTGGGCTGCTCCTCCCTCCACCGCCACTGGGAGCCATGGCTCTGGCGGCAGAGGCATTCCTCCACTTGAGGGATCCTGCTGTCGTCCAGTGCCTTTGCTCCATAAGACGCACAGGCATTCCCCCTTCGTTTTTAGGAGAGAGAAAGTGTGTCTAATGGAGCGAAAAATACGGTATGTCTTTAAAGCCCAAGGAGTTCCTCCACATCACCCTGTGTCTAAAAAATATAATGGAAGAGGTGTTTATACATGTGTATGCTTCTGAGACCCCTTCATGGATCAATGCCTTGTCGTGGCGAAGGGGCTTGAATAACTCAGAGAAGCTATGAGCTATGCCATGCAGGGCCACCCAAGATGGACAGGTCATAGTGGAGAGTTTTGACTAAACGTGATCCACCTGGAGAAGGAACTGGCAAGCCACTCCAGTATCCCTGCCAAGAAAACTCCATGGACAAAGACAACAGGCATATAAAAGTTATGACGCTGGAAGATGGGCCCCTCAGGTCGGAAGGCGTCCAATATGCTACTGAGGAAGAGCGGAGGACAAGTACAAGTAGATTCAGAGCTGATGAAGCGGCTGGGCCAAAGCCGAAAGGACGCTCAGTTGTGGATATGCCTGGAAGCGAAAGGAAAGTCCGATGCTGTAAAGAAAAATATTGCATAGGAACCTGGAATGTAAGAACCATGAATAGAGGTAAGCTGGATGTGGTCAAAAATGAGATGACAAGAATAAATATCGACATCCTGGGCATCAGTGAACTAAAATGGAAGGGAATGGGTGAATTCAGTTCGGGTTACTATCATATCTACTACTGTGGGCAAGAATCCTGTAGAAGAAATGGAGTGGCCCTCATAGTCAACAAAAGAGTGGCAAAAGCTGTAATGGGATGCAATCTCAAAAATGACAGAATGATCTCGATACGAATCCAAGGCAGACCTTTTAACATCACAGTAATCCAAGTTTATGCACCAACTACCGGTGCTGAAGAAAGTGAAATTGACCAATTCTATGAAGACCTACAACACCTTCTAGAAATGACACCAAAGAAGGATGTTCTTCTCATTACAGGGGATTGGAATGCTAAAGTAGGGAATCAAGAGATAAAAGGAACAACTGGCAAGTTTGGCCTTGGAGTTCAAAATGAAGCAGGGCAAAGGCTAATAGAGTTCTGTCAAGAGAACAAGCTGGTCATCACAAACACTCTCTTCCAACAACACAAGAGACGACTCTACACATGGATATCACCAAATGGGCAGCATCGAAATCAGATTGATTATATTCTCTGCAGCCAAAGATGGAGAAGCTCTATACAATCAGCAAAAACAAGACCTGGAGCTGACTGTAACTCAGATCATCAGCTTCTTATAGCAAAATTCCAGCTTAAACTGAAGAAAGTAGGAAAAACCACTGGGCCAGTAAGATACAATCTGAATCAAATCCCTTATGAATACACAGTGGAAGTGAGGAACAGGTTTAAGGATTTAGATTTGGTGGACAGAGTGCCTGAAGAACTATGGATGGAGGCTCGTAACATTATACAGGAGGCAGCAACGAAAACCATCCCAAGGAAAAGGAAATGCAAGAAGGCAAAATGGCTGTCCAACGAGGCCTTACGAATAGCGGAGGAGAGGAGGCAAGCAAAATGCAAGGGAGATAGGGAAAGATACAGGAAACTGAATGCAGATTTCCAAAAAACAGCAAGGAGAGATAAGAGGGTCTTCTTAAATGAGCAATGCAAAGAAATAGAGGAAAACAATAGAATGGGGAAAACCAGAGATCTGTTCAAGAAAATTGGAGATATGAAAGGAACATTTCGTACAAAGATTACCATAATCAAGGACAAAAGTGGTAAGGACCTAACAGAAGCAGAAGACATCAAGAAGAGGTGGCAAGAATACGCAGAGGAATTATACCAGAATGATATGGAGGTCTCGTACACCCCAGGTAGTGTGGTTGCTGACCTTGAGCCAGACATCTTGGAGAGTGAAGTCAAATGGGCCTTAGAAAGCACTGCTAATAACAAAGCCAGTGGAAGTGATGATATTCCAGCTGAACTATTTAAAATTTTAAAAGATGATGCTGTTAAGGTGCTACACCCAATATGCCAGCAAGTTTGGAAAACTCAGCAATGGCCAGAGGATTGGAGAAGATCAGTCTACGTCCCAATTCCAAAGAAGGGTAGTGCCAAAGAATGCTCCAACTACCGCACAATTGCGCTCATTTCACACGCTAGCAAGGTTATGCTTAAAATTCTACAAGGCAGGCTTAGGCAGTATGTGGACCGAGAACTCCCAGAAGTGCAAGCTGGATTTCGAAAGGGCAGAGGAACCAGAGACCAAATAGCAAACATGCGCTGGATTATGGAGAAAGCTAGAGAGTTCCAGAAAAACGTCTACTTCTGCTTCATTGACTATGCAAAAGCCTTTGACTATGTCGACCACAGCAAACTATGGCAAGTTCTTAAAGAAATGGGAGTGCCTGATCACCTCATCTGTCTCCTGAGAAATCTCTATGTGGGACAAGAAGCTACAGTTAGAACTGGATATGGAACAACTGATTGGTTCAAAATTGGGAAAGGAGTACGACAAGGTTGTATATTGTCTCCCTGCTTATTTAACTTATATGCAGAATTCATCATGCGAAAGGCTGGACTAGATGAATCCCAAGCAGGAATTAAGATTGCCGGAAGAAATATCAACAACCTCAGATATGCAGATGACACAACCTTGATGGCAGAAAGCGAGGAGGAATTAAAGAACCTTTTAATGAGGGTGAAAGAGGAGAGCGCAAAATATGGTCTGAAGCTCAACATCAAAAAAACCAAGATCATGGCCACTGGTCCCATCACCTCCTGGCAAATAGAAGGGGAAGAAATGGAGGCAGTGAGAGATTTTACTTTCTTGGGCTCCTTGATCACTGCAGATGGTGACAGCAGTCACGAAATTAAAAGACGCCTGCTTCTTGGGAGAAAAACAATGACAAACCTAGACAGCATCTTAAAAAGCAGAGACATCACCTTGCCGACGAAGGTCTGTATAGTTAAAGCTATGGTTTTCCCAGTAGTGATGTATGGAAGTGAGAGCTGGACCATCAAGAAGGCTGATCGCCGAAGAATTGATGCTTTTGAATTATGGTGCTGGAGGAGACTCTTGAGAGTCCCATGGACTGCAAGAAGATCAAACCTATCAATTCTTAAGGAAATCAGCCCTGAGTGCTCCCTGGAAGGACAGATCGTGAAGCTGAGGCTCCAATACTTTGGCCACCTCATGAGAAGAGAAGAATCCTTGGAAAAGACCCTGATGTTGGGAAAGATTGAGGGCACTAGGAGAAGGGGACGACAGAGGACAAGATGGTTGGACAGTGTTCTCGAAGCTACGAACATGAGTTTGACCAAACTACGGGAGGCAGTGCAAGACAGGAGTGCCTGGCGTGCTATGGTCCATGGGGTCACGAAGAGTCGGACACGACTAAACGACTAAACAACAACAACAACATGCTTCTGAGAAAGACTTGTGTTTACCAGGAACACTTCAGCTGGCTCATATCATTCTCAACAAAAGACATAGGTATAAATAATTTGCCACAGTTCTAAACTCCTCAACTGCTGCTTCTCGAATGTCTGTTCAAGCAGAAGCCCTGACGCTGCCATACAGGCTGTCAAAAGCCTCCACCCATAGTGTTGCTATATGTAACAGCAAGCATTGGCTTTTAAACATTCGCAGGAAAACCAAAATGCTTGTTTACAAAGCTATTGCACTACCAACCTTAGTATATGCTTGTGAAACACAGACCACTTATGAACGCCATCTCCAACTCCTTGAAAGATTCCATCAATGGTGTCTTCAGAAATTTTAACACATCACTTGGGAAGAGAGGCGAACTAATATCAGTGTACTGGAAGAAGCAAAGATCACCAGTGTTGAAGCAATGATTCTTCAACATCAACTTCATTGGAATAGTCATGTTGTGCGGATGCCTGATTATCGTCTTCCAAAACAACTACCCTATTCCGAACTTTAAAATGGAAAGCGTAATGCTGGTGGTCAGCAAAAGAGGTTTAAAGACTGTCTCAAGGCAAATCTAAAAAAAAATGTAGTATAAACACAGACAACTGGGAAACACTGGCCTGTGAGCGCTCCAGTTGGAGAACAGCTTTTCTCAAAGGTGTGATGGGCTTTGAAGACACTTGAACTCAGGACGCAAGGGAGAAACGTGCTAAGAGGAAGGCACGCTTGGCAAATCCACACTGTGATCAACTCCCACCTGGAAACCAATGTCCCCACTGTGGAAGGACGTGTGGATCCAGAATTGGCCTCCACAATCACTTATGGACTCATTGTTAAAACCGTGTTTATACAATCTTACTCGGCTACGAGGGATTGCCAAAGAAGAAGATATGTAACAGCAACCATTGGCTTTTAAACATCCCTCAGCTCCCAAATTCCCAAATGCTTGAGTCCTGAGTCCTGTGCATCCACATGCTTGAGAATTTAGGATCCAACTTGGTAATTGAAACGTTGAGTCCACAGACAGAAGCAGCATTAGTACAAGAGCTATGCTGAAAATTTCTCCCATTTCTTTTTTCTTTAACTATTTAACTATTCTTTTTTCTTTAACTATTTCTGTCTATGAGAACAGAAATTTCATTTTAAAAATGGTCCAAGGGGAGATGAACGTTCTCAGGGTTGGAGTGCAGAACCTTTGCTCCACTTGCCTTACTTTCGAGGTGACTTTTTAAATTCTACAAATTGCCTCACCAGTAGTCTGCACTCTGCAGCCTTCCTGGGTGCTTACTATGTTTCAACTAAATTCCAGAGGAAGATAGCATGAGGTAACTCCTTCCATCAGGAAGCGTGGGCAGTCAGGGAGGCTGCAGAGAGTGCTTGAAAAATATTTACTGGAAAGCAAAACAAATGTATACATCACCCTCACCGTGCAACACACACCCAGAGTCCAAAAGGAGTTCAAAAGTTGCCTATGAGGCTGGTAAATGAAAGCCTCTTTGGAACAGAAGAAAACTTTTAAGAAATGAGAAGATTTTTATTCAGTCCAGGATATGCCAGTCAGATTCAGTGTCCTCATCTCCAGACATCAGACCTATATGTCAGCTTTAAATGTTAGAACCTAAGATGAAAATACTTTCCAGAATGTACAAATTGTTGCAAAAGATGAACAAACAAAGAATGTTATGATTTTGTGGGCAAAGGATGTGGGTCATAATATTATGATTGAGGAATGGGAGAAATTGTGGAATGTGAATATAAAGTTTACTGCGTGTAGCTTATTACAAGAAAATTTAATGAAGATGATGTATAGATGGTACCTCACACCAGTAAAATTGGCAAAGATATACCACAATCAAGATAATAAATGTTGGAGATGTAAGAAAGAAGTAGGATCCTTTTACCACATGTGGTGGATGTGTCCACTAGTAAGTGATTTCTGGAATAAGATTTATAATGAACTTAAGAAAGTGTTGAAAAACACATTTGTTAAAAAACCAGAAGCATTCCTAGTGGGCATTGTAGGGAAAGAGATTCCAAAGAAAAATGTGTCTTTTTTTATGTATGCTACAACGGCAGCGAGACTTTTGATTGCTAAGAACTGGAAACTACAAACATTACCAACGATCGACGACTGGCAGATGAAGATGATGGAGTTTATGGAACTGGCTGAGATGACCGGAAGAATCCGCAACCAGGGAGAAGAAGCGATGGAAGAAGAATGGAAAGAATTTAAATTATATCTTAAAAAACATGCTAAAGTAATATATTAGAATAGAAATTAAGTGGTAAATAAACTGTGGAAATTAATAAGATGTGAGATGATAGTTAAAAAATAAGATACACAAGGTGATTAAAATGATATAGAATTTGCTAATTATAAATTTATCAAAGGACCACAGGGAGGGAAACCCGAGGACTTCCGGTTTGGTGCCATTAGCCGTCGGCGGGGAATTCCTCGGCTCTCCGAGGACCCCAGCGACCCAAAGGAGGGGGGAAGTCGCGAGGGCACCGCGACCCCCCAGAGAACCCCCGGATTGAGCTTTCTGGGTGCAGAGAACCCAGCTGAGCCCCGCAGAGTCCCGTTCGCTGCCCGGAAAGCACCTTTTTGAGGCGCGCCGAGAGCAGGCTGAGCGGGATGGAGCCTTGGGAGATCGCTACCTTTGGGACGCAAAGCCCCGCGCTGGCAGCAAACTGAGCGCTAAATACCTCCAAATGAAGGACTTGTAAGTAAATCTATTATTGGAACAATAAATTGGAACAAGGATCTGGTCCGGGGAGAGGGAATTTAAAAAGGAAACGGAGGTCGTTCCCTCCCCCACCGAGAAAATAGAAGCAGTGACAGAACCCGCAGCCAGTTGCTGGATCGGGACATTAAAACTCTTTTTAAAAAAAGTAAGTTTGAACCCCTTCCCTGTGGGGCAGAGCCAAGGGAAGGCGCTTGGAGTTTGTGGATCTCTGCAAAAGACTTGTTTTATCTGGAACGAGCCCTCCGAAGCCTGGGGGCAGGAGCCTGGGAACAAAGACCAGCCGCCATTGTGTCGTCACCGACAAAGCAGTTTACCAAAAGAACTCTTAAATTTCTAAATTAGCAGTGGAAATAACAGGAGGAAAAAGAAAAGTTGGATTATAGATCAAAGGGCAAAATATTAAATAAAAGGATTGACGTTAATATTGCATCGTTTTTTTTTCTTTAGAACTAAAAATGCCTGCCCTCTAGTGAAATTTGAGAACACAAAGGAATTTGATAGACAAAACAATGAGTCTCCAACTGGACAATAACTGTATGCAACAACTGCTAGATTTAGTTCAAGAACTGGGCAAGGACGTACAGGAATATAATAGACTGACACAAAGTCTCAAAGAAAAGGTACAATTGTTTCTCCCAAAGGATACTTTAGAATTACAAGATGAGAAGGAAGATGAGCCGCAAACCACAGAACCCGAGCAACTTGTGGGAGAAGTTGTAAAGGACATTGATTCTACACAGAAGACTCCAGCTCAAGAAAAGACTCAGGACGCTGGTCTCTCAGTGGGAGAGGGAGACCGGAACCTGATCAAGGTCATCCAGACAGAGACGGGGTACAAGAGTAGATTTGGGGGAGACAAGAAGAAGAATGTTGGGAAAGGGAGTTGGAGACAGAGATTGGAACAGCAGAAAGAGAAGGGGGAGAGGGGGGAGGCATGGAGTGGGCAAGAGATGGAGTGGGGTGAATATTAAAAGAAATTTTAAATAGGGGATGGATTAATTGGTATGACAACGAATTGGTACGAAAACTGGTCAATGTTTGCAGGGAATTGCCAATCAGGGGAAGGAGGGGGGTGTTAAAAAATAGGGTGAATTAAATTAAAGGTGATATCTTTATGGATAATTAATTGGGAATATTTTTTAGAGAAATTAGAGGCTAAGGGTTTTTTTTACAGATGGAGTATATTTCTTATTTCTCTTTTCTTTCTTTTTTCCTTTTATAGAAAGTAAGTAGGAGAGGATATTAATTAATTATGTAATTGTTTAGATCAGAAATATGCAAATTGGGAAAACTGCAGAAGTTGGGTTTAAAATGAACTCAGTAAGGGAGGGACGGGGAAGTTGACGTTATGTTTAAGGAATATTAGATAAGATTGAATATTTGTGCGCTTTGTTTTTGTGGGTGTTTTTTTATTTTATTAATTTTTTTTCTTTTTTCTCTTTTTTTGTTGTTTGCTGTTTTTTATTCTTTTTCGTTTTTTCCTTTTTTGTGCCTTTGCTCTTTTTTGAGTCTTTGTTCCTTGATTAATTGACTATGAATATCACTTTGTGATAAATGTCTAAATGGAAAATCTTTAATAAAAATTATTATTAAAAAAAAGGAAACCCGAGGGGGTCCCTATAGACAATGTGAAGGGATTAAGGAACAAGCAATTTGATTTTGTGTTTTTATTCTTTTTTGTAGTGTTATTACTGTTGTGTTTTGTCTTTTCTTATGTGCTTTTTTCTTTTTGTATTTTGGAAAACTTTAATAAAAAAATATTATAAAAAAAAGCTTTAAATGAAGATTAAGTGGTGGCATTGTGTTTTAGTGTATTTGCCTCTGTAATAGTTAGCCAAACTAAACAAATATACAGGCGAATGTCTTAAAAAAACACCAAAAAAAAAACTGAAGAAAGATTTTCAGCAACAGTCACGTAATAGGCAGGGGTTAATTATTCAAAACACTCTTTAAGTGTGTTTATGGCATTGACCTTTAAGATTCTAATCAAAACCAGTCAATTATGAAAAAGGTTTATTATCTAGAAGTTGCACTATGATGGGTGTGTGTGAAGTGACTGAATATATATATTATTTTTAGGGAACATTTGTCCAAACACTTTTATTTTATTTTTTGCTTTTGTTTTCACTCATGATATAGCTGTGCAACCATTGTTTCTATGGAAACAAGCCTAATTCCACTTTTGAACTACCTTTCAGAAAATTCCATAACATTGCAAACACACACACACACACACACACAAAACAATTCAGTAGGGGAATGGGTCTGTCACACAACACAGAAGCCCCAAAATAATAGGTGACAGTTTCAAGGCACTTGACTAGCAGGATTATGGAATAGATCAGGAGCAGGGAACCTTTGACCCTCAAGATATTGCTGAGCTATAACTCCCATCAGCCCCAGCAAGCATGGTCAATGGGAGTTGTGGTTCAACAGAATCTGGAGAGTGTACACCTGACATAAATCAAACGTAGTTCCACATAGTACTTATGATGACACACTTCCTTCTGGAATTCCTCCTCCTCTCTTTCTTTTCCTCCCCATTTCCCCCTCTTGCCCCCAGCCTGAAATTAAGCCAAGGGCACATTGTGTGCACCCTTTGGTTACAAAAGAAGCCTCTGTCCACAGAAAATGAACTTTTTTTAGCGGATGGCTAGGTAGCTTAGGGATGGTGGAATATTTAACCAAATATGTGTTACATATGCAAAATCCCCGAGGTATAATCATTTCCCCTGATAGCCACAAAACTTCAAAACAATTGCTCTCTGTTTTTACAGAATTGCAGATCATGCAGAAAATATCGCCAGCATGATTTTTATAGTGTTATTATTTATTTATTTATTAGATTAGTTAGCACCACCAGAATGCACTGAATGAAAAAGTAAAGTAATACAGACTTCAAGATTATTATTTTTTTAAAAAATTGCCGGTCATGAAAACTTTTCATGGAATATTCCATTTCTACTTAGAAAAACAATTTATATCTCTGTGAGGTATTTCCCTACCCTAGGAAATTCATTCCTTCTAATTACACAGTGGGTGGCCCCATACACACCTACCTACACATAAGGGGGGAGGAGGCGGTGTTCCCTTTTGGTTTTCAAAAGGGAGAGTAGCACAAAGACAGGAAGGGCAAAACTTGTGCAGGAGAAACTACCATGTTGCCATAGAAGCCTGGACACATGAGGGAACTATGAAGACACAAGCCCTTGGTCGACTCAGTGGCCATTAGGTTCAACCAAAACTTCCACTCCTCTCCCACACTTCCAAAACCTGCCACTCTACTGCTGAACTCTGGGATGCAATGTGAGGAAACGTTCTCAGCTCTTGGGGCCACATTCCCCCATGGCCGTCTTTCTGAGGGGGGCAAATACCGGTGGTGGGTGTGGCCAAAAGCAGGTGTGGCCAGAAACATGCCACTCTCCGTTGAAGTAAGCAAGAGATAGCACAGATCGCGGAGAAATTCAAACCAGGTAAAACCAACTGGAGAGCACAGAATGCGGGCAGTGAAGGGTGTGGCCCAGGAGGGCAGGGTCTGGGCAGAGTCCTGAGGGCCAGACAGAAAGTCCTGGAGGCCACACTTTGAGCGTGATTTTCCTCACCCCTTCTGTAATGCTAAGGTGCTCAGGGCTTGCGGCTGACCACCTCAGGCGCAGCAAATATATATTGTGAATGCTAGTCCTGTGGTTATTGCATGTAGCATGTTGTAGGTCCCCAGTATCTGTAGAATTAAAGTTGACCAGTGACTACAAGAGCTTGTCTTCTTTTCCCCCTTGTACCTCTTCAAGATTGCTTTGTGAAAACATTTTCCATCTTGTATTACTTCCCCCTCTTATTTCTATGAACATGAGCCATTGTGTGAATTTCAAAGGATGCTTTGGTCCACATATTGTTTTAGAACAGCCATCCCCAAACTGCGGCCCTCCAGATGTTTTGGCCTACAACTCCCATGATCCCTAGCTAACAGGACCAGTGGTCAGGGAAGATGGGAATTGTAGTCCAAAACATCTGGAGGGCCGAAGTTTGGGGATGTCTGTTTTAGAAAGCGTGAAGTTTGCATCTAAATGGGAACTGAATCGGATATGCCACCCATTTCTCATGTGCTAAGCAGGTCCGCTGGCACCCTCAGTTCACCACCACCCCTTCCCCTAAAAATGCTGATCAACATCACCTGCCAGCATGACAATTTACTGAAATGGGGGCGGGAATGTGAAGGGTGCAGAATAGATGCCTCTATCCCTTGCAGAATGACCTTTTGCATGCATGGGGTCCTTTTAAGCTGCTTGATCTGATACAAAAACTGTTTCCTCCTGCAGTATGCTTTCCAAAAATCAAGGTGCATCTGCATATATACAGTCATAACTTGGTTTTAGAATGGCTTAGCTGTCGAACAAATCAGCTCCTGAACGCTGCAAACCTGGAAGTAAGTCTTCCAGTTTTCAAACGTTTTTGGGAAGCTAAACATCTGATGCGGCTTCCGCTTGACTGCAGGAAGCTCCTGCAGCCAATCGGAAGTCGCGCCTTGGTTTTCAAAGGGTTTCGGGAGTCGAACTGACTCTCAGAATGGATTAAGTTCGAGGACCAAGGTACCACTGTAATTGTATTTTTTATTTTGCATGGCTCCTTCTCTTTCTAACTCCTTCATACAACCACACAGTTGTCTTAACCAAGTGTGGCACTTTAAAATACAGCTATATAAACTATGAATGATCTGAGCAGCAGTGATCTAGCTAAAATTACTCTTAGTCCTGTGTGTGTGTGTGTGTGTATGTGTGTGTGTGGTCCCACAAACAGAGAAACCTCAGAAAAATAACAACAGAAAGCAATAAAGCAAGTTACTGTATTTCACCCCTTATTGTTAGTGCAATCATGACAGGATTTCTTGTGGTTGGTTTTGCCTTTAAAAGGTTCCTCGGGATTACACAGAAATCGGGATTACATGCAAATATGAAATGAAACACTCTTTGAGCATTTCTAGCAAGATAAGAAAACAGTTGATTAACATTGGGCATTTGTTCTCTGGAGACCATCGTAAGGGCCTTACAGCACTTGGCATTTCTGCCTGAATCTGTTGCATTTGCAATTCCCAGAGTTTTCTTCCATCACTGTTCACATCAGAGGGGGCGGGGCTTGTGCCAATCAAATCGTAAACCCACATGATTAGGGTATAATACATATGTGCTCCTGAAAAGGAGGGAAAGTGCTATGGCTATGGATGCCATCACAGTATACTCTACTTAAACAGGGCCCGGGATTCTAGTGAGCCTCTTCTTACAATGATAAAATAACCATTACACATAACCAAGAATCCAGAGACCTACTGTCCAGCTCTATGCAATCCATTTGTTTTTTTAAAAAAAGTTTTGACTCAGGACTGCGGAGAGACCCTGTGTGTGTGTGTGTGTGTGTGTGTGTGTGTGTGCAAATATCAGATTGAAATTATAAACCAGTCATATGTGGTGTTTGACCTTGAGAACACCCACTGGTTTATTTCAGATTTATTCCAAGGCTCCAACAGCAAGGTAAGGGTTTACTAAGATTCACACATTTCACAGCTCTAATGTGTGGATAGTACTGTGTGTGTCTGTGTGTGTCTGTGTCACATTCTGCAGTATATCCATTCATCTTCCTACTTTGAACCAACAGGTGCCTCTAGCAGAGATGTATGCAGTTTTACTCATCATTTAATCACCATTTCCATGATTTGCTCTCTGTCTTTAGATTCTCATTATAAACCTGTCAGCATCACTCAACCTTTTATTTTTGCATCCCCTATCATTTGATTTGATTGTACTGTATGTATTTTTTATAAACCAAATGTATGGCAGTCAGAACCCTCTTATCATGAAGATGGGGAAAACCTTTTGCACGAAGAATATTATTTCCATCTGCCTCTTTTTCAGTACATATTAGCTACAAAATGTGCATCGCTTCCATTTCCTGCTGTTACGTCCAGGTAATGTAGCTGCTTTGTACTAAACGGTGCAGTGAATTTGATCAGGCTGTGCACTTGATTCAAATGGTCTAGGTACATACCTGCCAAGTTGCTGTCAGAGAAATAAGGGACCGGGCGGAAATAGCAGACCGGAAGTAGCGCTGCCGCCATTTTGGAACTGGGCGGAGCATGCTCAGAAGTGACTTTTGATGCTGCTTTGCCCAGTTCCAAAATGGCTGCCGCGCCAGCAGTCGCACTGCAGCCATTTTGGAACTGGGCAAAGCAGCACTAAAAGTCGCTTCTGAGCATGCTCCGCCCGGTTCCAAAATGGCCGCCGAGCCAGAATAAACCGGGGGAAAAACAAAAAATCTGTTTTTTCAGCTAGGAACAGCTGGAAAAATGGGGATTTCCCGGGGAAAACTGGAGACTTGGCAGCTATGTCTAGGGAACTTTCCAGTTCTCTTTCTATCATAAATATTGATGTATCAAGATCAAGTTGTCTGAGCCATAGATGTACTCTGAGCCAAAAAATAACTGTAGCCATGTTGGAGGAGATTCTGCCTCTCTAACTCAAAGGGGTTCTGTATTTAGATGTAAAACAAACCTGATTGGTTGCTAGTTCTGATGATAATGTAATCCAGGCATGCAAAATATCTATTCTGCCTTATTCTCTAGATTGAAGAAGCTACGATGGCCAAATACTTTTCATATGCTTTTTTCATTTCTCTCTCTCTCAGGGTTTTTGCTCAGGTGGCAATCCAATGACACTTTGGAGATATTCATGCTGCCGCCAACTGATTAAAATGGCATCCATAGCCCCCCCCCTTCCAAATCTATCTCTCCATGAGAAACCAGGAACTGCTGGTTTGCTTAAAAGCACCTAGATTTTAAAAGAAATGCACACTGAATTAACTGGGCCCAGGACCAGCCCACCCATAAGACAAGGTGAGGTGACTGCCTCGGGCAGCAGAATCCGCAAGGATATCAGTCCCCACTGTAGATCTTTATTATCCCCTTGATCCTGATGTTGATCTTCACTCACACCTTCTTCCCTGGTGGGGGAGATGGGGGCCATTTTGTGGTTCACCTCAGGTGCCAAAATGTCTTGCGCTGGGCCTGCCTGGCCCTGATCATCACCTAGTTTTCAACTACAGTGGTACCTTGGGTTACAGATGCTTCAGGTTACAGACGCTTCAGGTTACAGACTCCGCTAACCCAGAAATAGTACCTTGGGTTAAGAACTTTGCTTCAGGATGAGAACAGAAATCGCGTGGCGGCAGCGGGAGGCCCCATTAGCTAAAGTGGTACCTCAGGTTAAGAACAGTTTCAGGTTAAGAACGGAACCTCCAGAACGAATTAAGTTCTTAACCCGAGGTACCACTGTACAAGCACTTGACTGTCAAAGGAACAAATTTATGAATGTCTTAATGATAAATGTCTTAATGATAAATTACAGTGCAATTGGCAATACTGCTGCCCTGTAATTTCTGATATTTCTGTACTTAGGGTGCTGGTCTATAGTGGGTGAGGGAAGCTATAACTCTGTCTTCACACAGAATAGTATTTTTTATACTGTGGAATTCAATAACTCTACACTTTTTTATCTGTTATCTTGATTAGGTGAGTTAGCCTTTCCTTATAGCTACATCCTCTCTCTGTATTTCTGCAAGGGTTTAAAAGAAAGTCTTTCGTTACAATGAAATTAATAAGGTAGGTTCTACTTCCTAAATCAGCCCAGCAAATACAACCAGAGATAAGAAATCACACTTTAGCCTTAGCAGAGCTGTGGCTCTGTGGTTCCTTAAAGAAATAAATAATCCTCATAATAAACAGGTAAAGAAATAAGCTCTTTAAGCTCTCATCATGTTTTGCTGAAGTTATTACAAGGATGTATATTGGGCAGAAAGATAGTGCAGTTATCTCTCAGTCTTTCAAAACTTGTGCTCATAAAGCACATCTTTCACGTAGATTCGACTTCAAAGAAGCAACTGGAAACTTTTGTATCGGAACACAAACCACAAATTCAGAATATGAGTCAAAGAGAACAATAAACTTAATTACATTTACTTTTGAAGATTATAAATGGGCTCTTAGAGCTGTGCTGCGGTTGCTATTCTGCTATCTGTCATGAGTGAAAGATCTGGCTTTTTATAGGCATTTTTACAAAATCATGTTGCATTTTTATGAATTTTGCTCTCAGTTGTAAGGGAGGGTGGTGAAACTGTGTGCAATTCAGGCCTCCAAAGCCTTTTCAGGTGTACAAGTGAATAGGGGTGCCTATAATTGCATCCTCTTTAACAGGCAGGCAGACTGAAACCTCTGGATACTAGGTGCCTCGTCTTTTGGCTTTGCCAGGTCAACAAAGCATCACCATCTGCTTGTTATCCATCAGGCTCCAGCTTTCAAGTTAGGTGGTCCTCAGAGGTCCAGGATGGGGAACCTGCTGTTTGTGGGCCAAACATGACCCACCAGGCCTCCCCACTTGGCTCACGATGTCAGCTGGAAGGTGGGTATGAACGGGGCTTCAAAGCAACAACCAGGAATTTAAAGTGGTCTCTCAATTGTTCCTTCACTGGAACATGACACACTCCCAGTGGCCCATCAGTTCCACCCCAAAATGCCCTTTTGGGGGGACGTATACCTGTATAAGTTATACTAGCTTCCATTGGCTGAGCCCAACTGAGACCACAGAGTCCTGGCTAAGCGAAGAAGAGAAACTTATACAGTCATATCATTGGTTCAGCTAAGGGAAGGGTCTTATGTTGAGCCCCAGCTGAGCCAGGAAAGCCCAAGAAAACTCCACCACAAAAACAATATCCAATTTCTCTGGTTCCTGAGCCAAAGCATTGGTGTAAATCTAGGTGAAGCCTAGTAAGGCTTGTTTTTTTTTTAACCACAACAATGTGCATGGCAAAGGAAGCAGCTCAAAAGATATATATAAGTGAGCTGGCCAGCAGAAATGATACAAGAGATAGAGCTGTACTGTCAACACAAAGAGTTCTATTTGCCCTTGTGAACATGGATCTTTGCAGTTCTTTAAGCAGAAATTCAGAGCCAATACCCTCAGAGTCTGCTGGCTTACAGCCATTATGTTTGATATTGCTGAGTGTCTGCACAAATGAAGGTAATGGCAGAGGCTGAAGTGGTAAAATATACTCCTCTTCATGCAGGCATAACTGCACCCTAGCAATATCCAACTGGCTGGGAAAACCCAGCCAGATGGGTGGGGTATAAATAATAAAATTATTATAATAATTAATTCACATGGGTTCTCCCTGAAGATAATGGACGTTGAGTATCTTCTGTGTGTGCCACAAATCCTCAAAACCTTTCAGGAAAATCCTGGTGAACTAAGGGAAAGAACGTATGAACAACCAGATGCAGAAGGTCATCCATTGATAGGAAGATGGTAACAATACAGTAAAAGTAGAATGGATGGTACTATAAAGTAGGGATGACTATACAGAGCTGCCACTAACCACACACACTGCTGTTTGCTCTCCATACTTTCAATACCTTTACCTTTAAGGCTCGTCTTTCTTAAATACCTACTGCTGGCAACCTGCCCTTGTTTCTGTTAAGTTAATGGATTTGTCTCAGTGGAGTAAGGAGAGGCGGAAGCCTGACCTGGCTTTCTAATCTACTTTTGCTGAAGGACTGAGCAAGAGTGAATTATTTTGCTGCTTCTTTAGAATTGCTAAGTAACTTTTTTTCTTTTCCAAGAGTATGGTAGGATGATGTCTGAGTTGATTAAATAATTCTAATGGAAAGGAAGCCTGAATTTGCAGGGCTTCTCTTGGCTTTTCCCCATGAAACAGTTATAATAATTTATTAAAATTATACATACATACATATATATATATATAGAGAGAGAGAGAGAGAAGGGAGAGAGTGTTCACCCAACTTGAGAAATAATATATAGGTGTACTGTAGATAAATATAGATATGTATATATACACACACACCTCATATACACATAAATACTTTATGGCTTCACAACAAATCATTAATTCCACCATGCATCCCATAAGCTATTCTTTTTCACATGTTGAGATGCAAAGTATTTCTCTCATCCTTAATAAGCCAGCCTTCCCAAGGAGCTCTTCTTATAGAAAACCTGTCTGCTATATCTTCATATTTAATTTTGTTGCAAGTCTATAGATTTCTTCTTGTGGAGAGTTTGTATGAGAAATTCAACTGCAACATTTTGGTGTAACAGAGCGGCCCTCGGTGCACCACTTCAGTAGCAGGGCAATGCCCTATGTGCCACCCTGCCTGCTCTTTTTCTGAAATTATGTCACTCAAATATAGGCAGAGCCAGCCCACCCACGAGGCATGTTGAGACGACCACCTCAGGTTGCAGGATCCACAGGGACAACAGATTGAACCTCTAAGGAATGCATGTCAGTGATGGCTACAGTGTGTTCCTTAGATGCTGGATCATCCGCTTCCTGGGCAGCCCCCCGCCCAACACTGCCTCTGCAGCAGCCTCATGGCAAATAGGAAGACTATTTGCAGAGACCATCAACAGCACTTCTTGTTTGCCAGTAGTCCCTCAGCAAGTAGGAAATACTGCTGCTCTCCTTCCACTCCTAGGAAGGAAATCTCAGGGGCTGCCCTAAGGACTGCACCCACCCAACATGTTTCAAGGCTGGCCCCTTCCCCCCCCCATGGCAGCCTTTGATTCTCATGCCAACCATTGGGTAAGGTTGTTTTGATTCCCCACCTTATTCTCAATGTAGAGCTTCACTCATCCCTTCTTCCCTGGCCATGTTTCGTCATGTTATTCCAGGTAGGGTTGTGAAAAGAAAAGCGTTGAATATTTCTTCACACCCACCCTCCCAAAGAAAAAAAATGTGTGCAGAAAGACTGAAAACACAATTCTAAAAACATTTTGGCTGCAATATTTAAATCACTTGCTTTTGGAGAAGGCTTCCTGCCTCGTGGAAAATTACTCTAGCACGGGCACCCTAAGGAATGTAATTTAACTCCTCCGGAGTATCTCAGACTAGCAGCTTGGCTTCATCCACAAATGTGCAACCAGTGGTTTGTGTCATGGAGATGGGAGCAGCATCCATCTATTACCTGGACAAAGGTATACTGCTCTGTCCACCTGCCCAAAGCATCCTTATATTGTAGAGAATAGAGGGCTCTATTTTGAAACAGCAAATAGCAGCTGGTGTGAAGGCTGATCAGGACCACAGCATGAAAGGAGCAAGTGTATTCTTTCTTCCCATACTGTGGCCCTGAGGACGTGGTCCCAACACCCTTACTTCCTAAGAAGCTACCATTGGTGCCAACGGTATTGTCCTTGTGCCAATTAGCCAGGGTGGTGGTTTTCATTGGGACCAGGGTACAAAAGCAAGATTGCAGTACTCACTCCATTTACCTGGGAATATGCCCCCCCTTAATTCAATGAGACTTATTTCTGAGTAGTCATAGTTTAGGGTTGCAGCCTGAGAGGTTAACCCTCCTCCTCATGAGGTCCCAAATCCTGAACTCAATTTGCAGTTGAATAGAATGGCTGCGAATTTTGCCATTTAATAACATCAACAGACATGCAAAGTTTAAGTCATACATTTAACACTAAGTGCAGTTTAGCTCATACAACATTTAACACCTAATGTTGGCTGGTCTGTGATCAACAAGATGACACAAATGAGCACTCGAAAACATTTTAACCTAGAACTGCAAAAGTGCCTTTTTAAGTAATGAATTCACTGGATATATTCATCTCAAAAAAAAAAAGGGGAATAAAAGTTACCGTACATCCAGGGAACAGAAGTCTCCTCTTGAAGGGCAGCCTGTGACATACTGCAATGAAAAGAAACAACAAAACTTAGTCAAGTTTCATTTTCACAAGGCAGCATAATTAAGTCCTATAAGACTTCTAGGACTGCAGTCTACAGGGTGTTTCCATCTGCCACTTGCAGAAATATTTCAATAGAAGCAATATTAAGAGGCCCTTATTCACAGCATTTCATTAATTTGTACCTTGCTCGCATCAGTAAATATTCCCCAAGAAATAGCCTCTTAGTTGTGGAAATCACAATAATATGCTTTAAAAGGAATTGGTGTGTGTGTTTGACTGTTGTTTTTCTCACAGCCTTTAATATTAGGCAAGGATGTGTGCAACTATTGAGACATTTGACTAGTTATATCAGAACTTTTTGTTTCCTTAGAATGATTCAGATGTGTACTCTAAGGCAGTGTTTCTCAACCTTTTTTGGGCCAAGGCACATTTGTTCCATGAAAAAAATCACGAGGCACACCACCATTAAAAAAGTTAAAAAATTTAACTCTGTGCCGCCCTATATTGACTATATAATTATGACTGTAAGAAACACTTGCCAATTGCTGTGTTGGTTGCAATCTCCTGTAATAAGGCTTCACAAGCCGCTGATTTCTCTGCCAGCACAATCCTTTGCTCAGCAAGTTTCAGGTTGAGCTCATCCAGCCAGCTTCTTTAAGTTTGTCTAAAACCACCCTCCCGTGGTGGTGGCTGTTGAGAGCTGCGCTCGCCCCGCGTCGTGACCCGGCCGGCTTCCTTTCCGGCGGGTGAGCGCCGTGTATTGGCGGCCGCCAGGCACGTGACAATGCAAATCGCCCTTCTCGTCGCCGCACGTCGTGGCACACCAGCCAGCGTCTCGCGGCACACTAGTGTGCCGCGGAACAGCGGTTGAGAAACGCTGCTCTAAGGACCAGTACCCCAATTTGCTTTGGGTTTTTTTGGGGGGTGGGGGTGTGTGTTTTGCTTTAGGTGAAATAAGATGATCTTAATGATGTGTAGAAATGAACCTCCTGATAAATTTTGCTAGAAATTTTATTGGCTGTCTTTTGACTTTCTCTGGAATTCTTCATACCTCAGGTGGAGCTCCCGAAGTAATTTCTGAATTCTGCTTTAAAGCAGATATTTTAGAAGTATATATAATATAATTGGAAGTTAATAGCCTAACTCAGAGATGGGCACCCTTTTGGCCCCTGAGGGGCCAAACATCCCACTAGTGTTCATGTGCTGGAGAGGATAGTGGGGCGCTCTATTCATCAAGAAACAAACTCATTGCAAAGCAAATACAACACAGATCCTCAGACAGCAAACCTTGGCAGCTGAAAGGGGCTAAATTCAGCAGCAAAGACGTGACTTGAGCACTCACAGCAGGCCTCATGTAGCCCATGGCTCACCTACATGTATTCTAACTGAATGGGTTTCATTTGAAGATGATCTGATAATAAGAGGTTCTATTTAAAAAGTGGCACAGGCCAGATATTTTTCTTTTAATAAAACTGGCCATTGATGTTTTGGAGTGCCTATTTCCAGCTAATGCTGGTTTACCTGCTGTGGCCTGTTTGGGACAGAGATGACTTGGTCATTGTACTCCAGCTTGTGGCAACTTTCAGACCAGATTGTTGCAACATGATTTACATGTGGCTGCCCTTGAACATGACTCGGAAACATCAGCTGGTGTAAAATGCTGCAGGCAGATTACTGGCTGGGTATCCCATCCTACAAAGGTCCGTATAGTTAAAGCTATGGTTTTCCCAGTAGTGATGTATGGAAGTGAGAGCTGGATCATAAAGAAGGCTGATCGCCGAAGAATTGATGCTTTTGAATTATGGTGCTGGAGGAGACTCTTGAGAGTCCCATGGACTGCAAGAAGATCAAACCTCTCCATTCTGAAGGAAATCAGCCCCGAGTGCTCACTGGAAGGACAGATCGTGAAGCTGAGGCTCCAATACTTTGGCCACCTCATGAGAAGAGAAGAATCCTTGGAAAAGACCCTGAAGTTGGGAAAGATTGAGGGCACTAGGAGAAGGGGACGACAGAGGACGAGATGGTTGAACAGTGTTCTCGAAGCTACGAACATGAGTTTGACCAAACTGCGGGAGGCAGTGGAAGACAGGAGTGTCTGGCGTGCTATGGTCCATGGGGTCACGGAGAGTCGGACACAACTAAACGACTAAACAACAACAATCCCATCCTTAAGATGTTCGCCTAGCAACTTCATTGCATTGTTATTGTTGTTTTGTCATAGGCTGAAGATGCACCTCTTTGCCCTGAGCTTTGACACCTGATTGGACCCGCCCTATTGGTTTTATTGTAATCCGTTTTAAGTGCATTCGTAAATATTGTAACCCACCTTGGGATCTTAGGGTAAGTATGTGCGTATAATAAACAACACAGGTTGTGATTTGCAACACTTCACAGAGTACTCCTCCTGTACCCAACTGTTCTAAAGGTTTTTACTTCTTTCAAGAAAATGAAAAATTGTTCACAAATACTTGCACTCTGGGGATCTTTCTGATTTCATTATGGCACTCTTCCACTTCCATCACAGCCATGTCTCATTTCTGGCCTTTACTTGAATTTCTTCCTAATGGCCTGCTCTGAGAACATTGTGCCATTCCATCAAATTGTTCTGCCACTTTCTCATCCTCTGACTATTCTATGTTGGTCATGATTACTGCCAAACTTTAACACTAGAATGCCTGTTCTCCTTTATTGGATCTTGCTGGTTTTTCTTTCTTCTCTAGAACGAGCTCAGCCTTCTACCTGGGCAACTCTGTCACTTTGGGTTTCTCTCAGTTGCTCATTTGTTTCCCAGTATTAAATTGAATTCTCAGCATTTCCACATCAGTTTGTGATTTATAAAGAAGTCCTTGTGAAAATTCACCAGTGTTTTTATTGCTAATTTCTCCAAACAGTAGTGTGCATGCACACAAAAGCTCATACCTAAAACAAACTTAGTTGGTCTCTAAGGTGCTACTAGACTATTTTTTAATTTTTTTTAAAAAAAGGGAAAAAAATTATTTCAACTGTGTCAGACCAACACAGCTACCTACCTGATTCTCCAAACATACATGTTTGTATGCCGTTTGCAATTTGATGACCAAATAAAGATACAGAAATAGAGGCTGTGTTGAGCTAGGGTCACATTATTTAAGATAGAACCCATTAAAGATGCCCAGAGGGAAACACTATTAGAGCAGGAGCAAATCCCAATCTGAAACAAACAGTAGCCTCGAGGGTGACCCAATGGCTAACTGCAGGCTGAGTGCCAAAGTTCAAACTCACCACCCTATAGCCAGCCCAGAAAACTCCGTTATAAAATTCAGAGGAGTGTGGATTGTATTTCAGTTCTACGATTACTTTGAAAAGTGCAAATTAAGTGGAATCAAATTTCTCTCCCATGCCTGATGCAGAAGGCCTTCTCAGCCAGAAATCAGCTCAATGATAGCTGGTGCTAAGCTTTGGTAGAACCAATGTTGACCAGTGACTACAAGAACATGGCTTCTCTGCTCTCTTGCACCTCTTCAAAATTGCTTTGTAGACGCACATTCCCATAGCTGCCAAGTTTTCCCTTTTCTCACGAGGAAGCCTATTCAGCATAAGGGAATTTCCCTTTAAAAAAAGGGAGAACTTGGCAGCTATGCACATTCCTCTTGTATTACTTCCCCCCACCTATTTCTATGGCCATTCACCACCTTCAATCCACCATGCATACTCTTCCTCGGATGCTCGTGACATTTCTCTCTAATGACACTAATGGGCTCATTAGGGTTGCCAGTTCATTACTTTCTGTGGGAGAGCTGATTTGGCCCCTGTACTGAAGGAGTGTCCTATAGCCAGTGCAGGAGATATGTGCACCTGCTCCAATCAGCAAGTGCCTCAATGCCCTCCCATGCAAAAGCTGAACTGCAGTTAACGAGACAATATTTTTTCCTAGAAACAGATGGACTATCTAAAATAAAAACCCCATAAAAGTAAATTAGTCAATACAATACACATTGACAGATGCAGCAAACAAATTCGAGGATTATATTGCGGCAGTTTGAAGGACAATTCAATATCGAGTCCAAATGTTTAAAAATAAGGCCTCCTCTTTTTTTGTTTCAAAATCTGCTCCTTTTAGCATCACTAGATCTCTTTGCTGTCTGCTTATAATCAATTCTGATTTTATGTAAAATGCAGGGATTCAGGAATGCATATCACTGTTATTCCTGTGCCTCCTGTGTCTAAAGCACAAAAGACTCCACGAAAAGAGTGTCCTTGCAGAGAATTTTCTGCTTTTACTCTTAAAAGTCTTTAACTGCAAAATGACTAACTGTACAGACATCAACACCACCAGCTTTCTCTAACCAACCAACCCCGGCAAAACCCACTAACATTGACCACTCTATATATACAGGTACAATACAGTTAGGTGAGAGGTTGCATGAATCATTGTAGGCTGCTGACTCATGCTGACTTAGTTCTTTTAGCATTAAAGAAACAGCAGCCAATTTTTAGCCGTGACAATCAGCAACCTTTTTCAGCTGTGGGCCGGTCCACTGTCCCTCAGACCATGTGGTGGGCAGGATTTTTTGGGGGGGGGGGAATGAACAAATTCCTACGCCCCACAAATAACCCAGAGATGCATTTTAAATAAAAGGACACATTCTGTTCATGTAAAAACACACTGATTCCCGGACCATCCGTGGGCCGGATTGAGAAGGTGATTGGGCCACATACGGCCCACGGGCCTTAGGTTGCCTACCCCTGGTCTAAAGCATAAATGAATGGATTGTGCCTGCCACAACCGCTATGTTCCTGGAGGCTTTGGGGGGAATGCACAAAGTGAACCAGTTCACAGGGCCCAGATCTAGTTTGCGGCCAAATGCATGCAGAATCAGGCCTCCTTACAGCTAGAATAAAAGTTACACATGTCAGTGGAAGTATGAGATTGCATACACAGCTTGGACTGTGTTCATGTGGCCTTTTGATGAAAGATGGTATCTCACAAACCAAGTATTCAAGCAGCCAGATGTGTTTAGTACATCTTCCCAAACTTCAGTTTTCTGCCCAAGAGTTTGACTGATATTATTTCTGATTCCCTTTAAAGAGTGGCAGCCCCAGTGTCTCTTGCCCTCATCTCATGCACCATTGGATTGCAGCCAGCGATTCAAAAGTGCAAATGATTCATGCTTCAAATGTCCATCTTTATAATCTCTTCCTAATCTGCTCTCAGACTGATAGATTTGTATTCTCTAATCTTCTAAAGGGATGAAGATCAGTTCAGAGATTATAGAACAGACTCAAAAGACAATTCAAGATCAGATGCTCTTTTGCATTGTGTAATATTCCGCGCTATTTATTTGCAAGTTTTAAGAAGACGAATGAATTTGTGAAATCTGAGAAACGCTGGCAAGCTGGCTAATGTTTAGTATGAAAGAAAACAACGTTGATTGGATGTGGGTTTTTGGTGACAACTCTGGGATCTGTGAGACAGCATCAGAACATTCCCTTTCAAATCAAAGACTGTGGCTGTGTACACATTGCTGTTCACTCTGGCTCCAGTGCATCCCCATTGCTGGTGCTTGAAGTCATGCACACAAGGCATTGGCTTTAATCCATATCTATCCCTTGGTTTCTTAAGAAATACTGGTGTGTTTTTCCTTAAACCAGCTTCCATCCAATTTGAAAATGCAAGCCACATTCACTTTGCAGTTAAGCTGAGATGCGTACATTCGAGACAGCCATTGCACATGTGTTACAGAACATACACAGATGACAGATTCAATTAATACAAATCCAGGAAACTCGCAGGCATGGGAAAACCAAGCAGGCAATGTGCATCAGGTGAATACCTACCCCCATTGGTATGTAGGGCAGGTGCACACACACCTTGAAACACAGCCTAGGGAACAACCTTGCCTTATTTTAAGCCACTAAAGTGTACATATTCTTAGTAGCTTCTAAGGAACATATATGTCAACGTTTTTCATTGGGTGGGACTCAGGCTCAATAAAACCAAGAAGGAGCACAGTTTAAATTCATCATGAACACCATCATTTATCCATCATCATTTATTTTAAAAACCCCAAAACAGAGGCACTAGGAATAGCAATGTGCTGGTATACTTGCCATTTTAAAAGAAAGAGAGAGAGAGATTATTTTCTCCATAAATAGGAACTCTATGGGTTTTTCCCCAAAACGCAATAAAATTTCCTGTATGGCTCATGTATGTATCTCACCCAAAAGTTCATTTGGAGTTGTATTCTTAACCTATATAAAGAAATAAAGCAACAAAAACAGTAACTGTGAGTGGAAGGTTAGTTTGGGAGGCAGTAATTGGCTCAAAGGCTCCCAGTGAATTTCATAGATGATCTGGAATTTGAACCCAGTCCAAGTCATTCTGCCCACTATTATACCTGCAGCTCCATCTGATTCCTATGAAACAATGATTATGACTCTGTACTATGGGCATGAAATTTCTGCTCCCTCTCCCCTTTCAGATACCATATCAGCTGGAAATTCAACTGGAGAAGATACTTTAAGTAAGAACTTTGTGGAGGTGAGTGGAAATAGACAGATCCTTCAGAATGAAGAATTTTAAATATTAATCATTAATAAGATAGAACATTCAGCCTTTGTTGAATTTCTTAAAGAGAGCGTTTGAAGGGTCCTGCTCCCTGAAACATGAAAAAGTCACAGATATATCAGACTTAAAAAAGAAAACCAGGTTTGCTAACTCTTAGCACTCTATTGCTTCATACTCATAGTGCTTTTTTATATTAATTAATTAGCCAGATCCTATGAAGCAGGTAATTAAGTGGTGTTATCCGCACATTACAAATTAAGATAGTGAGACACAGAGATTAGTTTTCACCTATGAATGATCAGTCTGCTTTATAATGAGTTAAGAATTTTCAGGCTGATATATTTTTGTGTCAGTAGCAGAGAAAGGGAAATATTTAGCAGTATGGCTAGATTTCTATGATCAGTTAAACTACTATTTGTTCTCTTGCCTATATTCTCAGTTCAGATAAAGAGCACAAGCTCCTATAGATGCAGAAGGTACATAACTGAGATTAGGTTCTTTATAGCATCCAATATCCTTGGTTTCACTCCTTTGAATAGAGTTTTTTTTAAAATAAACACATCTCGGGGGGGGGGGTGTTTTAAAACAACAACAAAATAGGTCAACATCTATTCTGGAATTGAAATTATTTCTGTAAGCCGTTGAAAATGGGTTCCCCTCATTTTTGAGGGAATGTTCTCATTGGGGATTCGAATCGTCCATTGCAAAAAAAAAATATCAAGAGTCTTCCAGGTTAATATTCACTGCAGCTGGGGAAAAATAAACCCCATTCCAATTTGTGGAGATTTGCTTTGATTTTTGCTTCAAGTGAATTCAGCAGTTACTCTAGACTTAAGGTTTGCAGAGTCCCTTCTTTGAAATTTATCCACTCTCATAAAAATTGTTTTGGCTCCTCTCAAAATTTTCTAGATATTGTGCTCGAGGAGGAATTAATGTCAAATGTTGCTTTAGGAGGAATGTGGGTGGCAGCTGTAATAATAAAGCACCTCTTTTTTACCGAATGCAGTAAGTTGCACAGAGAGGCTGAGCAGGATTTGAACCTAAGTCTCCTGACAGCTACCACTTGCTGTGCCCAAGCCTGTTTGTCAAATATTCTAGAAGCAATATATTGCAATGCGCTCTCTCTCTCTCTCCTTCCCTCCCTTCCTCTTTTCTTTCTCTACTGAGGCTGCCTGATCCACAGGAAAGTTGCCAGCGGGGAGGGGGAGCTGGCATTCCTGGTCCCTATTCCTAAGAGGCAAAAGTTGAGGTGGAAAGGGCAGAGCCCCCCTCCTCCAACTCGAGTGCCACCATTCAGTTCCCCCTGCATTCCCCCTGTTCCTCTTGCTTCAGAGCCTGCCAAGCCAAGGTCTAGCCCAATAGAGTTGAAGTGCTCAGGGCACACACATTTCCCCCGCTGTGCTTCACAGCATTTTCCTTCTATGGCATGTTAAGAGAATAAAGTTTTCAGCATTTCTGTGTCTCCTAAAGGTTTCCTGTTCAAGAAAGGAATGGTGGATTGGTCCCTTAATAGGTCATGCTCATTTTCACCCACAGTTTGGGCTCCTTGAAGACCCTGGATAATAAGGAGGGGAGCGGGGGGGGGGGATAAAAAAACTTTAATTTGCCTGTAGGATTAAAAATGGTCTCATTTTCAGGCATAACTAGGTCATTTCCCTCCAAAGGAACGATAGGTTAGTGTGTGACAAGTTCTAAAATATGCCCACTACTTTGTTCCCTAACAACTGCCCTTTTGGCCTTTTATTTCTAAGGACGAAGCCAGTTAGTGAAAACGAATCATCGCAACGATGTCTTCCAAAACTTGACCTTTTTTTTGCTTTGGTTTTAAGTATTCAGTAGTTTTGACTTTTAATTAAATGCTCTTTAACTCTTCATTTTAACATGTAAATATTTAAGGGAGATTGACGGGAGGGATGGAGAAAAAGAGAGCTATTTCTGTTCACTTGAATCGTGTATCTAAAATTAACTATCCAAGGTTGATTGACAGTCCGATTGAACCAGAGTATATGGATTCAAGCCAATTAGAGTTATGATCCCAAACATATTCCTAACAAACATTTAATGAGAAGTTTCTTTCATTCATTAAATTCACATGAAGAAAATTAGTTTAGGGTAGGTTATTCCTCTTTCTAGTTTCATTGTGTTGACCCAGTGGCTTCAATGAGACTATTATACCATTAAATCCAGACACCCCCAAAGTCATGATTTCTTGGTTTACTTGCCAAAGATCCAGGACAAACCACCGCCTTCTAGAAATTCCCCTGGATGTCACTTCCACCATTGAAATCCTGGTAATGTCCTGGAAATCCTAGAGGTATAGCAGCCCTAGCTAGGCCATGAAGTGGAGTTTTGAAGTTAAAAAATAAAATGTAGAATCTCAGATATGGGGTCACAATTCTGAATGATCTACATTGGGGTGACTAAATTGTGGCCCACTAGCTAGATCCAGTCTGCCAACCGCCCCCCCCCCAGCTTAATCTCCCCATCTCTGGCATTTCATATAAAGCCACAGAAACAGACACCCATCCCCTTTCCTGTTGGCCCCACAGGTGGAAGTTGCATGATAAGAGAGAGCAAAGATACAGTGCAAGGAATTAGAGTTCTTTCATCAGTTGAACTGGTAACATAACATCAGTGGGTCTGGGAAAGGATTGTAACGCAAATGCTAAAATATGTAGTGAATCCATCTGTAGAAATGCATTTTCCTTCTCCTCTGAAATGATGCTAATGTTTGTGCACATGTTCATGTGATGCCATTACTCAGATGCAGAAACTGAACATGCACAACACATGCTCTTCTGGTGCTGCCATTCAAATACAGAAATGCAAGGAAACAATGTGCATCTCTTCCAACAGTGACCAGGAGAGTTGATGATTTTGGAGGTCCCTCGGGAAGTATTCATAGCAAGTATCTGTCCTTTTACATAGTGCATGTATCTACCGGGCAAAAAATATTGGTGATATTGAAGCGTTGTAAGCCAAATTGTTAAGAGGGTAGCAGCAACAGCTTGGCTGAAACAATAACAACAACAAAACCCTTCCTATTAGGAGAAGTGAAGAACCAGAGCAGTGAAACAAATAGGATGACTTGGGAGCCAACTATCACAGCAGTGACTGCATGGCATGAGCCTCTTTCATGTCTACAGCAAACAGAATTCAATTACTGTTTGGATATGATCAATTATTGCCAAAGGGCTTGCCAAGTCTATTTACTGTGCTGGCACAAATGCAGCAGCTTCTTCTCAGAAAGGTTATCAAGTGTTTCTGGGATGATGAAAAAGAGAGAGGGGGGGAAGCAAACAATACTAAGAAATACTACTGAAACATGGCTTTAAGTTCATTCCAGACCACAGAAGCCCATAATTTTGCAATGCAAAAGCTACAAAGTGTGGCAAAAGAAGTACCAATACAAAGAATCCCAGATGGTACCAGAAAATTGATCAGCTGTGCTTCTCAACCACTTAACAGCACCAGTTGGGTAAAAAAAAAAAAGACTCCCAGCTGCTCAACGGACGGATCACTATAATATGTTGGTGTAAAAACATCACTGGTGCTGCTATGGCTATTGCTACGATTTACAAACTTCACTCTGAGGTTTTTCAATTAAGATAAGGGAGTGAAGCCAGCTGCCTGTGGAAAGACTCTGAATGTCGAAGTGGGACTAGGCTGAGAGTCCACTTGCTTATGCAAATGGCCATCATTCTTTACTGTCAATTGACAAAGCAACCCGACATCTACTAGGGGACACGGTGTTCAGGAATAATTTGAAAATCATTTGGTGACTGATCACCAATTAACTACCAGAGGGCGGGAGATCTACTGACACTGCGTGAGATGACCCTCTAAATTAGTGCTGTGCCGATATTTTCCCCTGGTTGACCATTCCTGCGAAGGATGGGTGAAAAGAAATCACCTGTTGCAAAGGAAGTCAGTATGAGAACTTTAAAATACTCTGAGCAAGGGGGAGATGCAGAGGTTTGCCTCTCGCTCTTAACTTAGAACTAGGCAGCCTGGTGACACAAGGAGGGACTTGGAAGACTCAGGTCTGCTCAGTAATTCTTTTAGGAGACTACAAACGTAAGAGATCTTCGAAGCTGTCTCCATTTTCATTGCTGAGCCAGATTAGGATTATTTGAGGGCAATTAAAGTTTGTTAATTGGGTCAGAGGTTTTGCTAAATCCTTAAAAGAGTCAGCATACAGGTAATACTCATGGCACAAACTTACATAAAAGTTGCATATGTTGATTTATAAATATAGATTCATTCCCTCTCTTTCTCTCTGATGACAGATATAAAAGTAGCATCAGGTGATTCAACTTGCACTGCTGATCCCACATGCCTCACACGTTCAAGAAACTGCCAGTAACAAACAAGGACGCGGTAATTTCTGAAAGCACTCACCACTCATTTATTTGTATTCCTATGAATAATGTACAACAAAAGCACTTGCACTGTGTTTAACACTGACAAATGCAATGACGTTCTAACCCCAAAGAGACAACGTTCATTTACCAAATACAAAAATCAAAAAGTAGAATGTAAGAGTAAAGAAGAAGTAAAAAAAATGAACAAACACCACTTGCCATGGAGTGACTGGGAAAATGTGGAAGAAAGTTTTTTGAATGTGGACATACCTTTTTGTATAACTAGTACAGTACTCATCAAGAAATGTAGACATCACCAAGGAGATTCTTCTTTCTTAATTTGAAAAGTTTCAGGTTTAAGAATTTCTCTGTACAAGGGCTTCTATACTGGATGAGGGCAGGGAGTAAGACAGAAGAACTAATATAGGAAAATAGAGAGCTAACAAGTGAAGAGAGAGTTGAGCAGGCGAAACTGTTCTGAGCAAATGCAGGAAACATAATCACAACAATGGAGGAGAAGAGGATAAAATGGAATAAGGAGTAGAATTGTAGCATTAGGCATCTAGATGTTTTTTGGTGGAGATGGTGTTTGATCTTGGGGTTGTTTTCCTGCTGTACCTGATTGTCAACCATGTTGTATAAGAATTTGTTCTTTTTTTTAATGGACCTTCTTTTGAGGAGTTTAGAAGAAGAAAAATATTAGATAAATATTTTGGTGGTTTGCACCTTAAAACATGATGGTTTAAAATGTTTCACATGCTTAGTCTACCGTAATGCTCAGACTCTAATGCTGAAAGATAATGATGCCTGATGTTTTGCTGCCCAATAGCTGGCAGATAGTATAGTATTTGTTTACCACCATCAAAATTCTCTCTGGCATCTGCGTGTGTACAGTTGCACATTTTATGATACCTTTGGAAGTAGTAATAACAGGTTCACCAACTATAATGCCAGATGGGGGAGTTGCTGGATGCAGCTGCAGGATAGTTTTCATGCCCAGGAGACCTACTTTAAGCATCACTTATTTGATTTAATGCAAAGCACAATGCTAGTATCACTTTCAGAGCTGATAAATAGCTATTTTGAATTAAAATGGTCAGCTCATTAAGACCATATTCTTAGTGAACCTTGGGTCACTGAAATTGTAAAGTGTCTAAATGCTTTCTTGTTTTGCTTGCTATTGCTGCATATATTTTACTATGTAAAATATAAAGTAGGTAATATAATCAACCTACTCAACTAGCTCTGAACACCATTGAATTGTTGAACAGGTCCATTAAACCAAGGAATAAGTTTCTTGAAATTTTTCCTTGAAAGGTGAAGACACAGATGCCATGCCAGTTTACTTATAGACTGGCACCATGATTTAGAATCCCATGCACTCTCAAATGTGCATCTTCCAGTTCCTTCCACTGCACGCCCAAAGCTGTTTCCTTCATTGGAATTGACAAGGAACCTGTTGTTAGGCATCAAAGCTCCTCCAACAATATATGATGTATGGACTGGGATGAATGGAACTGTTAACATGGCACTTTTTCAGGTAGCACACCACCAACCTTTCTGATAATCCATTATTCAGACTCCGCAGCACCCTGGATTAGTCAACCAGATCCTACTCTTACTCCCATGAAGTCAATAGAAAATTTAAATTAGAATAATAAAATCATAGAATTGTAGAGTTGAAAGGGACCCTGAGGGCCATCTTGTCCAAATCCTTGCAATGTAGGAATCTCAACTACAGCATCCATGACAGATGACCATCCAACGCAACCTCTGCTTAATAACCTCCAGTGAAGGAGAGTCCACTGTCTTACTGACAGAACATTTACTCAAAAACTTTTATCAATTGGTTTGCATTCTACCCTCTGGAGCAGGCGAAAACAAACTTGCTCCATCTTCCATGTGACAGCCCTTTAGATATTTGAAGATGGCTATCAGTCTCCTCTTTTCCAGGCTAGACATACCCCACCTCTCTCAACCTTTCCTCATAAGTCTCAGTTTCCAGACCCCTGATCATCTCAGTTCCCCTCCGCTGCCCATGTTTCAGCATTAGTATTGATAATGTCTTCTCTTTCTAGGGGTTTGCAAACTTTTCTGTGAGCTCTACCCCACACCCACACATCATTCAGGCAAGCAGGAGGCATTGTTTCAGTTCAAGGATACGTGCCAGCTGGGCAAAAGCACATAAGAAAGGCATAGAGGAGATCCAGGAAGCAAAGACCAGCTCCCACTGGAAGTGGACCACAGATATGAGAGATACCAAGTTACATGTGAGAATATCCTACTCAAAATGGAGGGGCATGGGAGTCTCCCCTTCACACACTGTTTCTACCTGGCGGTTAGAAAATGGGTTATTTGCAAGAGCAGCCATTACCCTCAATATGATGGAGAGGTGTGTGAATTCCTTCACAACTTTAAGGATTCTCAGATTCATTGTAAACAGCAACACCTCTTCGGTTGTATATTTACAGATATGTATTTTTGTGTACACCAAGTATCTGCCTATATTGTACTGAAACGGTCTTCGATATCCTCCCAAGAACCATGGATGTTAAATATAGGTTAGGCAGAGTCATAAAGAAATCGGTTTTATTATAAATGTGGGTAATCACTTGTAAGTTTTCAAAGCGGAATGAATGGGGATTCAGCTGTATAGTCTCACACCTGCTCTGAAAATTTACTCCTTGGTGTATAATTTTGTAGCATTCAATAAATAACCACCTTGAGGTTTATAGACGACTGTATACTATTTACTGCCACCTCTAGATCCAACTCCCCCCCCCCAGCTGATGGGAATTAATTTACAACAGAAACACTTGGTAAACAGTATTTCTTTCTTGGTCTGTAGAGTGTTTAGAAGCTGCAAAAGTCTCCTACTACTTTTCAATGCTCATGATGGTTTCACATTTATTATTGCCATATTTTTAACATTTGAAAAACTGGAAAGCTTTCAGACTGTTGAGCACTTACAACAAGCCCTGTTTTGAGCAAGGACTGAGAGCCAATGTAAGAGCCAATATGGTGTAGTTGTCAGTGTGTTGGACTAGGACCTGGGAGACCAGGGTTCAAATACCCCCCTCTCAGTCATGAAACTCACTGGGTGACCTCTTAGTATAATGTACCTCATAGGGTTATTGTGAGAATAAAATGGGGAAGAGGATAAAATGGGCTGGGCCAGGAAGGTGATTAATGCCTCCTTGTGAAAGGGGGTTGTCCTTGCCTGCTTGAAAGAGGCAGTGGTAAAGGTAAAAGGTAAAGGGACCCCTGACCATTAGGTCCAGTCGTGACCGACTCTGGGGATGCGCACTCATCTCACATTATTGGCCGAGGGAGCCGGCGTATAGCTTCCAGGTCATGTGGCCAGCATGACAAAGCTGCTTCTGGCAAACCAGAGCAGCACATGGAAACGCCGTTTACCTTCCCGCTGTAGCGGTTCCTATTTATCTACTTGCATTTTGACGTGCTTTCGAACTGCTAAGTTGGCAGGAGCTGGGACCAAGCAACGGGAGCTCACCCCGTCACAGGGATTCGAACCGCTGACCTTCTGATCAGCAAGCCCTAGGCTCAGTGGTTTAACCACAGCGCCACCTGGGTCCAACCACTCCTCAAGAAACCACTCCTCAAGAAACCCTCCTTGTTGCATAGAGATCTTTTGCTGAGTCAGGAAAAGTATTTCCCCTTGTGAAGAAACACCTCTAGATCTTATTTGCTTTCCTTCTACCCAACAACTAGGCTAAACTTTCCTGATACTCATCCTTTTGTGAAGGTTCCAAGAGAGAGAATAACAGGGGGGGGCACCCTATTTAAGTTTGCAAATGGCTTACAACGGGGAAGGAGCTAAGTTTGTGTGGTTCCTGAACCAGTACCTGTATCCCCAATTCCCGCTTTCACAGGGAGGCCCTGTGATTATTCTGCAAAGTCCTTACATGACTCCTTTCCTATGTTGTTCTTACCTTGTAATTGTAATTTATAATATTTATAGGGATAGGATTTACATGAATGGAATTAATTCATTTTATTTTGTTTTGTTCTATTTTATTTTGCTGTATGATGTATAGTATTTTGTGTTGACATCTAAATATGGGCCTATGGCCGCAATGAAGTATTTGATTTGATTTGACTTGACTCCTTTCACTTGCCCCCTAACGTTTTCCCCACCCTGCACAGGCTCAGAATTTTTCCACTCATTAAATCCATTTCAGGGGCTGGAGAAGAGCTGTAGATGAGTGCTATTCAAAAATTCCCTGCGTAACCTTTAGCCGGACTTACAAGGTCTGCTAAAGAGGAGCTATTCTGAATAGCTTACTTTTCCAGATTTGCATACATAAATTGACCCCATGTCATGTTGATAAACCGAGCATATAAACTAGCAGCTGCCAAGACCTTTGAGATTTGTGGCATTTTCACTTCTCAGTCCCTGTCTGCTCTGACCTTTGGGCCACTAGAACACGAGTGGAAGTGTCATTTACATGCATGTTGCTTGGAAGCTCAGTCTAATCCCCATGCTTCCCATAGCTTTAGAGTCTTTTAATAATACACTCTTCCTCTGCTGCGAGGGGAAAGAGCCTTTAAATCAAAGATATTGTATTTCAGGTAATGCTATTGCTTATTTATATAGATACCATATTACGGTCTCTATTTTTGTATCGCATGCCAATACATATTTATCTTGATGCCATAATAAGGAAATCCTTGTGATAAATTTTTCTGCGCTAATATGCTAGAGATATTTATTTCCTTCAGTCATTTGACATATTAGAGCTTGCTCACTCTACAAGTCCAGGTGCACTAGAGACATGACATTTCAGTCTCCACTATTATTTCAGGCTGTTTTGTACAAAATGAGCAGCATATTGCTGCATGAATCTCGCAAGTACCCCTTGGGTTGTTTTGTCTTCTCCCCACACTTAAATCCTATCAAGCACAGCAGGAGAAATAAAACATTTCAGAGTCATAATTGAAACTAGCACGCGGACAAACAAAAGAGGGTGCCTTCACCCCGGTGTGGCTCCCCTTCGTTACGTACACAGCCAAACAAGACAACAACAAGAGCCCACCGACAGCATACAAATCAATATGGCTAACTTGACGCAACACCCCCCCCAAAAAAAAACCTCACTGCAGCCAACTAAAGCCAACCTACAATGCACTGGGCAATTTCTCTTACCACCAACGAAAACTAATAAATGAATAGAAAGAGAACCTACCCATGTTGAAGCTGACACAAAAAACCTTGCACAAGAATGAAAATATACTACCCCCACTGTTCTCTCCCTACTTCTCTTCTTCGCCAACCTTATACTGCCTGTAAATGTTTGCGTCTCACATCAAATACAACTGATCTGTAGAAAAGATTCTATGAATGGAAAACAGATACACTTGCCTGTACTTTTGTAATTCAAGAAAATCTTTAAGAAAAACAATAAAAAAGAAAAGTATAAAGTAATAATGTGTAAAAAAAGCAGCCGATTCTTAATTTGATGCTCTCTTATTATTAAATAATTAATGTACTGCTTAATTGCTAAGTTTGTAAGTATATAAAAAAGTATAAAACCAATGTCGAATTCCAAGTGATTCTGCTCAGTGGCACGTTGGGAAATTTGACACGTAGGACCAGGCCCCGTAGGCAAACTGGGCTCTGGCCACTTGAGTTGGCTGGCGGCTGCAGGGCAGTGGCATACAGAGGGGGGGGCATCTGGGTCAGCTTACTGGCCAGGCATGCTGCTGAATGGTCAGGCATGCCTGTAAGGTTGCTAGGCATCTGTGGGCCAAGCCTTTATTGGGCATGCCTGGCAAATCAGCATCTATCCATCAGCATAGTGATGGCCTATGCTGACCTTCTACCTTTGCTGCTGCATCACCGATCAGTAAGGGCCAAGAGTGCTGCCAAGATGGGGTTTTGGATCAGATGTCCAGGGCCCCCACTTAGTGGAGCAAGTGGGAGGGCTCAAACATACCAAGACTGGTTTACCAAGTTTAGAAGTAAACAAGGTAACATATTAATACACACACACACACACACACACCCATAAGAATATTTAGTCCAGAGTTTGTACTGACAGGGTACTTAGTTTCTCCTTAGCTGTGGTAGCTTCAGTGCTGTACCTTTTCATGAGTGGCTGCTCTTTCCACTTGAGTCCTTAATATGTTCCCCTCCTCCCTAGTACAAGATAATTATTTTCAGAGTTTATTTGTGCAGCATTGCAGGGGTTGTTGTTGTTGTTTTTTTCATCAAATATTATTTTTCTTTGGCAGCCTGAAATGGTCTCAGTGGATCTGATTGCTTGCCATGCACAGAGAAGGAAAATTGATAAGTGATTGAATGACTATTTCGCAGAGAGCTTCAAAAATTCTTCCAGGCAAAGCTATTCAAAAGCACAGATACAAATTAAAATGCAATTTACTCTTTTCTTCCACTTCATAACTAAATTGTGCTGTTCTTTGTTTAAGTCTCTATTATTCTAGCAATGAGGAGTTCTTTCAGGTCACTGCTTTTGGCAGCTGATTTTTAGACATTGATCATAATGTGTGTAATTACTTGCTGAGTTGGGGAGGGGGGACTCTTTGTCAATGGTGTATGATTATTTATTTATTTTAAAATAAAGCACGTTCTTATCAGCATCTTACATCCAACAACAAACACGTCCTACAGTCTGTAGCTGTGATTTAATAAAAGAAGAAAAAGTTTTTGAAGGCTTGTATTTCATCTTGCTGCAACACTGGAAAATTTGCCTGTGTTTAATAGTCAGAGCTTAGATAGTTCTTTTCTATATTTATTAACTGTGCTTCCAATTGCAGATCAAAAATTCAACCCAAAAATAAAAAAAATAAGGCCAGAAGAAATAAAAACAGAAATTGGACAGATGCAAAGGGTCTGTCCTTAAGATACAAGTTGTTTCTACTATCAAAAATGTTATCATTACAAAATGCCTTCTATTAACGCCTTCTGTTATCCTATGATCCTCAGATGAAGGGCAATATAGAGATTTAATTAAAAAGAATAAATAAACAGAATGGTGTGTTAGGCCTCCTAATTGTAAATAAGTGCTAAGCTACACACTCAATAAGAATCTGACCTGAAAATATTCAGACAATTCCATCTTTTTTCAAGAATAAGAAAGTTTAATAGCATCAATGTGCACATGTGCTACTGTGCATTGCTATCTTGTAAGGAAAACAAAAGGCAGGCTGAAAACTGAGGCCAGCTGTGCATGCAGTTTGTGGTCGTACACACCTCACACCAAGGACTCATCTACACAGCTGCAAATAGAAAGTTTTAAACGTGTTGTAAAGTGCAATATACAAATGTGACACTAGATGGCGACAGTGAGCTATGCAAAATTCAATATATTTTCCAAAATGTTTTTTTTTAAAGCATTTTCACAGCATTTTTATATGTGTGTAGATTCCACCCAAGTCCATCTGGTCCATCTGGCACAGTTTTGTCAAAACTGACTGGAGTCTTCCCCAGTCCTACCAGGAGATGCTGGGGATTGAAGCTGGGATGTTTTGCACAAAAAAGCATGTGTTCTAACAGCAATCTGTGGCCCTTGAAACACAGAAGAATGGCAAGTGACTAGTGGATGTGTGCCATCATGGAAGCAAGATCAGATAATTTCAAACCTCAAAGTTCAAGGAGGTGGAAAGAATTTCACAAGCATCCCAACTCCTTGTGTGTAGGCATTTCCCTACATCTAAAACAATTAAAATGGAAAACAACATGTGGCTGCTTTGCTAGAGCAGAAGCTGACATTCTGGGCAAGCTTCACATTTTTAAATGTCATGAATGAGATAGCAGGCATTTCAATCAGAGCACAGGCCCGGAGAAACAAGTCCAGTGTGAGCTACTTAAATGACTTCTTTTTCAACGCAGCAGGTGCGAGTCAGATTTATCTGACAGTACAGCTAACCCCATAAGACTGAAAGGCTGAGGGATTGCTCTCAAAGCAGAGACAGACTCTGGAGCTCCTCTGCTTCCCTCAATTAAAATGAGAAAGGAAATGGGATTTTACACTAGAGGTAATTCCATGGTTTAAAGCAGTGGAATTAACTAAGTGATGCATAAGGGTTGCATAAGTGAGCAACACTTCTTGAAAGGTTATCTACTGTTTTACAGCCAATAGAATCTGGAAAATCTTTGCATTTTTAGTCTAGTAATAGCATAGCAGAAGACACAACAGTTCAACAGATCCAGCGTATTTGAAGAAGGGAAAGCTCATTTATTTTCCGCTGCTGTGCGGTAGTTAAGCCACAGATACGTTACTATTCATATAGTAGCTGAATGGCAATTACTTCACGAAAAGGAGTTCCAACTTCATCACTCGAGTTGCAGCTAATCAATGTATTTTAACTGCTAACAATAATAATTGCTTTTATCCACGAATCCTATTACATATTCAAATAATAAGATTAACTAACAACCCAAAACTCCTTCAAACTGTTTTGGTTGACCTTCATTGCCATATTTTAAATTTTCAAAGTGAGCAGTAGTGAGGCACTGGGGAGGGGGGCGGTCTGTTAGAGCCCCCTTTACACTGGGGTTCTGTTTGAAACCCCTTTGCTCACAAAAGATACAAACAGCTCAGTTGCTGCTCAGTTGCTGGAGACACCAAAGTTAAGATACAACAGCCGTTGGGAGTGAAGTAGGGAGAAAACTAGCTATGCTGGCCAAACCAAGGACAAAACCCTTTATGAGGCCCCTCTCCCTTTAATGTTGCAAGTAGGCCATAGCTGCCAAGTACCCCGTTTTCCCTGGGAAACCCCCATTTTTTCATACCGTTTCCCGGCGGTCCCCCGTATCACTTCGTCTCCTGTTATTCTCCCTTATATTCTCCTGCCGGCAGCCATTTTTTTTCCTGCTTTGCCCATCCATGGGCACCGAAAATGGCCGGCACCGAAAGTCGCGTCTACGCATGTCCTGAAGTGCATAGACGCGACCTCCGTTGCCGGCGCTGGCCATTTTTTGTGCCCATAGATGGGCAAAGCGTCTACGCAACTTCCGGTGTCACGTGGCTGCCGGTCCCGGATTCTGCAGTCCAGGACTTGGCAGGTATGGTATAGGCAAGATGCAGAACTTTAATGGATTAGGCATTGTCAGCATTTTCTAAAAAGCAGCAAGCAACCAAAAGAGGCCCTCGTAAAGTTAGCATGTTAGGGTGCAGGTGTAGGCCCTGCAGCAAAATTGTATCCAATGGGCTTTTGCCAAACAACACTCTGCAGATGTTTGGGGGCTTCTAATTGGATTCTGTATCTATTCTTTGTGTGTAAACCCTATAAAAAGTCCCTGTGGACAACCCCCAGTGTTCAGCTTGGGAATTACCCTGCTGAATCAATTTGCTTTGTGCAAACCAATAAAAACGTTGGACTCTCTCCTCTCGTCTCCTGTGTCTAATTGACAGGATCCAGGAAGAGCAGGAGTCTGCCTGCATCAGTATGGGGAGGAAAGTTTCTAAAAAGTAGCTGAAACAACGCTCCCATTTCAGGGTAGTTCCAAACGTATTTCCTGTTTCCTAAAATGCAGTGAACTGGTGCTTTTTAATCCCAGTTGCTGGAAATCGCAGGAGGGGAGAGTAATGTAATGCCGAGGTTCTGCTTGCAGACTTCCCATGCTGGACTAGATAGGCCCCTGGCCTGATCCAGCGGGGAATGTCAGTGTAAACAGATGTGTCTTCAAAAGCCAACAGAATTCTAATCCAACAATCTCCGCCCTCTTCAGAAGCCTCCTGCATGCCTTCACCAAAGCAGGCCACACCTGTCGGCCACCACACCCACATCCCTGCAAGCTCTGCCCCCCAACTTCCACGTTTAAGTGAAGGTCAGAATGGGGAGCCTACATGTGTCTATGGGAAGTCAGATCTGCTCCTCGTCTCACATTCAGCAAATGTGCGGAGGGCTTTTTTATTTCCTGAACAGGGCTCTAATTATCCTAGTTGCTGCAGATCAGGCATGTCCAATTCGGGGGTCTAATCCGGCCCCTTCAACCAACAACTTCAATCCTAACAAAAGGTCAACAACTTTGGTCAGCCCTCAGGGCCCTTCACTTCATCAAATCTGCCCCTCTTTCCTCTTTGAAGAGAGTTTGGACACCACTGCTGTAGATGATGTACAAATGGGAAGGGAAAGATAAATAAAGCAGAGGCTCATATAGTCAGAAAGACAACAATTGCTGCCTTTCTCTCACACAGATAGTAAGTAGGAATCCACAGGGCAAACCTCCGTTGAAGAGAAAGCTTCACGAGGCCTTCAGCAAGAAACATAAAATATAGCAAGGCTTACCCTGACCTACTCAGATGATTAGTGTTGCGCAAGGTAGGGCCAGGATGAAAGGTCTGAAAATGTCGCTTTTGCATGACATCAAAATTCCTCTAGCCTATGGTCTGAAATGGTCTGAAACCATTTCTGACAAGGCCTATGCAGAGGTAATTAAAGGATGCCAAGAGCCAAATGATAGGCCTTTTTGGGTAGCCTGTCATTTTTGATCTTTATTCTGCAGAATAATGTAGCAAGCTACCACAAGCCAATAACCTCAGACATCTTTAAATAAGCCACTTGGACTTCCTTTTTTGTAGCAATGGGGTTTACATGGCAGTACATCATCACAGTGCTTGAATTGTCGGGGAGGGAGTGCAGAGAGGACCCAGCCTTCTTACAATTTTTCTACTGCCCTGCATCACTGGCATCATGGCCAAAAATTGCAGATGACACCAATTTTCTAACCCACCCACCCACTCTGAAAACTGATGAAACATTTGCTTTCAGCAACCCCAGGTTTTTGTTTTGCTAAATGTTTGTTTACACTTTAATGATCATGCCATCCTTTTTTTATTGTAGCTGTTGTTGCTGCATAAGACAAATGCGGTAAACATTTCTTTTTTAAGTTCAGGCTATTAAAAACCTACTTACATTTTCCTTCAGGCATAGGTGCCTTTCTGAAGGAATGTAAGTAAAACAGCCATAACACCTTGCATGCCCAGGCTTTGTCGTAGGTTACCCAGGTCAGACTTCCTGAGAACAAAGCAGATTTCTGAGCAAAAACTGCATCGAACTCTCATGCATTTTTTCATGACCTGGTTTGAGGCACAGATTTCAACCTCTCAGAAATGAAAGGAATAGAGAAAATAAAGAATTGGACATTTGGGGAGCCTGTGGTCTTCCAAGTATTGCTGGACTCCAAGTCCCATCAGCCCTAGCCAGCAAGACCAATGGTTAGTAATGGTGGGAGTTGTAATTTAGCAACAGCCAGAGGCCCAAAATGCCCCCATCCCTGCGCCAAGTTTATACCCTAGAGTCTTTCATTAAGTTTCACTTCCTTGTTCATCACCAAAGCAAATGGCATCAGATACTCAGAATGCATTGATATGTATGATAATCAGGGCTTTGGGGTCCCATGTTAAATTGGGGTCAAGCTAGCAAAAGGTTTATTTTAAAAGTTATGGGACTCCAATTTAGGCTTAAAGTTAAAGATACCATTTTTTTCTATTTAGAGAGGGATTTCAATGTGACACTTGCAGTCAAATTCATTGCAAGTTATCAGTGCATTCACATGCACCATTTGTCCTCAGATTAATTACATCAGACTTTTATTCCCATGGTAACTCTCCTTGCAACTGCTCCGATTCTGTTTCATTTGCACATTATATATTTTCAGGTGGAGATATATGCTCTCTTTCTGAAGTCGTGTGATCCTGTTTATACTTTCAGCTATAGCATATGTGCATATCTTCTATGCCAGGGCTGGAGAATTTGTGCCCTGCATGTGTTGCTAGCCTACAATTCCCATCATCCCAACCCCCATTAGCCATCCTATTTTAGATTTATGGATGACATAGGTCAGGGATGGGGAACCTTGGGGGCTGAATGTCTCTGTCACCCAAGTCTCTGTCTGGTCCTTGGGACTCTCAAAAGGCCAAACCCCTCACCCACCTTACGTTTATTTTATTTACATCCTCCTTGAGTGTTTCTGTGTTAATTTTTGCTTGACAAGAATGTGCCACTGAACTCTCATAATGTTTCTTGCTTACATGGATAGAAGTCAGAGAAGGTTGTGTGGGTGTGAAAAGAACCCTACTGCAGAAAATTAAAATTAACATCTGTTGATCCACCCACTTTTGCATCTGGGCGCACTATGGGCATATACCTTTCAGGCTGGAAAAAAAGTTCTCCATCCCTGGTATACATAAATGCAAACACCTTAGAACTACAGCCGGCACACATACGAGCAATGCTAGTATTTGCTGGGGGGCACTGTTACATGTGATTGCTTCTGCTGCTGCTGTTATTAAAAACCCAGAACTGTGTGTGCATGCACAAAATAAATTCCAGAAGAATAGGATCAAGAAAATGAGAATATGAGAAAATGTTTTGTAACTTTGTAGAAATGAAACTTTTCGTTAATAACCCAGTTTGAAGCCTTGGCAAACAGATATGTACTCCTGAAGGACAGGAACAAAGGGCCCATCCATATTTTCACTCAACTCATATTTTGATCATATTGTGTACCAATTAATTCTCCGAGGTCCAAGAGCTTTCCTCGTGGTTCTGTGGCTGTGCTTTGTGAAAATCCCGTCCTACCCGCTGAATCAGATCTTACCGTATGCAGGGAAAATCTGAAGAGAGATTTTGCTTCATCAAGCTTCAGTTCAGCAGATACGGTTGGATTTTCACAAAGCACAGCTGCAGAACAACAAGAGGCTCGGGGAAAATAATTGGTACCCAATAAGATCAAAATATGGATCAAGCAAAAGTGAAGATAAGCCCTAAATGATGAAAGGGTTGAAAAGCACTATGGCATGTAGCTTCTCACTAACTCACCAAATGATCCCATGCAGACAAGTATGTTGAATGACAGAACCCTTAGAGTGGGGGTGAGGAACCATTTGTCCTCCACATGCTGCTGAACTACAACTCCCATGAGCCCTAGCAACCTGGGATAATATATCTCAGCAACATTTGTAGGACCAAAGGTTCCTCACACCTGCCGTAGAGCAATCCCACCCCCACCCACCCTATTTCACAATATTACACCGTATATAGACCAGCCTTCTCCATACTAGGGCCTTCCAGAAGTTTTGACTACAACTCTCATCATCCTAGGCCAGTGGTGGCCAAACTTGGCCTTCCAGCTGTTTTGGGACTACAACCCCCACCATCCCTAGCTAACAGGACCAGTGGTCAGGGATGATGGGAATTGTAGTCCCCAAAAAGCTAGAGGGCCAAGTTTGGTCATCACTGTCCTAGACCATTGGCCATGCTGGCTGAAGCTCATGGGAGTTATAGTCAAAAACACCTGAAAGGCACCAGGTTTTAGAAAACTGTGCTAAGTTCTGAGAACCAGGAACGGTGTGACAGCAGCGTCACTCGGGCATTTTGTGTCCATTGTGCAACTTATTTTTACACTGTTCCGGAGAAGAAACGGGGAGGAAAGTGAAAAATAAGCATCTAAGTGATGGCCCATGGATGTGTGAAATTCGAGGCTATCTGAGACAAAGTGAAAATTAAAAACCAGTCAGGCAATCCCCTCTGGAGCAAATTTGCAGGTCTTATTTTCCTACCACAAAATTATTATAACTAAGCACCTTGTCATAGCATTAATTCCCTTGAGTGTTCACCTCCTTACAAGATTTCCAAACTGGAGAAAAACAAAGTTTTAAGGCTTTTAGTAGTAATTAACAAGGTAAAAGAATCTCATTAATCATCATGAAAACAGAGGGGCTGGATCCAGTGAAACTGAAGCATTTTTTCCCGAAGTCCCAGGAGAGTTTTAACCAGAGTTTAAAATAAGAGTGGAGAACCTCCGGCCAGGGAGTAAGCTGCACCCCTTCATGCCTTTTCCTTCAGGACTCAATACTGTTCACAGGCCCTATTCTCTCCCTGGACAAAACTCTCTCCCCTCAGGTTACACATTTTACTGACCCTGCAACTTTCACTCACCCCCTTGGGTGCTTATGCCTGGTTGGACTGACTCTTTATGGTGCCAGTTCAAGAGTACTGGGGAATACTGGGAACTATAGTTTCCTAACCTCACAGAGCAACAGGTCACGGCATTCTTAATGACCTGGCTTTCTCCATGACTGTTAAAGTGGTGTGAAAATGACTTTAAATGCATGGTGTGAGGAGGCGTGCGTGTAGAAACCTTTGGTTTTTACATGGCTGGGTTGTGTCCTAACGCATAAAGAGAGGTGTCACATCCATTGCTGTGCCTCAGTCCCCACTCACCTCTGGCATGTGACCACCAGAAGGTTTTCCATTGGTTGAAAACAGTGCCTTTAGTCCCATGGTGTAAAATGACATAGGGACAATCTAGTCAAAACAACACTGAAGAGGACTGGAAAACAGTTTGGCTGTTAAAATGTTGCCAAGTCTTCATCAAAATTTATGTACTGGAATGTGTACAGAAGGCGTTTTTTAAAAAAATGGAAGGAAGAAGAAAATGGAAGGAAGAAGAAGTTCTCACCAAAGAAGAATGGATAAACGACTACAGCAAAACTAAGAAAATCTCACAATGAGTGAGTGATGGAAGAATGGATGCCTTTTTCGGACTATTTAGTATGATGAACTCACGAGCAGGATTTGATCTACGAGCAACAGAAATAATAATTAGATTATAATATTGTGGTTATGATTTAATAGACAGAAGATAGATAGAAGGGGAGAAACAACAACTCTATGGAAAACAGGGTGGGAAGTTGACAAAAATAAGAGAAAAGAGTAAATTGTTTTGATTGTATATGTTAAAAATGTTGAAACTTTATAAAACTTAACAGAGGAGTTTTAAAAGAAGGTAATTGGTGCGCACACAGAATATAAAAAGTTCTTTAGATAAGCAATTGCTTTCCCACCACAAATGCTTCAAAGGAGTCATATAGGTTTCTCAGTCATCACCGCAACAGTCCTGAAAGCCAGTCTGTTAAATTGTTTTGAGGATTGACTCACTTGCCACTTACTTCTGCCTAAACCTAAAATTTGAGTTTAGAGATACCTGTTCAGGCAAAATAGCCCAAACAGGCAGAAGCATGTTAACACAGCCAAATAGCACCAGCAATGTTCATTGATACAATACACAAATTATCAAAAAACGAGGCTAATATATTAACGAGGTTAATATTAATAACCCAAAGAATTCAAAGAGTATTGCATGTGATATAATGTGTGCAGCAGTGTCTATTGACAGGCTTAACTATCTCTTGGCTTTGCCAGTTTTTCTAGAGTTTTTCATGGGGCATATTCTACAAAGGCACATTATCCAGTATTATTTCTACAAATAGTTTTGTACAGCAAGGAGATCTTTTTTGTCAGAGATCTTATAATGAGATCAAATATATGCATGCCATGCCTGAATTTTACACCCCAGAAATTATTTGCCAGGCCAATAAAATTCTAATTTACAAAGCAGATAAAGAAGAAATAAGAATAGTTTCCAACCCACAAGATAAGAAGGTTATAAAAATGCATAAAGGCATTTATGTCTGGGTTGACATTTCAATATATAAAATTAACCCATTTTAGAAAAAAAATCTATAGGCATAGACTGGATGAAATGGGGGAGAATTGAACTGTCTTGTACATCAAGTTTAACTTTCCATTAGCTTACTTTGATGATTAAATTATGCTGATCTTCGGGTTATTTTGCCCTTGAGCCAAAAACTTAACAGACCACTTACAGTCTTGTAATAAAAGTCATTTAAGGAATGATGATACTATCATATTGCAACAACTGGAAAGGATATACCTGGATGTCTCTTCACATACAGATGTATTTAAATGAAATTTATAAGCACATCAATCAACCGCCAGAACACATTTAAGCGATTCTGACACTTTGCATAGGAAATTTATGTTTTAAGCTATAAATACTGTAAATAGCAGCATGGGAATCAATATTAATGAAACAACAGTAGGGATAGCTGACACATCCCCCCCCCCCGGCTACCTCGCAGTAACCCATAACAGATCAGTCAATGTCATCAGAATTGCTGTACGCTGCTTTTCTGCAAAATGTGATTTTCACCACCAGAAATGCTTTCAGAAATGCTCCGTGAACTCTTAAGTACCGAAATGCTACTTCTCCTTGCGAAGATGTATCATAAGAGAAAAATAATCTTTCCTCTTGCCACAGCCTACCTCCCTAGGAAACCTATTTACTGGATACAATACCCAGAAGGCTCCCCCCCCCAATAAATTGCCACACATTATAGAAAGGTTAAAGCACAAGTTTGGTTATAAATACGGCTTGGCGCTTGGGCTTTTTAGCTTCTTGGCTTCAATCTCTGCCATGCACACCCTTTCACTGTATTCAGACCATGTTAACTCCCTAGAGAGGGGGAGGGACTCCATCCAATTTCCCCCTGCAACCTATCAGATGTGCAGATTGAATATCAGATCTGTCAACTCACAGCCAGCCTGTGTATATTGACATCCTCAAAACTGGCCATCCTCTACACTGTTTTTTTTCTTTTCATATGACGGTCTGGATGCTGTGAACCGTCCTGCTAATACTAACTCAGGTAGTTTCCAGACAACCTGTTTCTTGGGCATTCCTCCCAATTTGTTTGCAACAAACTTGTGGGGAGATTTGGGTGGGGGGCATGGCGTTGCCTATTTATGGAGCATTCATTTTGAGGGAGGTGGTATATTGTTGCGCTAGCCTACACTTGCCTACCCCATCACTTGCCTTATCACAAAAGTCTGATAAGGTGAATGATTTTGGTAGTTCTAGTTACAGGTAGGTAGCTGTGTTGGTCTGGCATAGTAGAAACAAAATAAATAAAAAATTCCTTCCAGCAGCACCTTAGAGACCAACTAAGCTTGTCATTGTAGTAGTGTGCTGGATAGATGTAAGAGAACCAATGGACAAGTAGAGAAGGGAAGTCATAATGAATAGAGGGTGAACAATAGAGAAGGGGTGGGGAAAGCAGAAGCCTGAGGGCCAAATGCAGCCCTTGGCCTTAACTTCATGTGACACTTGGTCTGTTTTCATTCATGTGGGGGAAGCCTAGGGAAAGAGAAGGTGGTCATAAGGACACCTGCAACTTTTTAGCAGTTATGGTAGAAGAGAGAGTTTGGCCAGGTTGTAGTTGGCACCTAGCTGACTCAGGGTCCCTTCCAACTCTAAAATTCTATAATTCTATGATCTGGTCACAGACTAGTTTCCCCACATTTTGTGTCTATCTTGTCATGGAGTGACTATTCCCTCAAGCCCATGCACTTAATGTTAGCACGGGGGGGGGTTGCTCCTCAGCCCCTCAAATGCAGAACTCATTAAGTAAGGCCTCTGGTACATATTTCTGCTAGGGAGCGAGTTATGTTGCTGGCACAGAATTGCTTCTGTGGGTGGGAGTGACAGTAAAAACCTTGAAAACTAGTTGCCATACCCACAGAGGCGTGTGCTGATGTCAGTTGGCATCAGTCGCTGTGATGTTTGGGCTGAGGAATGCTTTTGAAGCTCCCGAACAGTTGCCCAGGAGGGAGAGAACATGCCAGCCGGGCAAGAGACATCTGACAATAACATGCACCATAAGTAAGGACCAAGGGAACATCCTGACAATAACATGCACCATAAGTAATGGCAGTGCTTTTTTTCTGGCGGTACTCAATGGTACGCAGTGGCAGAACCCATTTTTCCCCCTGAAGAAAAAAAAAAAGCACTGAGTATAGCCACAAGACAGCGGAAATGTTTTTTTCTCCTCCTTCTCCTAGATGGGCTATCTCCCAGGGTGGTGAGCCCCAACTGCCCCTAACTTCCCTCTACAGCACATGCAGAAACTGCCTTCTTGACTGTTGGGCTCAGTGAGCCAGTGTGGTATAGCGGTTAAGAGCGGTAGACTCCTAATCTGGGGAACCGGGTTCACGTCTCCGCTCCTCCACATGTAGCCGCTGGGTGACCTTGGGCTAGTCACACTTCTTTGACATCTCTCAGCCACCCACACCTCACAGGGTGTCTGTTGTGGGGGAGGAGGGGAAAGGAGATTGTTAGCCGCTTTGAGACTCCTTCGGGTAGTGATAAAGCAGGATATCAAATCCAAACTACTCCTCCTCCTCCTCTTCTTCTTCTTCTTCTTCTTCTTCTTCTTCTTCTTCTTCCTCCTCCACTCAATATGCCAGAGCCTTTCTTCACATGCAGAGGAAGTCCCTAACTCACTGAGAGTTTGAGACCCATTGGCTACCCTCACCTGGTTATTGCAAAACGTTCTCCTGTTCTAGAGGAACTCATCTCCCTCTTTCATTCCCAGTCAGCAATAACATGATTTGCTATTAGTCCTCATGCGCACAATGTCAAATTTTGTGCTATTTTTCTCTTCATTTTTATTAGTCCAGTTCATAGGTTGATCCTGTTTATCCTGCATGGCTTTTTAAAGAGTTTCTGATAATACTCTTAGCCACAACCTTGCTCTACTAATTTTTTTAAAGGTTTTTATCTTAAAGAAAAATAAAATGCACAGATTTTTCTCTGAACCAGATAGATGGCAGAGGGAAATCTTCCATAACATTATGATGACATTTTCTACGGAATTAATTCAAATAATAATCCTTCCCTGTGATTGCTAGCCATGGAGAGCAGCATAAAGAAAAGGAGATTTTGGAATTTGTATAGAAGGATCAGTTGTATGCTGACTACTTGCCAGATGGATGGAAAGAAATAAAATGCCATGGAAATTGGCAGAAAAACATCCATATTAACTGTGAAAATTAAAGCTTTATAGCACAGTCTTTAAGGGGGAAGTTATTTTCTTTATTATAGAAATGTTAATGAATATATAAGGAGCAGAATAAATGTGAATCTAATGATTAAATGTACAAAGCTACCCCTTAGCTTAGAAATATCTTAACTGCAAGCTTGAAAACTTTATAAAAGAAACAAAATTATAGCCATTGATTGGGATGTATTTGCCATTTTTGAAATAAATGCAGAGTGGCAGATTTAAATGATTCATGCAAGTTTCCCAAAACAGCTACCTACAAACTTGTGAAGTACTGATGGTTTGCATGAGCTTTTCTATTTCAATAGCCAAGTGTCATGACCTTCCCTTATCAAGCCAAGAACCCGTCTACTCCAGTCTCTGTACATAAGAATGTCCTTAGCAATGGTGATAATGTTCTCATTTTTTCCCATCAGGGCATTTGTTAATGACAGGTACTGTATATTGCCTTTGAGCACTGGCACAGCATTATAATTTGTGCAAAGGATGCTATTAATAGCATTTAGCATTTCTTCGGTGCAAACAGTGGGTTAATTGCTGTGCAAAATGCAGAAGTAATCCCAGTTTACAATCTGCAATCAATTGGGAAGAGGATACAGGTTAGTTCAGGCATCCCCAAACTGCGGCCCTCCAGATGTTTTGGCCTACAACTCCCATGATCCCAGTGCTCAGGGATGATGGGAATTGTAGTCCAAAACATCTGGAGGGCCGAAGTTTGGGGATGCCTGGGTTAGTTCATAAATTTAGGAGAGAGAAGTTACCAGAGACACCAACAAACTCAAATCAATCTTGATTTCAGATTAAAGCTCCCGAATCACTGCAACAATTTATAGTGATTTTATCTAACTCGTTTTTGCTAATTGTGGGTGCTGTTGTTTTTCAGCCAGTGCATAGAGGGCCAACCTCTGTGTTACAAAGCTATTACTGTCACTCAAAAGAAACTGAACCATTTCTGATGGGGTGTACCCGCTTACTTGTGTGAACAAAGGTTTCAGAAAGTGATCTGTTGGGTCTCTATAGATTTACAAGGGAGGCGGGTGGCGCTGTGGTCTAAACCACAGAGCCTAGGGCTTGCCGATCGGAAGGTCGGCAGTTTGAATCCCATCAACGGAGTGAGCTCCCGTTGCTTAGTCCCAGCTCCTGCCAACCTAGCAGTTTGAAAGCACACCACTGCAAGTAGATATATAGGTACCGCTGCGGTAAACAGGTAAACAGTGTTTCCGTGCGCTCTGGTTTCTGTCATGGTGTTCCGTTGTGACAGAAGTGGCTTAGTTATGCTGGCAACATGACCTGGAAAGCTGTCTGTGGAAAAACGCCAGCTCCTGAAAGCGAGATGAGCGCCGCAAACCCCATAGTCACCTTACTATAGACTAATTTGTTGACCACAAATTCAAAGTCTGTCTGTGTATGGGACCTTGTTGCAACACCCATCCAAGACTGCTGGGGGAATCACTTGGAAACACAACTCAATTTATTAGCGAAACTGGTGACAGTTTGATCAGATAACAAGCTTTAAAAAGTGGGTTATACAGCACAGGGATCAAAGGCAGCAGATAGATCAAGAACTTGAAAATGGGTTCTTGCATTTGACAAAGAAATTTTGCCAGCTGCTCCCAGTAAGGGCCAGGAAACAGAGAAATAAACAGGAGATTGGTATTGGATTGAAATAGACCACAACTTTACTGATTAAGTACGTTTTGAGCAAAGCACTTGGTATAAATTCAGTATCAAGCAAACCACCTTCTGGTTGATAACTATGGTGGAGTTGACCCAGAGCTGGTACCTGACATGGACCTGGCACGTTGACCTCAGTTGGGCTGCCATTGGAAAAGGTGTTACGGTCCATTGGCCCCATTGTGGGCTTCTGGACAAAAGACACCTTTCCTGGAACCCTTTAATGGGGTACCCAATCAGCTAAGCACCCAACCCAATGTTTTATCTGCCAATGTTGTGACTGCTGCTATTAGGTAGGTGAAAACCTGCAAGCTAGCCAATTTGTCTGCAGGGAAAAAATCCTCCCTGGCCCTGAATATGGTTGCTGAAAAACCATAGCAAGGTCCTCGTACCAGCATGCCTGATTGTCTTGGGCAGGTCCCTTCCAGCTTGGGTGGGCAGGTGGTGAATAATAATAATAATAATAATAATAATAATAATAATAATAATAGCCTGCCCACCTGACTGGGTTTCCCCAGCCACTCTGGGCGGCTCCCAACAAAATATTAAAAACACAATAAAACATCAAATATTAAAAACTTCCCTAAGCAGGGCTTCCTTCAGATGTCTTTTAAAAGTCAGATTGTTGTTTATTTCCTTGACATCTGATGGGAGGGCGTTCCACAGGGCACCACCACCTAGAAGGCCCTTTGCCTGGTTCCCTGTAACCTCATTTGTCACAGTGAGGGAACTGCCAGAAGGTCCTCGGAGCTGGACCTCAGTGTCCGGGCTGAACGATGGGGGTAGAGACGCTCCTTCAGGTATACTGGGCCAAGGCTGTTTAGGGCAAGCATCCCCAAACTGCGGCCCTCCAGATGTTTTGGCCTACAACTCCCATGATCCCTAGCTAACAGGACCAGTGGTCGGGGAAGATGGGAATTGTAGTCCAAAACATCTGGAGGGCCAAAGTTTGGGGATGCCTGGTTTAGGGCTTTAGAGGTCAGCACCAACACTTTGAATAGTGCTCGGAAACGTTCTGGGAGCCAATGAAGGTCTTTCAGGACCAGTGTTATATGGTCTTGGCAGCCACTCCCAGTCACCAGTCTAGCATTCTGAATCCAACAAAGGCCTCTAAATAGGGCAATCTCCACAAGGTCTCCCTCTTAAGGACTGGTAGGTGACAGGCACAATCTGCCCCTTCCCTTGTGTCTGGAGTTGCCCTTGTGATAGGCCTCCTTTCTGTCATCCAGCCACAGCTGGAAGGGGGAGGTGTCAGATGTCCCCCCCCCTCCCATGGCCGCATGGGAGGTTGTGGCCTTGAGACTGGGCCCTGGCTGGGCTGTAGGGCAAACACTGCTCCCATGGAGCCCCGGGTGAGTGGGAATCAGCAGAAAATAATATGTTAATGAGACATCTGGAACAAAAGAAACGAAGGTGTTGTATATAACTCACTGACATTTACACACACATACCAATGGCTCAGAAAAGGAGATCAATGGCCTGTTGACCAGGAACAGAGAATATTGAAGGGGATTTGAGAGGGCTGCTTGAATTCTTTTTGCACCACTGCTGCCTTTGCCCAGCCAATCTATATTCTTTTCTTTCAGAAATCTGGGTAAATAGTGAAACTAAAACTAGGACAAGAATGAAGGAATAAAATTAAGCTTAAATCTCTATATTCAGAAGAACCGAGACTTAAACTGGGAATTAGGCTGCAGTTCTTAAGAGGATGACAGACAAAGGACTTGATACGACAGCGAGTGTATAACTTTTTAATGTATCAATTAAATGAAGATTCCAGGAAGGCAAGAACGGGCATGAATCAGGACAGAATAGTTTGGAAATAAATGAAATGTTTTGATTCAACATGAAAATCTTTGTTTTTTAAATGGTAAAATCTGCCCCTGCTAGGCAGTTCAAATGAATTTTATTGAGGTGTATAAAAGGAGAATTCCTGGATGCCTAGATCCAGGTTTGGGACAAGTACTGTTTGGTGAGAGAACGCTAGCAGAGATTTAAAATTCCAACAAATGCAGCAACACAAAGCATGGAAACATAGGCTGTTAGGCCTTTAAAACATGCCCTTCCAAGTTACTTCCAAAGTTTCCCACTTCCCCTAGCATAAAAAAAGACCACATGTTTGGAAAGTTAAAAATGGTTTACTTACAAGCTCTTCAGAGGTCAGGTTCATGTGCTTTCCCAAGCAGCAGCCAGAAAAGTGACACAGGCAATAAAACTTAGTCAAAAGGTGGTTAAAAGGTTCTTCAGTTATTGGCATAGGAAAATAAAAATGGCTTGTGAGAACCATGCAGCAAAACTGGAGCAACCATCTTCACCTCTTCACACACTGTGTTCACCAGGTAGACTGGAAGGGAACAAAGTCTTGATGACCTAGTCCCCCTCCCCCAGGTGAGCTAACAGGTAGAACAGCTTACTCTATGGCCTTAACCCCTTCATGCATTAATTAGAATTAAGTAGGCCTTTTTTTCAGCCGGAACTCAGTTCCGGACCCTCTCAGGTTCGTTCTGAATTATCTAGGATGAGGACAAAAAGCAAATCAGCACTGGCTATATTGTCTGCTCATAAGAACATAAGAAGAGGCTTGATAGAGCAGCCGAAAGCACAGCAACATTCTGTACTGACCGTGGCCAACTAGATGCCTATGGGAAGCCTACAACCAGGATCTGAATGCAACAGCTCAAGCTGAGGTACAATGTGGGTTCTCCTTGGCTACATCAGCATTTCCCAACCAGGTGGCATCCAGATGTTGCTGTCTTACAACTCCCATCATCCCTGTTGATTGGGCATGCTGGCTGGGACTGATGAGAGTTGTAGTCCATACTTACCTTTTTCATGAGCTTTCCCAACACACCTGGCACACTGCTACTACTGTGCTAAGCTGGTTATGAAACAGACACTTAGTCCCTTCTATGTTAGACATGTTTGCTGTGCTCCTTTGAGCAGAATGAGTATAATACTAGCCCTGGACAAGGGCAACTTCTGCTCACACAGCAAGTAAATAACTAGGGCACACAGCTGGATATTTTAAAATATCCATTTAATGTTACAAAAATGAATGCTGTTGAGATTCTCAAACTGGAGTAGAAAGTATTAATTAGGAAGTGAGAACAAACAAAGGTGTTCTAAAGATTTTCAATCTGTTCAAATGGCAGTGGGGGTAATACATAATATTTTAAATCTCTAGTCTAGAGGGAGCATGCCAAACACTTTAAATGTAAAGCTGCCGTAACACAGATGTGAACTCTGGAGAACAATTAAGTTCCTGCAAACGTACTTGAAAGTTTGTATCCTAAAGGGAGCTGCCGAAAGTGAGATAAAATTGCAAGTCTTTTAATCCAATTACAGCACCTCTTAAATTGTTCCTTAGCTACTTGTGAAGAGCAAGCAGACCCCACCATCTCACTTCTGCCACCTAATCCTCTTGTTTAATTTTCATCTTCCCCTAGCCTATAGATTTGAGAGAATGGTGGCAAAAGTATTTTTGAATGTGTTTGCAAAATGTGAGTCACAGCTGAAAGTGATGACCACAAGGTAAATAAAAAACATCCAATGGTATAGGCCTTTGGTGTTGTTTAGGTGGAGAGAAAGGATCACTTTTTTTAAGCCAGTATATCTTCTCATTCATATGTCCTTTATATTCTCATTGGAATCCTTAATGCCGTAGGAAAAACTTTCTGATATTCATTTCGTACAAAATGTATTTATAGAGAGAGCTGGAGTTTTCTATGAATGTTACTCTGTCACCCAGTTGAACTTGAATGGCTGTCCTGGCCTCTGAGAACTGACAGGCAGCTGTAAGTGGCTATAGTAGTTATTATAGCCTAAATCCACTGCAGAGTTAAGCTTGCTTAAAAGGTAAAATCAATGGTCTTTAGCACACCTAACCTTTGTTACATTTAAGTATATAGGAAGCTGTCAACCATTGGTCCATCTGGGAAGGTTACTTCACAGGCCCACCCAGGGATATTAGGGATCGAACCATGCTTTCTTTCTTTCTTTTTCCCTGACATACTGTCATTTGTCATCTTGTTAACATGCCAGGGATTGAGTCATGACTCCCCCCTAACTTCAACACACACTTATTAGTAACTCTTAGGTAAACAGCCCCACAAAGCAGTAATAAGCCTAAGATTATTAAGTTAAGCTTTGCTTGCAGAGGAGAGACAAATTTAACTCTGCAATGGCATTTTAAAATATTTTGTAAACACAAAAGGTCCTGTTCTTTTTACACAGAACTTGTTGGAATGATAAGTAGCAGGGTTGGAATCAATTAACAAACTGGGCACATTGACTGATGTTTTTAAAATATGCATTATGGAACGTTCTCCATTACAAAAGACAGCGCTCCCCTTGGTGTTACAGCATAATGAAGCAATGCAGCCCTAATTCAAACCATCCTGCTAACAGTGAATTCAGCTGGCAAATGCCAACAGTACTGTAGGCAAATTGAACAATTGAGGAGAAAGGAGTGTGTGTGTGTGTGTGTGTGTGTGTGTACCTTTGAAAGGGAGTATACTGGAGCAATTTCCTCTCTCTCCCTCCCCCAGACTCCCCACAGAGGAGATTTTTGGAAGAGGCCATGGCTGGCTCATTGCAACGTTTTGTTGCAGGTCCTATTTGTCTAATTGAATTGGGGGGGGGAGTTTAAAGAACTTTGAGCGCACACTTGAACTTCATGAACCTGAAAGATCCTAGAGGAATTAAACATTGCAGAGATGACATATCCAGTGTGTTTTCCTTTCAAGACTTTAGCAGTCATCATTCAATCCTCATCAAGATGGCGGGAGCATAAGAATGGAAATGAGAAGCGTGTAACACAACTCACTTTCTGTTCTCAGATGTTGGCTTAAGCAGATGTTGGAGAAAGACGCCATCTCACTTGTTTGCAATGCTAACAAGATGGCAAATGACAGCCTGTCAGTCAAGAAGAAAGAAAGAAAACATCCCCGCTATATGAAAAAGTTCCACCACTGATTCTGGCAGGCACATCCTGGATGGCTGTTCCCAAGAGGACATACTCTACATGTTACGTACCTTCAAAACATCTCAGCTAACAAACAATTACACTGAAGTATTGACAGAGAGCTGCTGCCAAAATAAACCCTCCTACAGTCAAGGAAATAAAAGCACACCTGTATTACTCAAAATATGTGGAATAGGCTAACTAGGGTGCCATTTCCAAACAACACATCATCTTCTCATGATGTCAGCTGTCACATTAATATTGTATAGGCTGAGAATCATATAAATATATATATATAAACTGTGTATGAAAAAAACCCAAGCACTGCTGCACCGTGCAACATTTCTGTCTCTTCACCCCGTGAACAGGGGCATGGCAGGTACTGCACATACGAAAATGTATATTGTAGCCAGTGAATTGAAGCTATAATGTTTCTTCTAATGTCTCCCTATGGATGCTTTTCCCTGTGGGGTCACTGATGACAATAGGCTTTGGAGGACCTTGGGCAGGTTGCTGTCAGTGCCCCCCCCCTCTCCAAGGTCTCCCTGCCCACTGTATTGGACAGCAGGGACCACCCAGCCTTCAGACAGTGGACGAATCAAATAAAAGTGGACATAACTCAGCAAGATAGGGAGAACCTTCTCTCCAGCTATCTGTTCCTACCATCTTGACAAACTGCAGGTAGAGGATGCAGGGCTGATCTTTAGTTGGCCTACCATGTTTGAACATTTGTTTCAGCTTTCTTTTGTTCCTCTCCAACCCCGCCCATCTCTCAACTCATTTTTGGCATGATGAGACAAAGCATAACATTCCCAGCACCATTATTAAACATCAGGGTGTATGAGATGGTAGAGGAGGGGTAGTACCACTGGTGGGGGACACGTCATGCTCCTTCTGGAGTACTTTGTCCACCTTTGGTCCCTACCTAGCACTCAGCTCTCACCTGCGGCTCCTAGAAGCTGTCCCCAGGCAACAGTGACTACACCCCCAGAAAAGGCTTCAAATGGCTGGCTAAACCAGGTGAGGGTAGCCAATGGGTCTCAACCCCTCAGTGAGTTAGGAACTTCCCCTGCATGCAAAGAAAGGCTCTGGCATATTGAGTGGATGAGACCAATAGTGAGCCCAACAGTCAAGAAGGCAGTTTCTTCATGTGCTGTAGAGGGAAGTTAGGCTCCATCCAGGAGAACTCTGATCCTAAAACTCTGCTGCCGTGATATCTTCGGGAGAAGAAAAGGCTGAGGAGTAAACTCTACACAAATCTGGAGTCCCTAAGGCAGTTGGAAGCTGTCTTGGACACCTCCTTCTGGTAACTCCTGCAGCCAAGCTTGTGCATTCCTTTGGACCACATCAGCGAGGCTAAGAGGGCGGTTTTGTCATCTGGGCAGCCCAGGACCTCCATACACACTGCCCAGGCTTGCACCACGAGGTGGTCACTTCAGTGCTGCAAACACAGCAGTTTGACTTCACCTCCAGAGGCGTACTCCATTGTCTCTCAAGACAGCCTAATGCCAGTTTAATATAAGCAAAACATATATTGGAAGAACCTACTGAAATCAATGGGACCTTTAGGGCACATTGGAACATCTGAACTTTCTTACAACTGTAGAATTCAGCATTGGAGATTTGCTTAACTGATTATGTCCAAACTAAAGTAAGATGAACATTATTTTAGGGAATAAAAGAGCACAAAATAGCACTTCAGCTTATTAAATAAACTTGGCCAGTCTCTCCTTTTCCCTAACATTAAATGCTATTACTTTGTTCCAGAAGGATTGGGAGGTAGACCAGGTAATATTACTGCCCTTTCGAGAGGACTAAAGTATTGTAAGAACATTGATCTGATGGGATTTCAGTTATCACCTTGGAAGAGATCGTCTGGAACACTAATTGTAGAATCATTAAGCGGTTTCTTTTTCTTCTAGATGTGCTTAAAGTCTGCTTCTTATCCAGTACATTGAGAAAGTCACACTGGACATAATAATTCAAGTTGAAAAAGGAATGTGGTGAGGGGACAAAATGAGAATAATCAGGTCAATAAAGGGGGGGAATAGATGGAAGTGATGAGAAAATCTAGGTAGATAGAACTACATCAAAACACAACAGATTTGAAATGCAAGTTGATAATGAAATTAAAATGGTAATGTCATGGGTACTAAAAGAACAGATTTTTAAAAAAACCATGAAGATTCATTGCACCATTAAAGGAAAAAATAAAAAATGATGATTTACAATGTTTTGACCAAGTATTTGAGTCTCACAGAATCCTTTATGAGTTAGGATGTAAAGCAAAGATTTCTCTCTAAATGATATGTTGAGGTGTAATGGACAAAATCTAGGCTGCAGTCCTTATCTGGAAGTAAGTTCCATTAAATTCAACAGGAGCACTGAGCAGACATGTTTAGGGCTGTGCTGTGAGTCAGTTAAGCACTATTTACCGTATCTATTATTTTGAAGATTTATGTTTTGTTGTCCGGGTCTAATGAATGCCTTGTGGCTGACAGCACATTAAAACAATACCAAAACATGCCTTGTTCCTCTGATTGGTAGCAGAGGCCAATGTGTCCTTCCCCTCACTGGGACCTGTTTAGACCCAGGACAACTGATGGCTGGCACAGAATTCTTTCTGGGAAAGACAGGAGAAAGTCATTGCAGCCAGCTACTCATTCTCTAGCTGATGGCTGCAGCCAGGCTGGTCTCCCCTCCTTGCCGTAGCATTTTTCCTGGGAGGGAAAGGCTGACATAACCCAAGCAGACCCTTTTGCAAGCAAGAAACTGGCAGCTTTGCAGAAGGGGGAGGAAGCACACAGGGGTTTTGAGGAGAAGGGGGGTTTGTTGTATTACAGGGGAGTGTTGTATGTCCCTGGAGAGGAGTTAAGGGCAGAGGTCCTCAGGTAAGTACATGATAACCCTGCTGCTGGTCACTTTGGTAGGCATAAGACCATGCATCTGTTCACCAGGGAGTTTGGTGGCCCAGGGTAAAAGAGGTTGTACAGGAATATGTGAGAGGGTGTGGGGTGTGTCAAAGAGCAAAGGGACAGAGGGCAGCATCGGCTGGGCTGCTGGAGCCCCTGCAAACCCCAAATAGGCCCTGGGAGGTAGTGTCCATTGTTTTTATTACAGACCTGCCAACGTCCAAGGGGAAAACGTCGGTGTTCGTAGTGGTGGACCTGCTCACAAAAATGAGTCACTTTGTGGCATGCCCTAGGGCAGTCTCAGCAGAAGAGACGGACAAACTGTTTGTAGAGCACGTTTCTGGACTGCATGGAATTCCTTCACGTATTATTAGTGATAGAGGAAGTCAGTTTGCTTCCCGTTTCTGGCGCAAATTGATGGAACTTTTGCACATGGAAGTAAGTTTCTCCACGGCCAGGCACCCCCAAACAAACGGGCAGGTGGAGAGGGTTAATTCCACTCTGCAGCAGTACCTGAGGTGTTGTGTAAATCAGCGGCAAATTGACTGGGTGGAAAAGCTAGCGCTGGCAGAGTTTGCCTACAACAATGTGGTACATGCCTCCACAGGGGTGTCACCTTTCATGGTCAACTATGGACTGCACCCCAGAGCCTTCCCAGGGAGGGAGGGGGAGGAGCTATCCGTACCAGCAGCGGAGGACTTTGTGCAGGAGATGGTGGCGCTGCATCAGATGCTGAAGGACAACTTGGACTGGGTGAAGGAAGCCTACAAGAGGGGTGCAGATGCGCACAGGAGGGAGGGGGTGGAGATCCGGGTCGGGGACAAGGTGTGGCTGTCTTCCCAGGGTCTTCCCCAAAGGGGCAGATGTAAGAAACTGGAACGGCGACAGCTGGGGCCCTTTGAAGTGCAAGAGAAGGTAAATCCAGTAGCTTACAGTCTCAAGTTGCCTGATACCATGAGAATACACCCCGTTTTTCACAGGTCCTTGCTGTCCCTGTATCATGAACCCCATAGGTACCAAGGAGCAGAAGAGACAACTGCCCAGTTACCCACAATGGAGGAGGGGGAATTTCTGAATGAAGTAACAGAGATTCTTGACTCCAGGTGGCAGGGGGACCAGTTGCAGTATTTGGTGGCTTGGGGGGGGGGCTCCAGAGTCGGAAAACTCATGGATTCCAGCAGAACAGGTAACGGAGGAGTATCTTATAGAGGAGTTTCACGAGCTGTTTCCCCATAAACCCAAGCATGCATATTGGAATTTCAGAGAGGTTTTCGCACCCACGGAAGAGGACGAGACGGATTTTCTGGGTTTTCAGTCCTCCCCGGGGGGTAGGGGCTCTTGGGGATGCTGAGGGTGCAAGGAGCCAACAGGGAAGGTCCAGAGGGTTGGACCAGAGCGCTGTAGAAGGGGATGTGCCAGTGGCTAAAGTACCTGCTCAACAGTTGAACGGTTCAGGAGGGGAGGGGGCTGCACCCACCCCATCCCCTCAGCAACATGGGGGGAAGCATAGAGAGGAGAGGAGGAGACTGAGGGCGCCACGGTTGTTATGCTGGAGGCGGAGCTGATGAGCAGCACTTCCGGATTCTGACTCGAACTGAACAGTCATGGACATTTGTGTTCTGTCTTGTACATATGTATATAATAAAACTCCGTAAAAACCAGTTACGGAATTTGGAGCACGTTACTCGTGAGAAAACAACCCAGCACCATTACACCTCCCCAAGGCAACCATTCACTTTTGAGTCCCATAGAATTCAATGGGGGAAATGAAGTGCATGCTTATATCTAGCCTACCGTTGACACCAGTGGGATATAAAAGGCCTGAATTCTAGGTAGACTGTGTCGTGTTTACAAGACTTCTGGATATGTTACATATACCGATTTCCCTTTCAGGGCGGTGGCAGGAAACACAGACAGAATCATGTTTCTTTATTTAGAATGCTGCTCCCAGGAGGTTTTATGCATAAAGATAAATTGTGTGCTCTCATGTCCTTGTACTGTGTGTGTGTCTCCTATAAACGTGCTATATGAAGCCTGCTGCAATATCATTCGTAATGTGCCCATCTGTATTAGATTATTTCATTCCCTTATAGCTATTTAATGTTTTAGAAGAGTAAGTGCCTTAGCAAGTGCAAAATCAGAGGTGTGCTTTATTTTATGCAGGTGACCATTTCTGAGTAATGTCCTCTGGCAATATAATTCATTGTAGATGGCTGTAAAAAAATATGCCTGTGTATTAATGTATTAATGATATTAATGCACGTCATGGGCTGTTGGCAGGGAACTGTTCTGAAAACATAGCATGAATTATTTTATGTAGAATTCATGGAGCCACGGTGCGATTTTTGATTACTGCTGGTGTGAAAGACATGAGCCATCAGATATTACATTTTTAAAGATGCATTTTCAGAAGCTACATGTAATGTGTTCCAGGAGGATGATTGCAAGCAACTAGTGTGGAGGACAAGTGTAATGGGGGGGAAATCAGGGGTATTTGAGGATGAGACGGAAAATGTAAGACTGAGATTAATCCTCATAAAACATAGGTGGCACCATCGTTAATCAACGGGATTACGAAAAAGTAAGGATATGTCAACACTTTTACTTATAGCTGGGAGAAGATGGATGAGAAATTGTCAGGGTTTTAGGAGAAGCAAACAACCTGTGAACAAAAAAGGAGCAGATTTACATTTCCTATATAACAGTTTCTAGCAGTAAACTGAATATTATTTTTAGCAGTAAATCGGGTAATTTCAGTATCACCAGGGAAGGTGTAGTTTTCCTCTGCAGCCTGGGGTCCTGGAGGCTTGGCTGCTTCAGGCTCCTCATTTGGCTTCTGAAGCCCTGTTTGGGCATTATCCCAGAACATGGAATGTAAGCACAAGGAGGCCACACATGCTGGCCTCACTCCCATGTCCAAACATGTGCCACTGCCCTGTGGACCCTGACCTTCTGACATAAGCAATGAAGGCCTGAAGGGGACTTCCAGAGAATGTACTTCAAAGCTTTTGCATGACCAGGAAACATGATAACTCTGATAGCAGTGCTTTCTCTCCCAGGCTGTTGGTGGAATCCAACCCCCATCCAAGTTGAGAGACAGGAGGGGAGCATATACCACCCCCACGATGAGAGCTAGACATGTGTTGGGTTAAAGTAGATTTGCTGTTTCATGGCTCAGGATTAATGGGAGGTTCTAACATATATCCAGTGTGATTGATGGGCATTTTGTGATTTTTGTACTTGATATTGTTTCAATTCTTTCATTGTACTTTTTGTGTACCATCGTACCTTGGCTCTTGAACACTTTGGTACTTGTACGTTTTTGCTCCTGAATGGCAAAAACCCGGAAGTAAGTATTCCAGTTTTCTAACGTTTGTCGGAAGCCAAACATCCAACATGGCTTCCGCTTGAGTGCAGGAAGCTCCTGCAGCCAATCAGAAGGCACGCCTTGGTTTTCAAACATTTTAGAAGTCAAACAGACTTCCAGAATGGATTGCGATCGAAAACCAAGGTATGTCTTTTGTTTAGGGAAGTGTTGTTTTTATTTGTTGATGCTTTGCTGCTGGTGCAAGCTGCTTTGAGCTCAACTTCACTTTTGGCAAAATGGTGTAGAAATATTAAATCAAAGCAAAATGCAGGGTTCCTGATCGCAAGGAGGAGCATGTCAGTCAAGTATTAAAAGCAGAAGGGTTGTGGGTGGAATATAAGGAGGGAGAGACATTACAGGAGAGGTTCTAATGTGTGCGCCCATATCCCCTATTCTGTTTCCAGTCCCTGCTCCAGCATTACTTTTCCATTAGCTTAGTCCCTTAGTTAACAGGTAAATAAAGGCTTCCTCTGGGGAGGATTCTATTATGGATCAAGTGAAGTAAAATGCATAACAATTATCAGTGTTAAGGTTATAGGGGAGTTCAGGAAGGAACATATGTTGCTATTAACCCAGAGAGAAGTGAGCACTCTGTGGGCAGTCAGGTTCCAAGGTCAAACAGGGGTTTTTTTTGGGGGGGGGGAATCCCTGCAAATTGTTCATTTAAATTAGCAATAAGTACATTTTACCAATCCCATCCTTTTAGTACAGCAGTAGGAAACCTGTGACCTTCCAGATGTTTCTGGACTGCAGCTTCCATCATTGCTTACCATTGGGCAAATTGGCCAGAGGGGAAATGGGAGATGAAGTCTGACAACATCTGGAAGGCCACAACTTCCCCACCCTGATTTATTGAACACACATCATATCAACTGGGGTGTGAAATAGTCATTGTTATTAGAGCAGGTGTGAAGGGAGAACTTAACCCTTTCATGCCCTAATATGATGCTAGCACCTACTCTCTGGTAATTCATGAGCCAGAGACAGTAATGACTTTTGAACATCTCTTTGAAATGTGTATGTTGACCCGAGGCGGTCATGAAATCTGGGCCTTCTTTTTGCTGTTAGTGTGAACACTCCTGTTTTACTTGTGATATACAGCTGTGTTTTTTCTAGTTTTTAGGAAATTTTATTAAACGCTATTGTTTGTTCTAGTTACAGGTAGGTAGCCGTGTTGGTCTGAGTCGAAGCAAAATAAAAAAATTCCTTCAGTAGCACCTTAAAGACCAACTAAGTTTATATTTTGGTATGAGCTTTCGTGTGCATGCACACTTCTTCAGATACAAGATGTATCTGAAGAAGTGTGCATGCACACGAAAGCTCATACCAAAATATAAACTTACCGTGTTTCTCCTAAAATAAGACGGGCCTCAAAAATAAGCCATGGCAGGCTTTTCAAGGGTAGAATAAATATAAGACATACCCCAAAAATAAGCCGGGGGGGAAGCAGGTCTGGATGGCGCCGAGGAAGAGGAAAAGGAAAAGGAAGTTTCCTGTCGGCGCCCGGAAACGGATGTTGCTGCCCCGCCAAATCGCCCAGCAGCGTGTCCCACGTGGAGTCACGACTGACCAGGAGCCGGCAAGAGCTGCAGCAGGACCCTGCGAGAGCCGCAGGTCCCGGCAGTACAGCGCGCCAAGCCCCGACCAAGCAGGACCCCACGAGGGCCGACCCGAGAGAGCCGACAACAGCGCGTCGTGCCGATCCCCGACCCAGCGGGACCTGGCGAGAGCTGTAGCGCGAGCCGCACGAAGCCCCGATTGAGTGGGAGCAGGGAAGAGGTGCAGCGCTCTCCGAGCCCCGACTCAGCAGGAGCCTGCAACAGCGCACTACGCCGACCCCTGACACAGCAGGACCCGGTGAGAGGCGCAGCACACGCCGCACCGAGCCCTGACTGAGCGGGAGCCAGCAACAGTGCGCCGTGCCGAGCCCCTACTGATCGGGAGCTGGCAAAAGGCGCAGCGCTCACCGAGCTCCGACGGCAGGAAGCCCCAACACAGCGGGACGCCGCCGCGGCGAGAGGAGAAGCACGAGCCGCAGGAATCTCCGACCCAGTGGGAGGCCGCAAGAGGCGCAGCGCTCGCCGACCCCCGACTCAGCAGGAGCCTGCAACAGCGCGCTACGCCGACCCCCGACACAGCAGGACCCGGTGAGAGGCGCAGCACACACCGCACCGAGCCCTGACTGAGCGGGAGCCGGCAACAGCGCGCCGCGCCGAGCCCCTACTAAGCGGGAGCCGGCAAAAGGCGCAGCGCTCGCCGAGCTCCGACCCAGCGGGAGCCTGAACAGCGCGCCTCCCCGAGGTGAGAGCCGGTGAGACCCAGGACCCGGTGAGAGCCAGCAACAGCCCGCCCCGACTGAGCAAAAGCCGGCAAGCGGTGCAGCGCTCGCGGAACCGAGTCCCGACCGAGGGGAGCTGGCAAGAGGCCCAGCGATCACAGAGCCGAGCCCCAACTGAGCGGGAGCCGGCAACAGCCGCAGCGTGCGCAGCGCCAAGCCCCGACGGCAAGAGCCACAGTGTGCAGCGCACCGTGCCGAGTCCCAAAGCCCAGTTTCAAAACACTACCGGTACGGTACCCTACTTTCTTTTCTTGCCTTGCCTACTTTACAAAATGCCTGGTTAATAAAAAATACTTAATAAAAAATAAGACATCCCCTGAAAATAAGCCGTGGTGTGTTTTTTTGGAGGAAAAATAAATATAAGACGTGTCTTATTTTAGGAGAAACACGGTAGTTGGTCTTTAAGGTGCTACTGAAGGATTTTTTTTATTTTGCTATTGTTTGTATTTTTATTGCTTTATGTAAACCACCCTTTTTGCTACCCCCCCCCATATTAGACAGTGCATTTTAAATATACAGTGGTACCTTGGTTCTTGAATGTAATACATTCTGGAAGTCCGTTCGACTTCCAAAATGTTCAAAAACTAAGGCACAGCTTCCGATTGGTGCAGACGTCCTGGAAACAATAGCTGACATTCGGCTTCCAAAAAAGTTCAAAAACCAGAACACTTACTTCTAGGTTTTCAGCATTCAGGAGCCGAAATGTTCGAGTACCAAGGTGTTCGAGAACCAAGGTTCCACTGTATAAGTAAATGACGTGGCACTATGGAAAATTACTCTTCTGTTATTTGCTGTAAGAGGTTTTCCTCAAGACTGAAGCAGGGGAGAAAAGGGTTACATTTCCCCTTCCATGCCTACAGTGATCCCATTAGTTATATCACACACACACACACACACACACACACACACACACACACGGCAGTCAATGCAATTTGCATTTGATGCAAAAACACATTTAGAACATCCCATGTAGTTTAGCCTTGAGTTGCCAGGAAAACCCAGGAAAAGGTAGGGGGTGAAGAGTAACCATTAAATAGTTCCCTTCCTTCTCATGAAAAATGCATATTGCAAACAAGTAACAACAAAAAGGAATGAAAGTCATAGGTGTTATAACGCAAACTGGGTAGATCCATATCTGTTCTAGCTAATGAAGGCAAGCTTTGAAGGAGGTTTACACTACTGGGCTAGAAGCATCTAATTGAGTCATTGTTACCTTTTCTGTGCTTAGGCATTCTGTGAATATATATATAAGGTGCCAGGAGTGAAAGGTAGAAGACTTACACCATAATAAGCAAATATAGAATTATGGTGGGTGTAATAAATTAAATCACTTGAATGGGAAGCAGCAGGCATTGTTCAGCAAGTGGTTGGGCTAAATTTACAAAGACTCTGTCAATGTGCCCTACAATGCAAATGCAAACATCTCTCCCCCTGCCAGTCACTCACACCTTCTTGTACCTTTGCTGTTATCAGCACGAGAATCTGATGTTTTTCTCCCCTCCCCCCAGCAGATGCATAAATGCAGTAATAGGAAAGTATGCCCTGTCAAAATGACAGTGCACATTGATTCCTCCTATCTTGATGCCTTTGACAGGAGAGTTTATCTAAAACTCAAGAAAAAGTGTGCTACATACCACCGCTGCTTCATCAATAATTGAAGATGATATTTGGAGGCAACGCTGCTTCCTTAACATAAAATGACATGCTCGCAGTTAAATAAAAGTAACTGCCATAAATATTACACCAGCAATACCTTGCTGGAAAGGAAACCAGGCATAAATGGTTGTCATGACAATGGGTTGGGGTATTCCATTGCAAGCTGCAAACCCACAGGGTTCTAGCAAGTTTTGGCCATGGTTATGAGATCAGGACCCTGGTCAGCTCAGTCTCAGAAGAGCAAATTAAAGCTCTGCCCTCACCCCTCACTCTGAGGTGAGGCTAGGCAGCCTTCTGTTACTCCTGGGTGTAGAGTAATAGTAGCAGCCTGTCTTTTTCCATAATGGATAATTCCAGGAAGAGGAGAAGGCTTCCTCCCTGGCTGAAAGCAGACAGCAAGAGAGCTGGTTCTGGGATCTCCTCTCCTACCAGAATCTCTTGAAAGGTAGGTATTTCCAGGATTATTTGGTTGTGGTTCCTGTTCCCAGCCTTTTCCATCTTCCATGTCATCACAGTCCAAGTCTGGAGCCGTGACAGGTAGAAACTTTAAAAGAGACCCAGAAACAGATTCAAAATTATCTTTAAGAACCAGTTCAGAGGTTTCCGATTATCCTAATACAATTCACCTTGGTGTGAGATAATTTATTTGAGGGATACGTGAGCTCATACACCACATCCAGTCTTTTTAAGACTACTTGTGTCGGGACTTTACTGGTGCCCACATATGTCCATATAACACATGGGAAAGGTTTGGGGAGTAAGTCAATCCATACAGTCTGCAAACTCAGATTCTTAGTGGCATTAATGAGTTGTCCATTCAGAAACAGAGTCCCTTTCAATATTTCTTTCTATGTTGGCAAAGCTGACAAAGAACACATCCACTACTATCAGAATGTGCCATCATTCCAAAGTGTGACAGCACCTAAACTTTGGAACTCTCTGCCTATTGACAACAGACAGCTGCCTTTGCTGTATTTCTTTCAGGGAGTGCTTAAAAGGTTTTTCTTTGGGCAGCCCTATCCAGACATATAGAAATTACATCCCTTTCTCTCTCCTTTAGCAACTGTTGAGTTTAATAATCTTTTGAATGTTTTTAAGTACCTGGTTTTGGTGTTTTTTAATGAGAAATACAATATTTCACTTTATATTTTTGTAAACTGCTTAGAGGTTTTCTTACAATCAGGCAGTACATACATTTTGTTAAATAGATAAATAAAAGTGAGTACTCCCATTTGCTTCACCAGTAGCTCAACAGGGGGCACTATTAAGAGCTAAAAGAGATTCTGCCATTGAGGCCTCTGTAACCACAATGTTGTTCATTTATCTTCAGTGACACATCCACAATCTTTACTCTGCATAAGCAAAAAGGACAAACCTTTTCTACCTACACCGTATTTTTAAATGAAAAACGAAGAGCAACTTTTAAAATACCACAGTGTTTTTAAAGCACACCGTCCATTGAAAAAGAACAAGAGTCCACATTTTACAACGAATGAAGGATTAACGGCTATACAGCTCTTACCCTCGGCCCTGGCCACATTTACTTGGAAATGAGTTGCCTGAATCACCCAGGTATCTGAGTAATATACGATAGGCCTTCTGCATAGATTGGATTTTCTCTACTGCTGCAAAATATTTCTGTCAACCATTTGCAACAATGCAGTTCATGCATCAATGCTCTATGGTGCTCACATTTGTATGGCATTGCTAATTGTGCAAACTTGCCTGCCATCTTTCAGATCATCCAGGTGCCATTTAATTCACCCTCATTATAAAGTGATTCACTCTCTCATGCACAATAATATGTGCACTGAATGCATGCCTAACATTGGTTCTGTCCCAGCAACCTGCCCCACCACCTGATATCTGCATGTTTAGTGCCACATCTGAAAGGGGTGATTATATACATACACCTGCACACACAAAATCTCCCCAGTCATGTAGGATTCTTGAGCTCATGTACAACATTTCCTGCATAGGTATCCTTTCACTTTCTTTGTTATTAATACACTAATTGATTTATTTTTATACCACCTTGATTGCCATGTGATCCCAGTTTACATAATAAAGATACATACACACAACATAATTGAACCAAATAAACCAATGCAACGTTAAAACATTGTTGAAATCTTTCCATAGACTAACTCCATTTACTTCTTCTGAGTATAAAGACAAATGGCCTTGTTGTATCAGCCCACCTTCCCACCAGAAGCCCGAAGGAAGAAGTAGATCCTTAACTGGCACCAAAAGTTGAACAATGCCAGTGCCTGCTGTATCTCAAAGGGGAGGACACCCCACATTTGGGATATCACAGTCAAGAAGGCCCTAGCTTGAATCATCAAACAATGGGCTATGCTTGGAGGTGGAATACCAATAAAGGTCTCCATATGATATCTTGATGTCCTGACAGGACAACAGAGGGAGAGCTTCTCCTTCGGTTCCAAGTCATCCAGGGTTTATATGTCAGCATCATAACATCAATTTGGACTTGGTAGCATCTAGGCAACCAGTACAGACTCTTCATAACCAACCTTGCATGGCTCTGACTAGCTGAAATAATCAAAACTCTGGCAGCTGTATTCTGCACTAGCTGCAACTTCTGAACTGTTCAAGGGCAAACCCCCATAGGGCACATTACAGTTACTCAGCTGGGAAGAAATCCAAGCATGGATAACTGTGGCCAAGCTATCTCTGACTATGAATGACTGTAGCTGGTGAACCTGGTATGCCAGGCAGAAATCTGTATTTCCATCTTGATTATCCTTCCCCTGACACAATAGCACTGCTCTGCTAGCCTGGATCCAGCCTTTGAGGCTTATATAGTGGCTATTCTCAACTAAGTGCCCAAAAGCAACTTTATGAGCATCTTTATGTAAATATAGAGGTCCACATAAGCCTATTACACCTCGATATTAACTTGAGGTTAAATAGAGAAT